>NC_080697.1:26102121-26727121 GCF_030445035.2 Dasypus novemcinctus | reverse complement strand
ACTGCACATGGGCCAGCTCCAACGGGTCAAGGAGGCCCGGGGTTTGAACCACGGACCTCCCAAGTGGTAGACGGACGCCCTAATCACTGGGCCAAGTCCGCTTCCCAAGAAATCATTACATTTAATATTCCATACTAAGCACAGAACACAGGGATACTCTTTATCTCTGTTGGATACCCTTTAGCTAGTAAGGAAAGCCCCCAGAAATGAAATCCTTAAGCTGCGGAATGAGAAGAAAACTGATCTGTGTGAATGAAGAGTAAATTAAGATAAAATTATTCTTCCTGGTCAGAAGATCTAGCACAATTCCAAGCTATTTTCTCCTTTTCCTACCCCAATCCCTCATCTCAGTATATTTAACATTCTAAAAATAGGTCTGACAACATTATTTCTTTGTTAAAAGTCGCCAGCAGCACTTAGGTTCAGGATAAGTTCCAAGCATACTCCGGTATACTGGCCACTTTACAATCCATCACCATCCTACCTGGACTCTCTCCTTTCCCCACTGAAATTAACCTGTCCCATTGTTAAATATCTCCATTGAGCACGCAGTTCCTGAATCTGTCCATTTTAAGTGTTAGTTGATGTCATATAAGTATTTTAAAAAGTAATTTGATTTTATACTAGATAGTTCATACCTGTGGGCAAATTAGTCACTCCATTAATATTATATATATGTATGTGTGTGTATATATACACATACACATGCATACATATATTTGCACTGGTTGGAAGAATATTACAGATGCTACCAGTATGTGGTACTCAGTTTGAAGAAAATCAGAAAATATAGCAAGAGAAAGGGTAGAAGCAAAGCTTGTGTGTGCTTAAACTGTAACAACAAACAAAAGAGAACAAAACAAGAAAAAACATGCTCCTGACTTCAGACGGATAGAGTGAGAGTGAATAGTTTCCTTGTGATTTCCCCTCAGTGATTAAGGATAAATGAGCATGATTCCCCAAATAAGAAACTTTGATGAAACAAAATTTTGAAAGTCTTTAATTTCTACCTCAGGGCACAAAAAGGAAGCCGAATCATTATCAACAAAGCAGGTTGTCAGGCAAGGGTCCAAATACTTACTTCTTGGCATGGATATAATTGGGGTTTGAGATTGATAGAGAATAGATTCCTTAATTTCAAACCTTGTGCAGGTGCTGGTTACTTTGAGAAATTTAAAAAAATATACTTGAGGCTGTCTATCACTGATAGAGGATTTCTGTGATTCTTAGAATTGAGTGCTAGAAAGGAATAGCAGATACCTTATAAATTAAATGTCTAAAATAATTGGGCTTCCTTAAAACCATTTGCAGGTTGTCTTTGAGCAGGTAACTTTCTCTCTTCAGCCTCAGGTTTTTCATTGGTAAAATGGCTATAATACTAAATACCACATGTTGTTAAAGCTGAATGAGCAATTGCCTGGCAGAGTAAGTGTTCAGCCTATCAGTTTTATCTCATCATGAGGCAGGGGATTAATTTCAAACCTGAGTCAAGCACTTGAACTCTGAGTTAAGGAATCTCTGGATGTCAAAATCCCCTCCCTCAACTTCCTCTCTGTGAGGAGACTAAGTTGGCCATGGGGAGTTTTTGGCACAGGTTCTGACCCATAATTAATGGAGTGCTGCTGGTACAGACACATCGAGATAAAGCTTCGCAGGAAGGGACAAAAGTGGGTGGAAGCAATCTACAGAGTTTGAAAGGGCTGACTGTAGAGATGCTATCAAATACTTTTCTATTTTTAAAGGAAAGACATAATGGATATACAGGTTATTACAAATATTAATATGACCTTGGCTCCAGCACTTAGTGATCCATGAATAGCTCTTGGTAACAGGTGACTCTGGGGCTTTTAAGGAGTTTTGGGCTAACTCTACAGAGAACCAAAGGAGGCCTAATTTTCATTTAGAAAATGAGGGCTGTACTGGAATTTTTTCTTTCTTACAGAGAATCTCTAATGTTTATCATCCATTTCTTAAACTGCTACCTATTGAGTTCTAATGATGTGCAAAGTCTGAGGTTGTTAGAGCCTCAGGGGACACATGGGTATTAGCTAAGGTCTCTCTCCTCAAAGAACTTGTTTGTACTTGGGAAGATAAAATGAAAATTTAATAATTACTGGCATTGTAACTGTTTGGGAGCAGTAACAAACAGAGGACATACAAAGGATATATCACTTTATTAAGATCTAAAAAGCAAACTTAAAATCTTCAGACCTCACTACCAAGCAGAGGAGAGACAGAACTTACTCTGAGATGCTTACATACCAGTGTAAATTGGGGGACAGAGTTAGGAAGTTTTAAGAGTCAGGAAGGGAAGGAAACTCTGCTATGACTGGTAACAGAGGCTTCACGAGATGTGTGGATTTGGGAAAGATAGACTGGGAGAGCCCTTTTCCCAGAGAATGATTTATCATATTTGTTAAACTGGAGGAGAAGGATGGCGTGGAATGAGGAATATAATTAAACTACAGAAGACTAACAAATAGACTTTGAATTCTGCTAACTCAACCTTGAAAAATATTTCAGGTGAAAGTGTGGGAGGATGAAAGGAGAGCTTTATAGGAGAACTGTGCCAATAAAAGGAGCAGGGGCACCAAGAACTGAGCAGGACAACCAACCAAGTGATCAGTTGGCTGAAGTTAAAAGTTCCTGATCTTTTTTAGTTGATGATCTTAAAATATTTTATCATACAAACAGTTGCTGGACATGATAAGTTACCCCTCCTCTTAGCTGGCCATCCATGCTACTAGGAAATCATCTTCAGAGAAGCAGAAAAGACCAGAGTCTCTGCCATTCATAATAATAATCAGTTTCTTTAAAAGAAAAAGTCAACTATAAGGCAAGCTATCCTTGAAGAAATTGTTAATTTACACTGAAAATATTTACTGAGATTCTACTACATACAAGGTACTATTTTAGATATTGGTGAGATAGCATTGAAAAACAAAATCTCTACATTGTGTTTTAGTACAAATATAAAACAAATATATAAATAAAAATTTTCATTATTCATATGCTAAGAAATGTTATGACAAAAATCAAATTGAGGAAGATAATGAATTCTGAGATTTATGTGTGTAAAGAGGAGTGCAATCGAAAATAAAGTGGGCCAGGAAAGGCCTTGCTGAAAAGGTGCCATTGAGAAAAGAACTAAAAGAGGTGAGGGTGGAGTCATGGGGTTGGAGCCCTGAAGTGACAGCATGCTGCCATGTTTGTTCTGGATACAAGAAAAGTGGTGTAGCTGAAGAGAACTGAGCTGTAAGGGGAAAAAAGTAGGCAATCAAGCCTAAGTGCAACAGGATGCCAGATCATGCAGGATCCTGTTGATTATTACAAGGTGTTTTAGTTTGCTAAAGGCTGCCAAGGCAATATATCAGAAATCAGTTGGCTTTTACAATGAGAGTTTATTAACTTATAAACTTACAGCTTGAGGCAATAAAAGTGTCCAAATTAAGGCATCATCAGAAGGTGCTTTCTCCCCACCTGCAGCTGTGGGCAATAAGGCACATGGCAACGCCAGCCATTCTCAGTCTTCTCCTCCAGGCTCCATTGCTTTCAACTTTGGGCTGCTCCAGCTACTTGCTCTCATGACTTTCTCTCTCCCAGGTTCTGTTGATATTGGCCTTTGAAGGTTTCTGTCTGTCTTTGTAGAATTTTCTCTCTGTATTAAAACTGTTTATAAAGACTCCAGCAAAAAGACCAAGACCCACCCTGGGTCACGCCTCACTGAACTAATCCAATCAAAAGTCCCACTGAATCCAATCAAATCAAAGGGTCCCACCCACAGAAATGGACCAATTTAAGAACATAATTTTCTGGGGTCTACAAAATACTCAAACTGCCACACAAAGGCTTTAGCTTCTACTCAAAGTTAGATGAGGAGTCATTTGAGAATTTTAAACAGAGGAATGTCAAGGTACTGCTTCTATTTTGAAAAGATGACTGGCTATTTTGGAGAATAGACAATAGGAGAGAAGCAAGGATGGAAACAGTGAGATGAATTAATAGATTATTGCAGTAATCCAGGTGAGTGATGATTGCAGATTGCTCAGAGTGGTAGCTGTGGAGGAGATGAAAAGAGATTAGATTCTGAGTGTATTCTGAAAGAGAAGCCAACAGGATTCCTGACAGATTGTGCATAGAATCTCAAAGAAAGGCATCAAGGACTATGCAAGTTTGACTTGAATAGTTAAATTAACAGCTTTGCCATTTCCTGAGATGAGTAGAGCTTTGGAGGAATGTGTTTAGGGATGAAAATAATAAGTTTGGTTTTTATAGATGTTACAGTTCAGATACCCATAGGTTACCAAAGTGGAAATGCCAAATGGGCAAGTGAAGTTGAGGAAATACGTTTGATCTGTGTGAATTTGGTAATCTATGGTATAAAGACATGTGATTTGGTGACATTCCCGAAGGAAATAAATGTAAACTAAAAAGAGAATAAGTCCAAGGAGTGAGTCTTGGGAATTTTCAAACATTTAAAGGTCTGGAGCATGAGGAGAAATGAGTCAAGAAGCAGCAAATGATGCAATGCCTTCCCCCCAGCGTGGGACATGACACCCGGGGATGAGCCTCCCTGGCAACGAGGGACCACTATCAACTACCAACTGATGATGCAACTGGAAAATGACCTTATACGGAAGGTTCAATGCAGATCAGCAGAATATCCATGTCTACATAAAATACCATGACTTTAAAATGCTGTTTGACCTAAAGTAAGGGGGAAATGGAAAGGAGAAATGAGTTTATATGGCTACGAGTTTCTAAAAAAGAGTCTGGAGGCTGGCAGAAGGTTTGCCCCCATGCACAACTGAGCAGAGTCAGAGAGACAGATAAAGCAGATACAACCCCCAGATATTGGTTCCTTTGAGGGCTAAAGAGACCCACGGGAGTTATGGTCATGGCCGATGGGGTTAACTACCAGGGCAGATGGCCCCTCTTTGGAAATGGTGTTTATGTGTGATGAATCTGGACTCAGATGGGATCTCCCTTCATAAGACTTTCATGCCAATGTGCTGGAGGTGCAGTTAATGTTGGGGTTTAAGATATATTTAGGGGATTTGAATCTCTGGACTGACAATGTGATAGCCAGATCCTGAGCCTCAACAGACTCCAGCACCTACAATCTGATTTATTGGACTTACCACACTCAGCTAAGATGGAGTTGAAGAAGGACAACCACCACACCATGGAGCCTAGAGTGATTACAACTGAAAATGGGAGGACTGCAGCCAGCATCCAGGTGGAATCTGACCCTCCTCTTGACATAGAGGTGCAATGGACACAACCAATCCAATGTCCACATAGAAGAGGTGGCATTGGAATGGGAAAAGTGGACATAGTGGACGAAGGGTATGGGGAAAGGCAGGAAGAGATGAGAGGTGGAGGCATCTTTGGGACATGGAGCTGCCCTGGATGGTACTTCAGAGGCAATCACCGGACATTGTAAATCCTCACAGGGCCCACTGGATGGAATGGAGGAGAGTATGGGCTATGATGTGAACCAATGTATATGAGGTGCAGAGGTGCCCAAAGATGTACTTACAAAATCCAATGGATGTGTCATGATGATGGGAACGAGTGTTGTTGGGGGGGGGAGAGGGGGGGGTGGGGGGATGGGGTTGAATGGGACCTCACATATATATTTTTAATGTAATATTATTACAAAGTCAATAAAAAAAAATTTAAAAAAAAAAAAAGAAGCAGCAAATGAAGGCAAATAAAAGAGAAGAGAAATCAGAAGTCAAGTAAAGAAAGAGTATCAAAAAAAAAGAAAAAGAGAGAGAAAGCAACAAACAAGTTAAACACTACCAATAGGTCAAATGCAATCAATACTGAGAACTGACCATTAAATTTAGTTTATGGAGATCATTGGTGACCTTGATGAGCAGTTTCTGTAAAGTAGTGGGGACAAAAGCTTGACTGGAGCGACTTAAGGAGAAAGAATGAAATAAAGAACTAAGGGCATGATTACAGGTAACTGAGAGAATTTTGTTTAAAAGGGCTTTAAAAAATGTTAAGATTGATGGAATAGATATGAGACCAAGAAAGTTATTATTATTTACTTAAAAATGAAGGAAATCAAAGCTTTTTTTTTTTAGGAAGTACTAGGGATTGAACTCAGGATCTCTTACATGCAAAGCAAGTGTGCAACTTCTGAGCTTCACTCCTTCTGCTCACAGTTTGTCTTTATGTTCATGGAATGTTCCAAGTCAGAGAAGAAAAGGAGGATACAGGAGAAGGAACCAATTGCTGCAGTGATGTGCTTCAATAGGGGAGAGAAGCTGGGATCTAATACATAAGTGCAGGTATTTGAAAGGAGCATATATATTTTATACATACCAACAGGAAAATAGTCAAATAATATAAGCATTAATAAAGGTAGGTAGGTAGATGTGGTGAGAGGTTGTAAGAGCTCTTTTCTGATTGTTTTCTGATCCTAGTGTTTCAGTGAAATAGCAAACAAGGTAATCAATGAGATTGGGAAGGGGGAGGGGGTGTTGGAGAATTTAGGAGTGAGGAGAAGGTGTGAAATAGTTCTGTACGAGTATGGGATTTATAAAAGGAAAAATGAATTCTATTACCTTGGGCCTACTTATCCAACAGTGGGAAATATAATTATACTGCATTTCATATCTTGTCACTACTTGGCTTCAAGTCTACGTTGCTTAAACTATTTTGACCTTACTGAATTTATTGTATTTCTTAAGGCTGTTATAAAACAAAGTTAAAATTAAGGAAAGAAATAAGTGAGTTAATTTTCTACGGTATTGTTGCATATATGACATGGCATCTATTATGTGTATTAATTGAAAAATTTATGCTTAGAAAAGGAAAATATGGTACTGATTTTTTAAATCCTGAATTTTTCATTATTCTGGCAAGTTAAAATTTCTAGTTGTCATGATGAAGGTCTAAGGAAAGGAAAAAATAATAATTCAGAAAACTCATAGGAACATAGCATCCTGATATTAGAAGGATCTTAGAAATCAGTCTAACAATCCCAATATATAAATATAGCATTGGGGCACAGAGAAATAAGTGACTTGCCAAATGAAGCTGACTTAGTCTTAGGAGAACACAGAGCTCCTGATTTCGAATGTGCTGTTCTTTTCAGTACACATAAACCATAATTAATGGACATTTTTTAAAAGTTTAATTTCCTTTTATTATTTTTTTCCAGAGACTAGTTTTCCTTGAGTTTTTAAGGACTCAGCTCAGGTTGTGAGGAAGCATCGCAGGTCTAAATCTGGGTGGGGGTGTTTAGCCCTTCTGGGCTTCCCAGAATGGCTTCTGATTACCTTGCTGAGACCAACACAACGCACTCAGTAATGGAGTTTCTCATACAACTTTGGAAGCATGTAGGCATCAGACACTTTCTCCCGAAATGCCCTGATGGCTGCCACCTCTATGTTTCAAGTGATGAGCTTAATAACCTTATCCTTGTATGAGCAACCAGCAAGGAAAAGGCTACATGTGGTCCCAGTCCTTTTTAGCAGAACCATTGTTCCTTCTTTTTTTTGTCATCTTAGAAGGAACACCATGTGCTTCTCTTTTCTGAGGGAGTAAAACAATAAAAACAAAATCAGTACTTATATAACCTTAATATGCACACATAGCCTAAATGCTTTACATATATTACCTCAATTAATTCTCATAATAACTGCTATCATGTACATACAATTGTTATCATCATTTTTGGAGAGAAGAGGACTGAAGCAAGGAGAGATCAGCTATTGCCCCAAATCTACAGATAGAAATATAAGGGCCAGGAATTAAACTCAAGCTGTCTGGTTCTAAATATGTGCTCTTACTTATGGTACCATATCACCTCTTTATAAATAAAGGCTAAAATAATCATAGTTTATTTTTATTGGATGCTCATTATGTACCTCCAGGCACTTTTCAAAGTTCTTACATGTATCAATACATTGATTCAGTGAAAGTCTATTGACATTCTAGCTTACAACATATACAAAAATTAGCTCAAAACAAATTGATAACCTAAATATAAGAGCTAATGCATAAATCTTTTAGAAGAAAACACTGGTAAAGTATTCATGATTTTTTTGCCAATTTCATTGCCAATCTATGACTTTGGATTTGGCAATAGTTTCTTAAATATGATACCAAAACCAGTAGCTAGAAAAGAAAAAGATAAATTGAACTTAGTCAAAATTAGCATTTGTGCATCAAAAGACATTATCAAGAAAGTGAAAAAACACCTACACAATAGGATAAAATAATTGCTAGTTATATATCTTACAAAAGCCTAGTACCAAAATAGATAAAGAACTCTCAATAACAAAAATCAAACAACCCAAGTAAAAAACAGGCAAAGGACTTGAACAGATATTAATCCAAAGAAGCTAAACTAATGGCCAATAAATACACAGAAAGATGTCTAACATCATTAATTATTAGGAAAATGCAAATCAAAACTACAGTAAGATGCCACTTCACATCTACTAGGGTGGTTGTAATATTTTTAAAAATGGAAAATAACAAGTTTTGTTGAAGATGTGGAGAAATTGAACAGTTCTTGAGGTATGGGAAAAAGAAGCATACATGGTTTATGAGAATGTAAATTGTTCAGCCGCTGTGGCAAACAGTTTGATATTGCTTCCAAAAGTTAAGCATAGAATTACCATAAAACCCAGCAAATACATTCCTAGATACATGCCCCAAAGTATTGATAACTGTTACTCAAATAAATACATGCACATGTATATTCCTAACCTCAATATTCAAAACGGCCAAATGTCCATCAGTGGATGAATGGTGGACAAATTGTGGTAAATGCATATGTGGTGGTTGCAACTGTATGTACCCCAGAAAAGCATGTTCTTAAAGTTGCTCCATTCTTGTGGGTATGGACCCATTGTAAGTGGGATCTTTGAATAAGGCTACTTCAGTAAAGGTGTGACCTATCTCAGTCAGGATGGGTCTTACTATTCTTTCTATGAATAATACAGAGACAGAAAAAGCCACAAAAGCAAGAGGCTGAAATCTCAAAACCCAGAAGAGAAGGGAGAGATCAGCAGACACTGCCATGTGTCTTGCCATGTGGCAGCAGAGCCAAGGAGTGATGGCAGCTGGTCTTCAGAAATACAGTATCACCTTAATGATGCCTTAATTTGGACATTCTCAAGGTCTCAAAATGTAATCGAATACATTTTCACCATTAAAAGCCAACCCTTTTCATGGTACTCACTTTCAGCAGCCTAGCAAGCTAAAACAGCATACAATAGAACATTATTCAGCCAAATAAAGGAAAAAAGTACTAATACATGTTAAAAGGTCAATGAACTTTGAAAACATTATAGTAAGTGAAAGAAGCCAGATATATAAATTTATACATTGCCCTGTAAGAAGAGCCACACCGCGCAAAGAAAGTACAACCTGCCCAGGAGTGGCGCCCACACACGCAGAGCTGCCAGCAAGATGACACAACAAAGAGAGACACAGATTCCCCGTGCAGCTGACAAGAATGCAAGTGGACACAGAAAACACACAGCGAATGGACACAGAGAGCAGACAATGCAGGGGTGCAGGGGGGGGGGGGGGGAGCGGGGGGTAAGGGGAGAGAAATAAATAAAAAGCAATAAAAATTTTTTTAAAAATCTAAAAAAAAAAAGCCATGCATTGTATGATTCCAATAACATAAAATGTCCAGCATAAGTAAATCCAAACAGAAACTCAGCAGACTGGAGGCTGCCAGGGGTTCAGGGAAGGGAGCACCAAGGGGAGTAACTACTTAAAGGTGACGGAGCTTCCCTCTGGGGTGGTGCACATGTTTTGGAACTAGGTAGACATGGTATTTGCACAAAATATGACACTGAATTAATCACTTTGAAATGATTAATTTTGCTATGTGAATTTCACCTCAATAAAACAAAATACGAATTAAAAAAAATTTTTTAAGATTTATTTTTCTCCCCTTCTCCCCCTCCCCTGATTGTCTGCTCTGTGTCCATTCGCTGTGCGTTCTTTTGCGACCGCTTCCATCCTTATCAGTGGCACCAGGAATCTCTGTTTCTTTTTGTTGCGTCATCTTATGTCGCTCTCTGTAATGTGTGGCTCCATTCTTGGGTAAGCTGCACTTTCTTTCACGCTGGGGGGCTCTCTTTACAGGGTGCACTCCTTGTGCGTGGAGCTCCCCTACACGGGGGACACCCCTGCCATGGCACGGCACTCGGCACTCGTTGCGCACATCAGCACTACGCATGGGCCAGCTCCATACGGGTCAAGGAGACCCGAGGTTTGAACCGCGGACCTCCCATGTGGTAAGTGGACGCCCTATTCATTGGGCCAAGTCCGTTTCCCCCCCAAAAATTTTAAAAATCTATAGAAAACCTACTGTTCTAGGCACTGAGAATATAGCCTTGCATAAAACTTCCAAAATCTTTGCCCTCAAGAGTTTCCATTTTAAGAAGGGGAGACAGGCCATAAAAAAAATGAGTACATGAATAAGTAAATATATAGCATTTCAGATGATGACTAATGTGAAGTGACATAGGATTTAGAAGTGTCAAGGTGAAAGTGGCTATGCCTACTTGCATAATGTGCTTAGGGAAGACCTCACTGACGTGGTGTTGAGTAAAGAGATGAAGGAGTGAGGAAATGAAATATCTAACTATATGAGAGGACAACATCCCAGACAGAAGAACAGCAAGCAAGGCCCCTGAAATAAAATGTGCTTGGGATGTTCAATAAACAGCTAAGACACAGGGTGACAAGATCAGAATGAGCAAGGTAGAGAGCAGTCAGATATGAAGTCAGAGAGCATCAGGCTATTTTATGTTGCTTCTCTGACCTTCATGTAGGACTTTGGCTATTACTCTGAGCTGAGAAGACATTGGAAAGTCTTGAGCAGGAATGTGTGATGTGATGCATGCTAATAGGATCATTCTGGATGTCATATATACAACAGACTGTGAAGGAGCAGGAGAAAAAAATAACATCAATTAAGAGGCTATTTAAATAACCTAGGCTAAGATGACGGTGTCTTGGATCAGTGCAGAAGCACCATGTATGATAAAAGGTTGTACAGTTCTTGTTATACTTTGAGGATAGAGTCAGCTGGATTCGTTGATTGATAGGATGTGAGGTATGGGAAAAAGAAGCATCAAGGATCACTCCTGAATAACAGAAAGGATGGTGATGAAATATACTGAGTTAGGAAAACCTGGGTATACCAGGATTGAAAGAGAAGATCAGGCATTTGGCTTTGTACTTGTTGAGTTTGAAATCTCCATTAGAGTCAAATGAAGATGTTGAAGAGAGTTACAGCCACAAATCTGAAATTCAAGGGAACGATTCAGGCTAAACATAAAAGTTTGGCAGCTATCATAAAATAAATGATAATTAAAACAATAACATGGGATGATATTTAAAGCATAATAGATGATATTTAATAGTATATTAGGTTAGTGACTATACATAAAAAAGAGGAGCCTTGCAAACTGATTCCTGGGAAACTTGAGCATTTGAAGACTGGGGAAGAAGGATCCCACAAAACAAGCAAGGAAGAAGCAGTGTATAAGAAGGGGGATATCCATAGTGTACAACTAACTAAACCCTTTCTAGAAGATATAAATGATCAACTGTGTCAAATATCGCCGAAAGGTTGTTACTGAGGGTTGAGGAATTGACCACTGGGTTTAACAATGTGCAGGTCATTAGGAACATTGATGAGAACAATTTTGGTGCATGAAGGATAAAAGTCTTAGTGGAGTAAATTCAAGAGCAAATAAAGAAGAAAAACTGGAAAGAGAAACTTCTTTCAAGAAGTTTTTTTGTTAAAGGAAGCCAATAATAGGGTGGCTAGCTGGACAGAGGAAAGCATGGTGTAAAAGGAGAAATATTATTTAGAGGAGAAAAAATTGTAGCCAGTTTCCATACCAATAGAATACGGATGGGGAACAATTGCTGGAGTAATGATGCTAAGGGGCAAGAAAGAATAGAATCTGATGTACTGGAGAGAGGCATAAGTAGTACATCCATAGATATAGGACAGAACCAGACTATATGGGGACACTTTGATAATTAGGTAATGTGACAATGGAAGAAGTTGAGTTTTTTACTTCTGATGGTTTCTTTTTTTCTCATTAAAATAAGAAGTGGTAGCTGGGAGTGAGGAAAGGGAGATACAGAGATTTGATGAGCGAAGAGAGAATGTAAAATAATCAACTAGGGGAGTATGAAAGTTAATGAACCAGGGAATATAAAATTGCCAGTCACTGAAGCACTTAATCGTCATGCCATCTTTATGAGTTTGAAGTTATTATACTTATTTAATAGATGAGAAAACAGAAATGCAGAAATGGTTCATAACTTACCCAAAGCCATAGCTTTAATAAATTTCAGGCAATTTATCTTTTGGGGCTTTGAAAGCCAAGTTGGTATTTATTCTTGTACCACTGAATCATTTTCAACAAGAATATGGCAAGATCAAGTTTACATTTTTAAAAGATCACATTGATTGAACATTGGCCAAAGAGAATCTATGGTACTTGACCAGTGTGGAGGCAGAAAAGTTGGAGAGAAGTGATAATATTTTTCAGAGGTAAAACAGATATACATAGTGATGAATTGATTATGAGGGTTGTCAGCAATGGCTACGGAATTTTGGATTTGCAGTACTGGATGGATGGTGATATCATTAACTGACAGATACAAAGTTGGGAGAAGAAAGTACTTTAATTTTTTTACCTTTTGTGTTTGCAGGAACTGTGAGCTCTTGCAATGAAGATTCTGAGTAAAGAGTTCACTAGTTGGCTCCACAGGAATGTTGCTCAGAGGCTGGAAAGATAAAATATGAGGCATAGAATAGAGATGATAATTAAACCGTATCTGAGTATGAGATTGCTTTGGAATGATCAAACAGAGGAAAAGAGAGTATACATTTGTATCTTTAAGAACTACAAAATGTAAAGGCTAAATATATGAGGATGTATCTGCCTGTTTCCACAGAGCTAAGAATAAGTTAAGAAGACTGTAGCAGCCAGGTAGCCACATAAAATTTTCAAGCGGGAGGGCCTGCTCAACAGTGCTGTTGAGAGGGCAAGATTGGGAATCAAAATATCTATTAGCTACTCATATTTCAAGGGCTCAAAAAACACATGTGGCAATTGTACCAAATGTATAGCACAGGTCTAAACAATATATTGCTTAGTTTTGACAGTTTTTGCACTTTATATAAATGGTGACATTCTTCTGAGAATTATTTCTTTTTCTCAAATGTGTGGTTTTGAGACTCATCTATGATGATGCATACAACTGTTGTTCATTAATTTGCATTGTTGCTTAATTTTTCACAGCATGAATATATCACAAATCATGTGTTCTTCTAATATTGATAGACTTAAGTGTTGTTTGTTGGTTTCTTTTAGTATGAACAATGTTAATATGTTCCTGGTACAAAATTACACCATGGTAAACATACCTGGAAGTAGAAGTGCAGTATGTGGGACGTGTGTGTGTATAATACAGATTTACTAGGTAATGCCAAACTGATTTCTGATGAGTTGTACCATTTTTCCATCTCCAGTGGATGTGAAATTTCCTGGCTCTGCAGCCTTACTAACATTTAGAATTATTAAACTTTTAATCTTATGAGTTTGAAATGGATTCTCACTGCAGTTTTAATTTCCCTAATTCCCTGTGAAGTAGAATAACTTTTCACATATTTATATTTGTATTCCTTCTGTTGAAATATGCCTATCAGTATCTTTTGCCATTTGTTCCCAATGTGTTGCTTGCCCTTTATTTATTGTATGAGTCTTTTAAAGATCTATATTCTGGGTCATAATCTTTTCTAGGTTATAAGTATTAAAATTATCATTCATAGTTGGTGACTTGTCTTTTCACTCTCTTTTTAGTAGTCAAATTTGCCAGTCTTTTTCCTTTGGGTTTGTACTTTTTGTGCCTTGTTTAATAAATATTTCCCTATCTCAAGGTCATAAAATTATTTTCCATATATGTATATATGTATTACAAATATACAAATGGAGAAACCATGGAAGACATTATACAGGATAATTTCTATAGAATAGCAAAGGCAGAAGCCAGAATGGAATGTGTAAGGATGAGTTAAATGTAAGGTAATTGCCACAAAAATGTACAAATAAACTAAAAAAAAATTTAGCTGAGAAGGTATTATGAAGGAGAATCATATTATCTATCCTATAGGTATAAGGGTTGAGGGTAAGAATTTTTAAAAGGAAGAAAGTTGATCTGGTTTAAATGTAAAAGGCAAGTTTTAGATGACAGACATTAGTTTAATTTGTGGGAATATTAGAAACATAATCGATCATGTGAGATGGGAGAAGAGAACAGAATTTCAAACATGGGTTAAAGGGTCATATGAGAAGAAGGATATTGTAACCCAAAAAGAAGCAAACGTGTTTTAGTAAAAAAGAAAATAACAATAACTGTGATAACTCATGAATGATAACCTTGATGTATGTTAGCCTTTTGAAGTAGCAAGAAGCAGACATGTATAATTATTATAACTCACTCATCTCTAACCAGGTTCCTTGTGTCTCTAATGTTGATGCTGTATTTTGAAACTGGATGATAAGAAGACAACTCCTTACTGGCCCTGCTTGTATCCCCTTATCTTGTTTTAAACCCTGAAGTGGGGTTCCCTTGCACATAGCCCCTGAAGTCAGGTGCCCTTGCATATAACCCCATGTTGATTAGCATGAATCAGCCCAGAACTGAGTACCCCAAATTCCTAAGTTATCTTGCTGGACCAAGGCATCTCTGATTAGAGTTGGCCCACCCGACATGCGCAGTAGCCTAAATCAAAAGTTTCAATTAAACTAAACACTAAACAATCTGCACATGCTCAGTGATGAGACTGTCTCTAACCTCATCATTATCCTAAGGCTGCCTGCCTTTGTTTTAAGGATATAAAACACTAAAAGTTTCTCCAGTTCAGGGAGACAGATTTATGGCCAATTGGCCTTTTGATCTCCTTGGTTTGTGCTTGACAATAAACTCTCTCTCTGTTTGAATCTCTGGTGTCACATAACTGACTACTCTGTGTGCATCACGCAGAGAACCCCACATTGATCAGTTTCAATCAGCGACTAGGAAGGGACGAAGAGGTTCCTAAGGAGCCTGACTGCTCAAAGTTCTGGAGCCTCAGCAAGACAGGTGAGCATGGTAATCTAGTCTACTGGCCACCTAGACCTGCTAGTCTAGAGCAGGGGTTCTTAGACTTTTTTGTTCCATGTATTCCTTTGCCAGTCAGGTGAAAACCACAGACCCCTTCTCAGAATATATCAGCAGGTAGTTTTATGACACTCAACATCAGCATGTCTTTAAGTTCAATTTTAGGATTATTCAAAATTATGTTTTACAATTTTCCCATAATTTCAATACCTGATAACATACCACATTGCAACATCTGTTCAAATGGTCGTTTCCAGCGAACACTTAGAAATTCGAGTTTTGTCATGGCATCATAAAACCATCTCCATCATCCTTAGCAACCTTTTTTCAGACAGTTATCATTGCACTCAGAATATGTGACATCAAAATAAAAAATCACACTAAGTCCACACTATACTGTGTATTATTTAATAAACATATCATACCTGCACCAATATGTCCCCACACAAATAAGGATTTTTTAAAATTTTCAATTCAGGTTCACAGGAACCCCTGAAATCTTTCCACAGACCTCTTGGGGGTCCATGGACCCCTGGTTAAGAATTCTTGCTCTAGAGCCTGGGCAACTAGCTCGCCCTGCCCTGCCCACATCCAAGGCTCTCAGTGCTTCAACATTTCAAAGAGAGAAATGGTTCCAGGTCCATATATCTGGCTAAGTGACTAGTTCATCAGGGTAGAAGTTGATTGGGAAGAGAGTGTGGGGGTTCGAGGCTCCCAGACCAGGGTTAGAGGTCCTAGATCTGACTTCCAGATGATCTCCTTTGCTTTGACCACTACACCTACCTGAATCATTTGAGAAAATCCTGTGTGGGCCTGAGTTGAATATTAAGTGTATGCTAGTGATAGAGATATAGTTAGTGACTATTTAACTGTTTAAAGTGAGTGTGTATTATGTGTATTAGTGAATTTGCATTGTTACTGAACCTTTTAAAATGGGAATGTCTAATTCTAACAAGATTTCAGAAGGTAGCACCTTGGGCTGTGTTCTGAAAAATTGGGAAGATTTTGGTTATGAACCTAAGAAGCAGCAGAAAATGGTGTATTTTGGTAACATGGTCTATCCTTAGTATGATTTGGAATCAGGTGAAAAGTGGCCTGAGAATGTTCTATAGAGAAAAATACTATATTACAAATAGACCTGTATCATAAAAGAGAAGAAAAATGAGATGCAATCTCATATGAACAAACTTTTATATCTTTGTATCAGAAAAGATAGAAAAGGGTGCAAAATTATGATTCAAACTAGTGAGTTTTATATCTCTGTGTTTGATTTTCCATTTATGTCTGGTTGTTTGATGTATACTTTCTTACTTCTGGATGGTAATGCCAAATTTTCTTACTTCTGGATGGTAATGCCAAAAATTCCTAAGAGAGTTCTATCCACATTGCTTAAAGATAAATAAGTGTGTGTGTGTGTGTGTGTGTGTAGCACCTTGGGCTCTGTTCGGAAAAATATATGTTAGTACTCCTGGAGTCCCAGAATTTAGGAAAGCCAAGCTTCTAGTGCTCTTTAAAATCCTCCTGTTTTCTCCCTCTGTGTCCTGGCTTAGCCTAACTCCCCTTCAATAATGATGTTTTCCCAAATCTTACTGAAGTCTCAGAGGGTCTTGCAAATAATTCAGTCTTATCATTCAGGCTTATGAGCCTGGATACTCAAAACTTTACCAATTAATGTACAGGACTGCTGACAAAATTTATGCAGAAATTAGACAAAACTATTTGAAAAGATAAAGAACTGAGAAAAAAGAAATACTCATGCTAAAAATAGTTGTTAAATTTGTAAGCATACCTAATTACAAAAATTTTTTTTAAAACCGTAAAAGCAAAATACCTCATGGATTTCAAAATTCATATAAAACTAAATCATATACAACACATTATGGGTTTTTTTGGGACAATGTAATACCTACATGTGCCATTAATATTTATCAAAAATTATATATTACTGTTTCAAAAGTGCATTGACTAAGGCATTTTAAATATTTGGACAAATCTGCTTGTGCAAAACATGTTTTCGTAGCTTCATTTATTTAGTTTCACTATATTATATAGAAAGAATATTTAGGAATATTAGTAAAAACTCTTCAAGTGACGGATAACATTAATATTCTCTGCTCTGTTTCCATGTTAATTCTAATTGGATCTAGATAGCCTTATTAATAGAATTGGTGCTGTTAAAGTTTAGTAAATTTTGAGCCAGACAACTCTATTTTAGAAATAGAAAATGCCGGTTTCTTTTGTAAAACTACAATTAAGTCATGGCTTGGCCCTAAACTCTAGCCCTCCTTCACTTGCCTCACTTGTTTCAGAAATGGTTTTGTAAATGTTTTGTAATATATCTCACTAAAATACTGATAAAATGGTAAATTGAAGAAAGCAGTATTTCTAAAAACCACCTCTTATAAGCTATCAATGTTAAATACAACTCAAGCATACAATTTTATTCTACTTCAGTATATTCTCCCTAAATTTATACTGCTTTACTAGTCAAATGAGCTAGTGTTGCATCTACTAAATACTTTAAAAATTGAATAAATTCAAAATTGAAAAATTATGTTTGCATTTAACCAAATTAAGTCATTAATTTGACAAGTTTATTTTGACAGTAATTGTATGTTGTAAGATGTTTACTTGAAAATAGTTTCTACAATCATTTTGGTAACTTAAGTATGTAAGGTATATAAGGTATATAGGATGTGTTTTTTTTCTTTTTAAGATTTATTTATTTCTTTCTCTCCCCTTCCCCCCGCCCCCCACCCCGGTTGTCTGTTCTCTGTGTCTATTTACTGGGTCTTCTTTGTCCGCTTCTGTTGTTGTCAGTGGCACGGGAATCTGTGTTTCTTTTGTTGTTGCATCATCTTGTTTCAGCTCTCCGTGTGTGTGGCACCATTCCTGGGCAGGCTGCACTTTCTTTTGCGCTGGGCAGCTCTCCTTATGGGTGCACTCCTTGTGCATGGGGCTCCCCTACGCGGGGGACACCCCTGGTGGCAGGGCACTCCTTGTGCGCATCAGCACTGTGCATGGGCCAGCTCTACATGGGTCAAGGAGGCCCGGGATTTGAACCGCGGACCTCCCATGTGGTAGACGGATGCCCTAACCACTGGGCCAAGTCCACCGCCAGGATGTGTTTTTCTAATTAAAGGAAAAGAAAGTAATTTTGTCCTAAGATAAGATGACTGGCTATTTTTTAAAAAAGAGGAAAATGTGAGGCAAAACCTGATGATTATAGACAGTGCAGAAGTTTTGCAGAAAAGGAAATTTACTTCTTATGGTCAAAATTAGATAAGATTTGATGGGTCTATATATAAAATTTTTAAGAGCCAAAGTATCAAATAGTATACTGATACAAAACTAGAATTCGGTTTTCTCTTTATTAAAGAATCAAAGTTTTCTTAGAGTATTGGTCTTCTTTTAGTAAGCAGTTATAAATGTATTATTCTGAATAATCAGTAAAAGAAAGTCTGCGTTTTATCAGAATAACTTCTTGTATTTATGTTAACCTTATCATCCTTTATTGTATTAAAAACAAATCTCCTGACTTTTAAAAGAACTATCTTTTCTCGAATTTAATTAAAATATAAAGCTCTGTGTGTAACAAAGTTAGACTCATTTATAGTTTCTCTACACATGGCTCTTCTGTCCCTTTTATTTGAACCTATAATTAGCACTGTACTTGTTAAATATATGTTCCATAGACTTAAATCTTTGATCCATTCATGTGACAATTGAGCCCTGAATCTCAGCAGAGTTGCAGCACCTTCTCTGCAGTTCATTGGACTCATCCAGGACAACTAACAAGGAGGTGATGATGGACAACACTGATCCAAAAGAACAATGAGTGTCTGCAACTGCAAGCAAGGTAGTTCCATCCATCTGCCCCATGAGACCTAAGCCCCTTCTCAATTAGAAACAAAGTGGGCATCACCATCCCCAAATCCTCAAGACTGAAGAATGAACAGTGGACTAATAGACTTATGATTCTTCTTTAGACTTATTATTCTAGCAGTGGTGTAAAGGCAGTGACCATCAGAGGTTCTGAGGGGAGGGAGAGGGAAGAATAGGTGTAATAGGGGGGCATTTTTCAGACATTGGAATTATCATGCATGACATTGCAATGATGGGTAAAGGCCACTATATATTTTGTCACAACCTACAAAATTGTGCAGAATAGAGTGTAAACTATAATGTAAAATATAGTCCACCGTTAGTAGCAATGCTGATGTGGACTATGGGTGGGAGGCTCTTTGTCTCTTTCAAAGAGAACCTAAGCTGTCTGACTTGTGGGTGTGGGATGGTGAGAGGCTGCAGTCCTGCCCTTGGTGACCATGGCAATGACTCCAGTCCCAGGAAACAGTTTAACAATGCAAGGTCTATAAACTTGAAGTATTCAGGGGAAATGCTAAAAGCTTATCTAGAATGTATGAAGTCCATGCTAAAAGCTTACCTAAGATGTGGAAGACATATATGCTAATTCAGGCCTACTGAGAACAGAAACAAAGGGACCATTTAACCTTTCCTCTCTGTATAAAAGAAACTCGGAAGTCTTGTTTGGGGCTCGGGATTGAAACAGAAAGCTCCCGAGTCCGGCTGGCCGTCAATAAACCATTTTTCCTTCTCAAAATCATTCTTGAGTCCTGGCCTCCCTATATGCAAATAATTGAACCTCTCTCAAATTCTACAACAATGCTTCAATATGTGTTCATCAATTGTAACAAATGCACCACGCTAATGAAGGATGTCAGTAAGTGGGAAAGTGTGGGAGGAGTGGGTTGGGGCATATGGGAAACCCCTACATTTTTTATGCAACATTTATGTAATATAAAGCTTCTTTAAAAATAAAAATTTAAAAAAACATATAAAGCAAATATTTTTCACAGTGACCCTTTTCCTGTTAACATAATATTCAACTCAGGGGCAAACTCTAAGAAATATCTTTTGTTTCAAACTGTCTAAGATTTTTCCAGTCTTTCATCTTGTAAAAAGAGAGGTGCTAAGAATAGTTAAGTTCATTTAATATGTTATGAGTTGTATAGAAAACATCAAAAAGAATTTTCTAACCTTCTGATAGTTGAATTTGTATTGATGAAATATTATTCAATAACTATTTAGAGATTATATAAATTTTCTAAAGATTTAACTGTGCTCCCACTGTCCGTGCTCTGTCCTGATACGGATCTGCTTAATATTAAACAATAGTGTTAGGCATGGTTTTAATTATTCTTAAAAAAATGTTAAATGCCACAGAAATAAACAAATTTCCTTGTTGGTTACACTCTTTTACTCTGACTCTTGTCCACAAGTCAGGACAAAGCTTAATCTTAAGCAAAAAAGACTTTAAGCAAAGAAAGACAAGACAAGCATATAAATTATGTTCTACCTATTAGTCAACACAATCCGAGTAAAAATGTTTAAAAAAAACAACAGAAAAAACTTCTGCTATAGTCTGTGGTTGATAACCTCAATATAACTTAATCGTCAAATATTTTGTTTCCTGAAATAACTTCATTTAGAAAATGCTCATAGATTGCAAGCTCTTGCAACAGGCATATTTGTTGTTGATAGGCTTTATTGCTATTTCTAAATTTTCAAGTGCTTTACTCTTCATGCGTTAACCTGTTAACTCCATGGAACTTTAAATATCTCTTTGACACCTGAAACTCTAGTTAAAGTTCTCTAGTTCTGGAAGTACTGAAATAGCTGCATTAATTCTAATAGACGACTCCATGCAGCAACTAATGAAAAGCTAAAAAAGAAATCAGACTTCAACGAAGAAAATGAATGAGACCAATCTAATTAAGACCAGGGTGAATTAAAATACAAGGTAAAGAGTAATATTATCTGTATTTTATTTTAATTTCTATATGAGACCAAGTAGGACTGATTTATTTTTCCCGAAATCTGAATTTTCTGTGGCACGTTGTCTAATTTTACAGTCTAATCAGTTCAGTTTAGCAACCTAACTTGGCTTTATTTAACATAGAACCTAAAATAAGGAATGAGATCTTTTATTCTATACATATTGATGCAATACCTTAATGCATTTTAGAGAGGTTTGGGCAAAAAATGAAAAAATACTTGTAAAGTTCTTTAAGGGACTAGCAAAGAAAAGCATAAAACTGCAAACCTCTCCCCCTGAGGAATTCCTGCTATTCTCTCAAGCTTACTGAAACTGTAATAATAATAATAATAAAACAATAACAACAATAATAAAACATTACAAGATCTAAATTTAAGATCCACTCTGTTTAGAAAGCAAATTATCCTCTAAAGTTATAACAGAAAGACCTATGGAAATACACTCTTTTCTATCTTTGAAACCCTGGCCACATAATTAGTTCTTCCATGCACATGGGCAGAGAACCCCTGCACTGATCCATATCAATATCTCCTCCATTATTACAAGGTGATATGGAAAAATAGATAGATTTGTACAAGTCCTTTGCATATTTGTCTATCGGCATTTTCTTTATTGTATTGCTTTGAAAGAGCTCTCATAAAGGTACTGATCCTCAACCTTCATTATATATGTTACATCTATTTCTGAATTTTTGTCTCTTAATTTTTATTAACTTATGATTTATGACATATATGTTTATATTATTTCTATCTAGCTTCTTTTACCCAATTTTCCACTATGGTTTCTACATGTTGTATTCTGAGTAGAAAGACTTTCTAAAAAACAGTTTATATAAACACCCTTCAATAATTTTTTTTTCCCTGACAGTCATGGTTTTTTCAGTTTTGAAGTTTAATGCATCAGGAAGTCAAATTTATATTAGTCACGAAGTAGGTATCTACTCTAGGCACACCTCCACCACAGGACCTCAGTGGTTAACCTTAATTAGTACAGGATGTTCACCCTCCAGGTTTCAGCCTTAAGCACCTAATAAATTGTGTAATGTGATCCAGGAGCACTTCTGAGTGCTGGATCAAAACTGCCTACTGTTTCGTTAATTTCTCATCCTTGCAGTGGAAGCAGGTTCCAAGAACTGCACACATCTTTTCTCAAGCACATGTGCCTCTCTTCTACTAGAATCATTCAGGATGTTTCCTGTGTGTAAATTTTTGATGATTTTACTCATTTCTCAATTTAAAGGTATATTTAATCTTTTATCAGGGTTTTCTTATAATGTTACAAGGTAATGTAGCTTTAGTCACAAAGTTTAAATTTATAAATGATAGAAACTTAAATATTCACTGATGTTTTTGCTGAGAACGTCCTGGTGAGAGTGGCTCTTGTGTATGTTCCCTCTTAATTGCTCTGGAGGGGTCTTCATAGTTGGCAGAATTTAAAAAAGGAAAATACACACAGCAGAAGAAAACAAGCTTTCATCTTCGTCAGTAATTAATTCTATATTTATGTTATGTTGGATTCATAACTGATGCACTAATATACCTGCAGAGATATGGTAGAGATTTGTGCATTCAAATTTTGAAGAGAGCAGACTGATTTAAGCTTTTGTTGGGTTTGAGAGATGTAGAAGAAAGTTTCTGTTGTCTTGTCTCCCAAATCCATTGCTGTTGAAGGTAATTAGAAAAAGGGATTAAAGCTACAACACAACATGTGTTGTTATTTTAAGAAGTATAGGTATCAAAGATGTACCTGACTGGATTAAAACTCTGAAAAACCCAGTAAATTTTACTTCCTTGTTTTGGACCAAGTATATGTGATCGGCTTGTTTGTTTATGACTTCCTTTTCCTTTCTAAAAACACAGTATGAATCTTTTAGGAAAGAACTCTAGTTAATTAATGTTTTATAATGTATTTCAATTGAAAATAATCCTAGTCCTAGTATATGCAAAGACTATATGTATATATATATCTTTTCTCTCTTTCTCTCTCTGCAGCATCTAAGTAAAAAATTCTGTCCTATGACAAAGCTGTATGTGGTGCAGAGGATGCTGGTAGTAGACATTTGGTTTATACTTCCATAAATCTGCTATAGAACAAAGGCTGGAGACAGTACTCTCTTCATTTTGAAAATTTAGACATTCGAATTTATATCCCCACTCTGAAAAAAAAATACCTTCCATATTTAAAAAGTACTCTGGAAAAGTATAGATGTCCAGAATGAGATTTCTTATTCTTTTTGGGTTGGAGGCTCAGTAATCAGAATTGAAAGAATTACATTCTAATGGATATGGTGCTAATTAATTAAAATGGTACTCTGAGTAGTAGTGCAGTTTAAATAATAGAATTGGAAGGGACTTTAGTGACCATCTCGTCAAATATATAATCAACATGTCTTAATATAGTTTTCAAGAGATACATTTTATTCTACAGAAATGCACAGGATGGTTTTCTCACTTGACTGCATTTTCTCTTTTCTTCTAAAGACCATGAATTTCTTTTACACCAAGAATCATAATGAAACATATTTATAAAGACAATCCAATTTTACTTGTTAGGAGGACTAGTTTAACAACCTGCCATGATCAAAAGGGTTATAATTTAGCTTGTTTTTAGGCTGCCTACTTGACTTTTTGTTATATATTTCAGTGCTAGGTGAGGAGAGAATAATCTGTACTTATCCCACCTACACTGAGATACCCAAGAACCAGTGGCCAATAAATAAAATCTACTCATTTCATAACTACAGAATGTCAAAAAAAAGGAAGAAAGAACTAAAGTTGCTTAATAACTAAAGATATAAAATTATTAATGATTTTCCCTATAGGGATAGCATATTGTCTGAAAAGCATCCCAGATATAAAAGGCTGTCTCTGTTACGAAATAGTTAAATAACCCTCACCAATGCACTTGCCATATATTTAGGGCTCAGTTCTGCATCAACATTAAGATGCTAGAATATACAGAGAATCACAATACCTTTTATAGAGGTCTACTAATCTAAAAGTTAGTGATTGCTTATCATTTACCTTCAAAGGATGAGATTATATTTTTCATGCATCTCCAAAAATAAGATTCCACAATTCAAAGAGCAATTGAAGCAGCTCAGAAGGTCATAATTTGAGAGAAAGTTTGGACGATAGCTATCCCTAAATACTTGAAAACTATCAAAAGGAAGCAAGATTAGATTTATTCTTTGTAGCTCCAGAAGGTAGAGTATGGAAAAGAGACAAAGAGAGAGTTTTCAGTTGAACCTAGTGAGATTGTGGAACTATCTCCAGTACAAGGAAATACAGGAATAAATTGTGATACTTTCTTGTGAGAGTGATTGATGGCCTTTGTCAAGGCTGTTGATGAAGGCTCTAAACATAGCATAAGATTTGGACTAGATTATTGCTAATTTTGAGATTCTATGAGTGTATGAAATATCATACCACTCTTAAATACTCCGGCTCATGGTGAGAAGGAAGAAGGGGACAATTCCTGAGTATCTAAAATGTAGTAGGCTCCATTTTGTATGTTAGAATTGTTTAAAGTTCCCACTTTACAGATGAGAAAATCGAGACTAATTGTTCACACATCAGAGAGATTACATATGCTACTCCTGGTCATACAGCTAATCAATTAGTAAAATCTTGGTTCAAATTCACAACACTCTCCCAAAACACATGCCTTAACCATGTCTTAACTGCCGCATGGTAATTAAGCAGGGCTCATCTAGCACATGACACTTGTAGGAGCTGAGGATATTATGTTTAACACTGACTGACTCAAGAGCACCTACAGTTCTGTCAATGTGTGAACACCTTTTGTTTAACCACAGGAACTAAGACTTCAAATGCAATATACCTCTGGGAGTTTAAAAAAATTCAGCAATTTGCACTGGAAAAGGTTATGCCAATTGGTAGGTTGTCATTCAAGGAAGCATCCAGAGGTAGGCATGACAAGGAGAATAAGATAATAAAGTTGATAACTGCAGAGCAAGGTGTAATTATGGCAGAAACTCAGGGACACTGATACTTCTTTGCCTAAATGGGGCTAATAGTTCATAGTGGTGTTGTAATCGCAAGACAGTGAACAACTGCAGTGAACAACTATGAGAACAGCTGCAGTTTTTATTCATGAATATTAAAGAGAGATGTATTTCTCCTTTATTTTTACTTTTAGAAAAGGTAATCCTTGGAGTTAAGGGCCAAGAACTGGTTTATCCTAAAAGGCTCCCTCTGATGCATAAGAGAAATGTTGAGAACATGCATGATCCTGACAAACAGGTACAAATTTTGTGCATGTGTGCATATGTAAATTACTTTTTTATTGTCTTTTATTTTCAACAATGATTACCTGAACCTAAAAAAAAAGACTTTATTAACCTAATGATCACTGAAAAGACAAACCAGGTACAGCTTTTGATTGTATTTAGTAAATACAATTTATTGCTTTCACAAGGCAATAAGAAAGTTACCTTTGACCCCACCCCAGAAACAAACATGAAAATTCACACTCAGCTTATAATGTGCTTGGGAATGGGGGTTGCGGGTATGGAGAGCAACTCTTTAACCAATTAGGAAATGAGAAGGAATAACATTCAGGTTTTAGGGAATGACATTTAAAATTTTCCAACTTATAAGAGGACTTCCACCAACAATATGAACCATCTTTCAAGATTAATTTAAGGCAACCTCCTTTGTGCTGAACTGGTACCCTTAGAAATCATTCAGTCTCCAAGCATTTTGCTTTCTCAGTAATCTTTTTTGCAGGTTTGTCTGTTGTACTGATTCAGCAGCAAAACTGGACAACTTTCATAGAAACGAAAGAGTCTGCTTGGGACGGGTATAGCTCAGTGATTTGAGCATCTGCTTCCCATTTACAAGTTCCCGGGTTCAATCCCAGGTACCTCCAAAAGAAAAAAAAAAGGGACTTGTCACTTTAGAAGAGTGTTTATCCAGGTTTTAACATTTTAAATATTTAAGAATTTAAAAGTAATAAATGGTTATCATAGGAAATAGATAATACAGATGAGAGGAACAAGCTTCAACCTTAGATGGTTTTCAGTTTCCCACTCTTTTATGAAAGATAATAGATGAATGTTCTTAAATATTTATGATTAGGCATTTGCATTTTAAGCCTTACATCTTTAATTTGGTCTTGGAGAATAATGATTGGTGCTTTGTTCCAACAAATTTTGGGAGTGCAGACGTCTCAAAGCAACAATGTTTAGCACTAGTCCTGGCACAGACTTTGGATTTTTTCTATTATGATGCTTCACACACTGAATCACATTTGCTTTCTCAACTGGTGTTCTTAGCCAAGCTGTGGTTTCCATGATGTCAGTGACCCATATTTTGTGCCTCATTATATTTTCCATATTATCACTGTGCCTGAAGTAAAAGCTATTGAATGAATGGGTGAACAAAAAACTAAGAGGAATGTGCAGCATGTATGACCAATAACTGCGAGCCTTAAATGATAAGTAATTCTTATGAGTCATAAAGAAATAAAATACCACAAAAGACAATAGTGATAGGGCACATGTGAATTAGCAATTCATATAAGCATAAATAACTAAATAAAGGAAAGGAAAAAAATTAGCCATCTCAATAGTCATCAAGGAAAACAATTCACAAGTAGTTACTATTTCATTATTTGACTTTTCTTAATGATATTATCTATTACTAGTAAGAATGCAAGGAAACAGGAACCAGTATAAATTGCTAGTGCTGTTCTAAATTTGTACTTCCTTTCTGTAGGGTAATCTGGCAATATTTATCAAAAGTTTTACATTTTTTCCATGTTGTTAACAATGCAATTCTGTCTAACTACAGTGGGAACACCTCAAAACAAATTTTGAATATTTAAGTAAATGAAATTTCATTCACATTGTAAAAGTCTTTGCAGTTGTAAAAAGTAAGCTACAATTAACATTTATTGGAATAGAAAAATGGTCATGATTGATTGCTAAGTCAAAAAGTAGAATGTAAAGCATACAACATTGTTAAAATATGTAAACAAAAGATACCTGAGAGGATAACAAGGACATAGAATAAACTGTCCTTCTCTGGATAAGAGAAGGATTTACATTTTTCCATTTTTTTTTCTTTTATAACTAGGGGAAAAGCCTTTTGAAAATTTTAATTAAAAAGTAACTTGAAAGTAAAAATCCTCCTTATAATTTTGGTTCTCTTAGAAATTCATCTTTCTTATTAATAGTATTTATCATTTTGCATGAAAGGACTGCTGGGTAGGCTGTGGGAGAGCTGTAACTACCTCCACTAGCTTCTCACCACCCTTAATGCATGTTTTAGTTTGTTAGGCTGCTGAAAGCAGATACCATAAAATGGGTTGGCTTTTACCAATGGGAATCTATTAGCTTACAACTTAAAGTTTTGAGGCTGAGAAAAATGTCCAAATCCAGGCATTAAGGCACTGCTTTCTTCATGAAGACCGGCTGACAGTGATCCGAGATTCCTATGTCACATGGCAAGGCAATGGTGGCATCTGCTGGTCTCACTCTTCTCTTCTGGGTGTCTTTCATTTCAGCTCCTTGCTTCTATGGCTTTCTGTTTTCTTTGTCTGAATTATATTCTCTTATAAAGGATTTCATTAAGAGGCACCCTGGGTCACTCCTTAACTGAAGTAATATCATCAAAAGGGTCTATTTACAATAGGTTTATATCCACAGTAATAGATTAGCTTTAAGGACATGATTTTCTGTCCTTAAAACCATTTTCAAAGCACCACAACACATTTGAGTCATGTAATGAATATTGTTTTTCAGGAACCTTATGAAGAAGAATTGTTGTATGAAATCAGACTTAATAGAAAAATCTTACTACTTCACCTTTTAAGAACAAGGTAAGTTCTGTTGTGATTCATTATATTAAAGACTTAGTAATTTGTAGTATCTCAGTATCCTAAAGACCACCAATGAAGTGAATTCTTCAAGTCATTGTCACCTATTAGTATCAGTATTTTTATGCTTCTAAGAAGTCTTAGTGACTTATTCCATGTAATCACTCCAAGATTAATGTATTATTCCTTTGTGAACCAGTGGAATTTGAAAATCTGATATTTAAAGTGACTTCTAAAAGCTATTTAAATTACATATCAAACCAAGTTTTATTGGAGATTAAACAGAGAAAAGGGAAGAACTTGCTTCATAAAGTCATCTTATGTAAGCTAAATAATTCTAATGCCCTTAACTTTCTTCATTAGCCCTCTTCAGAATTTTTTTTAATTTTTCATTGTTTTCTTTTAAGTCATTCCCACACAAAATAGCTCTGACTCAGAGTCTCAAACATTAAAATCATGAGGCAACTGTACTGAAGAATGTGGAGTAGAATGGCAGCTCTGCTGAAGAATCAACTCTCTGCCCTGTTAGCTAAAAACAAACAAAAAGCACAGTAAAACTACCCCTCAACTCTGTCTCTTACCCAACAAATGTACAGAAATACAATAAACCTAATAACATAACCATACTGATCATTTACACAGACCCTGTGTATCCTGACAATCTAAGAATGGACACTGACATTTATTGAGCTGTTTCTATGTGTTTTTCACCAATGTTATCTCTTAATTCCTACAATATCCTATAAAGTAGATGTTCTTTAATTTCCATTTTACTGAGGAAGAATCATAGGTTGACTGAAATATTAATTTGTCTAAGTCATAAGGAGGTGATGCTGCTGACACACTAACAAGTCTACCTTCTTTCAAAGCTACACCATACAACCTATGCCTCAAGTAGCCAGTCTCATTACATGAACAATACTTTTATGTTGCGTATCATCCTGGAGTGGTATATTATAGAATTTTGTACACACAAAGCAGTTAAATGCAATAAGAGGTAAAAAGTTACATCTGTTGTGTATATGAGGCAGTGGAGACATACATTTAGAATCTATTACAGAGCAAAGCACTTTATTAGATTTATATATGCTCTCTCAAAATAGCCTCAGAAATGATTTTATTCTACCTATTTACATGATGTATGTAATTCATCTTTTTAACAATTTATTTTTTTAAATTTACATATACATAAAAGTTGAAAGATTTTATAGTGGACATTCATATATCCATTAACATACACCTAGATCCATATGTCCATTAAGATATACATATATACACATACCCATTAACATTTTACTATACTTGTTTTATAAAATATTTCTCCATTTTTTCATTCCTCCCACTATCCATCCATCCATCCATCCCTTATATTTAATGTTTTTCAAATTATATTACAGATATCATTGTATTTCCTGCTAAATTGTTCAACAAGCATAACATTAGAGTTTTAATATTTGATTAATTTTTTCCTTTTGATGTAAAATTTCCATATAATGAAATGTACAAAGTATGAGTGTACATTCATTGAATTTTGACTTATACATAAACCTGTGTTAGCTAAACTCCTTTAAAAGTATAGAACCATAACTCCAGAAACTTTCCTCGTGCTCCTTCCTGGTCAACTGTGCTCATAGAGGAAATTGCATATCCTGTTTTTTCTTAACATAGATTAATTTGTCCTGTTTTGGAAATTCTAATGAATCATAATGTATGCAATTGTGTAAAACTTCTTTAATTCAGCATAATATTATTGAGATTCACCCATGATATTTCAAGTATTAGAAGTATGGTTCTCTTATTTTGTGATTAGTATTCCCTCATATAAATATACTTACAGTCCTTTTATCCTAGTTCTCTATTAATGGGCACCTGGGCTGGTTCCAGTGTTTGACTATGAATATATCTTTTAAGAGTATTGATGCACAAGTCTTTTTTATAAACATATATTTTCATTTCTCTTTGGTGAATACCAAGGAGTAGAATTTACTGGATAATAGGATACATATATCCTATATATACATATGTAAAAGAAACTGCCAGAATCTTTTCCAAAGTACGATTTTACCTAAATGCTAATAATGAGAATTCTGCTTGCTCCATATCTTCTTCATAATTTATTGTTGTCAATTAAAAAATATATATCTATACTGGTTGTTTTGTGTTAGTATTTTGAGAGATGTAAATTTCATTTCCTTTTGAAAATTGTTTCATGTGTTCTCTTTTTTCTATCTTCTTTTTCTGTATCTTCTTTTGTAAACTGCCTATTTAAATCTCTACCCATTTTTAATTGGGTTATTTGTCTTGTTGTTCAACTTGGATACAAGTTTTTTGCCAATTTTCAAAAATTGTTTTAATGTAAAATATATACAATCTAAAATTCCCCTTTTTAGCCAACCACATTCTACTATATAATCCAGTGGAATTAACTACATAAACGACGTTGTGCTATCATCACCATCAATGATTTAAAAAGTTTCCCACCACCTCAAGTAGAAACTCTGTACCAACTAAGCATTTAACTCTCCATTCTCCACCCATACTCTGGCATGGATAACTTGTATTCTAGTTACTGACAATATTAATTTGCTTATTATAATTATTTCATATTAGTGAAATCATATAATATCTGTTCTTTTTATGTCTGGATTATTTCATTCAAAAGGATGTTTTCAAGGTTCGTCCATATTTTGTCATATATCAGGGCTTCATTCTTTTTTTATGCCTGTATAATATTCCATTGTATGTATATACCACATTTTATTTATCCATTCATCACTCAATGGACACTTGAGTTTGGCAATTATAAATAATACCACTATGAACATTGGTGTGCAAATATCTCTTTGAGCCCCTGTTATGAATTCTTTTGGGTATATATCCACCAGTAAGATTGCCAGGTCATATGGTACCAGTATACTTAACTTTCTGAGGAACTACCAAACTGTCTCCCACAGCAGCTGCACCATTTTACATTGCCATAAGCAAAAATGAATTCCTATTTCTCCACCTCTTCTCCAATATTTGTTATTTTCTGGTGTTTTTGTTTTGTTTTGTTTTGTTTGTTTTTGTTTTAATAGCAGCTATTTTCCTGGGGGTAAAATGTTATCTCATTCTCTTTTTGATTTGCATTTTCTGAATGGCTAATGATGTTGGGCATTTATGATGTGCAATTTATCATTTATACATCCTCTTTGTAAAAATATCTATTCAAGTCTTTAGCCCCATTTTAAAAAAAATTAGATTGTTTGTGTTTTTGTTGTTGACTTGTAGGCTTTCTTTATCATTGAGGATACTAAACCCTTATCAGATATGTAGTTTCCATATATATTCTCCCATTCTTCAGGTTGTATTTTTAATATCATGACGAAGTTCTATTTGATGCACAAAATTTTTTTTTTTTTTTTGATGAGGTCCTATTGATCTATTTGTTTGTTTTTCTTCCTCACTCACACTTTTGGTTAAAGTCTAAGAAGACGTTGCTTAACACAAGTTCCTGAAGATGCATCCCAATGTTTTATTCTAAGAGTTTTATAGTTTCAATCCTTATATTAAAGTCATTGATCAATTTTGGGTTGATTTTTTATTTGTTGTTAGGTAGGGGCAGCCATCATTCTTTTACTCATGTATTTCCAGTTTTCCGAACACCATTCATTGAATACTATTCTTTCCCCATTGAATGGACTTGGCAACCTTGTTGAAAATCACTAGGTCATAGATGTAAGTGTTTACTTTGGGACTCTCAATTATATTCTATTGGTCTATGTGCCTATTCTTGTGCCAAGATCAAACTGTTTTGATTTCTACAGCTTTATAGTAAGTTTTATAATCAGGGAGTATGAGTCTTCCAACTTCATTCTAATTTTTAAAGATGTTTTTGGTTATTCAGGGCTTATACTTCCATATAAATATAATGATTTAGTTTTCCAGTTCTGCTTAGCTCTAGACACCCTTTTATTGATATTTCAGCATTTTCTCTATATAAGATCATGTCATATGCAAATAAGAAATGTTTTACTTCTCCCTTTCCAATTGGTATGCCTTTTATTTCTTTTTCTTGACTTATTTCTCTGGCTAGAACTTCCAGTACAATCTTGAATAAAGGGGTGATAGGGGCATCCTTGTCTGGTCCAAATGTTAGAGGGAAAGCTTTCTGTCTTTCACTTTTGAGTCTGTTAGTTGTGGATTTTTCATAAATGGCCTTTATCTTGTTGATAAAGTTCCCTTCTATTCCTAGTTTTCTGAGTGTTTTATTTTTTTGAGAAATCATGTTAGGTTTTGTCAAATGTCAAATGTCATTTCTTCATCGACTGAGACCATCATATGTTTTCTTTCCCTCATTCTGTCAATGTGGTGTATGACACATTTTGTATTTCTTTTGTTGAACCACCTTTTCATACCTAGGATACATCCTACTTGATCATAGTGTATAATTCTTTTAAGGTGCTGTTGGATTCAGTTACCACAAATTTTGTTGAGGATCTTTGCATCTATATTCATAGGGGATATTGGTCTGTAATTTTCTTTTCTTTTGGTATCTTCATCTAACTTTGACAATAGGATGATACTGGGCCCAAGGAATGACATAAGAAGTTTTCCCTCCTTTCAGCTATTTAGAAGAGTTTGAGCAGGAATGAGGTTAATTCTCCTTGGAATGTTTGGTGAAATTCACCACTGAAGCCTTTTCTTCATTAGGAGGTTATTGATTACTGATTCAATCTCTTTACTTATTTGTCTGTTGAAAGCTATTTCTTCCTGAGTTACTATAGCTAGTTTTTATTTTTATGTACATCCATTACATATTTTTGCAAATATGTTGATGATTGTGTCTTTAGAGTTTTGTAATGTTTTTGTCAGGTTATAATATTAGATTATATTGGCCTCATAAAATGAGTTGGAAAATATTTCTTCCTCCTATATACTCCGTAAAATTTCCAACTCTCACAACTTCTACTCAAATTATTTTATATTTGTATACAATTGATGTTATTTCTTTTTAGAAGGTTGATAGAATTCACAATTGAAATTATCCGTGCCACCTCTCTTCTCTTGGTGCCAGCAAAGACTATGTGGGGGGCCTAAATTTCCATCAACCAGCAGCAACAATCCCCCTTCTAACTCCCCAGTGGAGTAGTGTTAGCAGAGACCCAATGGAGGGGAAGGACTTTCACCCCTCTTCAGCAATAATAAGACCATCTCCAATGGTGTAAATTGAAGCCACATGAGAATCAGTGAGAAGGTATCCTTTCCCTTCTCAGCCAGGTTGTTATTAATAGAAGCCTAGTGAGGAGCCTGAATTTCCCCACCCAAAAAGCTATAAGGTGGTTCCTATATAGGCTGAGTGGAAAACATGGACTTCCATTTCTACCTGATGGGAATGATGCACCACTCCCCCCATCTACTCCTATCTTCAACCACTGGAATATGTTAGAAGCACTCTCTTAAAACATACATATTAAATAAGAACCAGAGTCTTATAAAAAAACAATACCCAAAATACCCAGAGTTTCAATTGAAAATCACAAGTCTGATGAAGAACCAGGAAGATTTCAATCCAAATAAGAAAAGGCAATCAACAGGTGCAAACACCAGTATGAAAGAGATATTAGAATGATCTAGCAAGGGGATTTTTATGCAGCCATCATAATAAAGCTTCTATGAACATTTACAAACATGTTTGAAAAACGGGAAAAAAATAGAAAATCTTAGAAAAGGAATAAAAAAATCTCAGCAAAGAAATAGGAAAATACACCAGAAAAAATAAATGGAAATATTAGAACTGGAAAATTCAATTCTGAGAAAAATAACAAAGTAAAACCTCAAGTAATGAGCTAAACATCAGAAAGGTGAGGATAGAAGAAAGAATCAGTCAACTTGAAAACAGAACATTAGAAATTACATAATCTGAAAAACAGAGAGAAAATAAACTGGAAAAAAAATGAATGGACCCTACAGTACATGAGGGACTATAATAACATATCAAATTTACATTCATCATGTCCCCAGAAGAAGAGAAAAAGGGTGGAGCTAAAAAAGTATTTCAAAGAAATAATGTCTAAAAATTCTCAAATTTGGTTTTAAATACCCATAAAATTACAGATTCAAGAAACACAAAACTAACTCATAATAGGATAAACCTAAACAAGCCATGCTAACTGACATCATAAATTTTTATAAATCAGAAACAAAAAATATTGAAAAGCAGTGAGAAGGACACATAGGTGGAAACCAATTAGAATAACAGTGGTTTTTTCAATCAGAAACCATGAAAGCCAGAAGGAAATGACATAGCATTTTTCATGTGCTGAAAGCAAAAAATTGCCACCAAGAATTCTATATATGACAAAATATCCTTTAAGAATAAAGGAGAAATTAAGACATTCTCAGATGTAAGAAAGTTAAAAGAATGTGTTGCCAGTTAAACTATACTAAAGACCAGATCACAGAATTTTCTAGAAATTAAAGAAATGGTAAAAGAAAGAAATTTAGAACATCAGCAAGTGTGCCACTTTAGAAATATAACCTGAGGTCCCAGGGTGTTATCATCCTTGCTCAGGAGTCCAAAGGGCACCTTGGAAAAACAAGGACAAATCATACAAATGTTTATATGGAGACTTAAGAATGTTAAAATAGATATTATCCACATGGGATAATTTGGCTAGAGTTAAGTAAAATATCAGAGCACAGAAGGGTGTGCTCTGAAAACAGTCCCTGACTGTTTTCAGGACTTCACCAGACAGCATGAATAAGAACAATAACTGAACTTCTTTTCAGTAGCAACTGATAATATGCCATTGAATGAATAATCAGTGTCTGGGAGGAAATGACTAGGTCCCTATCTATATCCTGGTGCCAGAAAGTGTTTGTTTGGGCAGATCAGGCAATATCTTCATTTTGACCTCAGTGTTGTCTATGTGATACTTCCTTCCATTTGTGCCTTTGTTCCAAGTACCACACATCTTCCTTCATCATATGCCTGCTGTCCATTACATTCCCACACACTTCTTTTCTACCAGAATAGACTCTCTGACCATGTTGGTGATAGTCTAGACTGGCTTCTTTTTCACTTTTTTTGGTCTACTATTCATAGAAGACTATCTCGATCTCTTCAATATTAAACTTCGGAAACTTAAAAGCTCAGTTCTTGCCTTTCACAATTACTGGAGTCCTTTATGAATGGAAGCAAAGCAAATAAAGAAAGCCACAGAACTAAGGAGCTGAAAGCAAAGAAAACCAGAACAGAGAAGAGAGACTAGTATGTGCTGCCATGTGTCTTGCCATATGTCAGAGGAGCCAAGGATCACTGGTAGCCAGTCTTTGGGAAGAAAATATTACTTTGAAGATACCTTGATTTGGGCATTTTCTTAAACTTATAAGTTATAAGTTTGGTACAAATGTAAATTTCAGTTTTACATTGTTGGAATTTGCCATTCGATGTTGGCATACATTCTTAAATAAATGTGGTTATGTTAAACATCACTTTAATGTGCATTTTGGGCTTTATGGTGTTTTTGCTAATTACTTGCTGTTAATTTTATATTTATTTTCGGCTATGGAATTGATGTTAGACAAAAAGCAAATTCAAGCAATTTTCTTATTTGAGTTCAAAATGGGTCATAAAGCAGTGGGCACAACTTGCAACATCAACAATGCATTTGGCCCAGGGACTGCTAACAAATTACAGTGCAGTGGTGGCTAAAGAAGTTTTGCAAAGGAGACGAGAACCTTGAAGTTGAGGAGCATAGTGGCTGGACATCAGAAGTTGAAATGACCAATTGAGAGCAATGATGGAAGCTGATCCTCTTAAACTACACAAGAAGTTGCCGAAGAACTCAACATTGACCTTTCTATAGTCATTCAGCATTTGAATCAAATTGGAAAGGTGAGAGAGCTTGATAAGTGGGGACTGAAAATTTTTAAAAATCGTCATTTTGAAGCATCGACTTCTCTTATTCTATACAACAACAACAAACCATTTCTCAATCAGATTGGGACACGCAATGAAAAGTGGATTTTATACCACAACCTGTGATGACCAGTTCAGTGACTGTACCGAGAAGAAGCTCCAAGGCAGTTCCCAAAGCCAAACTGCACCAAAAAAGGTCATAGTCATTGTTTGGTGGTCTGCTGCTGGTATGATCCACTACAGCGTTCAGAATCCTGGTGAGACATTTACATCTGAGAAGTATGCTCAGAAAATCCATGAGATGCACCAAAACTGCAATGCCTGTAGCCAGCATTGGACAGTAGAAAGGGCCCAATTCTTCTCCATGATAATGCTCAACCTCACGTTGCACAACCAATGCTTCAAAAGCTGAACAATTGGGCTATAAAATTTTGCCTCATCCACTGTGGGAAGCTGCCTGTGGCACTAGTATTGTATCGGCCATCTTGTTACCAGACGCCATCTTAGATACTAACCCAGTTAGGTTTCTATTCCCCCATCCTCACTGAAGTAAGTTAAGTTTCTATTTCTCTTTACGCCACTCCCCCAGGCTCCGATTGGGCACTCCCTAAAGCGCGCGAAAGTTTTTCCGCAGACGTTGCCCAACAACCATCTGCGCATGCGTGTGGCGCGAAAACCGAAAATCTAGTTACTTAATCAGTTACCAACACATGCGCTGTCGTCAGTATGTACTACCTTCTTCCTTTCTAGTTATAAATACCCCTATCCTACCCCTAATAAACGAGACTTGATCAGAATCCTGTCTTGTCTCCATTCTTTCTCGTCCCCTGCCCCTACCCCTGCTTCTTCCCACAGGTCCCTGGACTCGCCCCCGCCGGTTTCGGACAATCCACCATATTCACCTGACCTCTCAACAACTGATTACCACATCTTCAAGAATCCTGACAACTTTTTGCAGGAAAAAATGCTTCCACAACCAGCAGGCTGCAGAAAATGCTTTCCAAGAGTTTGAAGAATCCCAAAGCATGGATATTTATGCAATAGGAATAAACAAACTTATTTCTTACTGGCAAAAATATGTTTATTGTAATGATTCTTATTTTGATTAATAAAGATGTGTTTGAACCTAATTATGATGATTTAAAATTCATGGTGTGAAACCACAATTCCTTTTGCCCTAATCTAATAATAAAGTCCTATTGTTTAAGCCAACCCATTTCATGGTATTTGCTGGAGCAGCCTAGGAAACTAACCCAGTGGGGAAGCAGAATAACTCTAATGATAACTCAGAACATCATTCCTTTACTTGTACAGAGAAAATACTATTAAGGGTTATACAGAAATAATTGCAGTGATTATCTCTTGATGGTGGGAACAGTACAATTTTTTTTCTGTTCTTTTCTACATTTTCTAAATTCACTGTAACCAATATATCTTGTCTTTAATCTAAAAATATAACTGTTGAGGTTATATGTACATTTGTGTAAACATATGAATATATCTCACACATTTTTGCATTAATTTTGGCTCTTAATGCAAAAAATTTTCACTTAGACACAATTTGTTCTGAGTTCTTTTTAAGATGATGACTTGAAAAAATTGCCTGAATTTGTTTTGGTCTCTTCTACAGTTTTTATCAAACCAAGAAATCTAGGTAGTAAGTCGACTCAATTTTGGTATAGATTTTTTTTAGCAGAAGACATCCTTGCTGAGATACAAAAGCAGCCTGGAAATACATCCATCATAAATTGGTTTTATATGTGAGGTTTTTAGACTTCTCATCCTACCTCTTTTTCAGGGAGCTACTATCCTCAAATTACAGTGAAACATACTACTCCACAAGAGGGGAGGAAATCACCAGACATCCTCAGATCACGGTATCTTTCGGAATTTCTTATGTCTCTTCTTTGAACATCTTATTTACTGGTGTTAAATTTAAGATCCCATTCTAGCTTTACAAGCACCTTCAGAATGTGCTACATCAGAAATGAATCCAGCACTTACTATACTAACTTAATGATCCTAGAATAGAAAACAAGACCTTCTGAAACAGAAGGCAGCTGATCAAAGCTTCATAGGACCTTCAGTGAAGCATATTGACCTTTTTTCCAGCAATAAACTGACTTCTAGGCCCTGGGTATAATGCTAAGTCAGGGTGAAGGGTGAAGCAGTATATCAAAAAAAGTTTATGAAATTGTAATCAAGCTCAATGGATAAAACCTAAAAGTATGAAACAATTTTTAAAAAATAGCCTCTCTCTACTTGGCCCTGATTTGATTCACATCCCCTTGCTCAGTCTTTCTGATGCCCTAAACACTAAGGTCTTGCCTTCATTCTCTAAATGAATCTTTGTTCATTTATCATTACTATTATTTCAGTGGATACAGTTCTATATATATATCCTCATTTGCCTTTCCAGATCATGCCCTCCACAGCCCTCCTAAGGCCAAAATTATTCTCTCTTACCTAAATTACGCTTTTATTTTTAAACCTATTTCCTCTATTTAAGGCAGCTGTCAATGTCTATAAATATAAGCCATCATGCCATCTTTGTAAAATAGGACAGGAGGATAACTAACATTTTATTTTGCCGAGGGTAAAGATGGGCTAGTGAAGGTCTGAGGTCGTTGGAGGTCTGTGGAAGTTGCAACCCATAGGCTATAGTTGAACAGATGGAAATGATGTGAAGAGTAATTACCTAAGGAGATCACCACGGGCAAAGAACCAAGTACAGAATTTTAAAAATCCCAAATTGATTGACACAGACAGAATAGAAAAGAATGAGGGGACATGGTTGGGAAGAGAAACATAATTATAGAGATCATCAAGAGGTTGGGCTTGATTTCACAGGCAATAAGAGAAATTGTAATATTAGCACAGGAAGATTAGTTTGGTAGAGATATTAGGATGGATTACTGTATTAATATTTCTAAGTAAAAGAATCACATTTCTGAGGCTTGTGTCCTCATCTACTAGCCTGGTAAATTTTTGAGGGAAGAATCCTTATACTGATGTACACAAAATAATCATGCAAGAAAGATAAGTATTTCAAAAAGCATTCTAATGCTTAACATTTCCAAATGAATGAATGCAATAATGGAATGCTTGAATGAATTTAAGCATGATTTGTTAGAATGAAATGCTGATATACTCCATACAGAAAATAGTCATATATTCATTTTTATATTAAAATGTAGATGTCAATATTTCTACTTATATTAATAACTTCTTCATCCATTTTAGGATCACTGTTTTTACCAAGGATCCATCATACATGAATTTGATTCTGCTGCTAGTATAAGCACATGTAATGGTTTGAGGTAATGCAAAGTATTTTTTTTATTTTCTTGTTGAGTTTTCTGTGAATTTTCAAAGACATCCACCTCACTTTTTTCCTTTTAGAAACTCCAGAAGACAGAAAAATTAATAGGAAAAGTGCTACTGTGTATTTTCAGCAATGAGTAGAAGCTTTGTCTCATTAATTTATAAACCAGAGAAGTTTGAAGTGTATAGTCAAGAGATTCAGAGTTGAAATACTTCTAGAAATCATCTAGCTGGTGCTCTCTGAAATCAAAGAATTGTTTCTGAACATAAAATTTGCTTGTATTAGAACTGAGTCCAAAAACCAGCCCCCTTGACTTTTAGGCCTATGGATTTCTACTACACTACAGCATGTCACAGCTTTTTACTAAACTAGGCAGGTTTTCAGTATCTGGAGACTAAAAGATCAGAAGCAAGTCTATAATTCTTCACAGATCTTGCGCTCAAGGATGAAGAAGGAAATTTTGGTGGCATGGGGCAGAAGAACAAGAAAATTTTTTTGTCTTTCTTCAAGAGGGCATGAGTAGTTCTCCCTCTTTTCAAGAATAAGAACCCATTTAATGACAAAATTACCACATACTAGTACAGGTACTTTCATATATCTAGTGTACAGTTAATGCATGATAGACACAAAAAATGCAGATATTTCTTGCAATAAGGTAGAGGTATGCCCAGTGTCCATAGCTACAGGCTGGGAATTTCTGCCCTACCTACTTCAAAACAGAGAGATGACTGTCAAACTTCTTCAGATGAATTGACTCATTAGTTTCTAATCCAGTCAAAGGCAACATAACATCTCATTTCTGTACTACCCAGAGCACCTGGCTACATGCTTATGGAGTCTTGACTTTGTGATTTCCCTTTTTCGAAAAAATTAACTTAATTAAGATAGAATGGACTAATGATAGATCTTGAACACTTTGTGTTCTCAATTTCTACAGGGGGTTCTTCAGGATATTTGACCAAAGGTACCTCATTGAACCAGTGAAATACTCAGATGAGGGAGAACATTTGGTGTTCAGATATAACACGAAGAGGCAGGATGCTGCCAATTACTCTTGTGCAGAGCACAATTTTACCTGGACAGCTGTTCCTAGCGATAATATTAAATCCACAAAAGACATCAAAATGGAAGTAAGTGCTTATGATCTGGATTTGCATATGCATATGATCTGGAGAAAGATATTATGAACCCAGATAACTTGTTATTTCACATCTGACTCTTCATTGTCTGAAATAGGAAATGTCAATTTTTTTCTATTTATAGTGTTCATTCTCTACAGTGAATCCTAGATTGTCCCATCAATTTAAGGAAGGTGGGAAGGGGGGTGCCTCAAACCCTACATATAGATTTCCAGCTTCTTAAAGGCTAGCATTTTTAGAGAGATTGTAATCTGCAATATTCTAAAACCTATCCTAGTTATTGCCTTTCTGATATTTTCCTGAGAGTTGATGTTGATGATAAGCCACAGTCTCCCCTTTCATCAGGATAAATGTTCTAATTGTTAAGAACAATCAAAGGTAATGACAAGTTAAATTTCTTGTTTCATGGCTGCACAATGAGAATCTCTTGCGTATTAGGTTTTTAAATATAACTACAGCTCTCCCAGATATTAGCTTGAAGTCTTCATGAGTGTTTATTTTCCTCAAAATGAAACAGTCTGTGGTGAGGACAATGCCTGAAACATAACAGATGCCAGTGGATGTTTGTTGAGTGAATAATTCAATGGAAAAAGAATTGCTTAGTCAACAAAACACTGACCTATGATTTAAGTCAAAACTTGGTGAAGTATGCCTCTGGTTTATACTCAAGGAATGTTAATTACCTCAATGCATATACACTAAAAGCTAAAACCAGAAGAATTTCCTGGTGTTGGTGTTTTATAAAAATCAACAACTTTACTCTATCTATACGTTACCTTGGAATTGAGACTACTGGAAGGTATGAGGTTGGGAGGAAAGGCGAGGAGTGCAAGGAGTACAGTCAGTCCTGGTAATCAGGCTTCTGTTTGAGCTCTCAGGTATAGATGGCTGCTTTGACCTTGAGCTTCCATTTTGCTTAGTAAATGAAAAAACTAAATTATGACAACTGGATTCATAGTTCTTTAAAACTCTTATCTGACTGAAAGACTAACCAAAGATGGTCAAATATGGAATGTTGCCTCAGGTTTATTTAAATCTGATGTAAAAGGTCACATATTTTAATAATATAGTAGATCTCACTTAGATAAATTTATAGAATTATTAGATAATAAGAGGGTGGTATATGGGACTCCTGGATGTTATGCTTGATTGTTCTGTAAGCCCACAACTTCTCTTCTCTAGTAAACAATAATAAAAAGATTTTAAAATGTTTGAAAATGAGAAATGTTAACCATACTTCATGAAATTTTCCATAAATTTCCAGAGTATTCATAGAGAAAAATATGTCGAACTGTTCCTTGTTGCTGATGATAATGTGGTAAGTTTCAGAAAAACACTTTATTCCATATTCATCCTTATTAAAATATTTTTGTGATTCTAAGAGAGCCAAGTATTCTAATCAGAGTTGAGTTCTGAACTCAGGGCTCTATTTTCAGCTTCCCAAAACAGACTTATTTAAGAGACTAGAGGGTCCTTTGGTGATATAGCAGACCAAGCCATGATAGAATCCTCCCATTACAAACATATAGAAATGCTAAACAAAATAAATGAAAACATTAAAATGTGTATAATTTATTGCAGAGCTCAGAAGAAAGCAGAGGAAGTCTCCATGTAAATTTGAAGCAGAAAATCTGCCATAATAGTAAATAAAAGCCAAAGGTTTGGCAGCCCACATTATAGAGAATACAGATATGGTTGCTTGGGATTTGGGAAAACAAACCTCTTTAGGAACAAAAGAAAGGACCTCAAACTTCCACAAGGCTGAGATTTGGAAATGCATCCTCTACTTAATGCCCAGAGCCATGAAGGGCTGCGCCATCTCTGAAAAAGGAACTAGAAAAGGCCTAGCCACTGAAACTTGCAAAAGAGTAGGGATATTTTCTGGTCTCCTATAGCCATGGTCAGGGAAAATATTACCCAAGGGAAAATAAAAATCCTAAGCCTGGGTCATGCACAGATGTGGCACATGATTTTATATTTTTCTTGAGATGAAGAAATGTCAAGTAAACCCTTGAACATAAAAACTGATTAGAGACCAGGGAAATTGCTAGGGTTCAAGTAAAAAAATGGCCTATAAGGATACTTTCAACAATCCAAGATAAAATGAATCATATGCAGCATTGTCAACAAACATAAGGGAAAGGATCATAAGCTCTTCAATTGTTAGAAATCATCCAATGATATTTCAGATTCTTCTAGAAAATAAAAGTGTATGTTTAACATCATTAAAGATATAAAAAGGAATAGAAATTACAAAGAAAGAACTAGAAAAAACTGAAATAGAAGAATGGATGTGCATGAAATAATATCTAATTTAACATCTATAGGATAAAAAATTTATGCATAAATATTCTTGAAAGAATTAAACAGAAGATTACCCACAGATGATAAGATATTTAGTTGGGGAGATCACCATATATGGAGCACCGATATATAGAGTTGAAAAATATGAAAAAAAATCAGAGACATGAAATGTAAAACAAAGAAGTTCATAGAAAGGAAATGGGTTGGGAGTGGAGGTGGCTTGAGCCATTGGGTGCCTCCCTACTACATGGAAGTTTCCAGGTTCGGTTCCTGGTGCCTCCTAAAAGGAAGACAAGCACACAATGAACACAAAGAGCAGACAGTGAATACAAAATGATGAGGGAGGGGAGAGAAATAAATTTAAAAAAAAAAAACCTTTAGGAAAAAAAAGGGGAATGTGGGTGCTTGGATTAGAGAGAAAATTTGAGAGACAATTCTTGAGAATTTTCCAGAAATAAAGGAATAATAAAACCAATCAGATAATTTTGTAGTGAAATTTCTGAATATCAAAAATAAAGGAAAAACTTTTTAAAAATAAACACTAAAGAAGAGATATTAATAGATTATCTATAAATGAATCATTACTAAACTGAAATCATACATTTTGCAAGCAATGAGAGATATTTACATATGTTTAGAATAATATATTGAAAAAGCTAATAGAAAATAATTTTGAAACCACTTTAGAACTAAGATATTAGGCAAGTATATAAGAGGGATATGGAGGACAAAAATCATACTTAAAGAGTGCTTATGGAATGTAGGAATGTAAAGATATTTACCATTTTAATCTTGTTAATTTGGTAACATTGTTAGCATTTTAACTGCAACCATCAAAAGGGAGCAATTAGAATGTACCTCTCCCAAAAGAATACAGGGGCATAAAGGTATAAAGAAAACAAGACCAAGCCAATGGACAGTCAGAAAGGTTAAACAAATATTAAAAAAGAGAAAATTAAAAATAGAAAATAATATGTAGAGGTCATACTAAATATGTCAATGACCCGAGTAAATAAAATGACTACATCCACCTTCTAGAAGAAAGAGTTTTAAAACTGGATATAATACAAAATCAAGCTATATGGTATTAAAAGAAACACACCTAAATCTGTAAATGGACTGAAAAGTAAGATTGTAGGGCAGTTATTATCCCCAAGAAAGCAGGTATCATAACTTTAATATCATACAAAATAGAATTTAGGATTTAAAAAATTATTAAAGGGTATTAATTATTGTAAATAATTAATTATAAAAGAGCATTTCACTAGAATATCCCAAAAATACGTATATTCTGTATAACAAAAATAATATAGTTATTTTATTTTTTTAACTTCCTGCTATCAGACAATTTTAACTCAATCAGAAAAAATTCAGCAAAAATAGGGATTTGAGCAACATAAATATAAGTTTGGTCTAATCAAATGATAGAAAACCATGCACCCCCAACATCAACATAGATAATTTTTTTAAGTACAAAAATCATTTGCAAAAATTTAACTGTTACTTAGCTAGAAAAGAAATAGAAAGAAATAAGAAGGAAAAGTATCATATAATTTTTTTAAAATTTTACTATATCAAAGCCATAACAATAAAGGACTTGCTGTGGAAAGTTAAGTTTTATTTCATTGACATAATGAAAACGGACTCTAAAGAAGACCTCAGTTTGTTTAACAAATTAAGGTAATATAATATAAAACAGGGGCAAGCAAAGTTGGAAGAAAAGAAACTTCAAGTAGTGCAAAGCCTAAGCATGTCTTAGAAACTGCTGTATCTAGTTATTGAATATCAAAAATTTATCTCAGTTGACTAGAGCACCGCATTTGTCATTATGTCAATGAATTTTCTCATCAAAGTATTTCATAATAGATGACTTGTTTTTTTACTTTGCATTCAATTCCTGTTATTAATGAATTTTGATCTGATGTTCATATTTCCAGTACCGCAGGAATAGTCATCCTCACAGTAAACTAAGGGACCGAATTTGGGGAATGGTCAATTTTGTCAACATGGTAAGTCTGATGTAGTGTGAATCAAGCTAAAAATGCAAATGGAGAGAAACTGTTAGGGTAGACCTGTTGGTTTTTTGTGGTATCTCTGATATTAAGACAGCCCAATCAACAAAAATTCACCAAATACACAAATTAGGAAAAATCCATTGAAGACATTCATGGCAACAAATGAATCATAATTCTGTTTTTTCCTTAAGTACATCTAATATTTAAATTTAAATAAGTGTCAAATATTGGTCTCTAATAACAAAATTTATTTTAAAAATGTACAAGTAATTTGAAAACCAATCATGTATAAATCAATTCCCTTTACTTTAAATCACTCCTTCATGACCTTGCATGACAAAAAAGGCATTCAAGCCTTTATTGCTCATATTTTGGCACAGAATTCAGGGTTAATAGTTGAGTAAAATCACTAAAATGATTAATTTGTCTGAAACAAAAGCACTGTAACTCTTCAAAAAAACAATATTGTTAATTGTACATATCTTTCTTATGCTTACTCCTTCTAAGTTATCCCAGTTCTATTATTAGGTTAAAAAGGCCCCAAGAAAAAGATGCAGTCAGTATTCATTCATTCATTGGTTGAAAGACATTTGGTCTGTTTCTCATTTTTTACTATTATGAATACAACCGCTTTAACATTTTATACAGTTTTATGTCTGAACAAATTTTCATTCATTTTGTATAAATACCTAAGGAGTGGGAATGCAGGTTCATAAAGTGTCTGCTTCTTTAACTGGTTCTCAAATTTGTTGATATGTTTTGTATCAATTTTCATTCAATTCGTTTGAAAATATTTCTAATGCCCCTTGGGAGTTCCTCTTTGATTCATGATTAATATATGTGTGTTATTTAATTTCCAAATATTTGTGAATTTTTCACATCTATATGTTACTGATTTTAAAATTTTTATTCCATTAGACTTAAAGAATATGTTTTGTTTGATTTCAGTTATTTTAAATTTATTAAGGTTTGTTTCATGGCCCAGAATTTGGTCAGTCATGCTGAGTATTCATGTGTACTTGAAAAAAAGAAATAAACGTATTCTGCTGTTGGGTGGAGTATCCTATAAATGTCAATTATGGCAAGTTCGTTGACAGTGTTTTTCAGGTCTTCTACATCTCTACTGATTTTCTGTCTACTGTTCTAACCATCACTGATAGAAAAATGTTGAAATATCAGTTACAATCATGGATTTGTCTATTTCTCCTCTCCATGTTACCAGTTTCTGCTTCATGTATTTTGAAGTTATTTGTTAGATGAAAACTCATTTAGGATTGATATGTCTTCTTGGTAAACTGATATTTTTACCATTATGTAATATCTTTCTTTACCCTGGAAATTATTCTTTGTGTGATATTAATAGAGCCACTCCAGTTTCCATTAGATTAGTGTTTTCATGGTATATCTTCTGCTATGATTTTACTTTTTCTTCTCTTTTTTTTTTTTTTTTTTGTATTGAGACCTGATAGATGCAGAGCAGGCACACTTCAACCACTGACCTATGTCTCCTCTGCTACCATTTTACTTTTAATCTGTCTATTTCTTTTTCTTTAAAATGGATTTCTTAGGGATTGAATTTTTATCTAGTTTGATAATTTCTGTTGTTTAATTGGTATCTTTATCAATTTAATATACTTATCGATATGGTTTGATTAAAATTATCATTTTACTAGTCATTTGCTACTTATTCTATATGTTCTCTGTTCCTTTTATCCTTTTTCTGCCTACTTTTGGATTGGGTATTTTTTATGATTCCATTTTATCTCCTCTTTTGGAGTATTATTTTTACCTCTTTTAATAATAATAATAGTAGTAGTAGACCCTATAACAGTGTACTCCAATGTGTTCCACCCAACTTTGCTGTTTATATTGTCCTTCATTTTTAAAAACAGGCTTTATTGTTTAGAGCAGTTTTATATTTACAGAAAAATTGAGAAGATAGTACAGAGAGTTTTCTTGTACCCTAAGCAGATTGCCCCTATCATTAACATCTTACTTTTATATATTTGTAACTATTAATGAACCAATATTGGTACATTGTTATTAATTAAAATCCATACTTTAAAATATTTCCTTAGTTTTTACCTAATGCTCCTTTTCTATTCCAAGATCCCATTCATGATATGAACATTACATACAGTTGTCCTACCTCCTTAAGAATGTCTTGGCTGTAAGAGATTCTTAAGTTTTCCTTGTTTTTAATGACTTGGAGAATTTTGAGGAGGTCAGATATTTTATTGGATACACTTTTATCGGACCTTGCCTGATGTTTTGATCATGATTAGACTGGAGTTACAGGATTTGGGGAGAAAACTACAGAGGTCAAGTGCAATTTTAAACACATAATAAAAGGGTGTATACAATTAATATTATTTATCATTGTTGACACAGACCTTGATCTCCTGGATGATCAATGTTTTTCAGGCTTCTTCATTAGGAAGTTATTCATTTTAGTCCTTTCTATACAGTACTCTTTGGAAGGAAGTTACTGTGCACAGCCCACATGTTAGGAGTGAGGATTTATGTGACCCCTTCTTGAAGGTGGAGTATGAACATAAATTATATGGAATTTTTATGAGCAGGAGATCCTTGATTAAGTTTGAATTAATTTTGTGTATGGTGTGATGTAGGGATTCAACTTCATTCTTTTGCATGACTATCCAGCTTTCCCAGCATCATGTGTTAAAGATACTATACTTTCCCCATTATATAGACTTAGCATCTTGTAAAAAATTGAATTAGACTTCCAATTCTATTACATCGGCCTGTTTGTCTATCCCTATGCCAATAGCTTTGTAGTCACTTTAAAATTGGGAAGTGTGAGTTCTCCAGGTTTCTTCTTTTTAAAAGTTAGTTTGGCTATTTGGGACTTCTGGCAGTTCCATATAAATCTGAGAATCACCTGTTCCACTCCTGCAAAAAAGTCCACTGAAATTTTAAAATGGACTGCATTGAATCTGGGTTATCTAACTCTGGGATACTTGTGTTGACATACTTCTTCTTTTCTAATGTGAATGCCTTTTATTTCTTTTTGTGCTTAATTGCACTGGCTATATGTCTAGTACAGTAGTGAATAGCAGTCATGATTCTTCCTGATCCTAGGGGGAAGCTTTCAGTATTTCACCATTAAGTGTGATGTCAGTCTTGGGTTTTAATGGACTTCATCATGTTCAGAAACTATCTATTGCTAGTTTTCTGCATGTTTTTGTCAATAAAAGACGCTGGATTTTGTCAAATGCCTTTTTTGCTTATATTGAGATAATCATGCTTTTTTGTTGTTATACATTCTATTTGTGTGGTGTTATACATCGACTTATTTTCATATATTTAACCACCCTTGCATTCTTGGAATAAATCCTACTTGCTTGTGATGTATAATATTTTTTATATGTTTTTGGATTCAGTTGCTAGTATTCAAAGACATTATCTATCTCTGTTATTATGTATCATTTTTCTAGCATTTCTATTCATGTCTATAGTTTTCATCTCTTTGCTAAAATTTCTCCTCAAGCATGCTTCTAATTATGTTAGTGATCTATTGCAACATAACAAATTATCACAAACTTTTCAGTATAAAAAACACCTGTTATCTCATAGTTTCTGTAGATCTGAAGTCTGGGCATGCATGGCATGGCTGGGTTTCCTGCTCACAGTCTCATAAGAATGAAATTGCAACTGGGATCTCAGCTGCTTACTGTCTTCTTCCAAGCTTATTCAGATTGTTGGCTGGATTCAATTCCATCTGGTTCTTGCTCTCGATTTGCTGGAGTTGTCTTTGTTCCTAGAGGCCCATATAATTCCTTGTCATGTTTCTTTCTCATAGGCCCTCTCACAACATGGCAGTCTATTTCTTGCTCTGCAAGAACCAACTTATACAAGTTTATACCATGATAAGATCAGGGCCAAGAGGAAAGAGACTGGAAACTGCAGGCCCTATTGTGGATTTGAGATCATGATTTGATGAAAGATCAGAACTAACTTAATGAGAGGTTAGAAGAAGCCTAGTTATGAAATGATTTTCCTGGGTTGTTGTTGACACATAAAATTCAGTGTATTTCTTTTCGGCTGATTAGGAAAAATGACAAATCAATGTAAGGGTATCATAATAGAAATAAGTGAGCATTTAACCTCTTTTTTTTTTTAAGATTTATTTATTTATTTATTTATTTATTTATTTATTTATTTATTTCTCGCCCCTCCCCCCCCACCCCGGTTGTCTGTTCTCTGAGTCTGTTTGCTGCGTCTTCTTCATCCACTTCTGTTGTCAGCAGCACGGGAATCTGTGTTTCTTTTTGTTGCGTCATCTTGTTGTGTCAGCTCTCCATGTGTGCGGCACCATTCCTGGGCAGGCTGCACTTTTTTTCATGCTGGGTACGGGGCACACTCCTTGCGCGTGGGGCTCCCCTATGTGGGGGACACCCCTGTGTGGCACAGCACTCCTCGCACGCATCAGCACTGCACAGGGGCCAGCTCCACACGGGACAAGGAGGCCCGGGGTTTGAACTGCGGACCTCCCATGTGGTAGACGGACGCCCTAACCACTGGGCCAAGTCCACCGCCCATTAAACTTCTTAATAACCAGTTATATACTCTATTAGCATGAGTGGCCTTTCTATTTCTGTTCTCAATTTAGATGTTCATAGTTTATCATTCACTAATGCTTTCAATTTACTTTGTACTGGCTGACATGGAATATAAAATTGTTATGACATAGCCCTTTGTCTCAAAATTCTCATAATAATTGCCTAATTTATGTCTTTTTTATCCTGGCATCAAGCTATTATCAACTAAGTGTTTACAAAAGCATATGAGAATTGGAGTGAAAAGATTTATAGGCTGCAACTATTTCTGCCTGCTTTGAACAATTTCTTGAACAAAAAAAAAGTAATCCTAGATATCAAACATGGAGAACAGCTACAGAAGTTAAGTTGAGGTTTTGAAAACCAATACCATCTAACATCCCACTAAATTAACTCATGACCTAAAGTAGATAAACAAATAAAGAACATGTATTCCACTGTGTGCCACTGTAAATAAGTTAACCTTTCCAGGCCAGGTGTATCCTTAGATAAATCAATTATTTCTGCATCCAGTGTCTGGATAGCTTAAAATGATGCCTCAGAAATCAGACCTTTTCAGTCAAGTTTCTTTGTTGGCCATGGCAACTCACCCATTGTTCTTGGTGAGTCCCCTGTGTTCTGCTGTTTCAATAAAACTTTTTGTAAAATGAGGCCTGCACTTTTTGCTTATGTACCTCACAAGTTAAATTATTTGTTTATTTTTAATGTAAAAAGTGTAGTAGTGATGAAGGATTCTTCTAGAAACCTGATCGTGGAAAACGATTTCTTCCTTGGACAGATTTATAAAACCTTGAACATTCATGTGACATTGGTTGGCCTTGAACTTTGGACAAATGGAGATAAAATAGAAATAGATTCAGACATAGAAACTACATTATTGCATTTTTCAGCTTGGCAAGAAACACTCCTTAAAAAAAGGAAGAAATTTGATCATGCTCTGTTACTCAGGTATGGGCCTACTCTATTTTCCTGTACAACTTGGGCAAATTATTTAAAAAACAAATTTTTAAATCAACTAGATTTTGAATAGATGACTGGGGCAAAATATTATGTCTAGGTATATAGAAAATTTATAAACACACTAAATTTTTTTCTTTCTAATATTGTATAATACTCAAAAGGAAAAATCTATATATTCATATTCCTGGGTTAAGAATGTTAATGAGTAAGTGAAATACTTTTAGAATCTATAATATTTACTTCACTTATCAGTCAGTGATCTCATCACTTTCCCATGAAATGCTATTCCAGACCGTAGTGCTCTAATGTTCCACCAAAGTCTACCTTTCTGGGAAATAACCTCACACTCTGGACATTTCCTCTCAGCCCAGTGTGCCTAAGCTATGCCTCATAATTCAAGAGCTTCTTCTTGACTAGCCAAGTTGACAGATAACTAATCTGATTAATTAAACTCTACCATAGCTTTAAGCTTCTTGAGTGAAAGAGTGAAATATTGAGACTTAAAAACATTTCAATATAAAAGAAATAGATCTTAACTTGTTGATCAAAATATTTAAGGGCTGAAACAGGTCATCTAGCCTCTTTATAATTTTCTAATTGTGGTCACCCAGCCTGTGATCAGCTCTCTTTAACATGGTCCAACTCTAAATGTTCTCCTTTGAAAGCAAACCAAATTTGACTCCCACATTGACATCTTGTCTTTAGGTAATCGAGATATAGTCATGTTTTCTTGATGGCTCTTTTGTTTGTTTTTGTTTTTGTTTTGCCTTTTACAATGTTTTAAGCAGAGCTGAGTTCAGAGTAGACTCTAATATTATTATTATTTTTAGAAAGCTTTTTATGTTTTCATCCTAAAATTACATCATCCCTTTCGATGCAAGCAATATACCACAGGCTTATAAATGAACCCATTTTTCATTGTCAGCTAAGGTCATCCTCAGTACCAGAAATCTAGATAAATGAAGGCACTTTCGCCAACACCCAATCCAGTCATTAGCATTATGGTCGTTCACTGCAACCCTGTCTTTATATTAATTAAACTACTAACTCAGGTTGAAGGATGTATTTGCATCTTGTTTACAGTGGGAAGTGGCTCTACACACATGCACAAGGAACTTCTTATCCAAGGGCTATGTGCCTGCCCTATTACTCCTCTAGTGTTGTTAAGGTGAGCTATGTTTTATTTATTTTATGTTACTTAATCAAAAATTTTGAATTAAATCTCTGTTATTTCCTGTGTCCTATTGAAAGAGACCATGTTTGCATTTTTATCATATATTCACCACTATGATATGCTGCAAAGCGACAGTCATGTTTCCTTTATTAAATAGGAAAAATAAATGTTTCCTAAAAGCAAATGAGTAATGAACGTCCACCAGTGTTGTTTAGTTTAAAAGAACATCATATACAGATTAATAGATAAAGATTAGGAAAGTTCTTTTGCACATTAAATGTAGTTTTTTATCAGGAATGTAATATACATGAAACTTGATGGCTAATTGAGCAAATGAGGATAATTATTCTTTTACTCTTTTGAAAGTGCATAAACAACTTAATATATCATATCAAGACAACCTTGCAGTTCATTTTCAGAGAGCATCAGACCTACAAATTGTTGCCACCTCTTGTTTATCTGATCCTATCCCAAATCTCTAAGCTTCTCGCAAGTGCTGTCCAAGCAACCCTATCTGAAAGATCCTTGAAAGCCTCAAGGTTTGGATTTATTTCCCTTAGGAGCTCTGCCTAGTTGTTACTGTGTATCCAGCTCAGCATCCTTAAGTCCTCGAGCTTAAGAAGCTAGTACTTATTAAAATAACTGCATGGCTGGTAGATTTTTTGGTTCTTTCTATGCCTATGACTTTGCCTATTCTATTTCAGTAAGGTCAGTTGAGCATAATGGAGCATAATGGAGTCAATCTAATCTAAAATAGGTTGTTACTACTCTGATTGTGGTAATATAAGCAGTTAGGACACATTTTAAATTTCATAAGAGTAAGATCAAATGATCAATTAGGGTGTCTTATCTTTATGGTAACCTGATGCCTTACCCCTCTTTAGAAATTAAAATTGTTTCATTAATATAGAGGTTAAAACATAAAATAAAAGTACAAACCAAGATAAAAACCAACTCTGCCATGGATTTTACCTTTCTTACCTTTAAGATTTCCCCATAATAAAAAAATTCCTCTCCATTATTGCATAACATAATTGTAAAATGTGGCACTACAAATTGAAAACAAGAACCAGGATTATTTAAAATTTTGTTCCCTTTGAATAATTAGTACAGAGAAAAAGGCTCAATATTTATTTTCATGTAGGATATTAGTTAGTAATTTTAGATATTTTTAAGAATGAGTCTATATAAATCTAACAATTATTGTAATTGTGCCACAAAATAGAATTTCAAAATGTTCAGACCTACAAACACTTAAAAGGTCATTTGTCCAACCTCATTATATAATTAAAGAAACAGGTACAGGGAAGGGAGGTAGCTAAGTTCAAGATCTCTTAGTTAGCTCCTAGTTAACCAGTAACTAGAACCCTGGTCTCTCAACCACTAGTTTAAAGCATATATATTATATTGTGCAGTCTTTTAGAAATTTCTGATGCATGTATTTTTTGTATCAGGATCTCTTGCCTGACATAAATATAGTTGCAAACAGAATGGCACACCAGTTGGGGCATAGCCTTGGGATGCAGCATAACAATTTCCCATGCACCTGTACCTTTGAAAGATGTGTGATGGATAGCAGTGGAAGGTAAGGTTTAACAATTTAGAGAATACCTTTAAATATTTTGGGAGTAGCTTTGAGTAAAATTCCCTGTTGTAGGGATTTTTTGTTATTCTATAGAATTTTTTCCTAATATACCACAGAAGTTTCATTATAAAACTAGGCATGGGGAGAAGGTATAGTTCAGTAATTTAAGTGCCTCCTTCCCATGTATAAAGTCCCAAGTTCAACCTCCAGTATAAAAAACAACCTCCAAAACAAACAAACAAAAAAAGACAAAACATGGAAAGAAAGCAAGGAATTCTCTTTTAGGGGCTAATCTTGTCAAATTGGTATTGCCTCTCAGCAATGACTTGATGAGAGAAATTCTAACACTCCACCTACCTGGGAATATAGAAAAGGACATTGTTACCAATTAGTAATATCCATACCAAGGCACTTAGAGGAAGATTACATTCCATGTGCCCTGTTTTGTTATCTTTGCCATAAGCATAAGTTATAATTTCTTCCTTCATATCTTTACATCTCAGACCTTCTTAGCCAGGTCTTCCCTGGTTACCTGATCCAACTTTACAATCCTTCCCACAATACATATATCCTGGCACTTTCCAACTCCCACCACCACTACTACCATCCCTTCCATTTATTTTTCTCCTTAGGGTTTATCACTATCTAACATATAATATGTTTCACTTTTTACCTTGTTTGTTATTTTCCTTTCCCTTTAGAATACAAGATCCTTGAGATCAGAGATTTTGTTTGTTTTGTTCACTGTTATATCACCATTGCCTAGAAAAGTCCCAGGCACATATTAGGTAATCCATAAAAGTTATAGAATAAATGAATGCCCAGAATTCCCCCATATACTGTGAAGTATCTTGTGATCAGATCCTAAGTCTTTTACATCTTTGTACCCATTCACAGAGGGTTGAATGTTGTGCATTGTATACAGAAGCAGAGTGTCTGTTGATGATCAGTTTCCATATATCAATCAAATGAGATAAATTAGTTCAAATATCTACTGTAAGTGACCAGCACAGAGTAAGAACTTAAACTGATATCTAATTTTATATACCAATCTAATGTAATTAATACTATGTATTCAATCATTTTGTCAATAATGAAGGTAAGAGAATCAAAACTAAAGGAAATTGGAAGGGTCGTGAATTTCAGTTAGAAAACAAGTGAATCACATTCCTGTGATGTGTAAGACATCATTAAATAAATAGTTGGGTTCAAAAATTTTTACAGAGACCTACTCTCTGCCAGGTTGTGTTGTAATTAGTGTTGACTTTTTTAAGAAGTTGAACCTAATACAGTCCCTACCTGGAGAAGTCTATACTCTTGCAGGGTGATAAATACAAGTTTATAGGTTATCTCAAGAAAGACAAATAAAAGAGAATATAGGAGCAGAAAACACAGACAATCAATCTAAACAGTGGTTTCAGAAAGTGTTTGCTAGAGGATATTTGGCCAGAATATTTTCACTAAAAGAGCATGTGCTGGTTCTGTTTCAATAAGACATTTAATAAAATAAAGAGCCCCAGTTATTGCTCTGCTGTAACAGTACTAGTAAAGGCAAGAATAAGTGCAGCAAGAGTAAGAGAAGTAAATTGACTCTCAGAGGTCATCATTTATAATAGTTATTTCTCAATTCTTCATAAAACTTTCACAGTTGCTCTACTATGCATTAATATTATTAATCCTTGTTTTTAACTCATCCTATCTCTAGCATTCCTGCACTAAAATTCAGTAAATGCAACAGAATCCAATACTTTCAATACCTGAAGGACTATAAGCCAACATGCCTGCTCAATATTCCATTTTCTGAGACATTAACTGATAACCCACATTGTGGAGACAAGAATTTGGATGAGGGAGAAGAGTGTGATTGTGGCTCTGCTCAGGTATTTGCAAATGATGCTGTCTTTAAATTACAAATTTTGCGTTCAGCTAGAACACAGACAGAAATGTAGTCATTAATCAGTCTTGGTATTTCTTGTAAAGCTTTAAAAACTACATTTTTTTCCCATTTGGCAGCAAGCTGTTGGTGTAACCTCATTGCAAGGCAATTAACTAAGGCATGGGTCACATATAATGATCTTGTGGGAGATCGGCAGCATCACATTTGCCTGGTTTATATATTAATTGGCTCTTCTAGTGAGAAGGGCCCATGGGTTTCATTAATTCTAATCTCATATGCCTAGTAGGAATCTTTTCCACAAAAATCTTTCAGTCAGCCTTTGAAGTTTCACTCAGGACTTAATGAGGCTAGTCTATATCCCAATTGGACAGCTCAAGTTATTTGGAAATTCTTTCCTAATAGAGCTGAAACCTTCTAAGCTTTCACATATTCATTGCAGTCTTGATCTCTGGAACATTTAGAATAAGCCTTTGAGGCAAATTTTAAGGTGATTTTTAATCTGTTTTTCTCCAAGATAAAAACGACTTTCAACAGCTTATCATTTGGTATGATTCTTAGAAAACAGAACTCAAATTATAATGCTCATTTACTTACCTAGGGATGTTGTTAAATGTGGATTCTGATTTAATAGGTCTGGGTAGGGCAGAGATCCTACATTCCAAGTAAACGCCAAGATTTGCTGCTGGCCCTAAGACCATATTTTTCAAATCCACCCTTTAGACCCTGCATAATCCTAAAGATATCTAATAGGATGCTGATTAAGAAACTCCATGATCAGGATCCCTGTGGTGATAAGAAGGTTCAAATAAAGACAGTAACATTTTCAGGAGTTACAAGATCTAGTCTTTAAATGTCTCAGATTAAATAAATGCAATTTTGGACACTTAGCCTTTTGTCCATATGCGTGCTTTAGTGTGTTTCTACAATTCCATTCTAATATACAAGGTATCTTACCTGAACAGACTGACAATTTTCTTTGCAGTTTTAATTTTGTTAGAGCAGATAGTACCTAAGTGACCAGACTGCAGTATTTAGTCAGTGATGTATTAAAAAAATGAAAGTTCCAGATCCAAATACTTGAGCTCTTAAAAGTTAAAGTCAGATCTTCAGAAGTTATATTATTTCACATCAAACCTTTGCATAGAGAAGCAGCAGTACCCTTCGAATGGAAAGTCACAAACTTCGGACTCCCTAACTCTGCTAATGAGAATTCATTAGCTGTGGAATAGTGAGAGCCTCGATGGCAGAAAACACAAAAAGTCCCAAACAGTAGCCTTATTATATATAGCATAGCCAAAGATCGTGCATATGCGTTTATATTTAACTTCTAGAGCAAGTAATGCTTGATTATACAAAAACACAGCGAACTGTTCAAAAAGAAGTCAAACTACAAACTAACTTCTTATCTTTGTTTTTATTATTATTATTATTGCCAAGGAGTGCACTAATTATTGCTGTGATGCAGACAAATGTATGTTGAAGCCAGGATTTACTTGTGCAGAAGGAGAATGTTGCGAATCTTGTCAGGTAAGATCCTTTGCCATGATGGAGTTTCTCTGCTTTCAGTTTGTTAAGTGTATGCAGGACTAAAGAGTTCTCTGACCACTGGATCCTACGCAACTATTCCCCGAGTTGTGTCAGTCTTTGAAACACCCAAGAGAGTGTCTTCTGAGATGCTCCCAACTTCTGAGCACTGATTGTGAAGTGCTGTGTTTTGGGGAGTGGAGAAGCTGGTGAGCAATGCTTGGTCTTTCAAGAGTGAAATCACCTGACCAGCACCATTCTGCTCCTTTGTAAAACATTCTTAACCTATGTAACCTCAGCAGGGAGGAAAAATGATATTCAAACAGCAGTGAGCTAGAATGGAGAGGGATTATTGGGGATCGCAAGCTGATAGAGGCTAGTAGGTGGGGGAAATCATCCTAGGGAAGATGAACAGATACCTAAATGACTCTGGCCAAAGTTTTATTGACACTTCTTTTTACCCCCACTGTAATGTGAACTCACAAAGGAAAAGAAGCATGTCTTATTCATCTGTAAATCTCTCCAGACCCCAGCACAATAAAATGTGTATTGAATGGCTGAAGGAGAGAATGTCTCAATGCATTTCCCAGCAGCAATAAGGGCCATGATATTTTTGCAGTTATTCGGGAGACAGCTGCTTTCTTAGGATTGGAAACTTTACACTATAGTCAGCAGTTCCCAGTTTTGTAGGGGGTGAGGAGGGAGAGAGTATACTGGAGCAAGGAATGAAGAAAAGTCAAGATAAAGGAGAATATCTATTTCTCTATTTTATGTCTATTCCAATTTAACCCAGGGCTGTTTGAAGACACACATTTTTAAAAACACCATCTAGCCATTCCTAAAAGTACATACAAGCCAAAGCATTTAAAGAATGGCAGTACTTCTAAGCTGAATAAAGAAGGAAGTTATGATCCATACTTCAAGTCTTTTCTCGATAACAACCTGAACTTTGCCTACTTAAATGCATCCAAGGTTCAGTCTCTTCATTTTTCCTCAACAGATGAAAAAAGCAGGGTCCATGTGCAGACCAGCACAAAATGAATGTGATTTCCCTGAAGTATGTTCCGGCCACTCCCCTAGATGTCCTAAGGACCAATTCCAAGTAAATGGATTTCCTTGTAAGAACGCAGAAGGCTACTGTTTCATGGGGAAATGTCCCACCAGAGATGATCAGTGCTCTGAACTGTTTGATGATGGTGAGAGGCAATCATAGTGAATGAGTGATAAAGATAATAGCCTTTTATTGTCCTTAGGAATTTGGGGGCAAGATTAGAGGTAATGCTTCAAAGCTATTACTGAGCATCTTTCTAGATGTAGGTTTAATCACCTTAATCTTACCTCTGCTAGTAATTGACTAGTTCAGTATGTGGGATAAGTTATGTTTGTTACTCTCTTATGTGCATACTCCTTCCTGAAATATCTTGAGGCTAGAGGGTAGTTCTTTACATATTCCTTTCCGCTTTACCTCTAAATGATGCAGAAAGTCCAATCATATTAGAAAAATAGGGTCTTTCATGACTCATGATGTTCATGCTTTCATTCTTTTATTTTTATCATAACATTTTGAACCCCAGAGGCAAAAGGGAGTCAAGACATCTGCTACAAGTTGAATAAAAAAGGAAATAAATTCGGATACTGCAAAAACAGAGAAAACAGATTCATTCCCTGTGAAGAGAAGTAAGTGTCCTCTGAAGAAAACAGAGTGTTTTGCAAAGTCAGAATGATTCCTGTTATGACAGGAGCTGACCTGTTTTCTCAGGAGATTGAGAAGAGAGGAGAGTAGGAATGGACGGAGCACACAGACTTGACATTGCTAACTGGCATTCAAGATGCTACAAAGAAGAGAAAAGGGAAAAGAGAGGAGGGAGAACAGAAACACGGATGAGGAACAAGGGAGGCAAGGGGTAAAGCCAGAAAAAGAAAGGGAGAAGCTGAAATTGGAAGAGAGAGTGAGAGAATGGGAAATTAAGGCCTGAATTAGAAAAGCACAGGCTGAGCCATACTTCCAAGGTTTTATATGCCAGCAAATTATGTTTCCAGGTTTAACTCTGCTCCTAAATACACTCTGTGAATAAGAGCAATCTATTTAGTTTCCCTTACTTTTAGGTGCTGTCTAATTCATAAAACCTGTGTTACAATAATAGCAACTTCACACATTTGCTGTCATGTGCTCTGTGCAAAAAGAATAAGTCTTAGTGTTGTGATTAAAGGTATGCTAATTCAAAATAATAAGTGTTTTCTGTAAATTGTATTAATGCTGATTTGTGAGAATCACAGATAAATAAAAAACAAATATCATTTTACAATCTGTATTCATCTCAGCTCCCATAGTCCACACTTTTTTCCCTCTCCCAGCCCCTTTTCAACCTGTTGACAAGCCTGGATGTAGAAAAAAGTGGTCAGGCCATTCCACTGCCAGCTTAGCCTCTAAAGTCCTATCTCTGTTCCCAAGACTGAGAATACCCTCACTTTTCTTCAGAGATGTCAAATGTGGAAAGATTTACTGTGCCGGAGGACAGCACTCCTCTCTCTTTGGGGAAGACAAGATCATCTACCTTAATGTTGCAAAGCAGAATGCCACTGTGGAATGCAAAACCTTTTATTTGTCTCACAATTCCAGTGACCTTGGCTTGGTTGATCCTGGAACAAAATGTGGAGATGGAATGGTAAGGTGAAAAGCCTTTTGTTTTATTAAAATTTCTTAGTTCAGCCACTTAGAAAAATTACTGGACCCTATTACTGGTAGAAAGCTGGAAAAAAACCCGACAATTTAAATTGAGCAGAGTAGCAATAACACTACAATAAATATTCATTTAGCCTTGTCTTAGTTATATCAAATAATATGTAACTGTTATAAATGTCTTAGGGTCTCATAGTAGATATCTAATTAAATTTAGGCATACATTTTTCTAATTAAAATAACTATACAGTAGGAAACATTCTTCATTTTTTATTCATTCAACTATATTTAGTGAACATGTACTATGGTGCCAGTGACTGTGTTAGACACAGGGGATGTAAAAACAGGTTCACTTGAGAAATTTATAGATTAGATTAAATAGATCGTTGCAATTTAATAAAGGTATTTACATAGTAGCACAACCAATGTGCATTTGGAGTCCAGAGGAAGAAGTGGCTGACTTTGTTTATAGACCACGGACTGGCATCATAAATGAGGTGACATTTCAGCTTTTATCTGATTAACAGTTTTCCACACATGGAAAATGGAAAAAGACTTTTTAGAAAAAAAAATCTTCATAATTTGCAAAGGTACAAAGTGAGTAGCATATTCTGTAAATATGGCAATTTCACCGTGGCGGAAGCTTGTGTGAAATGGCGAGAGATGAGGTTGAACAGGTTGAATGAATCCTAATGGGAGAGCGTTTACAATGCCAAAGTAAAAACTTTAGAATTTGTACTATATACAATAGGCAGCTCATCAAGGCTTATAAACACAAAAATATATGGATAGCATAGAACACTTTACAAAAAAACAGTCATTTGAAATGGAATGATCTCTCTGCTGTATACCTTGCCTTTCTCCCTATACCACCACCCACAACATTACAGGAACATTTATGTAATGTGATAAAAAAATGAATTGGGAAACAAAAATTCGGGATGGAGAAAAGGACTAAGAGTTTAAAAACTTAATGGAGACTTACATTTTGAATCCATATTTAACTATAAATTTTCCAATTAAAGTGATTGAAAGAATATCAAAATAGTAAGAAATCGGCATTTGTGAAAATTTAGGTATGAATACCAACCACAAGGTAGAAAGTCCAAGGACTTTGAAAAAGAATGTACGGGGCAAGGGTTTGAAGAAATAGCAAAAAATTTGCTAGTCACATCAGGTAAGTAAATTCAATGGCAGGATGTACTCCCCTTAATCAAGCTCCACTAGAGTGGCAGGGACTGAAGAAAGACTCTGATAGAGGAGCAATTGTTAAGAACAAATACGGATCTTATAAATACATCATGAGTAAGTACCAGCATAAGGAGTGCCTATTCCTTTAAAGGAAGGCTTAATACAGAAGCACACCAATCACAGTGGAGGCAGTTCTTTAGCTGATTCCTAATGAAGGTATTCATTCCTTACAAGTACCAGTCTATGGGAGTATTGTATTACAAGGGCACTAGTTAAAATATTTTATATTTCATTTTTGTTTTGAAATACTATTTTTAGACATGTTGAACTTAAATGAATAAAAGCACTCTAGTTTCACCAACTATTTTTTCTCTCTAGGTACATTTTACTTTGGCATTGGAACAAATTCCAATGCCCCCAGGAGCCCTTTCCCATAGTTATGCTACAATACTGGCTGGATAGAAAATAAGAAGGAAAAGAAAGGAAAAAAGAAGGGAAGGGAAAGGAAAGGAAGGAGTGAGGAGGAGAGGGGAAGGTAGAAGAGAGGAAGAGAGGGGAGGTAAGAAGAGAAAAGAGGAGAGAAGACAAGGAAAGGGAGAAAGAGGGAGGAATTTAACTAGTTAGTTCCTTTGTTCTCTAGCACAGAAGAGTTGCTGTCTCTTTAAGTAAATAAAATAAAAATGGAAAATAAAACACACATTTATAAAGTCCTTTAACTAAGACTATAAGACTTGAAGAGAGATCTACATGGATTTTAAAGCAGTCCATCCCAGCTCAATTATTTATATATCAAGACCATTCTGTAAAGATAAGAAAAGAAAAAAAAAAAAACCAATGGACAAGTGTTAAAAATGGAGACCAATTTGAAAAATCATAGATAATAGTCCCCATGAAAGATATACATTTAAAACCTACTTTGGAAAACGTCAAATGTATATTCTTAGTAAAATACGAAGGATACTAAAAAGATTTTAAACTTAAAAAAAGGAATAATTTGAGATCAGCAAGCACTGACTTTAAATTACAAAATAAATCATGATTGCTACTTTACATATAATTTGGATAATAAACCATAAAGTACACTCTAACAAAATATCCCTAAATTAGAGGCTAAGCTTCACAACACAGAAGAATAAGATAAATTAATAAAATAGAGAAGAAATATATAAATGCAGGAAAAAAAGTTTGAAGATTCCAATATAGATTTAATTAGAATTCTTGATAAAGAAAATAAAGTAGACAGAAAAGAGAAAATAATTACAGAAAGAATAATGATAAACATCCCTGACAGAAAGAATAATAATAAATAACCCTGAGCCAAAGAATGTAGAAAATTTAAAAAAACAAAACAAAAAAAACTTAGTATCAGAAAAAAAATCATAGGAAGAGATGAGAACTTAAGACTGGCCCTCATGCCAATGGATGTCAAGAATTTTTAAATGTGCTATATGTATACAAGAATGCAGGAATGTTTTCCTAAAGAAAAACTTGTCAGGGTTCCATCGTATTTCTCTACAATAAGAAACGCCAAAAAATGGAACAGTATCTACAGAATTTTGCAGAACAGAAATACTGGGACCTTAAAGCCATACATACAACCAAGTTATTAGGCAGACAGAAAAGCAATGGAGCAACACTTTCAGACATTTAATGGCTAAGAAAATGTACAATCATATATAAACTGGATATATGTTCTGGATAGAAAAATATTCAAGGAAGTAACCCAGCCAGCTGAGGTATTAATTTAAATTAACAACTTAAAATGAGGAGAGATGACATTAAAGAAACAGTGACAAATAACAAAATCTATAAAACTTTCAACTAAATTCCAGGTATTTGTTGTTAATATATGAATTAGTCTGCCAAAGGGGTCCTGAGGCAAAGTACCAGAAATCTGCTGGTTTTTATAAAGGATATTTATTTGGAGTAAAAGCTTACAGTTACAAGGCCCTAAAGAGTCCAACTCAAGACTGGTTTTCTCACCAAAGTCAGTTGCCACATGTTGAAGCAAGATGGTTGCTGATCTCTGCCTAGTCTCCCAGGCCTCTTCAGCTGCAAGCTATCAGGCAAATGGCTCATCTCTGATCACACGGCTTTAGCTATTTGAGCCTTCTCTTTTCTGTCACATGGCAGAACTGAAATGACCAAGTTCTCTCTTCTTCCCGTGTCTCTTCTTGAGTTAATGTCCATTTACATAGGAGCACCATGGGAGCTGGGACTCAACATGAGTCATGCCTTACTGATGAGGTTGAATTAAAACCCTAATCTTAACAGGTAATTTAATCAAAGATATCTCAGGTGAATCTAATATAATCAAAGGGTATCACACCCAGAAGAATAGACTGGTTTACAAACATAACCTTTCTCTTTTTGGGATTTATGAAGTATCTCAAACTGCCTCAATATCTTTATGATGAAAATATTAAGATGCATCTCAAAAAATGAATAATAATGTCACAAATTTAAAATCTCTATTTACTCAAACAAAAATTTGACCGAAGGGGAACAGGAAAAGAGTGTAAACATAACAAATTTCTTATCTTATACAAGGAAGAGTTAATGGTGATTTCTTCTTGAAAATAATAGAATTATTTCAGCTCAAAATTTTAATGCAAATTAAATCAAAGTTTAAAAAGGAGTATATAGAGCTTTCAAAATGGAATACATTTTGCATTAATAAAAGTGATAAATATAGTCAAGGGTAAGTTCAAATGTCAAATATTAAAAGTCATAATAAGATGACAGGAGTTGGGTTAAGCATATCACTTATCAAATAAATATGAATGGATTAAAATCTCCCTATTTAAAATTTTTAAAATTTTTGGATTAGTGGCAAAAAGAATGTACAGAAGAATGTTCTTTATAAAAGAAGTAGCTAAAAATAAAACAATAGTTAAAAATTAAATAACTGGACAAAGATAAGCTAGGCAAAACCCAAAAGCAATAAAAACAACATTTTGTTTACAAATTACAAAAAATAGGAAAATTTAAAAAAGTATATTAAGTATAAATAAGAATATTAATTGATATTAATAATAAAATATCCAACCAGCAATTGTGATATAATAAGCATGGATCCTTATATCAAATCTAAAGGAAAATATGATAGTTAACCATTGATAAATTTAAATATAACAATATTTAATGTATAGTATTTTCTTTTCATATATCCAATAAACAGTATATTTTTTTCATATATCCAATAAACACTTACAGAGAATTTCTCCTCCATGGAAGACTATGCATGTAAAATTTCACAATAGGAGTAAGCATGTAAATTATAAATGCAAGTAATTCTAATTCATATTCTTTACTTCATTTCTAGGTATGCAACAATGGAGAGTGTGTGAATATCAAAAGGTTCTATAATACAATCAATTGCTCCTCTCAATGTGATGAAATTGCTGTAAGATTTGACTGCTTTCTTTATTGTCTTGCCAACCATTTATTTACATAGTGTATATATGTACGTATGTATGTATGTATGTATGTGTGTATGTATGCTTACTTTTAAATCAAAAATTAATTTGGGATTCATTTTATTCACATCATCAATAAAATTGGTCTGAACAGACAAATGCTGGATTACACATATGTTTTATTATAAAATTGGACTATAATCTAGAAATATAGCTATATATACATAACCTTTTAAACCAATAGGTTGGATCTATTTTAACATCATTTATAGTTTAATTACAGCAATATAAAGATTAGTTTAACGTTCTCAAGACAAACAACAGGGAAGTGGACTTGGCCCACTGGTTAGGGCATCCGTCTACCACATGGGAGTTCCGCAGGTCAAACCCTGGGCCTCCTTGACCCGTGTGGAGCTAGCCCATGCACAGTGCTGATGCCTGCAAGGAGTGCCAGTGCCACACAGGGGTGTCCCCGTGCAGTGGAACCCCACGCTCAAGGAGTGTGCCTCGTAAGACAGCTGCCCAGTGTGAAAGAAAGTTCGCCTGCCCAGGAATGGCGCTGCACACACAGAGAGCTGACACAACAAGATGATGCAAAAAAGAAACACAGATTCCCAAGCTGCTGACAACAACAGAAGAGGACAAAGAACATGTAGCAAATAGACACAGAGAACAGACAACTGGGGAGGGGGGGAAAAGGGGAGAGAAATAAATTAATTAATTAATCTTAAAAAAAAAGACAAACAACAATAATTATATATTTTTTCTTAATCAGTTAACACTGTTCAATCCTAGCAGTTATGAGCAATTTGAGTTTGTGGGTCCCATCTTTCTAATTAATCAGTAACACTTCTATAGAGTTGTATATGTATCAGACACTCTTTTAAGTGCTTTACATGTACATTAGCTTTTTCTTTTTTTCATTCATTGAAGTATATCACCCATACATTAACATATATAAACAGTAAGTGTATAGTAATAGTTGTGAACTTATAAAACAAACACGCATAACATCACACAGGGCTTTCATACTTCACCTTACCACCAATATCTGGGCATTGTTTTGAAACATTGTAAACTACTGATTAAAGATCATCCTCAGAATATTACTATTAACCAAAGTATCTTATATTTGATGTATTTTCCCCCAACCTACCCTATTATTATTATTATTTGTACATCATTTATATGTGAACATACACAAACAATAACTGTATAGTAAAAGTTGTGAACTTACAAAACAAACATGTTTAACATCATACAAAGGTCCAAAACATCAACCTACCACCAACACCTTGCATTGTTATGAGATACTTGGTACAAATTATGAAAGAATATCATCAAAATCTTTCTACTAACTATAGTCTTTATCTTACCTTTGGTGTATTTTTCCCCCAACCTACCCTATTAATATTTTTTATGACAGAAGTTGTAAACTTATAAAACCACCATGCTCGTGTGCAGGATTCCCATACAATGTTCCTTTACCAACACAACACACCATGGTGACACATTTGTTACAGATTATGAGATAATATCATCAGCTTATTACCAGGTCCATAGCATACATTTGACACTCTTTTTCCATACTCCCACATTATCTACACAGTATGTCTTTGGCATAGATGCATGAATATTACATTATTACTGTTAACCACAGTCCATAGGTCATTCCAGTTGTATTTTCCCCATGCTTCTCCACATTCCCACTGCCCTGCAATAGTGATGTATATCTGCTCTAGCTCACAATGGACACTCTTGCATTGTTCCATCAACCACAATTCTCATCCACCTCTGGGTTTACTGTGTTATTCATCTCTAGATTATACTCTAGCTTTCTGTCAATTAGCATTTACATCCTTAGACTATCCTTTCCAGCCACATTCCCATTTATAAACCAGCTGTTACACACTATAATGTGCTATCATCTATTCTATACTTTTCCACACTTTTATGGTAAAGTTAATTAAAACGTCTTCATACATTAAACATCAGTAGTCCATCTCTGTCCTCCTCTTATCTCCTTTAAGAATCCACCACCTATCACCAGGTCTTGAAGATATTTTCCTACAATTTCTTCTACAAGCTTTATGGTTCTTGCTTTTATTTTTAGATTTTTGATCCATTTTGAGTTAATTTTTGTATGAGGTGTGAGGGGTCCTCTTTCCTTCTTCTGACTATGGATATCCTGTTCTCCCAGGACCATTTGTTACATGGACTGTTCTGCCTGAGTTGGATGAGTTTGCCAGCCTTGTCAAAAATCCCTTGATCCTAGATGTGAGGGTCTGTTTCTGAACCATCAAGTTGGTTCCATTGGTCTATATGTCTGTATTTATGCTGATACCATATTGTTTTTATCATTGTAGCTAGGTAATATGATTTAAAGCCCAGAAGTGAGAGTTTTCTAACTTTACTTTTGCTTTTTAAGATATTACTGTCTATTCAGGACCCCTTACCCTTCCAAATAGATTTGGTAATTGTGCTTTCCATTTATTTTAAAAATGGTGTTGGAATTTTTATCAGGATTGCACTGAATCTGTATATGAATTTGAGTAGAATTGACATCTTAATGATATGTAGTCATCCAATCTGTGGACATGATATGTTCTTTGAATTATTTAGGTCTTTTTTATTTATTTTCACAATGAGTTGTAGTTTTCTGAATACAAGTGCTTTATATCATTGGTTGTTTATTTTCCTAAATATTTGGGTTTTGTCTGTCATGTTTATTTTCACCATTCCTTTGAGACTTTCAGTTCTTATACTGATATAAAATTCATTTCTAGACTCTCTTCCAAGCCTCTCTCTCCTGGTTTTTTTTTTTTTCTTTTCAGGCTTTAGCACACTTTTTAGCATTTTCTGCAAAGCCAGTCTCTTGGTTATAAACTCTCTCAGTTTCTGTTTATCTGTGAATATTCTAAACTCACCCTCATTTTTGAAAGATATAAGATTCTTAGTTGGAAGTATTTTTCTTGCAGTATCTCACATATATCATACTACTGTCTTCTTGCCTCCATGGTTTCTGGTGAGAAACTGGCACTCAATCTTATGGGGTATCCCTTATATGTTATGCATTGCTTTTCTCTTGCTGCTCTCAGAACTCTCTCTTTGTCTTTTGCAGTTGACATTCTGATAAGTATGTGTCTCAGAGTTGGTCTATTTGGATTTATTCAGATGAGATACATTATTGTTCTTGGGTATGGATATCCATGTCCTTCAACAGGGTTGAGAAATTTTCTACCACTATTTCTTCAAATATTCCTTCTGCCCCTTTTCCCTTCCCTTCTTCTTCTGGGAGACACATGACACATATGTTGGCATGTCTCTTGCTGTCATTTAGTTCCCTGAGACCTTGTTCAATTTTTTTCATTCTTTTCTTCATCTGTTCTTTTGTATGTTCACTTTCAGAGGCCATTTCTTCAAGCTCACCAATCCTTTCTTCTGCCTCCTCAAATCTACTATTATATGATTCCAGTGTATTTTTAATGTCATTTACTGCACCTTTCATTTCCATAAGCTCTGCTATTTTTCTATGTATGCTTTCAAATTTTTCTATGTGTTCTTCCAATGCCTTTTTAATATCCTTAATCTCTTTAGCCATTCCATTGAATTTGTTAAGGAGATTTATTTGAACATCCATGACTCATTGTCTCAACTCCTTTATGTCATCTGGAGGCTTATCTTGTTCCTTTAACTGGGCCATAGCTTCCTGTGGATTGTAATTTTTTGTTCTTGTCTTGGCATCTGGCTTACTAGATGTATTTATTCTGGGTGCAGTTTCTGTCTTTAGTTTTGGACTTTCTTGCTCTTTCTCCCTTGCTGGTTGTGTAGTAGGAGCCAAAGATGTAGTTGGTGCTGTAAGCTATGGAGTCTTAAGCTGCCCTCCTTTCCCCAGGGACCAATAAAGCTTCTCCCAACTTTCTCCTTTGCCAGGGGTAGGGACAGAGACACAGATGTGTGTGATAATCCAGGCCTAGACTATAGTTAGTTGCTTTGAGAGACTGATGAAGCCTTAAGCACCTTTCTCCCCTGCCTGGGAGGGGATGGATTTGCAGGTGTGGGCAGCAATCTATGCAGTGTTGGTCCAAAATGACTGCAGTTGCCCCAATGAGCTTCCAACTATTCAGTCTGCCTACTGAATGTACCTGCGACAACCCAGAGTGACTGGTGCAGGGCCTGCCAGCTTCCCCCCTGCTAGAAGTGGGGCTGAAGCCAAGGCTAGGGCTGCAGGCCGATCTTGGTGAAAGAAACTGGTTCCTACTATCACTGTGATTTTCAGTCAGCCCGGCTTCCCCTCGGGCTGGGGGTGGTGTAAAAATGGTGGCTACCAGCCTCTTTCTGACCTGGACAAGTTCAAACATTAGCTGTTCTTAGGGTTACACTTTAACCAGCAGAATTTACTAATTAGTAGCTGAATTAAGTGGCCAACTGTCTCTTCCTCCCCTGTTTTTGGGAAATGGAGCTTCCAATTCCAGCCATAGAATAGCTCTTGGGGCAGCTTGTGCCACCTGAGCAGGCTGATCACCAGCCTCCACAGTGTGACCTATATTTTCCCTGAGAGGCTACTGCAGGTCTCACCGGCTTCCTCCCTGCCAGAAGTGGGGCTGGGGCTTAGGCTAGAGCTACAGTCTGATCTGGATGGAAAGAAGCTGGTCCCCACCAACACTGGGATTTTTATCCCCCCCACTTCCCCTCATGCCAGGCGTGGAGTTAAGATGCTGGCTCCTGGCCTCTTTCTGACTTGGACAGGCTCAAACTTTAACTGTTCTCAGGATTATACTTCAGCTTGCCAAATTTATTAATCAGCAGCTGAAGTCATTGCCCAATCATCTCTTCCTCCCCCATTTTTGGGAAGCAGAGCTTCCAATTCCAGTTGCAGAAAAGCTTCTGAGGCTACTTGTGCTGCCAGTGGAGGATGGGCACTGACCTCCAGGGCATGGAGCACTGTACTTAGGAATCTTCTCTTCGGATGGGCAGTCTCCTCCTTCTATTCTGTCAAGGATGTTGCAGAATGCTCTTCTGTTCTCCTGGAGCCCCCGACTGGTACTTTAGGTAGCTCTGGGTGATACTAACTGCCCAGTAGCATGAGCTGACACTAGGAGTGCCTTACTCTGCCACCATCTTGCTGCTTGTCCACGTGTTAACTTTTAAAATCTTATATACCAACGTTAAAAACTGAGTTAATCCTATCTCCACTTTTTCAGATGGATAAATAAAGGTACAGTGATGTTGTGTAATTTGTGAGTGGAGAAAATGGGATTTAAATCCAGAGAAACCTGCTGCAGGGTCTGTGGTCTTAACCATTACCTATTGTTCTTCAATGAACTAACCATTGTACCATCATTTTTTTATGGCAATATGATCACTTTTTTATTAAGCCCAGTTAAATTCTGGTCTTTGGCTGTGATATGTCCAGCTCTAGCAAAGCCTGTTCATTTAAAGAGAATGATGCTTCCTGGATAAATTATGCTGTCATGTTCATCTGTCTTTGCGTTTGTCAGAATCATTCCCTTGTAAAAGATTTTCTTCAGAGTGGTTGCTTTATGCATTTGATTTCCTTACTTTTGTGCAATGTTGATTTTTTTCATGCAGTTTAGTTAATCAATCAAAGGTTTGTGCACATGTTAATATGTGTACATGTGTTTGCTGTATAACTAGCACTAAGCTAAGTGAGGTGAAAATGCAAGTTATGTCACTTGACAAAATTATATTAACTCCTCTTTCAGGATGACCGAGAACTTGAGTGTCAGTGTGAGGAAGAACAAGCATCTCTAGGCTGGAAAGATACCTTAAATGTAACCAGTAAGTGTTCGAGGATATAATTATTAAAATTAGATGAAATTGTATATATTGTTCTGTAGCAAATTATTAAAATTAAATCAAATTATATATATTTTTCTGCAGCAAAAGTCCAATCAGTGATAAGCTGTCTTCTATTTTCTAGGTTTGTTACTTCTTTGTTGAGTTTCTGTATTTTTTTAAAGTTATTTTGCATATTTGATGTTCAGATTAGAATGTACTACAATTGTCCTAGAATGAATGTACTGTATCTTCTAGCTACATTTGGCTTAGTTCTTCTAAGAACCCAAAACCCAAAAAGGTATTTTCTATATTCAGTTAAAAATTGACAACAAAATGTTTCCTACTGTGGTTTCTTTAAACATAAGGCAGCCTTAGGTGGTGCCAATTGCTTATACAGATGATAACTTATATAATGTTTTGACTTTTTATTTTATCTAAGAAAAATGTTTGGAGAAAAATTAAAGTTCTTTTGGAAAGATTAAACAAGATAATAACAGCTCAATTAAAAAGGGAGATGTTAATATTCCACGGTCCTAAATGTGACAACTTGGCCAAGACTTGTGTTCTTCGGTGTTGCAGATATCGCCATTCTGGTTGTGGTGTTTGTGCTTATTTTTTTCGGAATTGGAGCTGTCACATTTTTAATTCGTCACAAGAAATGTATTAAGTTAAAGCAAGTTCAGAGGTAGGTCTACATTTTCTATATATTGGAAGAGGCCAATTACAGAAAATATGTAAGCTCTGAGACCATGTAGGATATTTGACGGGGGGTAGGATGGGGAAATCTAAACCTCTTACTGAAAACCAGGCAAGGATTGTCATTAATCAGTGGTACTCAAACATATTAGAATCAACTGAGATATTAAAAAACATACTGATGCTAGGTCTAACTCCCAGGCACTATGATTTGTTATGGAGTGCAACAAGGGCATCCATATTTTTATAAACTTCTAAATGATTTAATGTTAACCATTGACTTATCCTAGAGCTGTTGTCAATGTCCAATTTCCTTCTTGATAGCTCACCTGAAGATACACTGGGTGTGGAGAATAAAGGATACTTGGGTGATGAGCAGCAGACAAGGAATGAGCCAGTATTACCAGATATTCATCCCTTACAAGTAGGAAACTTTGATTTGCAACAGTTAATTAATCAATGAAAAAAGTAATTGCAGCTATGTTTAATCTGGAATTATCACTAAGCTAAGAGACATGGGAGATGAAGAAGAATGATTTAACATGGTTCAAAACAAATGAAGCTATCAATCTAAACATGGGGAAAAGAGCAGGACTAAAATAAATATGAAACAATAACCAAAACACTATTTAATTCAGAGCAGAATACATTATGATATTAATTTGTGTACTATTGGAAAAATATATGAACATAGACAATATTTTGGGCCATAAAACAAGTCTTAACAAATTTTTAAAAATTCAAGTAATATGTTCTCTGTCTGTAATTAATTTATAGACATCAGGAATAAAATGATATTGGGACAATCCCCAACTGGAAATTAGGTAACAAATTTTAAGGAACCAATGGGTCAAAGAAAAAAAATCCAAAGGGAAATTAGAGAGTATTTTGAAATGAATGAAAATGAAACATATTAGAGTTTGTGTAGTAAAACTATAGCAGTAGCAGGGAAATTTATAACACTAAATACTTATTTTAGAAATGAAGAAAAGTATCAAATCCATAACCCCAGTTTTCACTTTAAGAAACTATAAAAAGAAAAGCAAATGAAACAATGTTCAGCAGAGGACAGGAAAAAGTAAAGATCAGATTTGTAACTACTGAAATGAAGAACAGAAAAACAATGGAGAAAATCAGTATATACAAAAGCTAGTTTTATTTCATTTCATTTTATTTATTTATTATTATTATTATTATTAAAGCAGAGCAGAAACTTTATTCTTTGGTAAAGAATGGAAAAGAAAGTGTCTATAAAACACCTTCTTCCCAAAGGCACATGGTTAGGGTTCTTTTTTGGGAGATTGGGACCAGACAAGGGAGGCAGCTTTGTCGTGCACATGTGGTCTTTCCTTTCAGCAGGTACTTTTTGCACATGGAGTACAGTTGCCAGTTTGGAGAGGACTAGCTTGGCCTGGTCTTATGTACTAGCAGGTGGCTCAGACTGATCTTGCAGTTACTGGCATCCTGTACTTACTTTCTGAAAGCAAGTGTAGATCAAATGAACGGTTAGGTGGAGTTTTCCATGAGTATTCATTCAAGTGGCGCTCCATCATGTTGACAGATCCTCATTAAAAAAAGACCCTACCAAGTTCATCTAACTTATGATATGACAACTAAATTACAGGGTGTTGAAACCTCAACCCACATTTTTCAACTAAGAAAGCCCCAGCCAGAGTCCTGGACTTGTTCTCCCTCTGGAGAACTCAAAGAAAATCAAACTACTTGCTGGACTCATCTTTGTATTTCTTTTTTTTTTCTTCTTTATTTTTTTTTTTTAATTTACATTCAAAATATATGAGGTCCCCATATACCTCCCACCCCCCCTACCCCACTCCTCCCACATCAACAACCTCTTCCATCATCATGGCACCATTCACTGCACCTGGAGCACTGCTGCACCACATGAACAGTGGTCTACATTGTAGTCTACACTCTGCCCCATTCCACCCAGTGGGCCATGACAGGACACACAATGTCCAGCATCCACCCCTGCAGCACCACCCAGGACAACTCCAAATCCTGAAAATGTGCCCACATCATATCTCTTGTTCTCTCTCCCTACCATCAGCAGCTACCGTGGCCACTTTCTCCACATCAATATTACAATTTCTTCCCTTACTAATCACAATAGTTCCCCAGCAGAACACAACACTTAACAAACCTCTAACCAGACTGACCAGAAAAAAAAAACAGCATCGACACAGATTGTCAATACCAAGAATCTAAAAAGTGACATCACTAGAGATTCTACAAATATTAAATTGATAATTAGAGAATTTAAAAAATGTTATTCAATATATGCTACCATGTTGATAAAACGGAAAAAAAAAGAAAAATACACATGACAAAATTTTATTCATGGAAAAATAAATAACCTCAGTAGCCCTATATCTATTAAAGAAATTAAATCTATAGTTAGAAATCTTTCACAGAATAAGCACTATGGCCATATGTCTTTATTAGTGAGTTCTCCCAACCATTGAATAAAGAAATAATACCAATTTTATGTAAACTCTTCCTGAAAATGGGAGGGAAGATATAGTTCCCAACTCATTTTATGAGGCAAATATTTCTCTGATAATTACCTATATACCCTGTAAGTTTTAGTATGTTTTGTTTTTTGTTTCCATTTGCATGAAGATATTTCTTAATTTTGCATATGATTTTTTTTCTTTGGCCCATTTGTTGTTTTTTAGTGCATTGCTTTATTTCCACGTAGTTGTGAATTTTCCAGTTCTCCCTCTGTTATTTGATTTCTAGCTTCATTCTATTGTAGTTAAAGAAGATACATTGTATGATTTCAATCCTTTTAATTTAATTTAATTTTTTAAAAGAGGAACTGGGGCTTTGAACCCAAGACCTTGCACATGGGAAGCAGGTGCTCAACCACTGAGCTACATTTGCTCCCCAGTGAGGGCTGGTTTTTAGTTTGTCTGTTTGTTTGCTTTTTAGGAGGCACCAAGGATTGAACCTGGAACCCCATACATGGGAAGTGGGTGCTCAACCACTCGAGCTACATCCACTCCCACTTTTAATTTACTGAAACTCATTTTGTGACCTAACATGTGGTCTAATCTGGAGAATGATCCGTGTGCATTAGAGAACAATGTGTATTCTGCTGCTGTTGGGTGTAGTAATGTATATATTTCTCTTAGGTCTGGGGGACTTATACTATTGTTCAAGTTTTTTCTTTCCTTTTTAATCCTCTCTCTAGATATTTCACCAGTAATATTGAAGTCTCCCACTATTAATATAGAACCATATATTTCTCCCTTAAATTTGTCAGTATCTGCTTCACATATTTTGGCTTTGTGATTAGGAGCATATAAATATTTATAATTGTTATGTCTTCTAGCTGAATTGACCCCTTTATCAGTATATAGTGACCTTAGTATCTCCTATAGTTTTTTACTTAAAACCTAATTTATCTGATAGTAGTATAGCTACCTCAGTTCTCTTTTGGTTATTATTTGCAAGGTATATATTTTGTTGTAACCTTTGATTTCAAACTGCTTATGTCTTTGAATTTAAGGTATCTTTGAATTTCTTGTAAACAGTATATAGTTCAGTCATGCTTTTTTATACACTCTGCCAATCTCTGCCTTTTGACTGGAAAGTTTAATACATTTGTGTTTAAAGTATCTACTGATTAATGAAGAACTTTCTGTATTTCTTTTTGCTGCTTCAATCCACTGTCTGGTGTCCTTTCCTTTTAGTCTGAAGAACTCCCTTTAGAATTATTTGTAGGGCAAATCTAGGGAGGATGAACTCCCTCGGTTTTTTTTCTTTTTTAAATCTGGGAATATCTTAATCTCTCCCTCACTTCTGAAAGAAAGTCTCATAAGATATAAAATTCTTAACTGGCAATTGTTTTCTTTCAGCACTTTAAATATGTCTTCATGGTTTCTAATGAGAAATCAGCACTTAATCTTATTGGGACTTCCTTGTACATAGTATGTTGCTTTTTATCTTGTAGCTTTCAGAACTCTGTCCATGTTTTTGGCATTTGACAGGTTGACTGCTATGTGTTTGGGAATGGTTCTTTTCAAGTTTATTCTGTGTGTTGTTGATTGGACTTCTTAAACATGCATATCCATGTCTTCCTTCAAATTTGGGAAGTTTTCTGTCAGTATTTCTCTGAATATCTTTCTGTCCCTTTCACACATTGTTCTTTCTTGAGAGCAATGCTTGATTGTGACCCAGGTCTCTTGGACTGTTCACATTTTTTCACTCATTTTTTTAAATTTATTTTTATTGAAGTATATCATTCATACATGAACACACATAAACAATAAGTATATAGGGGAAATGGACTTGGCCCAGTGGTTAGGGCGTCCGTCTACCACATGGGAGGTCCACAGTTCAAACCCCGGGCCTCCTTGACCCATGTGGAGCTGGCCCATGCACAGTGCTGATGCGCGCAAGGAGTGCCCTGCCATGCAGGGGTGTCCCCCGCGAAGGGGAGCCCCACGCTCAAGGAGTGCGCCCCGTAAGGAGAGCCACCCAGCGCAAAAGAAAGTGCAGCCTGCCCAGGAATGGCGCCACCCACACTTCCTGTGCCACTGACGACAACAGAAGCGGACAAAGAAACAAGACACAGCAAATAGACACAGAGAACAGACAACCGGGGGAGGGGGGGATTTAAATAAATAAATAAATCTTTAAAAAAAAATAAGTGCATAGTAAAGATTGTGAACTTACAAAATAAACATGCATAACATCACACAGCGGTCTCATACATCATACATCACCCTTACACCAACTCTTTGCATTGGTGTGAAACATTTGTTACAAACTAAACAAGGGCATTGTCAAAATATTACTATCAACTATATTCCTTATCTTACATTTGGTATAGTTTTCCCCCAGCCCATACTATTTTTTTAAATATATTTTTGCTACAGATATTGTGAATTTGCAAAATGATCATACAGATATGTAGATTTCCCATACAACTCCACACCCTGCTGGAACATTTGTTACAGATTATGAGATAATGTCATTAGACTATTACCACCAATCATGGTCCATAGCATACATTTGGCATACTTTTTCCATACACCTCCATTATCAACACACTATAGCTTGGCATTAATGCAAGAATATTATAGTATTGCTGTTAACCACAGTCTATAGGTCACACCAGTTGTAGTTTTCCCATGTTTCTCCATATTCCCATCACCCTGCAATAGTGATGTACATCTGCTCTAGCTAACAAAAGGACTCTCTTCCATTTGTACTCTTAAACACAATTCTCAACTGCCTCTGGGTTCACTGTGTTATTCAGTCCCTAGATTATTCTTCAACTTTCTTTCATTTACTTCCCCAGACTACCTTTTTCAGTCACAACCCCATATATAAACCAGTTGTTACTGTAATGTGTTACCATCAACTCTATCCATCTCCACACTTTTACAGTCAAGTTAATTAAAATTTCTACTTATATTAAGCATCCATAGTTCTTCTCAACTCTCCTCTTATCTCCTTATAACCTATACTGTAGATTCTAATTCCATGTGTTTATTATTTGCATTTAGCTCATATTAATAAGACCATGCAATATTTGTCCTTTTGTGTCTGGCTTACTTCGTTTAGTATAATGTCTTCAAGACACATTCATGTTATCACATATGTCCCAATTTCATTTCTTCTTATTGCAGCATAGTATTCCATCATATTTATATACCACGTTTTTTTATCCATTCATTGGTGGATGGACACTTGGGTTGTTTCCATCTTTTGGCAATTGTGAACAATGCCACTGTGAACATTGGTGTGCAGATGTCTGTTTGTGTCATAGTTTTTAGTTCTTTTGGATATATTCCTAGTAGAGGAATTGCTGGATCATATGGCAGTTCTATATCTAGCTTTCTGAGGAACTGCCAAACTGTCTTCCACAGAGACTGCACCATTTTACACTCCCACCAACAGTGAAAGAGTGTTCTTATTTCTCCACATCCTCTCCAGCACTTATTTTTATCTTTTTTTTAAAATAATGGCCATTCTATGTGGTGTTAGATGATATCTCATTATTGTTTTAATTTGCATTTCATTAATAGCTAGTGATATGGAACATTTCTTCATGTGCTTTTTGGCCATTTGTATTTCCTCTTTGGATAAATGTCTATTTAACTCTTTTGCCCATTTTTTAATTGGATTACTTGCTCTTTTATTGTTGAGTTGTATGATCTCTATATATAGAATGGAAATCAAACCCTTATCAGATAAATGGTTTCCAAATATTTTCTCCCATCGACTGGGCTGTCTTTTCACCTTCTTGATGAAGTCCTTTGAATCACAGCTATGTTTAAGTTTGAGGAGATCCCATTTATCCATGTTTTCTTTTGTTGCTCATGCTTTCAGTGTAAGGTTTAAGAATCCACCACCTACCACCAGGTCTTGAAGATGTTTCCCTACATTTTCTTCTAGAAGCTTTTTTGTACTTCCTTTTATATTTAGGTTTTTTATCTATTTTGAGGTAATTTTTGTATAAAGTGTGAGGTAGGGGTCTTCTTTCTTTCTTTTGGCTATGGATACCCAGTTCTCCCAACCCAATTTGTTGAATAAACTGTTCTGCCCCAACTGGGAGGGCTTGACAGGCTTGTCAAAAATCACTTGGCCATAGATGTGAGGGTCTGTTTCTGAACCATCAATTTGGCTCCATTGGTCTATGCATCTATCTTTATGCCAATACTATGTTGTTTTTACCACTATAGCTAGGTAATATGATTTAAAGTCTGGAAGTTAGAGTCCTCCAACTTCACTTTTCCTTTTTAAGATGTTTCTGGCTATAATTTATGTTTTCCATTTGCTTAAAAAATGCTGGTGGAATTTTTATTGGGATTGCATTGAATCTGCATATCAATTTAGGTAGAATTGACATCTTAATGATATTTAATCTTCCAATCCATAGGCATGGAATGTTCTTCCAATTATTTAGGTCTTTCTTTATTTCTTTTAGCAATGCATTATAGTTTCCTGAATACAAGTGCTTTCCATCCTTGGTTAAGTTTATTCCTAAATATTTCATTCTTTTAGTTGCTATTGTAAATGGAAATTTTTTCCTGATTTCCTCCTCAGATTGTGCATTATTAGTGTATAGAAACACCACTGATTTTTACATATTGATCTTGTATCCTGACACTCTACTGAAATCATTTATTAGCTCTAGCAGCTTTGTTGTAGATTTTTGGGGATTTTCTAGATATACAATCATATCATCTACAAATAGTGAAAGTTTTAATTCTTCCTTTCCAGTTGGATGCCTTTTGTTTCTTTTTCTTTTCTGATTGCTCTGTCTAGAACCTCTAGCATTATATTGAACAACAGTGGTGACAGTGGGCATCCTTGTCTTGTCCCTGATCTCAACAGGAAAGCTTTTAGTTTTTCACCATTGGTACAATGTTAGCTGTGGGTTTTTCATATATGGCCTTTATCATGTTGAGAAAATTTCCTTCAATTCCTACTTTTTGTAGTATTTTTTATCAAGAAAGGATGCTGTATTTTGTCAAATGCCTTTTCTGCATCAATTGATAAGATCGTGTGATTTTTCTTCTTTGATTTATTAATGTGGTGTATTACGCTGATTGATTTTCTTGTGCTGAACCAGCCTTGCATACCTGGTATAAAACCCACTTGGTCATGATGGATAATTCTTTTAAAGTGTTCTTGGATTTGATTAGCATGTATTTTATTGAGGATTTTTGCATCTGTAATTCATTAGAGAAATGGGTTTGTAATTTTCTTTTTTTGTAATATCTTTATCTAGTTTTGGTATTAGGTGATATTGGCTTCATAGAATGTGTTTGGTAGCATTCCTTTTTGTTGAATATTTTGGAAGAGGTTGAGTAAGATTGGTATTAAATCTTCTTTGAATGCTTGGTATAACTCACTTGTGAAACCATCTAGTCCTGGGCTTTTCATTTTGGGGAGCTGTTTGATGACTGTTTCAATTTCTTTACTTGTGATTGGTTTGTTGAGGTCTTCTATTTTTTCTAGTGTCAGGGTAGGTTGTTTGTACATTCTTAGGAAGTTTTCCATTTCATCTACATTGTCTGTTTTTTAGCATGAAGTTGTTCATAGTATCCTCTTATGATCTCCCTTATTTCTGTGACATCAGTAGTAAGGTTCCCTTTTTTATTTTTTATTTCATTTATTTTCATCTTCTCTCTTTTTTTCTTAGTCTAGCTAAGGATTTGGTGATTTTGTTAATCTTGAAGAACCAACTTTTGGTTTTGTTAATTTTCTCTATTGTTTTTTTTTTGTTCTCAATTTCATTTTTTTCTGCTCTGATCTTTGTTATTTCATTCCTTCTACTTACTTTAGGATTAGTTTGCTGTTCTTTTTCTAGTTCCTCCAGCTGTGTAGTTAGGTCATTGATTTTAGCTCTCTCTTCTTTTTCATTGTAAGCATTGAGGGCTATAAATTTTCCTCTTCACACTGCCTTTGCAGCATCCCATAGGTTCTGATATGTTGTATTCTCATTGTCATTCATCTCAAGATATTTATTGATTTCTCTTGAAATGTCTTCTTTGACCCACTGATTATTTAAGAATGTGTTGTTTAATCTCCAAATATATGTGAATTTTCCCTTTATTTGCTGCTTGCTGATTTCCAGCTTTACTCCATTGTGATCAGAGAAAGTGCTTTGTATAATTTCAATTTTGTTGAATTTATTGAAATCTGCTTTGTGTCCCAACATATGGTCTATCCTGGAGAAAGATCCATGAGTACTTGAAAAGAATGCATATCCTGCTGTTTTGGGGTGCAATGTTCTGTATATGTCTATTAGGTTTAGTCCATTTATCATATTATTCAAGCTCTCTGTTTCTTTATTGATCTTCTGCTCAGATGTTCTATCCAATGCTGAGAATGGTGTACTGAAGTCTCCAACTATTATTGTAGAGATGTCTACTTCTCCCTTCAGTTTTGCCAGTGTTTGCCTCATGTATCTTGGGGCATACTGGTTAGGTGCATATATATTTATGATTATTATTTATTACTGGTGAATCATCCCTTTTATTAATATGTAATGTCCTTCCTTGTCTCTAATAACAGGTTTATTTTTTAAAGTCTGTGTCATCTGATATAAGTATAGCTACTCCAGCTTTTTTTTTTTTTTTTTTTTTTTTTTTGGTTACTGCATGTGTGGAATATGTTTCCAACCTTTCACTTTCAATTTACTGGTATCCTTGGGTCTTAGGTGAGTCTCTTGCAAACAACATATGGATGGCTTATATTTTCTTATCCATTCTTCCAGTCTGTGTCTTTTGATTGAGGAGTTTAATCCATTAACATTCAATGTTATTACTGTAAAGGCAGTTCTTATTTCACTCATTGTGATCTTTGTGTTTTATCTGTCATTTTACATTTAACACTTTTAGTTACTGTTACTGATACAGTTGTCATTTCTAGGCTCTCTTCCAGGCCTCTCTCTCCTGTTTTTTCTTTTCAGGTTGTAACACTCCCTTTAGTATTTCTTGTAAAGCTGTTCTTTTTGTTATAAACTCTTTCAGTTTCTGTTTATCTGTAAATATTCTAATCTCACCCTCATTTTTAAAAGATAATCTTGCTGGGTATAAAATCCTTGGCTGGCAGTTTTTCTCCTGCAGTATCTTAACTATATCATATCATATCCTTATTGCCTCCATGATTTCTGATGAGAAATTGGCACTTAATCTTATTGAATATCCCTTATATGTTATGCATTGCTTCTTTCTTGCTGCTCTCAGAATTCTCTTTTTGTCTCTGACATTTGACATTCTGATTAGTATGTGTCTCAGAGATGGTCTATTGGATTATTCAGATGGGAGTACGTTGTGCTTGTTGGACATGGATATCTATGTCCTTCAGTAGGGTTGGGAAATTTTCCACCCTTATTTCTTCATATATTCTTTCTGCCTCTTTTTCCTTCTTTTCTCCTTCTGGGACACCCATGACATGTATGTTTTCACATCTCTTGCTGTTTTTATTTCCCTGAGACCCTGTTCAATTTTTCCATTCTTTTCTTCATCTGTTCTTTTGTTTGTTCACTTTCAGAGGCCATGTCTTTGAGCTCACCAATCTTTTCCTCTCCTTCCTCAAATCTGCTGTTATATGCCTCCAGTGTATTTTTAATTTCATTTATTGCACCTTTCATTCCTATAAGGTCTGCTATTTTACTATATATGCTTTCAAATTCTTCTTTGGGCTCACTCAGTGTCTTCTTAATATCCTTAACCTCTTTAGCCCTCTCATTGAATTTATTAAGGAGATTTGTTTGAACATCTAAGATTAGTTGTCTCAACTCCTTTATGTCATCTGCAGGCTTATCTTGCTCCTTTAATTGGGCCATTTCTTTCTGTTTCTTGGTATGAATTGTAATTTTTTGTTGGTGTTTCTGCATCTGGCTTGCTAGAAGTATTTATTCTGGGTGCAGTTCCTCCCTTTAGTTTAAGGATTTCTTATCTTTTCTCCCTTGCTGGTTGTGTAGTAGGAGCCAAGGATGTAGTTGGTGCTGTAAGCTTTGGAAGCTGAAGCTGCCCATGTTGCCCCAGGAATTGATGAAGTTTCTCCCACCTTTCTCCTCATTGTCCTAAGAGGTTGTGGAGACACCAAAACCCTCCTATCCTATTGGGTGTGGGGGTGGATTCAAAGGCATCCAATAGTCCAGTTCATGCAGGCTGAAGGTCTGCTGTTGCCCAAAAAGGCTGTGGAAAGATCAGTCCCCTTCTTTCCTATTGGGGGGTGAGGGTGCATACACAAGTACCCACCAGACCAGTCAGTGTGGGCCAAAAGCACCTGCAGTTACCCAAAGAGGCTAGGCAAATACAGTCTGTCTCTTGTCCTAGTGGAGATGGAGAAGGAGCCACAGGTGCCCAACAGTCAGACCCAAAACTGTTGCCCTGAGAGGCTGAGGCAACACCAGCCCCCTCCTATCCTGTGGGGGAATAGAGGTAGAGATGGGCTCAAAAGCACTCAACAAATCTGTGTGGGCTGAAAACTCCTGTCATTGCCCCAGAGAGGCTGAGGATACACAGCTCCTCTCCTATTCTCCTGGGGTGCAGGGATGCAGCCCCAGGTGTCCGACTATTCAGCCTCTGCCAGCAGAGAGCACTTGCAGTTGCCTGGAGAGCTTGGTGCAGGTCTGGCCAGCTACCTCTCTGCTGGAGGTGGGGCTGGAGCCTAGCCTAGGGCTGCAATCTGATCTTGGTGGAAAGAAGCCTGTCCCTAACTTCACTGGATTTCTGTCAGCCAGGCTCCCCCTCATGCCAGGGACAGAGTCAAGATGGCAGCTACCAGACTCTTTCCCCTTTGGACATGCTCAGACCCTACCTGGCTCTAAGATTATACTTGAGCCAGCTGAGTCCACTAATCAGTAGCTGCGGTCAGTGGACATCTGTCTCTTCATCCACCATTTATCGGAAATGGAGCTTCCAGCTCCAGCCACAGAATAGCTCCTGAGGCAGCTTGCACCCCTACAGTAGGATGGGCACCAGCCTCTGCAGCATGGCTTGCAGCTTCCCAGAGAGGTGGTGCAGGTCCCCCCAGCTTCCTCCCTGCTGGAGGTGGGACTGAGGTTTAGGCTAGACCTGCAATCCAACCTGGGTGGAAAGAAGCCAGTCCTTACAAGCACTGTGATTTTTCAGCCAGCACCACTTCCCCTCCTGCCCGGGGCAGAGTCAGAATGGTGGCCACTGGCTTCCCTCTGACCTGGACAAGCTCAGAGTTTAGTTGTTCCTAGGATTCTACTTTAGCCCGCCAAATTCACTAATCAGTAGCTGAAGTCAGTGCCACACTGTGTTTTCCTCCCTTTTTCATTGGGGGAGATGGAACTTCAACTCCAACCACAGAACAGCTCCCGAGGTGGCTTGCATGCCACAGGCACTGACTTCTGTGGCACGGAGGGTTCTACTCATGATTCCTCTGTGCAGATGGGTAGTCTCCTCCTTCCACACCATCAAGGATGTTGCATGATACTCCTCTGCTCTCCTGGGTCCTCCAAAAAGGTGCAATAAGTAGCTCTGAGTGACCACCAACTGCCCTGTTTCAGGAGCTGACTCCAGGAGCTCCTTACTCTTGATGCCATCTTGGCTCCCCCATTTTTCACTCATTTTTATTTCTGCTCCTCAGCCTGAATTATTTCAATTATCTTGTCTTTGAATTCACCTATTTTTTCTTTTGTCAACTCCAATCTGCTTTTGAAACCCTCTAGGGAAATTTCCATTTCAAGTATCATGGTCTTCAACTCCAGTATTTCTGTTTGTTTGGGTTTTTTTTTTTTTCAGTTTCTTTCTCTTTATTGAGATTCTCATTTTGTTCATTCATTGTTTTCATATCCTTTACTTCTTTCTTTGTGCTTTCCTTCACCTCCCCGAACATACTAAGGGTCTATTTCTTTCTTTTTTTTTGTCCAGTACGAACAAAGTCTCATCTTCTTCATTGATGGTTTCTAGAATTTTATTTTGTTCCTTTGGATGCGTCATCATTTCCTGTTTCTTTGTTTGTCTTGTAATATTTTGTTGTACACTGTGCATTTTAATATTTTCTAGTGTTGACTCTGGGATTTAGTCCCTAATCTTACTGTTTCTTACATTTTTATCCATCTAGTGATATCAAAGAGATTTCCTTGAGTGTCAGGAGCTAGCAAAAACACATCCATTCAAAAAAACACCTTTCACAGTCTTTGCAAATTTGTTCTGCACTGACGGGTTCTCTCCATCTCAGTTCAGCCCTCCTATCACAAAGATCAGCCCAAGCCAAATGTGTAGTACAGGATCCTCTCATTCTTGTTCTGAGCCAATGTCTTGTCCTGGCCTGTGCTTGCTGGTGGCCCAGAAATTCCTGCTATACAAATACACCCTATATAAATATGTACATGTATATATCAGAAAACATTTACAGTAATATTCAAGCAGCATTATGTGCAGAACTGAATGAGTTGAAAACATCCCAAATGCACAATAACGTAAAAGGGATGAACAAATTGTATTATATTCATACAATGGAATGCTACAAAGAAATGATAATGAATGAACTACTTATTTGTACAATAGCATAGACAAAACTCACAAACATAATATTAAGCCAAAGAAGTCAAATCCAAAGCAAACTGTGTGATTCTATTTACATCAGGTTCAAAAATTAGCAAAGCTAATCTATGGTATTACAAGTCAAGATAAATTACTCTAGGGGAGGAAGAATCTTCTAGGGGCTTATAAAGTTTTATTTCTTTATCTAGGCAGTGTTTGGTTACACAAATGTGTTCATTTCTGAAAATTCATCCATGTCTATACTTAGTATATGTGCATTTCTTTGCATATATTTTACACCAAAATAAACAGTTTATTGTAATAGCAGCCTTAGATATGTATGAAGAGTGGAGAAAAAAACTGAAAACCTTTAGAAGTTCTTTTAAGTAGTGCCTTGTTTAGTAGCTTCAAGATGAGGTATGTTTCCCAAATACTTTCAGCTCACTGACAAAATGGAGAACGCAGATTAAGAAGATAGAAAATTACCTGATGAAGAAAACAGTACTCCTGATAAGATGATTTTGATGAAACTGTCCCACTAAGGACATAAAGCTTGAAGGAGGGAACATTAGCTTCAAATTTTAAGGCTGTTGATTGACTGTGGCTAGATGTAAATGCCACTGGAAATATAACGGTACTAGTATTTAGAATTAGGACTGTTTTTGGTTGTTGTGTACTCTGGTTACACAATTTCATAGGTTTTTAATGCTCTACCCCAATGTATATGTCCCATAAGACCTGTGTTTTTTACTGTACAATACTGCAGAACATGCCCCATCCCACCTCCTGCCTCCCTCCCTGGGAACACATATATAATATCATAGTAGAAATGACTCTACTGAACTTCACTGGGATGTTTAAAGGATGGATGCTAGTACATCTTAATCTAGTTATATGATGTTTTATCATTTTTATGTATTTGTACTTGTTATTATGACAGTGATGACCCCAGGTTGGTAAAAACAACTCATTTATCCTCTCTAAAGTAAATAAAATACGGTGTGGGTAATTATTTAAGCTTATATTGAGATTTTCTGGTATGAAATCACATAATGCTAATATCAACCTCATATATTTGTGCTGAAGATTAAATGAGAAAATGTATGTAAATGTATGTAGCAGTATTGGTATATATTTAGCACTTAATATAGCTTATCTACTGTGTCTCATGTGCTCGTGCAGTTACTTTGCTGATTACATTTTACTTAAATTAAAATGTAAAACCAGTTTACTCCAAGAGAAGGGAGTCAGGTGAAGATGGCCTGAGTGTGATCAGTTATGAATAGTCATAGAAGCCAACCAGAGGTTCAAGTAGAGCCTGGAGGGCATATTTGTTGCATTTCTAGAATGTAAATTCCTTAAAGGCTTTTGTCTTTTTGGTTAAATATCTCCCCAACAAAGAGGGACTTACTAAATATTTATTGAACATTGAACATAAGAATAAATTCAATTCACTACTGATGGTGTATACATTATGGTATATTATAAACAGATTGTTATAGGAGAGTTTGGGCCCTCAAGTCTCATGTTTAAGCTCTTTGTATTACTCCTCATATGATTTTATAATTAAAAATGTCTTAGCTGATGCTTGTTTGACAACTCAGGTATGCATCAAAGGCCAGTCATTTGTGGTTTGGGGAAAGTCTGCCTTTGGTTTCCTCTCCCTTTTTCATTAATGCTGCTTGCTTTTTCTCTCTGACACCCAGTGCTTCTCCCAGGTCCCATTTCCAGTGGGCCATGCTTTCTAGTTGCACTAGTGTCTGCTGTGGGGTTAACAAAAAGCACTTTAAAGTGTGACCTCTGCCAGGCATGTGCATTTTCATGGGGACTTATGGTGGTCCTCAGAGGCCTTCAAGGTCCAAAGGAATGTAGTTGGTTGTGGAACATTAGGCAGTAAGAAAAGTAAAGATTTGGAGGCTAAAAGACCTGCTTGGTTCTTCTCATGGCATACTCTGTAAAGGAACACCCACTCCTTTCATATATAAGTTTGCTTTTTAGATAGAGTTTTAGATAGAGGTATCTGTCAGGACATAACAACCAAAGGAAGAACAGTGTCCATGTGTTTCTATCTTTCTTAGGAATGTATTCTAGGGATGGCTAGAAAATTTATTTTGTGGGCTTGGGAAACATGCATACTTGTTTGAGTAATAATTGTAATTTAGTAGTATCTCTTTTCACAAGCAAAGAACTGCAGAGCCCTTTGAGAGTCTTCCAACTGGGTTTTCAAGTCCACACTACATCACACTGGTATGTTCCCTGCCCCTTCTTATTGGTTTTGTCCATTTCAGTAACATCCTTGGTCATTCTTAACTGTTTGTTGGTTCCTTGAAGAGGTCCCATAATATAAGAGTTTTCTGATTTGAGGCGAAATAGGGCACTCTGGCACAGAGACCTACTACTCCACAGGGCCAGCTGGGATTGGGGTGAGGCAAGTGAGTGGTGCAAGTGGAGAAGTGGAGGGTCAGATCCTGACTTCATTTAAAAAGTTATTCTTTTCATCATGAATCAGCATCCATTAATTTTGAGTTTTCAAAATAATGCATTAACATAGTATTTATCTTAATCATCGAATTTTTTGGCATCGATTGAAATTTTGCCTCTAAGGCACATGCCTCCCTTGCCTCACTCTAATCTTGACCCTGTTTCTTAAGGTTAAAACACAATGTATAATGTATATAATGACTTTAATCGACCTGAAGGCTTTCCACCAGAACCCTCCATTAACTGCTGTGCTCTATTTCCATGCTGAACTTGATGAGACAGAAACAATTATCACATACATTTCATCAGACTGAGTCAAGAAAGAAACATCATAGGATCACTCCCGCTCATCCAAATGGTGATAGTCACTATTTCTGCACCCAAGTGTCACACAGAAGAGCACTTCTTAGTCAAACCCTGAAAGCACCTAGGTACTCAGCTGGCTATTTTTAAAATCAGCAATCTTCATTAAGATTTCTTTATTAATGAATAAAAGGGAGTTATTTTAGTAGTTGTCAGACTGTGGTCCCAGAGAATCCTCCCATTCCAGAAGAGCAGATTAGAAACTGCTGCATGGCAAAGGGTGGAACTGAGAACATGACTTCCCAGGTCCCACTCAACCAGTGCAGGCCATTTGAAAATTCTATTTTGTATATTGGGGAAAAAAAAAAATTATTTGAACGAAAGCTCTAAAACCAAAAAAATGTTTCAAATATATTGTAAAAATTTGCAACAAGGTTTACAAGGAAAAAAATGGCTTCTTCAATTAACAAAAAGTATCCCTATCCCCACTCTATCCTATAGCAATTTACAAACTGTCTCAGGTTTTCCAAGGAGTGAGAAAAGATGTTGTATGTGTGTTTGTGTGTGTATGTGTATCTGGTACAGTTCCTGATACTACATTATTTTTTCTAGAAATCTGCAAATAAAGATTCAAGAGGAATCACAGATCCCAATCAAAGTACCAAAATGGTAGGTTCCCATGACAGATCGTGTCTTTTTTTTCTTCTTTCATCCTCTTTTATTCTTTACCTTTTCATTGACTGACTTGGGACATTTTCTTTCCTATCAAAAGAATAGGAAATTCTAACTTTCCTATTCTAACAGAAAATTTCTAACAGAAAATTCTGCAGAGCATATTTTAATCTGACCAAATGAGCAAGCCAGAATTCAACAGTGTTGGAGCATTGTTAGATTTTAGAAATAAAAACAAAACTAAAACTATTTTTCTCCCAAGGATCTGCTCTAAGAATTTTAAAGGGCATAATAAAATCGGTAATTACAGAGAAAGTATAATTCATAATAAAACAGTTTCCTCCATAATTACTTTGCCAATTTTTTCACTTGCCAAATCAATAACTGATTATACTTGAGAGCTGATTTCACACTTGAGTTACAAAGTCCACATTTAAAAAAATGATCAAAGTAATTGTGGTTTCTGTCAAAGAGAAACAAAATGAGCATTGTTTGGTTAGATTTTCAGTTTTTGTTTTGATTCATTCATTCATCCAGTCATTAATTTTTGTTGAATTCCTGTCATGTCTGACGTACTAGATTAACATAAACCTTTCCTTCACAAAGTATTGCTACAAGGAATTCTATGGCATAAAAGACACACTTTTACGCTGACAAAATGTGGGACTGACAAAGAATGATGTTTTAAAATGGTCCTCCCATTCCATAATGATAAATACCTTTCCACCACTGGAGAGAATAGAATGTGAAGATACTTCTTTAAGCAAGCAGTTGGCATCCCATATATGGAAAACAACATGATATTCTATTTTTGGGAAAGTGGCCTATTCACTTTATAATTGTTGCTTAATTTAGCCATGGCTAAGGGGATCAAGAAAAGTATGAATAAGCATTATACAACAAAACTCAGAATGGTTTTATTTGTAGATATAAATGAGTAGTGGAAATACAACATGTTTACAGATTTTACAGAAAAACAACTTATTTTAACTTTTTGTTTCTATTTAGAGCTTGAAGTTGAATATCAAAACAGGCTGTGCAAGGTTAGGTTAAGAATTCTGGACTGAAGAGCTTCACAATCTTCCATAAATATATATTACACACATTTCTCATAGTCTCTCCAATGGAAAATATTTAAGAGGAATAACTTCTGTAATATTTACCTGTAAAATTCATAACCTCCATAGAAAAATGCTACAAAATTTTCCTAGGGTCTTTCCAATGCTCTTTAGCTAAATAAAGAAAGATGCAATCCCCTTCCTTTAGTATTTTCCTATAAAATATTAATATAGTTACTTCAAAGAATCAAAACATTTGGGATAGTATATTATGACCTTGAGTCTAAGAAGTGAAAATCACTTATAAAACATTCCTTCTTTGGGAGCATAAAAGTATTTACCTTAAATTGTAGTGTGACATACTTACTTCTCATTCTGGTATAAATGAAATTATCTCCTGCAGAAATGCCATGGAAGCTAGTGCAGGAAGGGATCTGATTCCATTAATTAATTAAAAAGTAGACGGAAGACCCTACTCACTTCCTATAAAAATGAGGGAGGCATGAGGTTCTCATACATTCCAGGAAAGTCACCGTGGCGACAGAGTGGTCCTTAACATAATAGTGACAGCAAAAGAGGACACTATGTGCTCCTGGTAATTCTAAATCCTAGGTTGGCCTTTCTAGAGCTCCTTAAGAACCTGCTCGAGATTTCAGAAAATTGACTCCAGCTGAAAGGAAATACTCGCATTTCCTGTGGCTTTCATGATCCTTAGAATAGATGGATTTGGGCACGTAACTGCTCCCATGTCTATTAGTTTATTATAGTGTGTGGGGTTGTCCTGTGGATGATTTCAGCTATTTCTTTAAATTTTTCATGTTTTGTTCTTTGGTTAACTGTTAAAGCTATATGCAATTATTTTTTCATTTACTGAAATATAGTCTTCTAGTGCTCCATGAACATTTTTCTGATTCGGTTAAATAAAGGCTGCAAAGGAAAGAAGAAAGTTGATTGTCCTTGGTGTTATTTTTTTTCTTCTTTATTTTCTTTTAAATGTTACATTCAAAAAATATGAGGTACCCATATAACCCCTATCCCACCCACCCCAACCATCCCACATCAACAACCTCTTGCATCATCGCGGCACATCCACTGCACCTGGCGAATACATTCTGGAGCACTGCTGCACCACATGGACAGTGGTCCACACTGTAGTCCACATTCTCCCCCAGTCCACCCAGTGGGCCATGGCAGGACACACAACGTCCAGCATCTGCCCATGCAGCACCACCCAGGACAACTCCCAATCCTGAAAATGTTCCCACCCCATATCTCTTCTTCTCTCTCCCTACCATCAGCAGCTACCATGGCCACCCTCTCCACATCACTATTACAATTTCTTCCCTTATTAATCACAATATTTCCCCAGCAGAACACCAGTAAGTCCACTCTAATCCATACTCAATTATGCTGACTTGTTATGTGTCCTAGAGAAGAGAGGGAGAAATCAGCAAAGGATGGCCAATGACTCAGCACTTTATGCCTAGTCATCTTTCAATAGGCATTTGTTGTTCTAATTAAAACCATTACTTTAAGGTAAAAAATATATAAATAAATGTGTACTTAGGTCAAAAATACTAACATAAGTATATTATGTAAATTTGTGGAGAAAAGAAAAACTATACATCCAATCTATACTAGTCCCCTCTAAAGCAAACAGCAAACAGATGACCAAACTGAAGAGACAAATCTGAGACCGATTTCTTCTCCTCTTTGAACCATGCTCATGGTGACGGACAGTACACATTTTAGCTATATCTTACTCCCCTTATAAAAGGAGCTCCTGCTTGACTGCTCTATTTTTGCTATTGGTCCCATCGCTCCCCCAGAAAACACGGAACCCACTCCCACCCCATTTCCTCTGTCATGGACCCCACATTGGGCTAATTACTAATTTCTTGTAATTTTCTATTTTCAAATTCCTCTTCTCTCCCTCTAATTATTAGTATGTCTGGTATCCCCTGAATCCACCTGCCTCACTGCTTCCTGTCTGAATAATCTTTCTAGCCTTCTAATCTGCTTCCCTTTTCTTCAGTAATGCCAGGGGCCTCCTGACAGTGAAGCTTTTTTATTTTAGGTAGAGTCTCTATGCTTTCCCACACTACTTATAGAGGCTGATGGACTTTACCTACATTCCATTTGAATGCTGCTGCTATCTTCTCTGTTTCTTAAGGATCCTCTTCTCCACATATTGTCTACAGATTATGAGGCAATCTTCCCAGCATCTCCCTTGTAGGCCCAGGTTATTGAACCAGATATGGTTTTATAGCAAAACACATCAGGTGTCCTAGCTCCATCCTTTGGTATGAGGGTGTGTGAAGAGTTGGAATTAAGTCATTCTGCTCAACCAGACCCCATCATAAATTTTTCAGAAATGAGCCCTAGATGTTTCCAGAGCCTCCAAAAAGCCTCAATGGTCTCTAATCCCAAATTTTACTCAGTCCTACTGCTACATTCCTGGTCCAAATTTATAGTGTATCACCCTAGTCACTTAGCTCTTTGGTCTCAGAATGGAACCTGTCCTGAACTCCAGCCCTTAGCTGAAGCTCTGATGCTTTCTGGCTCTTGCACCTCCAGAGGCTTGACTCTTTTCCCTTAAACCCACAACTACTGACAGGAGAGTCTTGTATTAAATGGCCAACCCTGTTCCTTCTAACTCAGTGCCTGTGAACTTGCTGCCCTGCCCTTTACAGAGATTTAGAACCTGCCCTGATGTTGGTACTTGCCTAAACTGAGTCTATTAGATCCTTGGGATGTGTGTCTTCAGGTCCTGAGCTATCCTCTGCATCTGGGTCACTTCCCCTCTGGGTCCCAACCCTGGATAGAGGTGGATTTATCAGGAAGCTAATGAAGCTTAAGCTTCAGGGCCTGTCACATGTACTGAGTCTTCTGAGACTTTTAAATTGATTTTGCATTTACATTTTTTCCTTAAAAAGTGGTCTTCAGTGGACTCTATTTGAGGTGGTGAAAGAGAATCCAAAGGATTTTTCTGGAGACACGTGGGGATGTTTATGCCTCATCAAGTTGCCAAGGGTCAGGCATGCCCCCCACTCCCAGCCCCTCCAGGGCTCAAAGCAGACCTGCCGACACAGGACGAGGGGCTGTTTTCCATGGGAGGGTTCAGGGCTGGGGTGCCCAAGGGGACCAAATATAGCTCAGGATCCCAAAGCTTTGTGGAGGGGGAGGCAGCCGGTGCAGGGCACTTGATTACTTTTCCTTAAAATGAGAGTTCTGCAAGGAAGCAGCTGGGGTCAGTGTGGGAGAAGCCTGGAGAAGACACAGTCCCCCTTGTTGCCACTCCTCAGGCCAAGATGAGATTCTGCAGTTTAACTCAGGCAAGTCACTTTTAAAACCAGTCAGAAGAAGAAATCTTAATTCATACTTGTTCCATACATTGTCTAAGTGCCACAGTATACAAAACCTCAAATAAAACTGCTTCAAGGGCTCTAGGGTCATCTGGACACATTAGGCAAAGCATACAGCATCATGAAACCTACACCCCTTCAGCGGACCTTATTTGGAAATATATGATTATCTGTCCCCCAAATAGGACATAGGTAGACTCATTCATAAATCCTCTACTCATGAGTCTGCTACCCCTTTTATTCGAACCTATAATTATCACTATACCCATTAAATATATACCTTAGAGACTTAACTCTTTGGACTGTTCATATGCTGGTTGAGCCCTGAATCCCAGCAGAGTTGTGGTCAGTGCCTCCTCTCCAGTTCTTCCGACTTGCCCAGGACAACTAATAAAATGATGATGATGGACAAGTCCCATCGCAAAAGACAAGGAATATCTACAACTTCAAGCAAAACAGTTCCTTCCATCTGCTCCATAATATCTAAGACCCCTCTCAATCTGAAGCAGTAAAAGTGGGTATCATCCCAAATTCCTCAAGACTAAGGAATGAACAAGCATAAGAGGGGAGGGTAACCACAGACCAATGTAGATTTATTGTTGTTGTAGGTGTTATCATGTGGTAAGGGAAGACTTGTAACAGTGACATAAAGATAGTGGCTATCAGAGGTTCAGACAGGTAGTGAAGAGATGACTAGGTGTAACATGGGGTATTGGAATTGTTCTGATGCTGCAATGATGGATACATAACATTGTATGTTTGTCAAAGCCTATAGAACTGTATAGCACAAAGTATAAACCATAATCTATAGACCTTGATTAGTAGCAATGCTTCAGTTTTTTTCATCAGTTGTACCAAATATACCCCACTATTGTAAGACGTTAATAAAAGGGAAAATGTGTATATGGGTGGAGGGGTTATATGGGAATCCCCTACACTTTCGATGTAACTTTTCTGTAATCTGAAACTCCTCTAAAAATAAAGTTTATTATGAATATTAAAAGCAAAAATAGAAATAAATGCTATTTAGCCAAGGAATCCTGACAATATTTTCTCATTAGTTCTACAAGGAATGTAATGATGGTAATACAAAACAAAACAAAACAAAACAAAATCATCCCAGACATATGATCCAACACCAGTTTTCCCAGTATAACATCAGTTATTCTCAATTGTCAACCATCTCCACATGGCCACTACATTTTTCTCAAGGCACCTGTCCTGCCAGATGATTATGGAATTCAAAAACCCACCTCGAATGTACAGAAACCACGAATTCATATTCTAAGGAAAGGTGTTAACGTGCAACTCTGGAGCAGGTCTGTTTGTACCCTGACTTGACCTATCATTTAAGTTAACAGAATGACCACTAGGTGGCCACATAACAAACTAAATTTCATGTTAGCTGGAAAACTGCTCAATGACTATGCCTTCTGTAGAAAATATCAGGTCTTCGAAATCATGCCTTAAAATAAACTTAAGATATTTGTTCCACTCATTTCCTTGTTATTAAAGTTGGAAATCTGGTGAATTTGCCAGGACAACACTTCATTCTCTGCCAATATTGTGTGTTAGGCAAATAGGGACTGTATTCCAACACAAAAGGGTTGACATTCTGAAGGCTTTGAATGGATATTTTAAATTGGAAAGATAAATCTTATTTACTCAGCTCTGGAGTTCAGTCTTCTTGGAATTGACGTGTCAATAGACTCAAAAAGCCACTACTGAGAGTGTCTAGATTTTTGATACTTTTTAAACTTTTTTATCTTTTCTGTTTGCTTGTTTTCTTGAAGACCAGCAAATTAACATGGCTGACAGCTGTCATGGCAACCTGAAGCGCTCTCCCCTTTTCCCCAGGGATGAATAATGAATAATAAATGTCAGGAGAAAACAGGGCCCTGTATGACTGATCTGACTTTGTGGTGGAACCATGGATGAAAATTGATGCTTCTCTCCTAATCATTACCAAGGAGTGAGAAATATTGATTAAATTCCTGAGCTTATCAGAAGCTTCCTGATCACTGTCTAACTGAAGGTCAGTGTTTTAGGAAACAGAAAGCTGTTATGTAGGAAAGTGGCTGCCTGGTGGGTTTGACAGAATCCATTAGCATCTTTCTACAGGAAAAGCTATGACTGTGAAGCTATATGTAATGGATATTGATTGCTTCAAAAAAGAAGATACATGTAACTTTAAGAGTCAGGGGTCACCAGGGACAAAAGTTATAGGAAAGGAGGGTCTTCAGTATCACAGGAGCATTTGTTGGGAAGCGATTATATTTCAGGCTACCTCAGAGAATCTGAGAGAAGTGAATTCAAAAGCCAGTGCTTCCTACTTAAAGATACCAGCAATTTGCTACAATGGAGACAAACATAGCATTTTGTTGAGAATACACTGTCAAACACTCTTCTAAGTACTTCACAAACATTATTTCATTTAACCTAAAACAACCCTGTGTTAATTACTATTATTATCTTTATTGCGCAGTTTGAGAAAATTGAGGTCAACAAAAGCTAAATAATTTGCCAAAAGAAATGTAGCCAATACATAGTTTAGTCAGAATATCAACCCAAGCAGTCTAACTTCAAAGAGTATGCTATTAGCCACTTGTGTGTTACTACAGTAAATATAGTTTTAATAGGGGTAAAAGCATAGAAACCCCCAAATTCAGGATTGTGTGAGGAAAATTAATTTCTCTCACTCACATTCTCATTCCCCAGACACCAATTCTCAGAACTTGTGAGAGGTGTGAAGCCATATAAACAAATGATGTATGGGTCTATACGTGAAGGAAGGAAAAGGGAAGCCAAGTAGCAATCATTTCTTAATTTAGCCAGGCCATGGCTGAGATGCTAGTGGCCAAAGCAGAGCTTTATTTGAGAATGGATCTGAGACTTGAACATCTTCTGCAGCTCTCCTAGTGATGTGGGCTATGGGTGGAAGGCTCTTTGTCTCTTCAGAGATAACCTAAACTGAAGGCTGTGGGTGTGGAACGGTAAGAGGCTGCAGTCCTGTCCTTACGGACAATGGCAACAGGCTCCAGTCCCAGGAAACAGTTTAACAATGCAAGGGCTATAAACTTTAAGTATTTAGGGGAAATGCAAAAACCAAATATGCTAAAAGCTTATCTAGAATATCTGGAGTCCATGCTAAAAGCTTACCTAAGATGTGGAAGATATATATGCTAATTGAAGCCTATTGAGAACTGAAACAAAGGGACCATTTGGCCTTTTCTCTCTGTATAAAAGACGTTTGAAAATCTTGTTCTGGGCTCGGGATTCAAACAGAAAGCTCCCGAGTCCGGCTGGCCGTCAATAAACCATTTTTCCTTCTCAAAATCATTCCTGAGTCCTGGCCTCGCTATACTCAAATAATTGAACTTCTCTCAAATTCTACAACACTAGTCCACTTCCAAGGAGGTGATTTGAGATCCTGGAATCATTTCTTTGTTTTACAATAAGGTTAGATTCTGGAAGATGCTTTTCCGACAGAATAGGCCTTTACCCTAGGAAATGTTTTAATTCTGCTTATTGAGGCTGGGCAGGCTTTTTATTGCTGTGCAGAGAAGGAGATCTCTGTGAAGGTAGAGGAAGGGAAGTCAAATGAATTGCCCATAAGCAGCAGCCTGAGGGCCAAAGGAAGGCAAGTGTCAATAGAAAGGGATAGCACTCAGATGAAGCCATCATAAATAATAAAAGGAAAAGGCTACTAATTATTGAGTTATTTGATCCTTACTGCAAACCTCTGTGGTGAGCATTCGTTTACAGGTGAAAAACTAAGGAATGCTAGGTCACCAAATGCACAACTGATAAGTGACAAAGCAAGAATCTGAACACACCAAAGCCACGACCCACCGAAGTTTTGAGGCTGACCTATAATACACCAAGGTGATAATGGTATCACAGGTGGCAAATGAATGGCCTAAGAGTTCATTCCTGGAAAAAGGCAGTGTTGATCTAGGAAGGGGATGCCCGGCAGAGAGAAGTGAATGCTTCCTCCACCATACTAGCCTAGGTTTTTTGAGATAAAGCAGCAAGGTGTTAATTCCATTTTCATACCTTGTGCAGGTTCCCCAAAGTAATGATGACAAATGAAGAAAATTTTAAAAGTTCTAATGCCATTCTGGCAGGATTTGAGAAAGAAATCAAATTGAATTCAGACAAATCCTCTACATTTAAAATCATTCTCAACCTCTGTGTACACTATTCATTTGTCTCACATTATTAGTATCCACTCATTGTTATGAAAGTTTTCATCAAGGAGCCAGGGTTTGTGAAACAATGGTTTGAGTAACATTCTGAGAGTCCAGGTTGTGTTCCTCTCGTTCCTAATGTCCTGACTGAGGGTACGCCTCTTCAGGTCCACCAGGGTAAGTAATGGGACATTAATTTGATCTTCTCTGAAATGCCTGTGGAGCTCTATTTGAAGGAAGGCATTTCCAAAATTTAAGATATGATTATCTACTGCAGTCTTTGACCTGGGTGAGGGAAGAAGAACCCATCTGCTAGGTAGCACTTGAGTAAATATGATGCCTCGGGATTGAAACACTGCCAAACAATTCAGAAGAGACTCAATCAATTCATTCAATCTTGTTAATGCTGCCTTGGTAGCTTAACATAATACTCTGTTGAAAATATCACCTTCTGGACACTGAAATTCAATACTCCATCTTCAGAAACGAATTCTCAGCCACATTCCCAATCAAATGTCATTTTTCCCCAAGTGTTCAACATTATCTCCCACCTCTGCGATTCCAAAACTTGAGGAAGGTAAGCAGGTATATGTTAGAAGGGGTCTCTTCCACTCTCAATCCCAGAATGTATTTCCTCTTTGTGTGCTAAACTGCTGCTGCCCTATTTCAATTTAATCTTACCTTCATTAAACCTTTTGAAAATTCTATAGAAAGTCTGAGATGGCACTTGTGAATATTTTTTGGTCACAAATACTGATTTCTCCATGCTTTCATGTTTATTTTGTCTTTTTCATGGGGATATTAAAGGACCAGGAAGGACCCTTGAAATGAACTCAAGTTGTAATCTTAAATTGGTTGACCAGGGGCACTAGGGTATTTGGTATCTTAGGTAACAATATTTTGGTAGATGTAGAAAGAAAACACCAGTATGTTTAAAAAAATAAATTAGGGGCAAAGTCACAACAATTTACAAGTAAGAAATTTGATCTTTTGTTAGGAAAGCTTATATATAAAAGTAATTATTAAAAAATAGTTTTTAATGGGTAAATTATATGAAGAATGTGGTTGTTACAGTGCTCACTAATGTCCAGTTTTCTCCTTCTTCCAGCCACAGAGAAGGAGTATATTTTTTCACTTCCTTGAAGTTAAGCAGGGTCATATGACTCATTCACACCTGTGGGCCATTACCAGAGGTTCATGGGTTCTTTCTGGGCCAAAACACTTAGTCACTAGTGGAAGATTCTTCAGCACTCTCCTCTCCTAATTCTTGGAAGCACTCTCTGATATAGAGAGGCACAGGATTGAAGCAATTTAGACCACTGAGCCAGTACTTGAAGGTCAGGTGCTATGGGGAGTCCCCTAAGTTTGGAGTTGTCTTTGTGTGAGCAAGAAAAAGTTGTATGCTCTGTTAATGCACTGAGACTTCAGGATCATGTGATATCACAGCATAAATATGTTTACTTTGATTAGTATGGTAGGGACAGATTTCTTATAAAGGATTGATTTAGGATAGGTTAATTTTCATTACTTCTTTAAACACTGTCATTTGAGTAACATTTTTCTGTATTGTTTTTATTGTGTTGTTTTTTGTTTTGTTTTTTACAATATAAATTAACACTGGCAAGAAAGAGTGAGAAAGGAGAAAACAAGAATGAAATTCAACAATTTTTTGGAAATAGAAAGCAGGTGTATGACTCCTACCTGAAGTAGCAGAGGAGAAAACTAAAACCTAACTGATTGTCTATCGAAGAGGATTCCAACAAGAAACAAGCTGAAACATGAAGTTGATAGTTTCAGGAATTGAAGTCACAAATATCTCAAGAAGTAAGGGTGAGGAGTGAGGCTGAAAACAGGAGGATAAGTTGAATGTTGTATAAGAAGCTGTTCACTTTCCAATCCCTGATCCCAGGTATTCAAGTGGACTGCCTCACCTGTAGAAGCAGAAAACTGAACATTTATTCTCCAGGATAAACTGAATCAGAGAGATTTTAGACTCTAGACAACTTACATGGCAAATGGCAGGGGTGAGAATTCAAATTGAAATCAGGAGAATTGAGCAAAAATCTGTACAATGTATGGTGAGGTCTTCTTCTACTTATACTAATTTGAATCCAAGAAGGGCAATAGTTTTAATTTCTCCTGAAAAGAGATTGGTGAACAAAGATGCTCTGGAGAAACTGACACAAGAAAGAAAAAAGGCCAAAAGGCACTGACAGTTGGCATGGCCCAATGAAACAACTGTGTCCCCACAGCTCTATAAAATGAAGAGCCTGACAAGAACTAAACATGCACACCAACTGGCTGTTCAGTAATTTAGACCTTACTGGAAAGTAGACAATAAAAATCACTCACATCTGAGGAAAGTCTCCAGCATGAAAAACAAGCTCACAACAAGCAAGTGGAACAAAAGTGGGGAGGGTAAGAGATAGCGAAATAGAGACAACACATATAGTAGAAATGATATTAAAAATTACTAAAACTGATATTCTGAGATATAAGATAAGATATTGTATCCATAAAGCAAAAGTAGAATACTATAAGGAACAGCCATATAATAAGAAAGTACTTGGGAATCACAAATAGGATACCTGAAACAAGCTAAACAAAAATCAAATTAGAGAGTTGAGCAACATGGTTCAATAAAGACTTCAGGAAGAGGGAAAGAAGGAAATGGAAAATCAAGACAGAAAGATAAGAGTATTAGTGGACATATTAAGGAAGTTCAAAATTTGACTATTAGAAGATTCAGAAAAAGGAGAGAAAAGAAGGAATAGAAGATAAACAAGCTGAAACTATAGACTATGAGTTTCCAGATTGAAAGTACTTAGATATATTGATATTTCAAAACACCAGGTTTAAAGAAAAGATCCCATTCACCCATTTAACAAAGTCCTGTGAGTTGCAGAAGTGTTTGATTCTGAGGCGGTCCCATTCATTTATAAGGGTGCAATATCCATGATATATAAAGAGATGTTACGATTCAACAATAAAAAGAAAAAAGACTTGATTTTTTAAAAGCTGAGTGGAATTTTCCAGTCTCCCGCTACTTAGTAAACAAATACTAAGCACAAGGGATCTGAAATCAAGAGAGGACAACAGAAATTTCCCCAAAAGAATGGTGAATTGACATGGATGGATGGTTCCCACTTCTATTTCCTGGAGGCATTTGCAGATATGAGTACAGCTAGAATGTAAGAATCCAGGCTTTGACCCTGAAAGAGGGACATTGCAATTGACAGGAAACAAGCAGGGCATATGCTCAGACCTGGAAAGATAAAGTTGGAAACTTGATGGGTTTGAAATCCAGTTTGGGAGTTCCAGGATGATGGCATTGGAGTAGGCAGGCAAGGTTCAATGCTCTCACAAAAACAACAGAAAAAGGGCCAAAAACTGTTTGAGGGACCTGCTTTGGGGGTCAGCAGACCAATACAGTTTTACCCCTCTCCCAGAAGGGTGAGGAACAGAAAGACAGTTGTACCTCTTGGTTTTGAAAGCACTGCTGATAAAAAACTATTATAATCGAGGCTTCAGTAATAAGGAGAGGTTTTTTTTGTTTTTTTTAAAGTGATTTACTACTTTAATTATATGTAATGATTAGAATATTTTGCATTACATTAAAGTACTTAGGAGATAACAATGCAATTTTACTTTAATTCACCAGAACAATAATTTCATTAGTGAATTTAGAGGCTATATGCATGTATAAGAGAAGTTTGGGATGTTTTTTAACAGAAGAATATTTATGTCTCAAAGAGAACTTTAAAATTCACTAAGCTGATTTTGCATTCATTTGGTTAAAATCTTTCTCTTTTTCACACCTAAATTTTGCAACTATGCATATGTTAAGCAGGTATTTTTTTTTTTTCACCTTTAAAAGGGGTGCCAAGTTATTCCTTAGGGCAGTTGCATTTGGCAATATTAGAAGTAGAAGAAACATAAGGGTTTGTGTTTTGTCTTTTTAAATAAAGGCAGCTTTAGCCAAGGTAATTTTAGTATTTTTAATAGGTCACATAGTATGAACAGAAGGGCTAATACAGGTTCAGCAATATACCTAGGAGTCCAAGGGATTTGGAGTGGCTTGGGAGGTGGGATTATATTTGACAGTAGACACAAATGATATTTTAAATCATCCTTGTTCTCATATGTACAGGAAAAAATCCCCAGAAGTTAGTTGATATGTATTAACCTTCAATAGAATAGGATGAAAGAGTCAAGTATCTCCACATGTGAGCATGTGTATATCTGAAAGTGGAGGACCTTGTGGAAGACTTGCTTTTCAGATTCCAAACATTGGTTAAGGAGTGAAATAAAGGAGTCAAGGAGACTGCTAACCTCCTATTTATACATCTGCATAATTTACTAATTAAAGTCAATGGGGAGGAGAGCGGATGTGGCTTGAGTGGTTGAGCACCTGCTTCCAACGTGGGAGATCCTAGGTTCAGTTCCCAGTGCCTCCTAAAAACATGACAATGAACAACAAATAAGCAAATGAAAATACCAACTCAGGGGAGCTGATGTGGCTCAGTGGTTGAATGCCAGCTTCCCACATTTGAGGTCCCAGGTTCTATCCCCAGTCCTGGTGCCTAAAAAAAAAATATCAATGGGGAGTGCATTTTGTTATTTAAAAATAACTAAGGACGGTGGACTTGGCCCAGTGGTTAGGGCGTCCGTCTACCACATGGGAGGTCCGCGGTTCAAACCCCAGGCCTCCTTGACCCATGTGGAGCTGGCCCATGCGCAGTGCTGATGCATGCAAGGAGTGCCCTGCCACACAGGGGTGTCCCCTGTGTAGGGGAACCCCACGAGCAAGGAGTGCGCCCCATAAGGAGAGCCGCCCAGCGCAAAAGAAAGTGCAGCCTGCCCTGGAATGGTGCCGCCCACACGGAGAACTGACGCAGCAAGATGACGCAACTAGAAGAGACACAGATTCCCGTGCTGCTGACAACAGAAGTGGACAAAGAAGACACAGCAAATAGACACAGAAAACAGACAACCGGGGTGGGGGGGGTGGGGAGGAAGGGGAGAGAAATAAATAAATAAATCTTTAAAAAAATAAAAATAAAAATAAAAATAATGTATTCATAGATAGGGAAAAAAAAATGAGTTAAGGCTGATTTGCCAACCCTATACTCACAGTATTAAATGGCTGGTTTGAGGGCCTAGAACAGAGTTGGAACCAGAACAAATGATCATCTTCCATATCGAGGGCATCCCATCCTTACCCTTGCTAACAAAAAAGGGGGATCATTAAGTGAACTTTCATTCTTACACCCACCTCACTCCTAAGCAGAAGACCACTCAAAAGTCCCAGGACAACTTTGTCTGCTACAGGAAAGGAGGCACTAGGGATGAAGATATCTGGCTGCTGTTTAGTAAAATGTTGCTTATTTTCTGAATATTTAGTTAGAAAGAGAAAATCTTGGTTTTAAGAAAAGCTTGGAAGGACACAAAACATTTTGAGTAGGTAGACATCTATTTTCAATTGGAGTGGAATTTTTAGCTTGTTTCTGATTTTCATCATTTAATTATGACTTAGAACAGTCTATTCCCCCACTATAAGAGTGAACTATACAGCAAATGCTCAGTTGTAGAACACAGTACTAGCTCTGATTTTTATATCAGAAAGCATTGGCTTTCGATTTTGGGTGATGTATTTCTTTAATTCATCTTACATAAAAATACCAAGATAATTCTCAATACTTCCTGTTCATAATATCCTAATATCTTTATCAGTGAGAATATGCAAAAATAAAGAAATGTAACAGTTTTTCTTCCCCATGTAAAATGTATGAACACTTAGCAATGCGAATATACAGAAAGCAGTTTATAGCAAAGGTATGTGTTTCCATCTTTTTCTTTCACTCACTAGAAGTTTTATGTGGATAAAAGAGCCGTAGCCATTCAGTTACTTTTGTTTATGTATAACTGATTTTATAAATATCTAGCTTTAAAAAAACTGTAAAGCCATCAGCAAATATTTAATTGGAAACTACTCTGTGCTCAGCCCTTGAAGATCCTATTAAATATATATGATAACTGTGAAAGAAAATACTGGCTTCCTGTTCAGATTGTCAAAACAAGATCCATCAATAAATAGTACAAAAGACTATGTCCTTCAGAGTTGGATTGTTGGGTATAGAATATAAAGTATTATATAACCTAGATATTCCAAATCTTCTTATACTGCTATTTCTAAAATAGAGAAAAGCTGAGTCACTGATACTGCAGGCTCCTCAGTAATTCCACCAGGTTAGACTCCTCGGCTTTAATACATCCTAGTGGTATGTTCTTGAGCAATTACTTGATTTTTCAATGCCCCCATGGATCCCCATGACCTGGACTCAGAGATATTATCCTCTCCTTTAAATGCCCCTAGTTATTTCTGGGAGCCCCAGAGGGACTTTCCACATGTCCAGCAAATCTCAGGTTGGCTGTACTCTTCATAAGCACTTGGTACCCCATGTCCACTCAGGCTCATGTTTGCTCATGTCTGCTGTCTAATTCCTTCTACTAGCACTATCCATGTTAAGGGTAACTTCTCTAGATCATTCAGAAACTTTCCATCATCAGGGTACTTTTGCTTGATACCGCTCTCTGCGTGCTGCTTCAGATTCACTTGTCACCCTTTTACCCCCTTTTTTTCCCCCAAGGATGCTGATTATTATGGGCTGCATCAGTGAGCTTTTTCTTCCTCTGGCTTCCTTTGGGGTTTTCCAATAGGAGAAAATAAACAAGAGTTTGGAGATGGAGGCATACCGCTAGAGTTTTTGTTCCCTCAACTCCTTCCATAAGGAGCAGTGGAAGTTATATTCCTCTACTGAAATCCACTGCTCTTGTCAGGCAATCCTTTCCTATGGCAGGAATTCTCTCTTAATCTTTTCTCTTCATTCTCCACTCTCCTCCCTCCCCTCTTCTCTTTTCCTCTCTCTCTTAGTTCTAGTAACAGTGATCTCCCTTTGTCCATTTGGGATAAAGGTGTCAGGGCTAATTGTTATAGAAAGCTTTGGAGTGCTTCACCATCCTTTTAAGGGTTCCTGAAACCCTAAACACACCTTTTTTACAAAGCTAGCAATCCTCCTTCCCTCCTTTTGTTAACTCCTATTAATTATCCCTCTTTGAGTGTGACATCTGTGACCCAGCTGAATACTAACTGCTACCATGCCAAAATCTGCTAGTTTCATGTGGAGCAGAGAATTAGGGAAAATATTCATTTTCTTTTCCCATTTGGGGAAGTATATAGGCAGCTATGTAAAATAATCGTGACAAATCTCATGAAACTCAGTTCTGTACAATCTTAGGAAAGAGGTTAAAAATAAGGATTCCAGCCACTAACATCCTTTCTCATAGTCCCTGTTCTTGTTTACAATAACCCCACTCAGGCATAAAACATAAATATTGTTGCATGTCTGTGGAGCAGAAGAAATACATGAGTAATGGAGGCAGGAGAAAGTCTTATAGAGCATTAGCTCATGCAGTTAAAAAAAAAGGCAGCTCAATTCCAATAAAAGACAGGAAGGGGAAAAATGATAAGGAACTCATAATTTTGAAGTTTGGTGGACAAGAAGGGGCTGACTTGGCCTTAACAAATAAAAAGGATTTTGGACACATTCAGGAGCTTAAAGAATATTTCAGTGAAAGGTAATACTGTGCAAAAATAATGAGGTAGAGCATTAATAGACTGGTGACAGCGGATAATCGGGAGCAATGGAAGAAATATTGAATGGGTAGGGGATCTAAGCCCCCTCTCAATCAGAAACAGAGTTGGAATTGCCATCCCAAAATCCTCAAGACTGAGGAATGAACAAACATAAGGGGAGAATGCAACTATGGACTAAAGTAGACTTATCATTATTCAAGCAATGGGAGAACTTGTATCAATGATGTAAAGGCAGTGGCCACCAGAGATTCTTAGGGAAGGATGAGGGAAAAATAGGTGTAACATGGAATATTTTGGGGACATTGGAATTGTCCTCCATGGCATTGCAATGGTAGATTTAGGCCATTATACATTTTGTCAAAACCTATAAAATTATGTGGTGCAAAATGTATAGACCATGGTTAGTAGCAAGGCTTCAATATGTGTTCATCAGTTTTAACAAATGTACCACACTAATGAAAGATATTGTTAATGGGGGAAAGTGTGGGGGTGGGGTTAGGGTATAGGGTATATGGGAATCCCCTGTATTTTTGACATAACATTCATGTAAACTAAATCTTTTTTAAAAATAAAAAATGAAATTAAATAAAAAGATTGAATGGTAGATGACACCAGTCTGTGGAAGAACTTAAAAGTCAGGTAGAAACATTTAGATTAGATACAGTTGACAATAGCAAACTATTAAAGTTATAAACGAATGATGCAGGCACAAATCATAGATCGCTAGAAGGAATTCAGTCCTAACAATTTTGGTTAATTTCATAGGATCTTGGAGCTGTTATTCAGCTATTCACAGAACCCATATTAGACATTCAGGAAAATGTAGAAACCAATGGAGGCTGAGCCCGTTCTTCCATAATGGCACATTGTTGGGAACCTTTAAATCTTTTTAAAAGCTATGTTAAAGAAGTCTTACAAAGAATTGTGGTGCTTTGGTAAAGCTCTACTCAGTAGAAGAGAGATGACAGATAAATAGACATTGGACATTACTCTGCATTTAGAATTTGCAAAGCTGTCCAAGTGTCCAAGAACTTACCTGAATATGATACCACCCAGAAGTATCCCTAATTTACATTCTTTAAAAAATGGGTACCTAATAAATTTTTTAGGCCCATGCTACATCTGTTGTAACATATTGTGTGATTTACAGACTACAAAAAACAGTAATGTTGGATGTAGCTCAAGTGGCTAGCACCTGCTTCCCACATACAAGGTCCTGGGTTCAATCCCTGATACCTCTAAAAATAATAATAAGAATGTAGAAAAAAGGCGAAGAGATGATATTGACCAGAAACACCTGCAAATTCCATTCGAGATGGGCTCCAATAAGATTACACATTATAAAGTGCTTTCAGATCATCTCAATTGTCTGCCTGTGACTTTTTCTGTTTACCACATAGAGAAGGGTAAGAAAGACAAATTGAAGAAAACTAACCTTTTTTTTTTTAACACTTATAAAGGACTGAACAATGTGCTATGCTTTTTTTATTGCATTTCCTGACTTACTAACAGCTTTATTAAATCCAGGGTGTTAAAGTAGATTACTCAGAATCACAGGATAAAGGGTTTTAAATTAGGACACGGTCTTCAACAATCAATGCTTTTTACATTTCACTCACCTGGTATGACTGAGCAGAAATAGTTTCCTTAGAGTTTATATGTGCTTAAACCAATAGATCTGAATTTTCAACAGGTGTGCTGCAAAACCCCCTGTATCTCTTTGATCTAAACCAATCCTAGAGCCAAAGGAGATCACCTTTATATTCCTTTTCCGACTCCTTCATGGGGTTTCCTTATATTTCTTTGTCCTTTCTTTGTGGGTGTTTGAAAGAAAATAAGATTTGATGTCATTCATTCATTCATTCATATTTTCATATATTTCATCTATTTTAATATCTTCTGTACATACAACATTATTAAGAAATATAAGAAAAATAAAGCTACTATACTTTATTCATTGGGTTTAAAATAAAGTTAGGGAATGGAAAATTGTGACAAGAAATACCATTCATCTTCTAGAGTTATATTAATGAATTATGAATTGACTATTACATGTTGAAAGTAACGCATGCTGAATGTGTCATTTTGAATGTGATACATTGTATGTTGTAAAGAACTTTGAACATTAGATTGTGCCACACTAATGAAAGAGATTTTTGATGTGGGAGAGTTGAGAAATAAAAAGCATAACCTTGCAGAAAAATTATCTAACGAGCCACTCCTGTCCCTACTTCTGTAAATCATCCCATGAGAACATGGCCTTGCAGGAGAATATCAAGCGATGACTCCTGCCCCCACTTCTGTAATCTAACCATTCCTGACCCCTGCTTCTGTAATTCAGCCTGCAACAACACAACATTGCACCTGCCTTCTGCTTCCATAACCCTGCTTACAAAATTTCGCCTAGCAAAGCGCTAACGAATGAGCAAAAGTCATGCTGATCCCACATAAAATCCTATATGAACCTATGAAAACCGAAAAACAGGGCTGAGAATTTGGAGACTGACTCTCCTCTGGTCCTGCACAAAATAAATCTGTTCCTTAGCCTCTCTGAGTGCTGTTTGGGTATTTCTGCCACTTATAACTCCTGGCTTTGCTCCAACATTTGATTCCCTGGCTGGGAAGCCCAAATGAGCTGGCGCTTTGAGTCTCCAGTTTGGGACTGGTGGGTGCGGCCGGCAGAGATAATCACACGAAAGAGGCAGCGCCACCTGTCCCCTTGATGGGGCCTTCTTTCAGAAAAGGATCTATGTGGGCTGCGTCCGGCCCAGCCTGACTCAGCATAGAGGTGGATTGAACAACTTAAGAAGACACCGGAAATGTAAGACCCTGGGGTGCTGAGTCCCAGTCAGGCCCATCTCCAGACGGAAGGGGAGACTGATCACCTCCCAAAATCTTGAAATTCAAGATTCTGGGATAGGGTAGTCCCTTGGTGGGACTGTGTAACCTGAGTGATTGAGTGAATGAATGGGGACTGTGGAGGCTTGCCTCACTGATCCAGTCTGTGGCTCCATAGCCTGCGCTATGGAGTCCGAGTGGGCCCCAACCTGCACTCCGTGCCTCCATCATAAGGCATAATGGCTAATCCAGACTCTACACGGACACCGCAGCTAAGACGAATCTAAGTTCTCATGAGAGACACAGACAGGCAGGCATCTGAGTGGCCTCGTGAAAGTCTGCCCTCCTTTGTTTGTCCTGCAACACTGGTTCAGGTAGGGGATCATCACAATCCAAACTCACAGTCTTAAATTGTATATTAAAAATTTTTAAGAAAGGCTTCTCCAGGGATTATGGTGTCCATATGTCCCCCCAGAACTCTCCAGACTGTGCAAATTAGAGTGGCCTAAGTTTGGAGTAACTGGCCCTCAGAGGGAACCCTAGATGTAACCAAGGTTCATGCAGTTTGGCAGGCAGTCACTGGGACCCCTAGCCACCCTGAACAGTTTCCCTCCATCAATTCCTGGTTAGAAATTGCCCAAACCCTGCCCCCTTAAGTTCAATGCTATGTTGAAAGGAAGGGTCAGAGTAGGGTCCTAGTAACTCAAATGGCCAGACCTTGAAAACCTATTATTCTATAAAAATCTCTGGAAGAAATCCCATTGCACCTGCTGTATATTCCAGCTGTTCCAAGACATCTCTCTGCCCTGGAGCCTCCACAAGCAGATCTCCCAGAGACTCCTCCACTTTCAGTCTCCCCGGGCCCATCAGCTGCCCCTGAGAGGGATCCTGAAACCTCTTTGGCAAAAAAAAAACTTTGGTCAGTGCAACCTATGCTTCAGCTGCCCCTCCGTGAAACACAGAGTGCAGCCCAGATCAGTGCAGATGGGACGGTCCAACCCGGGAGGCCAATCCTGTTTTATCAGCCTTTCACAACTACAGATCTTTTAAACTGGAAACACCACACCCTTCATATTGAGAAAAGCCTCAGGCTCTTATTGACCTCATGGAGTCCATTTTCCAATCCCACTGCCCCACTTGGAATAATTACCGCCAACTCCTCCTAGCCCTGTTCAATATGGATGAAAAATGCTGGATCCTCATGGAAGCCAGAAAGTGGTTGTGGAAACAGGACCCTGCAGGTGTCTTGGAGCCAGAGGAATGGGCCTGAGAATTGGCACCAGAAGCTCAACCAGACTTTAACCTTAATGCAGATCAGGGACGGGCTGCCCTTCAGTAGTATCAAAAAACCCTCCTCAGGGGGGTATGGGAAGGAGTGAGGCAGCCCACAAACATGTCCAAAATGACCTCTGTCATTCAAAAACCTGAAAAAACCTCTGGGAAATTTTTATGAGCAACTCTGCAAAACCTTCAAGATTTATATCCCCTTCAACCCAGAAGAAGCCCCAGAAAGACAGTACAGTCAACACAGCTTTCATTGTCCAGGTGGCCCCCGACATCAAACAAAAACTTCAGAAGCTAAATGGGTTCACAGAGATAAACATCTCCCGGCCACTTAAAGTTGCAAAGTATTCATCAATTGGGACAGAACAGCTGAGGTGGAAGCAAAAAGAAAATAAAACAGCAGATCTCCCTGTTAGCAATAGTCTTTAAAAATCCAGACCCAGTCAATTGAGGGGAGCCATCTCTAAAAAGGGGGAATACTTCACCCTGAAACACTCCACTGCTGCCAGTAGCACCTGGGGTCACCTGGTTTATGCTCTGGATTTAAAGTATACTTTTTTTTTTGCCTGTGGGTAGCTCTCCAGAGCCAGTCTCTATTTGCTTTTGAATGGGAGAATCCCAGGACTCAACAAAAGACTCAATTAAACTTGGATTCCCCTCTGTCAGGACTTCAAAAACTCCCCCACCCTTTTTGGAAAAGCCTGGCAGTGGATCTGGCTTCCTATGCAAGGAAAAGCTTAAATTGTACTCTCCTTCAGTACATAGATAACCTCTTGCTGGCTAGCAAAACAGAAAAAATATATGCCAGCCACCCTGACCTCCAGGGCAGGCCACTTCTTTGCCCAGATCAAACCCTAGCCACAAATGGTAGCAGTTTTATCAGAAATGGAGAGAGGTTTGCTGAGTATGAAGCCATCATGGATAAACAAGTAGTGAAAGCAGCTCCCCTACCTAAAAGGTAGTCTGCACAGTGAGCAAAACTCTAGGAGCTCATTCAAGCCCTACAATGGGCCACTGGGCAAACAGTAAATATTTACACTGACTCTAAATGCACATTCACTACCGTATATATCCATCGAATAACTTATGAGGAGACGGGATTCCTAACTGCAGGGGGAAAAGAAATCAAAAAGAAAACTTCCTTCAACTATTGGAGGCAGTCTGGAAGACAAGCAGGGTCACCATCATGCACTGTTGGGGACATCAGAAGGGAATGGATGTAGTTACTAAAGGAAATACACTAGGCGATGAAGGGGCTCAACAGGCAGCCAAAAAGCTCTCAAACTGCAGGCCCCACAGCCAGCATCTCACCTGTCCCTTCTAGGGAAATGCATTAAAAAATGAAACTATACCCAAGAAAAAAAGGAGTGGTCAAAGAGAAAAAAAAAAGGCATCAGAAAGAAACCAGCTACTCCTGAATATCCAAGTCTTTAGCCCAAATGGGATCAACAATATCACCAGCTCATCCACCTGAGAAAAACTACTTTAAAAGCCCTGCTCAGAAAATATTACATTGCCTGGATGGCCTTGCTCTGCACCACCGTTAACAGTCGATGCCAGATCTGTGCTGAAAACAACCCCTCCCAAGGTCCCTAGACCCAGGCCAGCATCCAACACACAGAAACTACTTCTTTTGAAAACTTAACAATGGACTTTACAAAGATAAAACCAAGTCAAGAGTATAAGTACTTACTAGTAATAATGTGTACCTTCTGTGGTTGGGTCAAAACCTTTCCCAAACATACTAAGAAGCAAGAAAAGTAACTAAAGCTCTGCTCTGAGAAATAATTCCCTGGCACAGGATATCCTTATCCATAGGCAGCAACAATGGCTCAGCTTTTGTAGCAGCCATCATCCAAGAGCTAGCAAAATGTTAGGAATTAAGTGAAAGCTCCACACAGCATATAGGCTCCAAAGCCGAGGGAAAGTAAAATGCATAAATCAAATCCTCAAAACCACCCTAGCCAAGTTCTATAAATTTTTTTTTTTTAAAACTGGCCTTGTGTGAGTAAATCTATTCTCATTAGCCCTCCTTAAAGTCAGCTGCACCCCCTAGACCCTCAGGCTATTCACCTTTTGAAGTTCTGTTTAAACAACCACTCCCAATTATTCAAACTTCAAGGGAAATCTCAGGCTCCTAGGAAAAACTGGCCAGCATTCTACCCTCCAGCAGTTAGAAAAACCCTAGTCCAAATACACAAAACTGTCCTGTCTCAGGATCACATCCCATTAGGTCACCCAGAACATCCACACTTGCCTGGAGACCTAGTTTGGGTAAAAGACTAGAAGAAGGAGCCCCTCCAGCCCACTAGGCAGTCCCACATACTATTATCCTTGTAACCCCCACTGCTCTCAAAGTTTCAGGTATTGCCCCTTGGATTCATCATACTAGAGTTAAAAGGACACACTCCAATAAAAAACAAGACAATTGTACAACTCACCCTGTACCTGACTTGAAAATCCAAATTGCCCAGAGTCACCGAAAATTGCCATCACCTGACTCCAGTTCCCTCTGATTCTTGCTCCTCTTCGGACTGCTCAGCTTACTGTTTGGGACTGGACTAACAACTACAACTCCCAAAGACTGAAATGTAGTTGAAAGGATACTAATCTTAATAATGTACTTGTGTTTTGTAAAATGCTTTACTAAAGTTGTTTTTCCACTTAGCTCGTCTAATGCCCTATAAAAATTATAAGGGCATTAAAGGGGGGAATTGTTGAGAAATAAAAAGCATAACCTTGCAGAAAAAATATCTAAAGAGCCACTCCTGCCCCCACTTCTGTAAATCAGCCCGTAAGAACATGGCCTTGCAGGAGAATATAAAATGAACAACTCCTGCCCCCCCTTCTGTAATCTAACAAACCACTCCTGCCCCCCACCTCTGTAAATCAGCCCACAAAAGCATAATCTTGCACCTGCCTTCTGCTTCTGTAATCCCGCTTGCAAAATTTCACCTAGCAATGCATTAGCCAATGAGCAAAATTCATGCTGATCCCACATAAAATCCTATATAAACCAATGAAAACTGAAAAACAGGGCTCAGAATTTGGAGATTGATTCTCCTCTGGGTCTGTGGACAATAAATCTGTTCCTCTGCCTCTCTGAGTGTTGTCTGGGTATTTCTGCTGTTCAGAACTCCTGGCTTTGCTGCAACAGGAGGAGTGGGGTAGAGTGGGGAAGGGATATATGGGAACCTCTTGTAATTTTTAATGTAACATTTTGTGTGATCTATGTATCTTTAAAAAACAAAGACAATTTTAAAAATGCTAAAAAAGAAATACCATTATTGTGGGGGCCGCTGAAAAGCAAACCAATACATTTGTTAGTACATTTGGTTTCACAAGGTGTTAGGAAAGAATAAAAAAGGTATTTAGCCATCTTAATACCCAAAATACATATTAGAATGTATAGATATTGCATAAAACATTTCATATGGCCTTGTTTTAAAACCCGCATGGCCTTGAATAGCTCTATAAATAACATTGTGAGAAAAATGTTGCTGCATCTTCAGGCAATATTCCCATTTGGAATAAGGTCATTTGTGCTTAACTACTCTTTCTTTTGCCAATATTCAGTGTTCCAGAAACTACTTAAGCCAAATTCCATTCCTGAAATTGTAGAAAGAGTTTTTCTGGCTGCCTCTGAAAGTTGATAGCTCTTCTTTAGCAGCTGCCCTCATACTAAGCTTTGGAAATTCTTCTTTCATGAAGGTATTTTATTTCACAGATTCAAAGTTCAATGATATGAAAATCGCTTTTTCCCTAATTTTTCCAATGAGGAAACTGACACCCAGAGAGGCCAGATGACTTGCTACCTAGAGGCAAAGATGGAGCTGGATCCTGAATCATGTGGCACTTTTGCTTCCACTGATTCATGTTTCCTTAATAATTCCCCCACTACTCGTGAACCTATGATGGAGCAAGTTTTAAGAATGGCTCCATCTATTTTTTTCAAAAGCATTCCATGTGTATTTGTTCCAAGCAGAGGTGTTAGGATGAGAAAGAAGATACCAGCATGTTTCCTTTGTGGCACTTATTCCTGAGATGGACCATTTGGTAGCCTGTTTCTTATATTGAATACTTACTGCCTACAGGAAACACCATCTTTCCTCATTCAGCATTTGAAATCTTAGGAAAATTTTAAGACCAATGTTCATCAGGGCAATTTGCTGATATTATCTCGTTCAGCCCTCACAAGTCTCTGAAAAGCATGTGTTTGTGTGACTGTCTTTATTTTATAGATTAAAAACTGAGCGTGTGAGGGGGATAACTCATTTGCTCAGGTCACATACATAAGTAGTAAGTGGCAAAACTGAAAACAGACTCTTGCCTCTCTGAATCCAAAATAGTTATTTAGATTACATCAGGTTTACCCATTGAAAGCATCCAACTGTCCCCCTAAATTAAGCAAAAGTGATGTTTACTTTTTCACAAAATAATTCTAAGTGTCCAGTTCTGTGTGTAGAATCCACAGAACATATTTAAACTTACATGACATTTTGTATAAGCCAAATGTTTTGTGTTCATTTTTATTGTCTGTTTCTTAACACTCAGTGAGGAACCTTTTTAAGCGATTTTTCAAGTCCTAGTGACAAAAAAAAAAAAAGGCAAGGAGTAGGGTAGAGTCTGAGTCACTGAGCAGAGATGATCTCAGAAGCAGGGAGCTATTATGACTTCTAACAGTTTCTGGGTTTTATCAATGTCCTAGATTGATGAGCTTGCCATTTCAAATCCACAATTGGCATAGGATTGCCAGGGTCATTGAGAATCAGTCTGTGTAATGCCAGGTTTCACATTTAAACAGAAAAATTATAAAAAATCAGAAACTAATGTTTTTTATTTGTGGAAACCTCATTACTACCACTGAAATATCAATGATTCCATGCAGCCTGTTGACCCATCGATATTAAGCCACCTAATATTATAAAATGTAATAAAAATCTGCTTGGATTGGGAGGAGAAGGAGATTGTGTCATTGAGCTGCAACATTTCTGTACAATAACACAGTGACTGATGCCATATCCATTTCCTTTGGCCTTATTGCTCATGCTGTTTGAATTTACTTAAACACAGCATAGATGTAAGTCTACAGTGACTTCTGGTTAGCAACACCAACTCTCCAAAAACTCTAGATTATTTTTTCTGAGAACTGAATATTTGAAAGTGGTATCTTTAAATAATGTCTATGTGCTGCAAGATTCATCTAAAATGTAGGAGTTAGTCTTCTCACCCACCTCCAGCTATAGAAGTAGATAGACCATAGAAGACTATTACGCTCATTAGTAGAATGGAAAAAATAGAAATGATAAAGGAATTTTCCCAGCAAATATGAAATAGTTGCAGGAACAAACCCAAAAACAAGAGTCATCAATAGAAAAACACCTGTGACTTAATCAAACTTTCCAAATATTTCTTTGGTACATTTTCATTAGGCTTTCATATTTAAATCTCTGCTATTCTTATGTAAAACCTTGCGGCTAAACTCTCCTGAGTGATTAAAGTCTAAGCCAGTTGACAGAAGAACCTGAACTTATTCCTAGCTCTGCACTGATTCTGCTGATTCTTTGATAAGCTTAGACACATAATTTGAAGCTGGGTACCTGTTTCCACATCTGTAGATTGAGGCAGGATTTTCTCTATCTTACTGATATCATATCTTATTTGTATTTATCACACCAAAAACATAGCAGTACCGAGTTATAGAACATACAAAAAATGTTCATGGCACAAATTAAGATTTGATCTACCCATGTGGTGCTCACACATCATTAAAAAGCAGCAGAGGATGGCGGTGAAGTATTAAGTTGGTGCAAAAGCAAATGTGGGGGAAGCAGCTGTGGCTCAATCCACTGGGCTCCCAGTTACCATATGGGAGGCCCTGGGTTCATGTCCCAGGGCCTCGTTGTGAAGGCAAGCTGGCCTGCGCCCACAGAGAGCTGACGGCCCACATCCACAGACAGCTGGCGCAGCAAGATGACACAGCAAAGGGAGACAAGCAGACACAGAAGAATGCACAGTGAATAGGCACAGAGATCAGACAGCAAGCAAGCCACAAGGGGGGGGGGATAAATTTTAAAAAATTAAAAAATTAAATGAAATAAAATAAAATAAAAGCAGTACCTTAAAAAATTGTGGTTTTGCATTATTTGATATTGGAATATTTTCATAAATGTGGCTAAGTTATACATCATTTTAATGTGCATTTCTCACTTTATGCTTTTTGTTAATAACTTATTACTTGTTTATTTTATATTTATTTTTAAACTATGGAAATGATGTTAGACAAAAAGAAAATTCAAGGAATTCTCTTATTTGAGTTCAAAATGGGTCATAAAACAGTGAAGACAACTCCCAACATCAACGATGCATTTGGCCCAGGAACTGCTAACAAATGTACAGTGGTGGTTCAAGAAGTTTTACAAAGGAGACGAGAGCCTTGTAGATGAGGAACGTAGCAGCTGGCCATTGTAAGTTTTTAATAACCAATTGAGAGAAATCATCAAAGCTGGTCCTCTTACAACTACTGAGAAGTTGCTGAAGAAGTCAACATTGACCATTCTATGGTCATTCGATATTTGAAGCAAATCGGAAAACTGAAAAAGTTTGATAACTGGGTGCCTCATGAGCTGACCAAAAATTTAAAAAAATCATCGTTTTGAAGAAAATCATTTCCCCTATTCTACACAACAACGACCCATTTCTCGATTGGACTGTGATGTGCAACAAAAAGTGGATTTTATACAACAACTGGCAACAACCATCTCAGTGGTTGGACTGAGAAGAAGCTCCAAAGCACTTTCCAAAGTTAAACAAGCACCAAAAAAAAAAAAAGGTCATGGTCACTGTTTGGTGGTCTGCTGCCAGTCTGATCCACTACAGCTTTCTGAATTCCAGCGAAACCATTACATCTGTGAAGTGTGCTTGGCAAATCGATGAGATGCACCAAAAACCGCAATGCCTGCAGCCAGCATTGGTCAACAGAAAGGGCCCAGTTCTCCACAACAAAGCCCAACCGTACCTGGCACAACTAATGCTTCAAAAGTTGAATGAATTGGGCTATGAAGGTTTGCCTCATCTGCCATATTCACCTGACCTCTCACCAATGAACTATCACATCTTCAAGCATCTTGACAACTTTTTGCAGGGAAAATGCTTCCACAACCAGCAGGATGCCGAAAACGCTTTCCAAGAGTCCATTGAATCTCAAAGGATGGATTTTTATGCTGCAGGAATAAACAAATTTATTTCTCATTGACAAAAATGTATTGATTGTAATGGTTCCTATTTTGATTAATAGATGTGTCTGAGCCTAGTTATAATGATTTAAAATTCACAGTCCGAAACCGCAATTCCTTTTGTTTGTGTCTTAGCTCCATGACTTACTCACTTCTTTAACCACTGCAGGCTTCTCTTTCCTCAAACATAAAATGTAATAATAGTACCTACCTCACGAGGTTATTATGATTAAATGAATTAATATATCTACAGCAATTAGGACAGAGCCTGGTTCATGGCGTATATATTTAGCTCTTATTGCCATGCTAAAAAGAGATTCATTAACTTTTTAACATGATAATAAGATCCCCTATTTTTATTCTCTTCCTGGCAATATTCTATTAAATTATGAATACTGAAATGCCTGGAAAAGAGCAGGGAAACATGATAGCAAACAATAATATTCAAAGAACAAGAATAAGCAATTTACATATCCCTAGATCCGCCAAATTGCTTTCATGTCCTAGAGAACAAATGAATCTAAGCATTTTAAGAAAGCTCCTTCATAAAACACAATACAGTACTTGCCAACTCAGGAATTTGAAACTAAAAGTCATCCTCTCACAACTGAGATAGAAAACCAAAGGGCAAGTGTGCTACCTAATTCCCTTGTTCGATTCATTTTTTAACAGTTTGCACTATTTTACCACAATGCTCCAGACAAAAGATGTTTATTGTAAGATTTTTCCCTGAGATCATTAATTTGCTGGTGTTTCCTCCCACTGGGAAAGCACTATTTACCTATCTTAATTTCACAATCCACTGAGAAAAAGAAATTGTTTCCAAGGGAATAAGGCAGTAAAATTTCTAATTTTGTCTTTAGAACACATAGGTAATAAACTTAGAATTAGAACACCTGGAATACCTATAGTTGAAACACTTTTTTGAACCCATTCCTACCCTAGCCATGTCCAATTATATCTCTCAGGCCTATCCTGTGAAGACTCAGTTGTAAAACTACTTAGATAAAACCAAAGGAGTCTATAAGGAGATTGGGCTCTACCCTTGGATAGGGTCAAGAATTGGTCTTGCTTCATTAGGTCCAATGTCTGTTCTGTCTGTAGTGACTTGGAGGCCTTTGCTTCTCTACTGAACTGAATACTTGCATTAATCTCTACCATGTGTTTGCAGATAATACACCTAGGCTTCTGACTCTTGTTTCTGGACTTGCACTGCAGGATCCTGATGGTATTGGCTATTGGAAATGAAGCCCGGCTGAAAAAGATAGGATGCTGACGTACAACTGGACTCGGGCATTTGAGGATTGGGCCCTCCTTTTTCATACTTCTTTTGTTTGTTTTGCTTTTGTTCCAAACCAATGGACCACTGGAACTATGATGATGATTTTGCTTTGGCTAGGCATACCACCATCTAGAACTATCTAGGAGCTCTTTTATTTTGCAGCTCCCATCAAATCAGAACCCCCTATATAAATGATAAATGATATTCCTGATCAAGAAATAATTAATGTTTCCTATGGATTCTCCTGTTCATATTTGTTTATGCCCTCAGAGATTAGTACTACATTTGGGCCTGTTAATTCTGGCCCATCCTGTGTCTACTTATTCTTCTCTTCATTAAGTAGCAGCAGGTGGTTCATCACCCCCCAAAATAGAGCCTATTAAACCACGTTTTATTAGAAATTAGAAACACGCAACTGCAATATATATGTATACACACATGTTGTATACACACATACATCTGGTCTGGGTTATTGGGAGATATTCTTTCATGTATTAATATGTCTCAATTCACTTCAAAATCATTAAATCATTTACTTTAATTCAATAACTATTACTTGAGCAAGTTCAATATTCCAGAAGCTGAGAAATAGGGGAAGAATCAAAGACTAAGGAGACATGGTCGAACACAAGAAACAATAGAAAATCTGAATAATTGTATTTTTTAAAAAATATAAAGTTATGATTAAAAAATGAAAGTTTCTCGCAAAGGAAACACAGGTCCAGATACTATGCCCAGGAATTCTACCAAATGTTTAAGTAATCTATTATTTTGACATTTCTGACAATGAATGGCCAAAAGAAAACACTGTCTCACTTGTTTTATGAAGTGTGGATAACCTTGCTGCCAAAACTGAAAAGGAAATTACACAAGAAAAATTATGGGTCAATCAAGAACACAATTGTACAAGTCAAAAGAAAAACAAAAGCAGTTCAAATCCATTGATATATAAACATGGTAATACACATAACCAAGTTAGATTTATTCCAGAAATTAAAGATCAATTTAACTTTAAATTTTTAATTAATATAATTCACCATACTAACAGATGAAAGGAGGAAAGTTACATGACTTCTTGATATATGCAGGACATTAGTTGACAAAATTTAAAGTCCACTCAAGCTAAAAAATATGTATGTATCAGGAAAGTAGTAGTAGATGGTGCTTACTTAACATATTTTTTAAAAAATCTACAAAAATCTTAGAGCTAAAATCATACTTATTGGTGAAATTTTGGAAGTTTTACCACTGAGATCATGAATGAGACAAGGGTATATTTTATTACCATTGCTCCTCAACATTGTATCAAATACCCTAGCCAATGAAATAAGCAAATGAAGAAGGATGAGGAGAAGAGAAGGAGGTGGAGAAGGAGAAGAAGAGGAAATGTGTATATATTAGGATGGAAAAGGAAAATATAGTAAATGTTCTTTTTTTATAATTTACTTTTTTTGAGCTGTTGTAGGTTCAAAAAAACATCATGCAGGAATTACAAAGTTCTCATATACCCCCTTCTCATGCTGTTTTCCCTATTATTAACACTTTGCATTGGTGTGGTACCTTTGTTACAGTTCATGAAACAATATTATTATAATTATGTTCTTTACTTTAGCACATTGTTTACAGTGTGTTCCACATTTCTATGTTTTCTGTGTGTGTGGCAATTTATATGTAACTTAAATTTCCCTTTTCTTCCCTTTTTTCCCTTTTCAAATATACAATTCAGTAGTGTTAATTACATTCACAGTATTTTACTACCATCAGCACCATCCAGTACCAAAACTTTTTCATCTCCCCAAACAGAAATTCCATACAGTTAACTAACTCTATTTTCCCTTCCCCATTTGGCCTTTAGTAATCTATATTCTAGTTTCTGACTTCATGAATGCTTTTTTTCTACTTTTTTCATATAAATGAGATCATAGAGTATTTGTCCATTTTTGTTTGGCTTATTTCACCCAACATGTGTCTTCAAGGCTTATCAATGTTGTAGCATGCATTAGAATTTCATTTCTTTTCATAGTCAAATAATATCCCATTTTATGTATATACCACATTTTGTTTATCCATTCTGTTGATGGGCACTTGGGTTGCTTCCACCTTCTAGTAGTTACAAATAGTGCCACTATGAAAATCAGTGTGAAAATGTCTATTTGTACCCCTGCTTTTGATTCTTTTTGGGTGTATAGCTAGAAGTGAGATTGCTGCATCATATGGTAATTCTATACTTGAATTTCTGAGGATTCCTCATACTGTTTTCCACAGCAGCTGCATTATTTTACTTCCCACCAACAATGTCTTAGTGTTTTTAATTCTGCACAACCCCTCCCACACTTGTTTTATGTTTTGTTTTGTTTTGTTTTTAATAGTAGCAGGTCTAGTGGGTTTGAGAGGGTATCACATAGTGGTTTTGATTTCCATTTCCTTGATGTCTAGTGACTTTAAGCATCTTTTCATGTACTTATTGGCTACTTGTATAAATTTTTTTTTGAGAAACGTCTATTAAAGTCTTATTCCTATTTTTTAATTGAGCCATATTCTTTTTATTGCTGAGTTGTACAAGTTCTTTATAAGTTCTGGGTATCAGAACCTTTTCAGATATCTCATTTTCAAATGTTTTAACCCATTCTGTAGGTTGTCTTTTTACTTTCCTGATAAAGTTCCTTTGATTCCCAAAAGTTTTAAATTTTGATGTAGTCCCATTTATCTATTTTTAATTTTGTTGTTCCTGCTTTTGGTATAAAGTCTAGGAAACCATCACTTCACACAAAGTCCTAAAGATATTTCCCTGTGTTTTCTTCTAGGAATTTTATAATTTTAATTCCTATATTTAGATTTTTGGTCCAATTTGAGTTGTCACTGTGCTTTTATATGTTGAATAAAAAGCAAAATTTACAGGTTAACAGAATTACTTAATGAATCTAGCAAGTCCATAAGATACAACATCAATATGCAAATAACAGTTGTATATCTATATAACATCAAAATGATTAGGAAATGAAATTTTTAAAACCATGCCATTTATTCCATCAAAAATGTGAATACTTAGGAATAAATATAACAAAATATGTACAAAACACCTTCACAAATAATTACAAAATTTTATGAGGGATATTTTAGAAGGACAAATAAATGGAGGGTTATATCATGATCATGGTTTCAAAGAATCAATATTGCAAATATGAGAATTCTCTCTAACCTAATCTAGCAATGTGTTAAACACAAAATCCTCAAAGTTGTGTGTGCGTATGAGCCTATGCGTATTGTTACAGTTTGCTGGCTGCTAAAGCAAATAAAATTCAATGAGAATTTATTGGCTCACAGTTTTGAGGAGAAGTCCAAAATCAAGGTATCATCAAGGCAAATCTTTCTTTCAGAAGAATGACATTATGAAGAGTTCTGCCAGCAGTCCTTGGTCCTAGAGTTTTCTGTTCCATTGCAATGCATATGGCAGCCTCTCCTGGCTTCTCCCTTCTTTTTCAGGTTTTGATGGCTTTTTGCTTCTGGCTGCTCTCTCTAGATTTTTCTCTCTGTGGCCTTCCCTATAAGGCCTTCAGTAATAAGACTAAGAGCTGTCCTGAGTCAGTTGGGCCACACCTTACCTAAGGTAGCCTTATCAAAGGGCCTATCACACCCACAGGAATGGATTTAGTTAAGGAATGTGTTTTCCTGGGGTACAAAATTCCAAGCCACCTCATGTGTGTAGGGAAAAACAGCAAGCTGATTCTAAATTTTATCTGGAGATACAAAGTGTTGAGAATGGCCAAAGTAAACTTAAAAAGAACAAAATTGGAGAATGTGCATGCCCAGATTTCAAGAATTTTATAAAGCTACAGTAACACTGCAAAGACCATACTAGCAGAAGTCAAGACTTTCTATAAAGTGACAATAATTGAGACAGTGTGACAATAGGAAAAATTTTAAAAAGTAATAATACAAAAGGATAGCAAGTCCAGAAAAAGACCCAGATATATTGACACATGTAAGAGCAGTGGAGAAATAGTAGTCTTTTAATTAAATGCTGCTAGGTCCTTTGGATATCCATCTGGGAAAAAAATTAATATTGAACCTTGTCTCACTCCATATGTAAAAATCAATTGTACATGGATTGTAGATCAAAATATGAAAGCTAAAATAACAAAACCCCTAGAAGATAATGTAGGATAGTCTCTTCATGATATTGAAGTAGAGAAAAAGATGTCTTCAGAGAACAATATAAAACATTGCCAATAAAGGAAAAGGTGCATGAATGGAATAAAATTAGCAACTTTTGGTCATCAAAATATACCATTAAATGAGTCTAAATACAAGCCATAAAATAGGATAAGACTCTAGTAAAGCATCACACTGAGCAAAGTTGTATCATAAGTTTTTTTTTTTAATTTTTAAAAATTAAGAATAAAATAAATAAATAATTTATTTATTTCTCCCCCTATCCCCTATTGTCTGCTCTCTGTGTCCATTAGCTGTGTGCTCTTCTGTGTCTTCTTGTATTCTCTTTAGGCATCCCCGGGAACTGATCCTGGGACCTTCTAGAGTAAGGAGAGGTGAGCATTCTCTAGAGCCACCTCAGCTCCCTGGTCTGCTGTATCTCTTATTATCTCTCCTCTGTGCCTCTTTTTTTTGTGTTATCTTGCTGTGCCAGTTCTGCGCATGAGTCAGCACTCCTGCGTAGGGCAGTACCCCACTCAGGCCAGCACTCTGCATGGGCCAGCTCACCACATGGGCCAGTTTACCTTCACCAGGAGGCCCTGGGCATTGAATCCTGGACCTCCTATATGGTAGACAGGAGCCCAATTGCTTGAGCCACATCCACTTCCCAGTATCATAAGTTTTTAAAGAATTCCTACTGACCAATAAGTAAAAGACAGATAACTCCACAGTAAAACAGGCAAGAGTCTTAAACAGGCATTCACAAACAAGGATAGCCAAAACAACAAGAAACATATGTGAAGGTGCTCATTAGTTATAAGATAAATGCAAATTGAAACCACAATGAAATGTCACTAAATACTCTCCAAAACAACTACTATTTAAAGGCCAATGAAACAAAATGTTGACCAGGATATAGGGTAACTGGAACTCACATTCATTCACTGCTGGTGGGAATATAAGTTGGTACAATCACTTTGGAAAACTGCCAGTATGCTAAAGATATATGTATATGTATATGTATCTTCTAAGACACAGAAATAACACTTCCAGGTTAATCAATAGAAATATATGCATACATGAATCTAAAGGCACATACAAGAATGTCATAGCAGTATTATTTTTAATAGCAAATCATTGAATAGTATAATGGATTAAAAATCATGATGAAATCATACTATAGAATAGTACACAGCAAAGAAAATTATGATTCATTTATATCTGCAACACCATAGATGAATCTTGTAGGCATAATGTAGAGAGAAAGAAATCAAACACAAAAAGTATATACTAGATGATTGTGTTTCTATAAAGTGCAAAAGCAGGCATAATCAAGCTGGAATAGTGGTTCCCTCTGGGTAGAAGTGGAGAAAGAGACTAAGAGGTTACATGTGATACAACATTATACGTAATGTCCTATTTCAATCATTTTGTGAAAATATATTTCCACATTTAATATCTGTGTATTTTTCTGTAGGTATTTTATCTGTAAAATAAAAAGTTATTTAAAAAATAAAAATATGGTCCCTGCCATTAAGGACCTGAGAACTTAATTTAGAGACTACAGATTTACTAAAATATATATATATACACACATATATATAAATAAATAAATATATATGTGTGTGTATATATATATACATGGTCTTTCACTTGCCATTTTATTCACCTTCATTCTAATGATATTCTTCTTCTGTGGACAGATGATGCCAAAATCTATAGTTATAGCTCTGACATTATTGTCCTCTTGTCAACCAGACTTGATACAACATAATCAATTTGTGACCTGCTCCTTTTACAGCCTTATCTCACATATCATTCTTTCTGCCTTAAAAAGTACTTGAGTCCATTCTCTCTTCTCCACCCTGACAACTTTCCTTCTGTTTTACATCTTTATGCCTTTTCTTGGACAGGTGATGCAGCCATCTACTTGGCCTTCCTGACCTATTATTAATAGGGCAAATCCAGAAATATAAGGATGCCACTCTTTTGCTCAAAAATATTGTCTCTCAATGGCCTGCTGAATTGGATCAAAGTTCCTGAACCTTGCTTTCATAGCTGGTTCCAAACTAAGACTTTCCTGGCCTCACTACGATATTACCTTTATCATAAAATAAAAGATTTCCAGATCTCTAGGGAGCTTTGGAAGCTAAATAAAATAATCTGCTAGATGACCTGTAAGGTCACTACAGTTTCAGAAAGTCTGTATGTTTTAAAGATACTTGTGTACCTTTTCCTGTTCTGTGCATGGCTGTAAGCTCCTAGAAGGCAAAATTGTGATTTATTCACTTTTGCTCCCTTAAGCACAAGCACAGTGTCTTAGCACAAGTATAGTGTCAACACACTATGGTTGCTCAAAACATGTTTGTTCTTTAAGTAAATCATGCAAAAGAATTGCTTACCTCTCTATATGAGAATTAGGTAAGCAAGGAACTTGAAAATGGCCAAAGATTCTATAGTCAATGATAAGATCAGGATCTAAATCCAAGTGCCATGTCTCTAAGGTCAAAGCTCTAAGAACTTAATAGTTTATCACATCACAGGTAAAACTGTGGAAGGAACTATGGGGATCACCTAGTACAAGCATGTCATTTGACAGGTTAGCTCCCCCAAGCGCTAAAACTCTCTTACTACTTTATATAGTACAGCAAGAATCCTGGTTTCCTCACTTCTCTAAAGATCTCCTAAGTGTGTTACATTGCTTACCTCTGGAAGCTCTGTTGCTAAGCAACCATGTGCTCTTTCAGCTACTTAAGTTTTAAGTGAATCTTATAAAACTTCTCTGCTTGATATACTTGAATGATGGTGGGATTTACTAGTGAGAAAGAACAAGCCTGGAAAAGGCCAGTTTTTGAACTTACGGCAGTTACCACAATCAGTCTCTCCAATTGGAAAATGGGACCGTCCTGCCTGATGGGAATAATGAGCAGGAGAATGGCATTACAGTATTAAGGATTCAGAATTCACACACGCCCTGTGAATGCAGATGGAAACACTCTCATCTTTTTCAAGGGCAGATGACTCAGTTTCAGTGAGTGAATATTAATCTCAGTATGTCCTTTTAAAAGACAGATTTTTCCATAAAAATTAGATTTATTGATTATGTTTGCTTTCACAGAATTTTCACTTGGAAATCTCCACATTTTAATCTGGTTTTTACAGCAACTTAAAGCTTCCTCTCTTCCAATTTATCACTATTCCCTGGAAAATTGCCCCTGGGGCTCCTCCTGGCCCACGGCTGAACTCTGATGCTCCTGGTTTCTTTGGTTGCTTCACCCAGGCAGCAAGTGGGAATGAAGCTGCTGACTTCTCTAACTGAAACTAGCACTGCTGCCCATATTTCTCAGCAATGCACCAAAGAAGCCTCTCCCAGGAGAGTTTGCCTAAATCTTGGTAGTGTTTCAATTCCTGGTTTCCATAACATGTAATATATTTTAATTTTGGACCTTGGACCAAATATTTAGGAAGGTTCATTTTGTTGTTCATCAAGAACTTGGAGAGTGATGAGAAAATTGTAACCAATTATGCTTCTGAGCACTCTTTTGCCTCACGTGCAAACCCTGAGCACCGTTACTTCATCAAAAATGGACAATTGTGATTTGTTTAGATCTTATTCCAACCCTGCCAATAATAATTAATCTGGTATGTAACAGGTGATATAAAAGCTGTTTATTACTACTTAAAAACACTTTGAAAATTGTCAAGGACCATACAAATTGTATGAAGAGTAAATTATTAAATTATTTGCATTAAAACAAGATAGTATTACAATTTAGAATCATTTATATAGCACTTAACAGAATATACAATATTTCAGTTTGATGTTCACAATGATCCTGTGAGGTAGACAGAGGTGCCATTGCCCTCAGTTTATACAAATGAGGAGCTAAGACTCAAAGAGCTTACATATCTGTCCTAAGAGCACTCAGTGGAGGAACTGGGACCCTAACCCAAGACTTTTAACTCCAAATCCACCTCTCTATTACACTACTGACAAGTCTTTCTGCCAAGTGTCAGTAAATCATAGTTAGAGTAATTTATCCATCCCCCTGCTTGGTAGAATTAAATGATAATTCTAATTATCTAACACTAATACTAAAAGTAGCTAATACTTTTGGAAGCCATGCCCCATTACATAGGATTATTATCTACCCATAGGAAACTCAAAGATGAGTTAAGTAACTTGACCGATATCATACACTTAAGACCGATATCATACACGGGAGTGAAGATGCAAACCTAGGCCAGTTGGTGACTCCTAAACACTTGTGGGACTGATGTAACAAGCTAGAAGTAAGGTATGAATGTGACCATGAAAGCTCACAGGTTCTTTTGAGGACCCATCACATGACCCAGAGTTCACTGATACAGTATTTGAGTTATAAATGAAGAAGCATTATAAGATGTCAAGAATGTGCAACTAAAGAATATTGGACTCAAGCACAGGAGATCTGGAAACAAGGCTGAAGAATGTGGTAGAACAGAAAGATGTTTCTTTCCAAGAAGCTATTGATTGGGATACTTGTCTTTTATCCTTTTCTAAATAAACTCCACATTCTCCCTTTATTTTTCCAATAACATAAAATATAATAAAATGTTCCAGTCTTCCCAGGTCATTTCTGTTTTATGACTTGTCCCATAGTAATTACTTACAACACTCTGTTTCATTCTCAACAGTTTCCCAATTGGGTAGTAAATTGTGTAATAAAAAAAAAAAAAAACTTTCATTTTCTGAACTACCAAAGTCTTTGGTTTAGTGGGGAAACCTAAATTTTGTTTTTAAATTGACTTGAGTGTAGATTCTAGTTGCCTGCTGTTTCACCACAATTAAACTATTTAAGTTACCTGGTCATATACCTTTCATCTATAAAATGAAAATAGCAATATAAATATATAAATCTTGCACAATTTTAAGGGGATTAAAAGATGTAAAAGCATTGGCTCACAGTAACAATTTGCTCCCCTTCTTCATCCCTAGACTCATTCATTTTAACAACCATATACTCTCTCATGGTAATAACAGTTATAACTTTTCACATATGCTGTTTCTTTGCCAAAGTAAAGTCCCTCAGGAGGAGTGATCAGCTGTTAATGTTCAGCTGTTGCATGTTCCCAGCACTCAATATGCTTGTCTGTACCTTTTTTGTGTGTGTGAGTGTAATAAATGTGTGTTGTTAGTGGATTTGATTGCTTATTTGATCTTATTGAAATATTTAAACATGAATAAAATACAATAGCAGTATGGAGTCAATGTTAATGCTGGAAAGTCATCCAGCCTAACCCCTTCATTTAAGACAAGAGTAAACTGAGACCCAAAGAAGAATAAATCTTACTCTCTTAGGCATAAACAAGCTCATCTTGATGATTACACTGTTCTTTCTACTGTAAAAATACTTCACACAAGTATGGTGCTTTACAGTTAGATGTTTTCCCTCATACATTATCACTTTTTGATCCCTACATCAACACTCACTTCTTTATTTTGCACATGAGGAAATAGTGCATACCTCATTAAGGAAGCCAAATAAAATAGCAGTGGCTTTAAAAAGTGAATCAGGCTGTCTTTAAGAGGTTGAAAATCACTTAAAGAGACACAGATTTGTATCTTAAGAAGTCACTAATGTGGTTTAGCTATAAAGAAAGTCAGTTCCAAGTCAAGATTTACACAAAGATATATTTGCAAGGACAGCTCTATAGACAGATTTGCATAGGCTCCTCAGACATCCTGCACCCTGGAGTTAAGAAGGGAAACAAAGAACAGTGGCTGACCTGACGCACAGATGCCAGAACCCTGATGTAAGAAACTGACTTTTCTACAGAGGCCAGCCACAGGCATGACCAGGAAGCTTAAGACATGGTGAAATGGACCTCAACTATGAGTTTATAAGTGGTCAGTACTGGGGAATAGAATCAGGTAGAGAAATATTTTGGGGAGTCCCAAGGTTTCAAGACAGGGGCAGTTTTCTTGGCAATTAAATAAACTATTGTTAAGATTCTGGGAAATTTCCTCATTGAGCAGAACTCAAGATCTAACCCCTAAAAGAGATAGGAATTATATATCCCTTATTTACACTTATCACACTTTATAGTAATTTCTTGTTTAATATCTAAAACTCCACTAGACTGCACATTATGTGAAAATAAGAGATTCTTAGCCTTATTCCTGGTCTAAGTCAGTACCTAGTCAGCACTTGTAGTTGTTCAATAAACTTTGTTGCAGAAATTAATGAATGACCAAGCTTGTGGAACATAAGGACCCTGATGTAGCTATCATCATGTAGCTAGATGGGACATATGAAAAATCCCACTTCAGAAGATAGCTAATGAATCAGGCAGAAAACACTAACACAGAGAAATCAGGTTGGAATCCTATGGACCAGGCTGAAATTCTGGCTTTAGTATGGATTCACCTCCATACACAAGATCCAAGATGAACCTGGCAGAAAAAAAGTCCCCACAGGAACTGTTGAATTTCAGGCATATAACATATAACATGACATATAACATAAAACATAATGCCAATTCCAGTTGCAAGTGGGTCAAGCACTGAGAAGACACAAAATCTAACTGCATTAAGACATCTATCCTTGCACCAGGACATTTTAAATAGACACTCTGGCAAATTCTGTAAAGTATTCATATTGGTCAAATTAATTTTTTTATAATTTGATAGAAAGAGGGAGATTGGTTTCTAAAGTCAAAGCAAGAAAGGAAAGGTTTTGATCATTTCCATTAATTTTATTAGAACTATAACAAATCAGCTGTCTTTTAAAACTAGAGCAGTTGTGTAGAGAAGACAGAGTCCTGCATTAAATTTGTTTTGCCCCATTTTCTACCTCTAACTAGACAAGTATAGCTCATTACCTAACTATATTTCTAAATATTTGTTTTCTGTTTCTCTTTATTTTCAATGTAAGTATTCTATGTAGGAAATATCATTTGCTTATTTGTTTGGAGTTGAATTAAAGACTTTAGGAAAATCCAAATTATGCAAAACACATTAAAATCAGTTAACAACATTTTCTTTATTTCCCATAAGAATTTCTCTTCCTATAAACATTATAATGTAGCATTTAAGGATAATTCAGTTTCAGCTTTGAGTAATGCTGGAATCACTGCAGTAAGAGATGGAGCTGAGACGGTTAGATCAAGACCAGTGAAACAAACTCTAGTATCTTAGGACTTAGGCCAGGTTCTGAATTAAAGTGTATGCTCAGAACGTGAAGGAAAAAAAAAAAAAATGATGATAGAATGAAAGAATGGGTAAAGTTGTTTAGAATCATGTGTGTGCTAATTGACTTCCCAGCAATCAAAAGCAATGCCTAAAGTGGTCAACACAAATGATTTTTTTTGTAGTGTAGAATCGGGCCTAGCCTCTAGTTTCATAACACGACCAATGCCCTAATAATCTGAAAGGATTGCACAGCTTTCTCTTGAGGAGTAGATGCCAGGAGCAATGCCTATGTCCTATTCAAGTAAAATATCCACTGAAGTCAAGGCTCTGATCGCCCATGGAACTGAGGAATGAACAAGAAGACAAAACACAACCACTTGGAACAAAGGAGCTCTGTACCTCAAAGATAAAGGTGGATATTGTAGCCCCGAGGGCATTCAGAGGCTCACAGTTCATCAGAGGTAATGCAGGTTAATAAGTTGAGTTTAAGACAACAAAATTCAGAAGTTGGATGCTGTCAGTGTATTTCTTTAATCCTTGATGGGAGCTCGCTAGAAATTTGAGGAGAGTTTAAACCACAAGCAAGAGGTTTCAGCATCCATAGCTGAGCAGGATTGAATAAATTAGGAGGAGATGTATTGCTAAGTACAAAAATATTCTTCCTTACCATCTGAAGTGAACATATCTTACTCAAAGGAAAGGGAATGCAGCATAGAAGATGGCAAGAAGAGTGGATAAATGTACCTGCTTATAATACCTATACCCACATGGTAAGGTTGAATTTTGTACCCAGAAAAAGAAATGCCACTTGTTCATACAGTGAGTATGAACCCACTGTAAATAGGACCTTTCAAAGTTGTTTGTTTTTCTTTTATTATTTTTTCCTTAAAGATACAAAGATCACACAAAATATTACATTAAAAAATACAAGAGGTTCCCATATACCCCACGCCCCATACCCCCCACTCCTCCCACATCAACAACTTCTTTCATTAGTGTGGTACATTCATTGCATTTGATGAGCACATTTTGGAGCATTGCTACACAGCATAGATTATAGTTTATGTTCTTGTTTACACTCTCTCCCAGTCCATTCAGTGGGTTATGGCAGGATATATAATGTTCTGCATCTGTCCCTGCAATATCATTGAGGACAGCTCCAAGTCCCGAAAATGCCCCTATATCACACCTCTTTTTCCCTCTCCTTGCCCTCAGCAACTCCCATGTCCACTGTCTCCACATCAATGACACAATATCTTCCATTGCTAGAGTCACAATAATTCTATAGTAGAATACCAGAAAGTCCATTCTAATCCATATTTTATTCTTCCATCCTGAGTACCCTGGGATGGTGATGTCCACTCCACCTCTAAACTGAGAGGGGTTTAGAATCCCACATGGCTGATGGATGGAATTTTCCTGCTTGCAGCTGTAGACTCTCTCAGTTTCCTGGTGTGGTTGGCCATCCTTACCTCCCTATTAGCTGACCTGGGCAAGTCAAATGAACCAGAGGGTAGGTGTTGCAACTCTGCTGAGGCTCAGGGCCTAGCTGGCATGTAAACAGTGAAGTGACTCAATTCTCCTGAGCATACACCAACCCCAGTGCTAACCAGAGGTTCAGTAAAAGTGACAGAAGAGGCATGTGTAGAGAGGTCACATCTGAGTCCAACTCCATCACACTCAGGAGCACAAATTCCAAAGTAGAGCTATCTGTCATAACCGTAGGACCTGGGTGTCTCCATAGCCCTCAGAAGCACCACTACCTGGGGTTGTATCTACTCTGGTTGTTTCTGAGATCCTGCTGAGATTTGGGTAAGCATGACCCCTCTGATGGCCTCCTGATTCATTTTGAAGTCTCTTAGCCATATAAACTCATTTTTCTTTACCATCTTCCCCTTTTATTCAAGATCTTTTTCTAGTTGCATCACCAGCTGGTGCTTGGTAGTAATCCCTTGACACCAGGGAGGCTCTTCCCACGCTGGGGGGAAGGTAATGCATTTACTTGCTGAGTTTGGCTTAGAGAGAGGCCACATTTGAGCAACATGGAAGCTCTCAGGTGGCAACTCTTAGGCACCCTGAAGCTCTAGGCCTAGTGGAAATTTCAAGCACACAGGTTCATAAGCAGTCATCAGTATCAAGGGCCTATCACTGGACCATCCTTCTTCACTGGTCTTTGCCCTTGCATTTGAGGGACTGTTGCTGCTCCATTGGGGAGTGTGACAGAGTTCCCTGGATAGGGCACTCAGTACTCTCTGTTGTCATATGAACTCTACCCACTATGTCAATACCCAACAAACACCCAAACAAATCTATATACCCTATACGCATGCCCTGGAGAACTCCCTCACACCCATGCATCCCACATCAATGACACCCCACATCAGTGCTCCTCCCCTGCCATAGTTGAACTCCTCTGTGATCCAAAACTTCTTCCAAAATGAAGTCTAATATATTGCCAAATTCAATTAATAGGAAAATGAAATAATAATGATATGTTTAAAGATTAGAAATAGAATACATAATAATTTGGAAAAACTGAAATAAAGTAAAAAATAAATTAGGGTATTAAAAAATGAAAAATATCAGAAAAAATTTTTTTGACATTTTGCCTTTCATCACTGTAATAGGTGTTGCCCTGTATATACAGTGGCAAGGCAACCTCTTCCATTTCTTCCTCAGTGCCTACATCCTTTTTTTTTTTAATTATGTCTTCAAAAAAGTTTTAGGTCACAGTAAAGTCACATATAGAATATAGGGAATTCCCCTATACCCAAATTCAAATCCTTTTCCCCCTTCCTCATGTGGATGATAGTTTTACATGTGGATGGTACATTTGCTGCAACTGATGTACAGATATTGAAATATACCTATTAACCATGGTTCCATTATGATTTACATCGTGGTTTACATTTTAGATTGCACACTTTTATAAATTTTGGTTACATTGTGGTTTACATTATGGTGTTGTAGAATTTGAGAGAGGTTCAATTATTTGTGTATAGAGAGGCCAGGACTCAGGAATGATTTTGAGAAGGAAAAATGGTTTATTGACGGCCGGCCGGACTCGGAGCTTTCTGTTTGAATCTCGAGCCCCCAACAAGATTTTTTAGTCCCTTTTATACAGAGAGGAAAGGCCAAATGGTCCTTTTGTTTCAGTTCTCAATAGGCTTGAATTAGCATATATTTCCACATCTTAGGTAAGCTTTTAGCATGGACCTCAGGCATTCTATAAGCTTTTAGCATATTTGGTTTGCATTTCCCCTGAATACTTAAAGTTTATAGACCTTGCATTGTTAAACTGTTTCCTGCTCACCAAGGGCAGGACTGCAGCCTTTTATCATCCCACACCCACAAGTCACAGATAGTTTAGATTATCTCTGAAGAGACAAAGAGCCTCCCACCCATAGCCCACATCAATGGTTTACATTTTAGACTATATACCTTTATAAATTTTTGGTGATATTTAAAATGGCTTGTATCCATAATTGCAGGATCATGCAGAACACTTCCATTGCCCTCCAGTTATCCCCTTTTCCAACTATTCAATTCCTCTCTCCGTCTCCTTTCAGAGGCCACAGTGACAACCAAGCTTCACTGCTTGAAGGACAAGATTCATAGATACTTGCAACAATGCTGAGGGTTTGACATATTAGTCTGTCCTCCCGCATTGAGAGATACCCATGCTCTTGAGAGATACCCTCCCCTCTGTTTGAGAACATCAGGCCTCCCCAGGATGGGGGCATAACACCTTCCCACTCATTGTATGGGTCTCCACCCACTGATATAACACATTATGACATGATGAGCTGAGTGTTTTTTTCTTTTAGTTAAGAGATGGCCATCTGAATCAGGAGAAGCTTGAATACTATTGCTGAAGATTTTATAAAGAGAAAGCCCCAGGGCTAGGTGTATGCCAGAATTCAGCTAAAACACAGAAAAGGAAGGAGAAGACATCACATGAGACAGGAAAGTCAAGGAATACAAAGATTGCCAGTTAACCAGAACACTGCCAATCCCAGAAGGAAGCAAGCGTTCTAGCCTCTGAAACTGTGAGCCAATAAGTGCCTGTTGTTAAGCCAAACCATTGTGTGTATTTGGCTTAGCAGCATGGAAACTAGGACAATTTTTGTCCTGGAAAGTGGGTGTGTTGCTATTACAAATATCTAAATGTGTGGAAATGGCTTTGGAAGTGGGTAATGGCTACAGCCTGGAAGAACTCTGAAGCACTTGATAGGAAAAGTCTTGATTACTTTGATGAGAATGCTGGTAGAAATATGGATGTTAAGTACCTCTGATGAGATCTTAGAAGGAAATGAAGAATGTGCTCATGGAAACTGGAGAAAAGGTGATTCTTGTTATAAAGTAGCAGAGAACTTCGCGGAATTATGTCCTAGTGCTGAATTGAAAATGGAACTTGTAAGTGATGAACTTAGATATTTAACTGAGGAGGTTTCCAACCTAAATTGGAAAGGTGCAGTCTGCTTTCTTCTTGCAACTTATAGAAAATGTGAGAGGAAAGGGCTAAGCTGAGAACTGAACTTTAAGCAAAAAGGAACCAAGAATGATGATTTGAAAATTTTCAGCCTATCCAGATAGCATGCTCTGAGACTAGGGGCAGAAGCAGCTCTACCAAGGACCTCTTGAGCCTCTGGGATGTGAGTACAGGGTTCCATGTGAAGGTTTAACTGAACAACACTTTGCCAAAGAGAACATGGATTCAGTCAGCCATTTCAGTGCAAGTCAGGATTGAAAATGCATTTACCAGAAAGATCTGTGGATGGTCCTATTATCTGATGTTTGGACCCCCTTGAACTGCCCACAAAACTGACAGGGGTTTTGTGAAATTTGTATGCACAGAAGCACTGCCAGCCTTACTGAAAGGCCAAAGAAGGAATGAACTGGGGGAAGAATGAGTTCAAGGACAGAACCACAGAAGCAGAAATCTGGCCCTAATGAATATTATCAAGCCAAGAGAGAGGGCTCACCAATGAGTGTGGGAAGGCTGGGTATATCCCTGTGTTTGGTAGGGGGGGTGGGGGGGTGGGGTTGGGGAAGCTTTCATCCTGATGACTGAAGAGAATTTAGCTACCACCTCAATGCTTGGAGTAGGTTTAGCTTCCAGTTTATGGACAGAATGAGTCTGCCATTCTGATACTCAGAGAAGGTAGAGTTAAGTTCTCAGGAAATGTCTGGCTGCCTTGTAAGCCTTTGGAAAGTTTGAGGCTGTTGCTACAGCAGACCCAGAGGCCAAACATCAATTTAGAGATGACTCTCAGAACTTTAAATGCAATAGAGTTTGCCCTGCTGGGTTTTGAACTTCCTTGAGAACTGTAATCCCTTTCTGTAATTCTCCTTTCTGGAATGGGAATGTCTATCCTATGGCTGTCCCACCAGTTTATTTTAGAATCAGATAACTTGTTTCCTAGGTGTCACAGGTCTACAGATGAATTTTGCCCCAAGATGGACCACACCTGTAACTGATTTTGATGAGACTTTGGATTTAGAGTTGTTCTAAAATGGCTTAAGGATTTGGGGATTTTGTGATAGAAAGAATGTATTTTGATTGTGGGAAATTTGATGATGGGAAGAACATTTCCTATTGAAGTCCAGAGGGTGGACTATGGTAAACTGAATTTTGTACCCCAGGGTTAAAATAAAACAAAATATGTTCTTAATCTTATTCTCATTCCTGTGAGTATGAACCCCTTGCAAATAGGACCTTTTGAAGATGTTACTTTGAGTTAAGGTGTGACCAACTGAATAAGGATAGGTTTTAATCCAATTGCTGGAGGCCTTATAAAAAGAAAGCCATGGGGAAATACCAGAAATAGGAATTCAGCAAGAAACCAGAAGAGAAGTGAGAGGACATTGCCATTTAATGGTATATCCAGTGAACCCAAGGATTGCTGGCCAAGAATGCTACCAACCTGGGGAGAAATCAAGCCTTTTAGCTCTGAAGCCATGGGCCAATAAATCCCTGTTGTGAAGTCAACTTATTTTGTGATATTTGTCTTAGCCTAGAAACTAAAGACAGCCTCTCTGTCAACTAGTATTCATTTTTCTCAGTTCTACAGATAAGGAAACTCATGGAAATTAAGTCACTTGTCCAAAATTACAAGATGGAAAGAGACAGTTAAGTATCAAACCTGGATCCTGTCCAAGCTCATGGTACTTTCAGTTATGTTAAGAATCTGAGAAATTAAGTCTGCCAATATCAAAGGAGACAAAAGACCCAGTATTTCTTTCCTAATTGGATTTCCTCATCCTACTAGCTATAGAAAAGTATGGTCATTTTGAGGCCCTTACCCAGTCTGTCTCAAATCATTATTCATACTAACTAATATTTTGATATTTACTGTGCTAAGCTCTAAGAGAGATGTGAAAACATTTAATTTCTAAATCTTGACCTCATAGAAATTAAAATTGAATTGGCATCACAAGATTAAAAAAACTATTAGAAAATTATAATTTCATCTAAATACTAGTAGAGAATGGTAATTAAATAGGAGAGAAAGCAAATGCAAAGAGTGAGAATGTGAGAATGGCATGATTTGTACTAGTAAGAACGGCCGAAGAGATGGGACTTAAATTTTACTAAAGGATCAGAAAAACTAAGATGAAAGGAAGTGGGAGAGGCACTCTTATAAAAGAGAAGAGCAATTATCTGCTCACAACGAACTGCAGACATCTTCTGATCCTTGGATCCCTTTAATTCTGCTTCAATTCCTTAGCTGTATTCAGCATCTTTCCTCATATAAATATATTTCTTCTTCCCTTTCCAGCACCTAAACACAACACTGAGCCCCAACTTGCCAAAGAAAAATAAGTAAGAAGATATAATCCATTAAAAATATTACATGTCTCAGAAGTCACAGGGCTTGGAGCACTTAGCAATGTATCAGTTTATGGTTCTCTTTATTCTGTTTTCCCAAGGCCTAATATTTTTCTAACATGCAAATAAAGGAAATACAATTCAGCAAAAAGAAAATTAAGGTTTCTTTTTTTAATCAAATCGGTCGCAAACATTGTTATATGTTTTTAATGGAAATAAGTGGCATTTGCTTCTTTAATCTAACTGTATGTTGTACATATATCACATAAAATACCTTTTGTATGCAGAACTAGCTCCAGCACTGCACACTATGTAGGATTTATACACACAGGGGTTAAAGTACTAGAAACTGTCCTAAAGCTACTTGAAAAGTGAAAAGCCAATGAAAAACTCTTCTGATGAGGTAATGTTTTTTCACTTGAGTCTCATTGGTTGAGTCTAAAATTCCTGTTTCCAGGAGCTGGAAGACAAGTTTCTCTGGAACCAGAAAGAACTGGATAGTCTCCAATTGCTTATATAAGATATTTTATGATCAATCAATAAAAGCAAGTCCCTCCTCAACTTGCCAATAGCCACTCTGAATTATTTCTCAACACACATACATAAACTAGACTTCAGGAATTTTTTGCTGGTTCCAAAAGTAAATCTGCATAAGAGATTAAGAAAAACAGAGTTAAATGCTCAGTGATTACATTTGTGTGCTGTGGTGGGAAGAATACTGAACTAAAAGTCAAGGCACCTTGTTCTTCATCCCAGCCCTGACAAAATCACCTTTGAAATTTGCACTACGAATTAACACTTCTAGAATTTAAGTTGGTCTTTTTGTTTGTGTGAGAATTTGAATTTCTTAGCTGAAAATGATAATAATGTTTCCAGTCCTCCCCAATTCATAAAGTTTTTGCTTGCAAGGACATCTAATTAAATACTGAGTGTATCATAGTCCTGAAAGTTATAAATGTCTACCTCAACTTCCAGAATTGCCTACAGTTTTAAGGAAAGACCTCTTATTTGACCTCTTATTTTTGAGGCAATTCTAGCATCCTTTATGAGCAAGGAGCAAAAGTCTCTTAGCTAGAGGTGGTACTTCCATATGTTAAAAAACTTCAGGAGCTCAGAAGGCAGTCTTTGCTTTAACGCTTAGGGATAAAGAGGCAGATTTTCTCTGAGCAGAGTTCTACCTAAGCCAGACTGCCTTGAGGCCTAATTATCTGATCATAGCAGTGCTCTTATCTCTGTAAATTATGGATAGGATGCCCTGGCAATGGGAGATTTACTTTCCCTCTTCAAGCCCACCACTCTTTGAGGCAAGTATCCCACTTCACATTGCTCTATCTAGGCATCTAGATATACAAACCACTGTTTAGGCATATCTGCAGGTTGAAGTCTGTTGTTATATTGGGAAGACAAAAATGAAAAACGATTCCTTTTCTAGGAAAGAGTACTAGCTATAGCTCTCAACATATTTAAAAGCAAAACTCATGATATTCTCACTACCCAACCTCCATCTTCCAAAATCACCGTTTCCCCATCTAAGTCAATCACAATTGCATTCTTCACATTGTTCAGGCAAAACACCTTGGAGTTATCCTTGTTTCCTCTCTTTCTGTACACCTAATTTTGAATCCATCAACAAATCCTGCAAGCTTAACTTCAAACTATAGTCATAGTCCAGCCCCTTCTTCTGCTACCACTCTGGTCCAGACAGCTGTTTTTGCCCTGGATTATTGCAAGAGCCTCCTAACCACTTTCCCTGCCCACACCTTTGTCTCCACACAATTTATGCACCTGATAACAGGCAAATTAATTATTTTCACAAAGTAAGTCAGCCACGCTGCTCCTCTGCTCCAAACCCTCCAGAGGCTCCCATTTCAGAGTAAAAGGCAGAGACCCTGTGATAACCAATTGCCTCGACCTGCCCTCCTACTACCACACCCTTCTGCTCCTCCCTCCTCACCTTTGCATGCTGGGATGATTTTCCTTCAGCTTACTTTCTCTCCCCTTTTCTCTCTCTTCACATTTCTCCCCAAGTATCAGGTTTGTAGAGGTCTTCTCAGGCCACCCATTAAGAAATAACATCTTCTACCCAGGCCCTCTCTTCCCTACATTGCAGTATTTTTCTCCACCGCTCTTATAGTCCTCTTATATTTCTTTGTTTATTGCCCTTGTCTGGCACTGCAGCATAAGCTGCATGAGAACAAGGACTAGGTCTGATCATTTCTGCTATATTATCAGTGCTTAATAGTATGTGTTTAAAATCTTTAATATAGAAAGGTGCTGTATCAATATCTAATTTGAAGTAGACATGAAATATATCAATATTTAAGGAAAGCAAAGTAAGATTACGAGGTCTTAAGACAGATCCTAAAAATACCACAATTCCCAGAGAAGACTTTTGGCATTCAGTCTATATGAGTACCAATGGAATAAGTGTTCAGTACCTTAAGGATATTATACTGATTGAGAAAACAGGGAAAACTAACATGCAGTGAATGCTTAGAATTACTGACACTGGGTGATTTTCTTTCTTTAGCATTTCTTTCTCATTTAGAGACTCTTGGTGGTCCATACCATTAAAACCAGCCCCTCGTGTGTTTAAGTGTGAACACAGACATGTGCTAATAAGATACTGAAATGCCGTCTCTTATCCTGGATATAGATAAATTCTGATCATTGGTAAATTAGTCTCTGGGAATAAGTTAAACATTTACTCATAAGTAACATGAGTAAGAACATATTTAAATAATCTCAGATATGTAAACTAAAAAGAAATGATCTGGAAGAATAAGCACACCTCTCAGAGTCCCTCATTTATATGCAGACGAGCATCCTCATAGGGAGAAACATGGCATTAAAGGCCACCTCAAGAGTTCATCTGAAGTCCCTTTGTCTCCAAATATTGTCATTTAATATGATTCAGGCATTATTTAATTGAAAAATATGCATCCACCAACCTTGGCCCAGATGCTGTGCTAACTATGGAGAAAATGCATTTGAATATGACGCAATCCAGACTTTTGAGAGTTGCTGCTCCAGTAGGGAGACCAAAGTCTAAGTTAATAATGATAACATAGTACAGTCCATGCTTCAAGAGAGGGGTGAAGAACATGCTATGGAAGCACAGGGCTTGGGGAGGGAATGAAAGTCAATCAGGGGAGGAAAGCACAGGGGTCAGGGAAAGCCTCACAGAGGAAGATTATTTTGCTTTGGATCTTGACAGAAGGTTTTAGTTTCCAGTTAGAAAACACGTTTGGAGGTGGTCTTTCCAGTCAAAAACAACATTTACACAAGCACTGAAACATAAAACAATATATGTGGTAAGTCTGTGAGAAATTTATGAAAAGGCTAGACCCAACATTGGGTGTCTGGAGGAGAATGAAATCAGGTTGGTAAAATCACCTGGTGCCAGACTGTGAGGGACATAGTATTTGAATACTAGCCCAATTTGGACTCTATCCCTGACTACCCTCGGCCATAGAAGACCCTACACCAGTCTCAGCCTTACTTCACTCAAACACTATAGTTATAGCAGGAGTCTTCCTGCTAGGGTGGTTTTACCCACTAATACAAATAACACTATTCTAACACTGACACTTTGTTTAGGAGCCATCACCACACTATTTATAGCTATATGTGCTGTTACACAAAATGACGTAAATAAATTGGCTAGTCTCTATAGGAAAGAGAGGAGTGAAGTTCAAATTTTACATTTAGAAAGATTTATGTGGCACAAGTAGGAGAGGGTGGACTAAAACAGGGTCTGACTACAAGCAAAAAAAAAAATCTTATTTGGTAGTTTTTGGAGTCCAGGAAAAAAAAATAGTGAGGACCTCAAGGAAGGTTAGTGGGACTGGAAAGGAAAAGACAGATTTTAGAAGAGACAGCTCTTCTTTAGCAACCCGGTGTTAATCATAAGGAAGAGGTAGAACTTAATAACAGCTCCCAATTTTCTGGGTTGAAAGTGTATGAAGATGTTGGTGGTATTAACAAATAAAAGATCACAGGGGAAAAAAAATTACTGCAACAGGTTGCCTGTGGGATGTAAAGAGAATTGCTTTGAATATGCTGAATTGAAGACGTTGAGGGTCATCCAAGTCCACAGATCTCTATGTAGGTCTGTATGTGGGTTTGTGGAATAGGAGGAGGTATAAGCTGAGAGAAATTTGCAAATTACTGCAAAAGAAATGGGAGTTTGAGCCATTGGAGAAAGAAAGATTACACGAGGTGAACAACAAATGAGAGGACAATCAAAACTGGAACACTGGGCTACACTGATGTTCAAGCAAAAGTCTTGTGCATCTAACAGAAAACCATGTTTTGTGGCATATAACCCAATTGTTCCTAAAGAAGAGAGATCATGTTTATAAGAAAAGCCTAATTTTAAGAGCACATTGAGGGAAGCGGACTTGGCCCATGGATAGGGTGACCACCTACCACATGGGAGGTCCACGCTTCAAACCCCCGGCCTCCTTGACCCGTGTGGAGCTGGCCCATGCCCAGTGCTGATGCATGGCAAGGAGTGCCCTGCCACGCAGGGGTGTCCCCCGTGCAAGGAGTGCACCCCCTAAAGAAAGCTGCCCAGTGTGAAAGAAAGTGCAGCCTGCCCAAGAATGGTGCCGCACACAGGGAGAGCTAACACAAGATGACACAATAAAAAGAAACACAGATTCCTGGTGCCGCTGATAAGGATAGAAGTGGTCATAAAAGAACATACAGCGAATGGACACAGAGAGCAGATTGGGGGGGGGGGCGGGAGGGGAAGAGAGAAATAAAAATAAATAAATCTTTAAAAAAATTTTTTTAAAAAAGAGCACATTGACTGGTTTGGATAAGCAAACTGGGGATACACAAATTTTCTGACAGTCTCTGCAAATTAGAGGGTGAAGAATTGAAGTTCTTTGGAGAAAAAGAGGGACAAGAAAAGGTTGGATATTTGGGGAGATCAAAACAACTGATCTTGGAAAGAACATGAGAAGAAACACGCCAAAAAGAGACTTAACTTTCCAGGTTGTGATTTAAATTCATCTCCCAATGAAAACTTCAGTAAGTCTACATAATTCATTGATGTCTTTTTACCTGAGGATTTGCAGCATGGGGCAGGAGTTAGTTCTGAAAGAGTTATTGATTTCCACTTTTGGCTACTTAGAGCAATTAAGAGACAACTTAAGAGATAGAGAGAAGCCTGAAAGACTAACCCATGAGATTAGGCAAAAAAAAATTATGTAGAAGACTCCTTACTTCCCAGAGGGATACAAAGGTTCTCTTTGACCTTTGTTACATATATAGACATGGGCATGAATAAAATATATATAATGAATTTAGCTAGGTAACTGTGTGATATTAGACAAGTCACTAGTATTTACCCATCTATCAGCTCAATAATATATGCCCTTTTATTCAGCTATCAAATTCAAATTCAAATTCAAATGATAGCCTCATCAAGATACTTAATATGAACCATGGTATCTGTTTATATATCTGTATTCACTACCATGTGTATATGCAAAATGTTGCTTCACTGTAAATCCCTAAAACAAAAGGGGAACAGTATATGTGCTCTTTTTTAATAGATACATGTCAACCTCTGATTTTTAAAAAAGTGATGGTTTTGCTTTTATGAGGTTTGGTCGTGGTAGGCAAATCAAACAAAACAGAACCAAAGAGCTTAAAAATATTTTTATGATGCAAGGAAGTAAATCAAAAAGGCTTTCTGTGAAAGTCAACACGACAAAGCAGACCTCATGTGGATTAGGCAGGCAGTCTGGTGTCAAGTTTTCATGTTGCCTTGTGAGTCCCAGAGGACGTCCTTACTCAGCTGAAGACACTGCAGAGATGTGGGTGTGGCTCCTCAGACAGAAGCTGACAGTCTATGAATATTCATAGACATACACTAGCTAAAATCCTCTAATGGTTTTCCCAGAGCAGTTTAAAAAGCAGCAGTAAATGTTGAGCTAATAGATACAACTAGGTGAGGAATGAGACTGAATTCTTTGAAAATGAACATATACAGCATTCTACTTCCAAAGCCTTCATCACAGAGGAAGCCTCTAAATTAGTCTCCTCTAAATTATGGGGCAGGTTACTTGAAATGCTTTGGTCAGAGAAAAGAAACTATTCTCAGGCAGTTATAAAGCAATAGAATCACAATCTTTCTTAAGGCAGTGCCTATAGTTAGATATTTCTAGATCCCCAAGAATTTTAGATCCCTCAAATTTACCTAACAAGTTTTCATTTTGACTGAATTGTAACTTAAAAGTGTCATTTTTCTTCCCAATCATGAGTTAACCTTTGTATTAACTGACGAAAATGCAAAACTGTAAAAAGAAAGTCAAAATACATTTAATTCCCTGATCCAAAATTATAAACACTCTTAACAGATTACATCATTATTTATCTGTTGCATAGATAACTATATCATCAATCTGTTTATCTATATCTAAGTATCTATACACATATATACAATATCTATATACACATTTTATGTATTTAAAAATACTAGTATTTTACTATATGCCGTTTATAGATTTCTCTTTTCATATTATATTAAGAACATTTTACCAGATCCTTATAACTGCTCTCAAAATTCCCTTATGGATATATCATTTATTTAAACAACATTTAATAGTTGGATAATTAATTTTAGTACTTTCCATTTTTTGCTATCATAAATAAGGATATAATAAATATTCCCATACATAAGTCTTTGCAGGCACCTGAAGATATCCTATAAAGGAAGTTCTTGAATAGAATTAGCCAACATAATTTTTACAAGATTTGGAAAATATATGGGAAGTTTTGTTCACATTGTCATAAGTGAATAATATTCCTTATTTCAACACAGTCACCACCATGTGATGATGATGATAGCAAAAAATTATAATCTGCATTCTTTGATTACTGAGGTAGCCAAATATCATTTTATGATTAATTCCTATCTTCCTTCCCTCCTTCTTTCCTTCTTTTCCTCCTTTTCCTTTTCTTCCCTTTCTCCTTCCTTCCCTCACCATCTCTCTGTCTCTTTTTTCTCTCCTCATTATTTCTTCTTTTCTTTCCTTTTATTACTGCCATTTCTATGGTCAAATCATATCTTCAATTATTTCTTAAGCCAATTGGAGTCACATAATTATCTGAGAATAATACACATTTCTTCTTTGAAGAATTAAATGAAATAAAATTTATTGGCAGAGACTTCTACATATTTAATTTCTTAAAATTAATTTTGTTTCATAAGTTATATACTTTTTCTTTCATTATTTTGTGAGGATTTTCTTTCTTTCTTTTGAAAATAGATCATGAAAATTTACTTTAGTTGATTATCTTTTCAAAAGACCAATTTCCAGACTTCACTTTCTAAGGGTTAGCCATTTTTAAATTTTATATTTGGCCTTCTTTTTCCTATTTAAAATGTTTGCACTTCAATTCTTGATCTGTACTTAAATTTTATATACTTTTCTTTATTTTTTTAAAATTATTGTTCTAAAATATTTTTCTCCATCATTTTACTGATAATAATAACTATATATCACCTTATTTTAGAAGAGTTCTATATTGCACAATACATTGCTTTTTGCTTCTGTTGTCCAGTCTATAGGGATAATTGGAATATTCATCTTGATTAAATGTTTCACCATAACTTATGGCAGGTCTTCTTTTCTATTTTGTTTTTATTATTTTTCTCTTTGAGCTAAGGTTTCTTATTTGGACTTGATTTCCTCCAAAGGATAATTTATACTCATTTTGTATTTCTCCTATGGTTAACTCAAACTTTTAAAACCTACAACCTACAAGAATTTTATTTCTCTAGCAATTAACATTAGGAATAGAAAAAAATATTAACTACTTTCTAGGTAAAAGGAGTCTCAATTATTTTTTGCTTTTCCTACTTTTATACATTTGGTTCTATTTTCTTGGATTTTGGACTTACTGCATTATTAAGTTGTTGCTTGCCTGGCTGTGTTTTGGATTTTGTTTTTGTTTTTGTCAGTAAAGTAGAGTTTCCCAAACCTACCTGATGATACAATTCACATCAGGCTTAGGCTGCAAACCCAAATTCGTTGTTTACATCCAAAAACTACTGAATCACACTTCTTGAAATCAGCGCTTTTTTGATATGTACTTAAGGTTTAATTTTGAGTTAGTTTTTTAGGAAATATGTAGGTTTACTTCCCATTTTTTTATTCAGTGTGTCTTTTTTATCTTTTTATTTCTTTTATTTTTAAGTTTTTGTTTCTTTTTTGTTTTTCTTTTGTCTTTTTGTTTTTTGTAGTTTTTTTCCCTTTTAATCTTAAAATTAGAATTTTGTTCAGTTTGAGTCTTTTCTTTGTTATATATATATTCGCATGCATGCATATATATTATTGTTCCATTTTTATTTCGTTCTTCATTAATAATGCCAATTATCATAAATTGCATCCCCAGTCTTTAGAGAAAAACTTTCACCAGTCATTTGAATTTTTTTCTTTTAATTGTGAAGTTTTGTCCACCATGATCATCATATTAATGATTTGACCTTTGGTCATTATGTTTTGTTCTGCTGAATCTGATGCAAATTTTAATTTTCTATCACTCCTTTTGTTATTTTTAATTTTTTTACATTTTTAAAGAATTTTACACCAATTTTATTGTCATGGATTTTTTTTTGTTTTATTTTATGTTTTATTTTATTCCATGTTTTCTATGGTCAACCGTTCTCAAAAACTAGCTCTTTCTTAAATGGTACAGAAACCTTGCAAAATCATTCAACTTTGGGATTTTGTTTATTTGCTCATTCTCAAATGAGTAAATATCTATCGAAATGTGTTTGTCTAAAACAGGATGGGTGAGATCTCGTTCTTCTAGCTTATCTGGGTATTGCTTACCTCCCTTTTTCTTTAATGCAGTACTTCTTGAAATTTAATGTGTATGTGATTCACTAGGAATCTTGCTAAAAGGCACATGGTGATTTTGAGGGAATGGGACAAAGCCTGAGATTCTGCATTTCTAATATGTTTTCAGATAATGCCCTTGCTGCTGGCCTAAGGTCCACACTTGGAGCAGCAAGGTCCTGTAAACATTTTAGTGCTTTGGATTTATAGAGGTGAAATGAAATCAAAGTGATATGGTTCTATTCTTCTGCAAACTTTCCATAAACTCTAGCTCTTCGTTTTCCAAATTGGAGACATGTTTTTGATGGATGACAAGAACAATTTTGCCATCCTGTCTTTCCACTTGCAGTCACTACATGAGTCCAGTGGCCTCATGGTGCCCTGCCTTAAACAAAGATGATTTCTATCAGTTACATAGAGCCTAGCTGTGTGCATGTCTTTGCCACCAGCTATCCTTGCTCCAGGTAAGGGACTAATGGTGAGATTCTGTCATGACTCTCTACGTATCTTCTTGTACCAGCAAGTTGGCCCTGCCTTCCTTTAAGCCAGTCCCTTTTGTACTCTATATTGCATATGTCTTCACTGTTCTGGAATATGTTGACCCCTCCCCTGATTAAAAGATTGGTGAAGATTTTTCCTCACTATATTTTGTTTGATAATGTCAATTGGGTATTTTGAAGGGAGGTGTTAAAAAATAAGGAGAAGGCCATTAGAGAAATACATAAAACTTTATGCTCATTTTTCAATTTCCTCCAAAAGTCTTACAAAAGGCACTTTTTAAATTTGTCTATTTTCAACATGAAAATAGTCCTGTTAATTTTATGACTAAGAAAGTAATATATATTTACTTTTATTTTCTCAGACAATATAAAAATGTATAATAATAAAAAGGAACAAAAATTATCTGGATACTAATCTGGATACTAAGAAATATCCACTAAAAAAATTTAGGGATCCATAATTACTTTCCATGCATACGCTACACATATATATTACCTAAAAAATTATATATATTGTTTAATGAAGTATTTTTTTACAGCAATGAATCTTTGCCACTTTTCATGCCAATAAATATATCTTTTACAATATCATTTTAATATATTTATTTGCACGAATTAATTTATTTATTTGCACGAATGTACTGTAATTTAACTGAAACACTGTTAGAGGCATTTTGTTTCATTTCAAATTTTTTGCTTTTATAAACAATGCTATGATGATCACCTTTGTACAATTGCCTTAGCATGATTTGATAAATTTCCCTATAAAAACATGAATCTAATCTATACTCCTGATAACAGTGGTAGAATATTACAATGAATGTTATGAATCCTTTTAAATCACTGAAGTCCTGAAAGTCAAAAATTCAAGTTCTGCTTTATGTTTTTATAAATTAAATTATTAAACATTTTCATATTGTAATTGTTTATTTGAATTTCTTAAATTGTCCACTCAAAACTTCTACATAATAATCATCCATTTGATAAATAAAATGGAGAACACAGTATGTGCTAAACACTATTCTAAAAGCTTACAAAACATTAACACATTTACTCTATGACTAGGTTACACATTTTATTTATTGTAAGAGATTTCATAGACAAAGAATATTGAATTCTTCCTTAACAAATATTTTGAGAATGAGTTGTCCAGTTTAAGACTTGTCATTAGTTTGATTTTTAACTTTATTATCATTATTATTATTTTCTAAAGGTATGATTTTTTTCCCCCTATAGTTACAGAATTTTACATAGGGTCACATGGAGAAAATCTTTCATGGCCTTCAGAAATTACAGTATTCACCTAATTTTAGCTGCTGTTTAATTATTAATTTTATAAATTATATTTTAATCAATCTTGGATTTATTTTGGTGTAAGTTAAAGATGAGGGGAGCTGACTATGTATTTTGTCTGTATTCATAGTCATTTGCCCAAGTATTCTTCATTGATTAATCTGTCCTTTGCCTTTTGATTACTCCAGTAATTTAATTTATTGAGTGGCATTTATACAACAATCTCATTTCTCGAGAATACTGTCAAAAACCTGCTGGAGGAAGAGGCCTTCTAAGCAACTACCTCCTATGTCTTGGAGTGTGCATTGGATCCCAGCTTCTCACTTAGAACTCGGGCATTCTCACTTCAGATCCTAGTCAAACTCTCTTAATGATAGAGTTTCTAATTCATTCAGATTAGAAAGTGTGAAGAGATTTAGACAGAGAAGAAAGTTTATAGAAAGTAATGCGAAATGATGGATAAACCCTGGCAATAATGGGAGCTAGAAATGTGAAGCAAAATTTAGGCATGAGCAATAGAAGAATACAGTAATCAAAGGCCATTTAATATAGGAGTAAATAATTCTACTCATTTCAAAAATGTTACAAAAATTGATTCTCATGTCATTAATGATGTGTCATAAGTAACAATATTTTTTGTACACGAGATTCAGTTTAAAGTGGCAGGAAATCAAATAATTCACCTCCTAACAATTCATTTAAACTGACAAATAAAATGCTTATTAGTGCTAAAGAATTATGCTTTATCACAAAATGTGCTTCAGTGGAACACACTGAGAAGATATGAGGCCAATGAAATTTTTATTTGTTTTGAAGCACTATCAGCTCTGTTGACGAGAACACTGGAAATCTTCAATAAATGTTTGGTAAATGGTGAGAATTACAGAAACCATGAAGGAAGTTTGGGATTCATCCAGAGCAGAAGCCTAAATCTTGGATTTCATGTCTACTGCTCTATATTTAGAAAGGGACCTAAATGCCAAATACCTCTTATAAGCAAGAAATACCTGGTCCAGCTGTACAGCAACCCATGGAAAATCCAGAGGTGGCCAGCCTGGGGCTCAGTGATAGAAGTGAAGGTGCAACTTTGAGCCAGAAGTTTGTGTTTGAATGCACTACTTCCCAGATATGTAGAAATGGGCAATTTAATTAACCTCTCGGCACCTCAGTTCACTTATAAGATGGAAATAAGAGTAGATTGCTTGAAAATTGATTTAACACATTTGAAGAGCTTAAAACAGTATATAAAAAAGAGCTGAGCAACTGTTAGGTAGTAGCAGTACTATAATGATTATGATTGTTTTCTGGCTAAAACTCTAAGGAACTTATCTCAGAATTGTTTGCGAAGTTATTTAGCTTCATTCAGGAAAGAAAGCTCCTAACTAATAAAGGTAATGTGCTCTTGCAATACACTTCAAACACATTAAAATATTAAAGAAATATGCAACAACATGGAAAAGATTAAAAAATAAGCAATATTATTGGCACATTTTAAAAGATAAAAATCTTTATCACACAATGCTTACCTGTTTTTTTCTTTTTTATTGAAATATATCACTCATACATAAACATACAATAAATGTATAATAGTTGTGAACTTACAAAACAAACATCTATAACATCAAACAAGCATATATAACATCTCACCCTATCACCAATAACTTGCAAAAATGTTTTTAAATCTTTTTAACTAATGATTAAAGAGCATTGTCAAAATATTACTAGTAAACAAAGTATTTTCCCCAACCAATCTGATTATTATTATCTTTATATCATTTATATATGAACATACATAAACAATTAAGTGTCTAGTAAAAGTTGTGAACTTACAAAGCAAACATACATAACATCATGCAGGGGTCCCATATATCAACCCTCCACCAACACCTTGCATTGTCCTGAGATGTTTGTTACAAACTATGAAAGAACACTGTCAAAAAAATCTTACTACCAATCATAGTTCTTATCATACATTTGGTGTGTTTTTCCCCCAACCCACCCTCTTATTATTTTTTATTTTTTTATTTTTTTAAATATATTTTTTATGACAGAAGTTGTAAACTTATAAAACAGTCATGCATATGTGCAGAATTCCCAACTAACACCCCTCCATCAACACACCACAATGTGGTGTATCATTTGCTACAGATAAAATAATATCATCTGATTATTGCCATGTCCATAGTGTACATTTGGTTAACATTTTCCATACTGCCTCAGTACATCTTTTGCATAGATGCAAGAATATTATATTATTACTACTAACCACAGTCCATAGGTCACTACACCTGTAATTTTCCCATGCTTCTCCACATTCCCAACATCCTGCAGCAGTGATATACATTTATTCTAGCTAACAAAGGACACTCTTGCATCTGTACCATCAACCACAATTCTCACCCACATCTTGGTTTAATGAGCTATCCAGTTCCTAGATTATTCTCAAGCATTCTGTCAATTGGCATTTACATCCCTAGACTACCATTTTCAGTCACATCCCCATTTATAAAACTAGCTGTTACTCACTGTGTGTTACCATCCACTCTATATATTTCCACAATTTTACAGTAAAGCTAATTAAAACTTCTACATACATTAAACATCAATAGTCCACTCAGTCCTTCTCTTATCTCCTTTAAGAATCCACCACCTACCACCAGGTCTTGAAAATATTTTCCAATAATTTCTTCTAGAAGTTTCATGGTTCTTGCTTTTATTTTTGTGTTTTTGATCCATTTTGAGTTATTTTTTGGATAAGATGTGAGATAGGGGTCCTCCTTCCTTCCCTCAGCTATGGATGTCCAATTCTTTCAGCACCATTTGTTGAATGGATTGTTCTGCCCGAGCTGTGTGAGTTTGACATGCTAGTCAAAAATCACATGAACCATACCTGGGAGAGTCTGTTTATGAACAATTTATTTGGTTCCATTGGTCTATTGTGTCCATCTTTAGGCCAGTACCATGTTCTTTTTACCACTGTAGGTAGGTATTATGATTTAAAGTCTGGAATGAGGGTTCACTTTTCCTTTTTATGATGTTTCTGGCTATTCAGGACTTCTTAACCTTCCAAATAAATTTAATGATAGTGTTTTCAATTTTTTCTTTAATGCTGATGGAATTTTTATTGGGATTGCATTAAATCTGTATATCGGTTTGAGTAGAATTGACATCTTAATGATACTTAGTTTTCCAATCCATGAGCATGGGATGTTCTTCCAGTTATTTAGGACTTTTTTGATTTGTTTAACATTGAGTTGCAGTTTTCTGAATATAAGTGCTTTACAACACTGGTTAAGTTTATTCTGGATTATTTGAGTTTTATCTGTCATATTTTATTTTCTCTACTCTTTTGACACTTTTAATTACTTTTATTGATATAATCTTCATTTCTAGACTCTCTTCCAGGACCCTCTCTCCTGCCTTTTCTCTTCAGGCTCTAGCACATCCTTTAATATTTACTGAAATTCTGGTCTCTTGCTTAGACATTCTCTCAGTTTCTGTTTATCTGTGATTATTCTAATTTTTGAAAGATAGTCTTGCTGTATATAAGATTCTTGGCTGGAAGTTCTTCTCTTATAGTATCTTAAATATATCACACCACTGTCTTCTTGCCTCCATGGTTTCTGGTGAGAAATCATCACTTGATCTTATTGGGTATCCCTTATATGTTATGCATTGCTTTTCTCTTGCTGCTCTCAGAATTCTCTCTTTGCCTTTGGCCCTTGATATTCTGATGAGTATGTGTCTTGGAGTTGGTCTATTTGGATTTTTCGGATGGGAGTATGTTGTGCTTCTTGGACAGGGATATCTATATCCTTCAATAGGGTTGAGAAATTTTCTACCATTATTTCTTTAAATATTCCTTCTGCCCCTTTTCCCTCCTCTTCTCCTTCCGGGACACCCATGACATGTATGTTTGCATGCTTTTTGCTGTCATTTAGTTCCCTGAGACTTTGTTGAATTTTTTCCATTCTTCATCTCTTCTTTTGTATGTTCACTTTCAGAGGCCATTTCTTCACGCTCATCAATCTTTTCTTCTGCCTCCTCAAATATATTACATGATTCCAACGTTTTTAAAATTTCATTGATTGTTCCTTTCATTCCCATAAGATCAAATTCATCTCATTGAATTTATTAAGAAGATTTGTTTGAACATCTGTAATTAGTTGTCTCAGCTCCTTTATGTCATCTGGAGGTTTATCTTGTTCCTTTAACTGGGCCATCTCTTCCTGTTTCTTGGTGTGGATTGTAATTTTTGGTTGGTATCTTCACATCTGGCTTACTAGAGTATTTTTTCTGGCTGCAATTTTTTCTAATTTAGGGCTTCCTATCATTTCCCCCATTGCTGCCTATGCAGTAGGAACCAAGCAGGTAGTTGGTGCTGTAAGCTGTGGAAGTTCAAGCAGCCCTCATTGCACCAGGGACCAATGAAACTTCTTCCAACTTTCTCCCTTGCGAGGGGTAGGGACAGAGTCCCAGCTGTGTGGGCCTAGACTGTAGTTGCCCAGAGAGAATGATAGAGCTTCACATCCCTTTCTCCCCTACCTGGGGCAGGGATGGAACTTCAGGTGTGGGCAGAAGTCTATGCAGTGCAGGTCCTAAGATGACCGATTGCAGTTGCCCTGGTAGACTTCTGATTTTCTGTCTATGCCAGCCGAAGTTCCCTGCAGTTACCTGTATAGGCTGATGCAGGGCTCCTCATCCTCCTCCCTGCCAGAGGCGGGGCTTAAGCCTACGTGGGCTGCAGGCTGATCTGTGTAAAAGAAACTGTCAGCCCAGCTCTCCTCAGGCTGGGGGAAGAGTCAGAATGGCAGCTACTGGCCTCTTTCTGACTTGGGCTGTTTCTCATCCCCCTGTTCCCAGGGTTATCTCCTAGCCAGCCAAGTCTGCCAATCAGTAGCCAAAATTGGCAGCCAACCATCTCCTCCTCCCCTGTTTCTGGGAAATGGAGCTTCCCATTCCTATCACAGAGCAGCTCCTGGGGTGGCTTGTGCCATCAGAATAGGATAATCACCGGCCTCTGCGGCTTGGCCGGTAATTTCCCGGAGAGGCTGGCACAGGTCCCAGCAGCTTCCTCCCTGCAGGAGGTGGCACTGAGGCCTAGGGTAGAGCTGCAATATGATCGGATAGGAAGAAGCCAGTCCCCACCAGGACTGGGATTCTCAGTCAGCCCTGCTTCCCCTCATGTCAGGGGCAGAGTTAAGATGGCAGCTCCTGGTCTCTTTCTTGAGACTTGGACAGGCTCAAGCTTTAGCTGGTCTCAGGATTATACTGCAGCCCACTGAATTTCCTCATCAATAGCTGAAATTGGTGCCCAACTGTCTCTTCCTCCCCTGTTTTGGGGAAGTGGAGCTTTCGATTCCAGCCCGGGAACAGCTCCCGAGGCGGCTTGTGCCTCCAGTGGAGGATAGGCACCAGCCTCTGCGGTGTGGAGCCTCTGCTTACAAGTCTTCTCTGCAGATGGGCAGTCTCCTCCTTCCACTCACCCAAGGATGTTGTAGGATGCTCTTCTGGCCTCCTGGAGCCCCCAAACAGGTGCTTCAGCTAGCTCCAGAGAGCTCTGGGTGTTTGATAACTGCCCTGTAGCAGGAGTTGACTCTAGGAGCTCCTTACTCTGCTGCCATCTTGCTGGTTCTCCACCTATTTTTCTTTTGAATAGTCTCATTTAAGATTTGTCCTTAAGCATACATATTGTGACTTTTCTTCTAAAGAATTATTCTTGTAGGTCATATCTCTGGGGTGCAATAACTGCTGTGAAGGGTATTAATGTTTTTATGATCATAGGTCAGTGCCAGCTAAGCAGAATGTGCAATGGTTAAGCTCCAGGGCTCTGGAATCATCTGATTTGGGTTCCCTGACTACCTCTGCCACCCACGAGCACTGTGACACATGCACTAGTCACTTCAGTTCCTAAAGGTTACAAGAACTCCAGTGTCATTCAGACATTGGGAGGATTAAATGAGAAAATGTATTTAAGGTGATCAGAAAAGTAGTATGTACTCCAAAAATATGAGTAACTTTTGTTAATATTGGTTTTAAATATTCACCATGCACCTTGTGTCAGGCACTGTGCCAAGTGTGGGGATAAAAGGCCTTTAAAAATATTAAGACATGGTTGCATGCAGGGAGAGAAGAGTGAAAATAGATGTGCCAAAGAGATTAGGTTTAGTAGGGAGACAGACATTTAAAAATGATATAGCAGAGGAAAAGCACCTAATCCTCCCCAGAGGAGTCGACAGAGGCAAAATGACAATTAAACTGGAGAAGGTTTAGGAAAGAGTCGGACCTCGCTTGTGCAAAGGAGTCATGAGCATATTTAAGAAACAGTGGAGATAAAAGCTCTCAGGAGCTGGACACTAGGCTGTGGTGGAGATGAGGATGGTCAGAAGAGGCACCTGCATACCGGGACTGAGTAAATTTGTCCACAACCTTGTCGGCATCTCCTGAATTCCTTCCTTAAAGACAGAGAATACACAGGCATTTGGAGTCTTTCTCTTTAAGCCGTCATTTCTCCTTAGACTGTGCAGTCTGTTCCTTCAGAGCTAAAATGAATTGCCCTTATTGGCAGATGGTCGAGACTACCGCAGTCAAGGCTGTCTGGAATGTCTGCATTTCTAATAAGGTTCTCCTGATTTATTTCATCTGCAGTAATTAAATTTACCTTTCTTTGCAGCAATAACTTAAAAATGCCAGGCACATTGGGTCTCATTGAAGATGTTTGTTGTCACTGCTGGGTTACACAGGGACAATTTCAGATGCATCTCAATTCTTCTGCAGCCATTAAAAATTTTCCTCTGCAAACCTAGCAAAGTGGCCCTCAGTTGCTGCACTGAGATGCAGCTCACAGCCATTCTGTTAGAACCAAAGCCAGACAACAGTTTCATTCTGTTAGTGTCACTATTTGTATCCAGACAGAATGATGGCTTCATTCTCCCTGGGTCAGCTGGTCAATGTCTGTTTCCCAGGGCAGTAACAGGAGCCAGGGTTCTGCTAAGCTGCAGGCAGTAAAGGGAGAGAACCATTTACAAATTCCATACTTAACAAAGGGATGCAAACTGCACAGACTTCAAGCCAAATATATAAACTCCTCAAACACACAGAAAAAGAATGCAATCAATGCCAGAGTTTCACTTAAGAGATCCACAGGCATTTAAACTGAGATTCTATTCCCAACCTTCAATAACATGCTTTGAGTCTCTCACTGAACACTCTATTGGCACCTTAGGAAAAGTGCAGAGAAAGATAAAGGAAGCAAAATGAAAGAAACAAGCTGTAGATCCATTCTTTGCAGAAGGTTTCCTGGAGCAGACCATCCCTCAGTTAAAATTCAAATGAGTAAGCCAGGTAAATAGACTATGGACGGTGAGTGTGTGAGAAAGAAAGTGGTACTTTTGATGTGGCGACCGAAACGGTTCAGGAAGACTGGAGAGAGAGTGTAGGAGGGGAAGTACTAGAAGAGGAGAAAAAAAATAATATAATAACAACACTACAGCCAGGCACTTAGTTAAGTCTGTTAAATGCCCTGTCTCATTTAAACCTCAGGAGGATTCTATGAAGTAGGAACTTCCTAATCCCATTTTTGCAAAGGAGGGAGCTGAAGAGTAGACTGAAAGTGGATTGGCCAAGGTCATTGAGCTCAGGGACACTGGACAAAGGCCAAGTGATGAAGGGCCTTATATTCCAAGGCAAACTTTGAATTCCCTCCGAAAGCAATGAGGAAATAAACAGAACAACTTTAACTAAAAGAGTGGCATGATCAGATCTGCATTTTATAAAGACTGACCTGCACATTGAGGGGGGACATGGATGTGGGGATGGGTGGGAGAAGTAGAAGGCAAGTGAAAGCAAATTAGAGCCAATTAGAAAGCTCTGGCCTACACCTGGCAGTGAATGATGAGGCAGCAGCTGTGCATCTGGTGAGACAGGAATCGATACGAGAGATATGAATGAATCACAGTGCACCATCATAGGCAATCAAGAGCTAAAGTAATGAACAACTGCAGATACTAAAGACTCTGCATTATTTTACATTCCTCACAGGATGATGGGAATCTTCATAATTATGCAAGATTTATATTATAGTAAATATTTACTTGGCAATCTGGAAAATTTGATTAGTGATTAATAGACCATGTTATTTTAAACTCATGGGTCAGAGTCATTAAGAAAAAAGAAAATTGCCTCTCTTATGGCATTATATTTTAATTCCAAGCAGGAAGACTTATTTAGAAGCCTTTGTTACAAAATATATAAACACAGTTTGAAAACACTTTATTTTGCTGACACTAGATAAGTTAGCCTCTGCAAAATAGGACAAATCTCTATAGCCTAGGAGAGTAGCCAGAGCTTCTAGAAATGAAAGCTCCAGTGCCCATCTTTGCCTCTTAATTTCTATGGGGAATTTAGTTTAAAATATAACTTGGTTAGCAGCCCCAGAATGAATTTCTCTCCATTTCCCTTTCACATGTTCATGAAAACTGGTCAAGTACAATTTACTATGGGCATGGCTTTCCTCCTAAAAGGATAAGAAAAGCAAAAGCTACAATTTTTCAGATGGGGAAAGCAAGTACCAGAACTAGACCCCAGTTTGCCTGGCTTTCAGGGACATTTTCTCCATTATAATATGAAGAACATGTAGGGATTCAGGCCATAAAATAGAATGATTCAGCATGTTTGCAAAAAGGCTGCCTGGAAGTTACATTTCTGCTAAAGTCCTGTTTTTGTGTATGGTTTTTGAAAATATAACCTAGAAATAGATTTATAGATTATGTTGAATTTGTATGTCAAGTTAAAAATAAATCTGCACAGGATGGAGGAATAGAGAATGGATTAGAGTGGACTTACTGATATTCTATTCATGAACTACTGTGATTAGTAATAGAAGAAAATGTGGCATTGGTGTGGAGAAAGTGGCCATGGTGGCAGCTGGGGGTAAGGAGTGGGAGGAAGACATGTAATGTGGGGGCATTTTTGGGGGTTGGAGTTGTCCTGGATGGTACTGCAGTTACCAGACATTGTATGTCCTCCCATGGCCTACTGGGTGGACTGTGGGAGAGTGTGGGCTATGGTGTGGACCATTGACCATGAGGTGCAGCGGTACTCAGAGATGTATTCACCAAATGCAATGACTGTCTCATGATGATGGAGGAGGTTGTTGTTATGGGGGAAGGAGTGGGGTGAGTGGGGTAGGGGGTATATGGGGACCTCATATTTTCTGAATGTAACATTAAAAAAATAAATAAAGAGAAAAAAATAAATCTGTATTTTCAGAAGTCTTGTTAAATTTTGGAGAAATGCAAAATAAGTCTTTTGAGAATAGCAAAAATGATGAAGGATGGCATAGATTATCTAGTATATTTCCTAAATCTAAGAAAGAAATAAGCAGTCATCAAGGTATAACATATATCAGAAGAGCATTATATGGAGTTATTGTCTTTCTTTTTTGCAATTTTTTTAAGTAATTAACAAATGTTAAGTGTACAGTCAATGTATGTTTACAAAGTGATCACATCCATGTCAATCAGGGACCAGTTCAAGAACCAGACCTTACCCATCATTCCAGAGACCCTCTTCCACCTACTTCCAGTCACTCATTTCTCCCAAACAATGTTAACCATTATTTTGGCTTTTAACAGCAAAGATTACTTTTTCCCTTGTTTTTGAAATTCATGTGAATAGAATTATACTGTATGCATTCTTTTTTCAGGCTTCTTTTCTTAATATAATGAAAGACTCATTCATATTCATCTGAATAAGGAAGTACTTTCCTATTTCCTGAAAGTATATATATGTTTACAACTACAAATGGAAGTTGTCTTAGTTTCCTAGCTGCTAAAACAATTACAATACAGTGAGTTGGCTCAACGATAGGCTCAAAACTGTGAGTTGGCTCACAGTTTCCCAGGCTAGAAGGCATGCTTCTTCCTAGGGTCGGTATCTTCTGGCTAACAGCAGTCATTGAAATTCCCTGGCTTCCAACACATGGCAATATACATGGGGCATCTTATCCTTTCTTTACCTGGGCTCTGTTGACCTTCCAGCTTCTGGCTGCTCTCAGTGGCTTCTACTTCTGTGTCCAATTTCCTCTGCTTATAAGGATTTCAGCCTTACTGGATTAAGTCCCACCCTCATTCAGTCTGGGCACACCTTAAATAAGAACATCTTTAGGGAAACGGACTTGGTCCAGTGGTTAGGGCATCCGTCTACCACATGGGAGGTCCGCGGTTCAAACCCCCGGCCTCCTTGACCCATATGGAGCTGGCCCATGCGCAGTGCTGATGCACGCAGGGAGTGCCACCCCACGCGGGGGTGTCCCCATGTAGGGGAGCCCCACGGGCAAGGAGTGCGCCCGTAAGGAGAGCCACCCAGCGCAAAAGAAAGTGCAGCCTGCCCAGGAATGGCGCCACCCACACTTCCCGTGCTGCTGATGACAACAGAAGCGAAGCGGACAAAGAAACAAGACGCAGCAAATAGACACAGAGAACAGACAACGGGGCGGGGTGGGGTTAAATAAATACTCTTAAAAAAAAAAAATCTTCAAAGGTCCTATTTACAAACGGGTTAATACCCCCAGGACCAGGGGCTGGGACCTGAACATGCCTTTTGTGGGAGTATGATTCATTCTCCAACAGGGACTGAATTTTTTCAAACGTTTTCCTGCAGCAAGAAAAAAAGACCATGTGACAATTTCCCCACTTTTCTGCTAGTCTTGAGAATTGCACTGATTAAGATCCAAATGTTAATTCACCCTTACATTCCTGGAATATAACTAGTTCAGTCAAGCTGCACTGACATCTTTATACATTTTGCTAGATTCACTTTGCTTAACTTTTGTTAAGAATTTTGCATATGTCCATGAGAAAGATTGGTTTGTAACTTATCTTTTTTTAATGTCTTTATCTGGTGTGGCAATCTGGTTATATTGGCCTCATAGTAAGAATTGGAAAGAATTCTCTGTTTCTACTCTTTGGAGTAATTTTTATTTTTAAGATTGTTGTTATTTTTTACCTTAAGTAGTTGGAAGAATTCACTGGTGAATCTTGAATATTGTGTGTGGTGCATGTACGTGCACAAGGTAATTAGCAACAGGTTCAGTTTTTTCCTGAATACTAGATTATAGATTTTATTCCTACTAATTTCAGTTTGGGTAAGTTTGTTTCCTGAGGAATTTGTCTATTTCATCCAAGTTGTTAAACCTATTGGCAAAAAGTTTTTCTTAATGTACTCCTATCATTTTAATGAACATCACCACAGCAAAAATGTTCATTCCTCCTTTTGGTAAATTTATGTTTTCCCTCCCTCCCCTCTCCTCTCTCTCCCTTCTTCACTCCCTTCCTTCCTTCTGTCCTTCTCCACTTCCTTCCTCCCTTTGTTCCTTCCTTCTTTACTTTCTTTCTCTCTCTCTCTTTCTTCCTTTCTTTTCTTTCTTGACTTCCTAGGTCTTTATCAATGCTATTAATCTATCTTTTCAAAGAACCAATTTTGCCTTTGTGCTCTTCTTTATTTTACTCTTTCATATTTAATTTCTGCTATTGACCTTATTATTTCATACTTTCTAATTAATATGCTTACATTTTGTTATTAATTTATGCATGTGAAGCTAAAATTTGAATTTGAGTTCTACTTTTTTTTAATGTTAGATCTTTTCTGGAATTCAAGTCAAATTATTCTCTAATTTCAGTTGTAATTTCTTCTTTGACCATGAATTACTTAGAAATGTTTTGTTTACTATCCAGTAGGTTAGAAAATGACTGGTTAATTTTTAATTATATATTCCTAGCTTGATTCCACTGGAGATTAGCCAACATATTCTGATATTACTCCTCTGAGATTCACTAACACTTTCGTCATGGTCCAGCATATGGTGATTTTGGTAAATGTTTCATATGCCCTTATAAATAATGTGAATTTTCTGTGATTAGGTATAGTATTATCTTTATTCCTAAGTCAGAACAAACAAATTTTGATGTTCAGATCTTTTATTTCCTTCAGGGCTTTGTCTAGTACAACTTACAGAGAGAAGTGTGCTAAAGTCTACTTCTATGACTTTTGATATGTTCATTTATACTTTTAATTACATTGTTTTATTTCATACATTATGAAGATGCATTATTGAGTGAACAGAGAATTAGGATTGTGATATCACTCGGACAGATTTTTATTATGAAATTCATCTTTTTAACTTGCTTAATACCTGAAAGTCTATTTTGTCTAATATTAATATAAATACTTTAACTTTTGTTTATTTTGTTTTTGCATGGATTTTAATTGCTTATTTGAACCTTTTTAGTCCATTATGTTTAGTGTATTTAAATATAAGTATTCCATTTACATAGATTATTATTATTAATTTGTGCTGGTATCTGCCACTTTAATGTTTGTTTTCTATTTGACCAACCTGTTTTATTTTTTTTGCTCTAATTTTTGCATGGTGTATTAAATTTATTATCCTATTTTCCCACATTAACTTATTAGCTATTTGCTATTTTGCTATTCTTTTATATTATAGCATGCATTCCTGAGTTAGTTTAATGTAGTAGCTATATTACCATTACCACTTTACCAGTAACACGAGTGCTTAGAACACTAATTTCATTTACCTCTCATAACCTTTCATGTTATTTTTGTCACAGATTTTAATTATAAATATATTTTAAAATATGTAGAACATTATGAATATTATTTTCTATAGTCAATATCCCTTCACATTGATCCAGACATTTACTATCTCACCACATTCCTTCCTGAACTAATTATATTCAATCTGAAATAATTCATTTTCCCCTAAAATTCCTTTTAGTATTTTTTAAAATTCAGAACTTCTGATGATGAATTCTCTCAGATTCTGCAAATGTCTTCCTTTTCCCCTTCATCTTTGAAGGTTTTATTTGCTTAGCATAGAATTCTAATTTTGCAGTTGTGTTTCAGCACATTAAAAATCTCATTACATTTACGCCTGACTTCTTTCAGCTCTGATGAAAAGTCAGATGTCACTTGATGATTTAAATATAGAATGTTTTTTCTTCTCTGGCCAATTTAAAGATTTTCTCTTTCTCTGGTTTTCAACAACTTCACAATTATGTGCCTAAATAATGTTTAATTTCCTCTTATCTAACCTAAGTTAAAGTCTTTCAGCATTTTGGAAAAATTTTCAGCCATTACCAGGTTGAAAATTGCTTATTGTTCATTCTCTTTCCTCTCCCTCTGTAACTCCAATTATGCATATGTTAGACCTTTTTTTTTTTTTTTTAAAGATTTATTTTTTATTTATTTAATTCCCCTCCCCTCCCCCGGTTGTCTGTTTTCTGTGTCTTTTTGCTGCGTCTTGTTTCTTTGTCCGCTTCTGTTGTCATCAGCGGCACGGGAAGTGTGGGCGGCGCCATTCCTGGGCAGGCTGCTCCCTCCTTCGCGCTGGGCGGCTCTCCTTACAGGGTGCACTCCTTGCGCGTGGGGCTCCCCTACGCGGGGACACCCCTGTGAGGCACGACACTCCTCGCGCACATCAGCACTGCGCATGGGCCAGCTCCACACGGGTCAAGGAGGCCCGGGGCTTGAACCACGGACCTCCCATGTGGTAGACGGACGCCCTAACCACTGGGCCAAAGTCCGTTTCCCCATATGTTAGACCTTTTGAGCAAGATCCACATCTCTTACACTACTGCATATTTTTATTAATTTATTTTTGTCTCTGTGCTTCATTTTACATATTTCCTATTGACCATTCTTTCCATTCATTGACCTGCCTTCTAGAATGTTCAATTTGCAGTTAAATTCACCAATTCAGAGAGAGTATTTTTCAGCAAGAATGCCCATTTAGAACTGCCAAACAATCCTTCACAGTGGCTATACCACTCTACACTTTTGTGTACCACCAACAATGAATAAGTGTTCCTATGTCTCCACATCTTCTCCATTTACAACTTTCTGACCATTTTAATGGTGGCTAATCTAATAAGTGTGAAATGATATCTCATTGTAGTCTTGATTTGCATTTTCCTAATTGCTAGTGATGTTCAACATTTTTTCATGTGTTTATTTGCCATTTGTATTTCTTCTTTGGTCAATTGTCTTTTGCCCATTTTTAAAATCAGGTAGTTTGTCTTTTTATTGTTGAGTAGTATGATCTCTTTATTTATCATGGATATTAAATGGTTATCAGATCTGTGATTGCCAAATATTTACTCCCAATGAGTCAGTTGCCTTTTCACCCTTTTGACAAAATCCTTTTAGGTGCAAAAGTGCTGAATTTTGTGGAGGCACCATTTATCTATTTTTTTCTTTTGTTTCTCATGTTTTCTGTATAAGGTTTAAGAAACTATCAACTACCATAATATCCTGAAGATGTTTTCCTACATTTTCTCCCAGAAGTTTTATGGTTGTCACTTTTATATTTAGGTCCTTAATCCATTTTGAGTTAATTTCTGTATAAAGTATGTTTTAGGGGTTCCCTTTCTTTCTTTTGAATATTGCTATCCAGTTCTCCCAGCATAATTATTTGACACACTATTCTGGCCCAGCTGGGACGACTTGATAACCTTGTCAAAAATCACTTGACTGTAGATGTGATGGTCCATTTCTGAGCTCTCAGTTTGGTTCCATTGGTCAATCTGTCTGTCTTTATGCCAGTACCATGCTGCTTTTACCACTGTAGTTAAGTAATATGCTTTGAAATCAAGCAGTGAGAGTCCTCTAACTACATTCATCTTTTTAAAGATATTTTTGGCTATTTTGGGCCCCTAATCATTCCAAATAAATTTGATAATTGGCTTTTCTATTTCTGCAAAAAAAAATGCTATTGGATTGCATTGAATCTGTAAACCAGTTTGGGTAGATTGACATCTTAATGATATTTATTCTTCTAATGCGTGAACATGGAATATCCTTCCGTGTATTTATGTTTTCTTCAGTTTCTTTTAACAATGTTTTCTAGCTTTCTGAATACAGATTCTTGATGTCCTAGGTTAAGTTTATTCCTAAATAGGTGATTCTTTTATTCACTATTATAAATGGAATTTTTTTTCTGATTTCCTCTTCAGATCACCCATCAGTAGTGTATAGAAACACTACAGATTTTGGTGTATTAATCTTGTATCCCACCACTTTGCTGAACTTGTCTATGAGTTCTAGTACCTTTATTGTGGATCCTATAGTATTTTCTAAATATAGGATCATATCATCATCAAATACTGAAAGTTTTACTTCTTCCTTTCCTTTTTGGATTCTTTTTATTTCTTTGTCTAGCCTCATTGCACTAGCTAGAACTTCTAGCACAATATTGAACAACAGTAGTGACAGTGGAGATCCTTGTCTTGTTCTTGATCTTAGCAGGAAAGCTTTCAGTATTTGACCATTGAGGACAATGCTAGCTGTAGGTTTTTCATATACGCATTTTACCATATTAAAACTTCCTTCTATTCCTATTTTTGGAGTGTTTTTATCAAGAAAGGGTGCTGCATTTTTCAAATGCCTTTTCTGCATCAATTGGGAGGATCATATGGTCTTTCTTCTTCATTTTATCAATGTGGCTTATTACACTAATTGATTTTCTTTTGTTGAACTTCCCCTGCATACTTGGTATAAAACCCCCTTGCTTGCGGTGTATAATTCTTTTAAAGTGTTTTTTGATTTGGTTTGCAAGTATTTTGTTGATGATTTCTGCACCTATATCCAAATTTACTGAAAAGAAACCCTCCAACTTCCTCTCCCTTTTCCTTTATAACAGCTGACAAGGAGAAAGATGTCTCTTCCCTTCTCAGCCAGCTGCAGTGAGCCAGGGGTTTTATCCCAGCTGAATATCTTGGGAGCCCTTCCCAGCCTCCACAATGTTTGGTAGCTCACTTTTGTTCTTTCTGGTTCTTTGTCTTTCTGTCCTCCACCCTCCTGGGAGAGGGGTAACACTGTCTTGATCTGCTGACCCCAAAGCAGGTCCTTCAGACAGCTTTTAGCCCTTTCTCTGTTATTTTTGTGAGAGTGTTGAACCCTGCCTGCTTACTCTGATGCCACCATCCTGGAACTCCCAAATTGGATTTTAAACCCATAAAGTTTCCAACTTTATCTTTCCAGGTCTGAGCATATGCCCTGCTTGTTTCCTGTCAATTGCAATGTTCCCCCTTCCAGGGTCTAAGTCTGAATTCTTACATTCTAGCTGTACTCAGATCTGCAAGTGCCTCCAGGAAATAGAAGTAGGAACCATCCATCCATGTCAATTCACCATTCTTTTGAGGAAGTTTCTGTTGTCGTCTCTTGATTTCAGATACCTTATGCTTAGTATTTGTTTACTAAGTAGCAGGAGACTGGAAAATTCAACTCAGCTTTTTTGAGAATGGGTTTATTTCTTCACTTTCCTGTTCTATGCACATTTGAATTTCACTAAATATGTTAGAAGGAAAGCTGGCCATTTGTTTGAGGAATTTTATCTCTAACTCTGTCACTCTAATCCTGCATGACTGCTAAAATCCTGCTGCTTAATTTTCACTCCAGAAGTAGTCCTCAGCCTGGAATGAGCACAGATTCTCAGCTTCTAGCCCATGTCCAGAATCAATTATTACACAGAGAGGGCTGAAAGTCCTATTTAGTCTTCTAAAAATGTTCCTGAAACTTTACTCAGTGTAGTCCTTAAACTTCTGTGGCTCTTGGACACTATTAAATTTTTAAAAATTAAAAGTTGGTCTCAGTGGAAGCATTGGTCTGTCAAATTTCTCTACCTTACCCCAAAGCATAAGTACTGACCTGTATTTTTTAATATAAATAAAATAAATGTCATTCTTCATTTTTTATTTCTACATGAAGGTTGCTTTCATGCCTTCTGAATACATACATATCTAATCCTTTTATGCAAGTGCTTCCTTGCACATAAAAGGAAGACTGATAAAATAATTTTATTTCAAAAGAAAGAAAGGACTATATACCATAATTTATTTCATCTCTTCCAAAACTTGCAAGGTATTTTAAAAATATAACCAAAGGTAAGTAAAACTAACAAAAATTTTTTTCTATATATGCTAGCTTCTTAGATATCATATCTACTTTATGTCTTATCAATAGGGATTTCTTTGCTCATACATTTTACAGAAAAGTTTTTTCCAGTTTTTCATCTAAGTACTGGTAAAATCAAGTCACAGCATCTGTGTTTTCTTTCTGTTCTGTTTCCTCTCTTCAGTGATAGAAGCTGCAGATGAACTCAATTATTGCCCCATCTCTCTTCCAAACATTCCCTTTTCCCTCAGTGTTGTTTATAAGGAGAGTTTTGTCCTCCAAAAGATAATGTGAGTTGGGAAACATGCCATAGAGAGGTTTGGGACTTTTTAAATTACAAGCATTTGATATCAGCATTTGCTTGGTGTCATGAAATCAAGAAATTCTGACATGCTTTTCCTTCTCCAAAACAATAACAATGGTAATGTATATGCACTATTTTCTACTTATCAAGGAGCTTTACCTGGTCTTCCATTTGCATCACAAAAAGCATGTAACAAAGTTATTATTATCCCCATTTGAAAACTGTGAACACTGACAGTCTAGGAATTACTTGATTTCCCCAAGGTAGGACAACTGGAAGTGAGCTGAACTGGGACTCAAATCCAGATCTTCCAATTTTAAATCCTATGCTGTTTTCTATTACTTAATTAATTTAGTGTGACCAAGTTACACATTAGGGATTATGTAAAGAATTGGGAATACATAATCATATAAAGTCCTGCCCTTATGTCTACCCAGTCTGTGGGAAGACCCAGACTAACAATCCATGATTTCCATAATAATAAATAAATATCATAGTATGCAAATGATAGTAACATAAAGGACTTTCATTTAAATTTTTTTTAAAAAAAGGGTGTCACTAAAGGTTACCTAAAGGTTAACAGTTGTGCTGAGTTTTGAAGTTCAAAGATTGGGTGAAGAGGGAGGAAAGAACATTTGACCTATGAAAGGCACAGAGGAATAGATCACAAACGTTCTAATCTTCTAAATATAATATTCCAATTGGGAAATGGTTAAAAGATGATGATTAACCTACATTCCGTTAAAGATTCTTAGAGCTTGAAGGTTCCCCAGAGTCTGCCTATTCTATCTACTTGTTAGCAACCATAGAAGATTCTTAAGTATACCAGCTAAGCAGGTCTTTAGTCTGCTAAAGGAAACTTCATAGCCTTTCAGTAATATTATCCACCAACCAACAATACATTTTTTATTTCTGAATTATTTCAAGAAATAGTCTTCAGAGCTCAAATACTACCCATTTTTGCTTTGGGTATGATCTTCTATAAATTATCATGGAAATGTGCAAGCACAAAGAATAATACGCTAATGCTTCAATTTGTTAAACTCAACATGCTCTTCATTAACTATTCTTTAAAAAGTCACAGCAATCTTTGAAGACATCAATTTCCCTCTATGTGGAGCAAGTCATCAATATACTCCCAACTAAATTGTTGTTCTTTATGAACTAAAACTTATAAATTTTGTTTTATCTGCTTCCTAATCTTTCACTTTCATTTAGTGACAGTTTCCTAACCTGAAAATAAAAGATAAATACAACTAGGTAATTGCCATTTCTACATTACTGATCCTACTATAAACTGAAATAATTCATCAATCATAAACTTCTTAATTTTTTAAAAAATGTGTACCTCTCAAAAATGAGAAATATTTATTTTATTCTCTCATTTTATGACAGATGCTGAGCCACAAGCAGACACTGTGTCAGCCTTGCTTTCTGCCACAAGTGCTGAACCACAATTAAATGCATTTTATAATCCAGTGATTTTCCCTGTTCTCCATCCTGCCTGAGTGCTGCTCTCCCTCTCTTCTTCTCTCCTTTTTCCTTACACTAACTATACTCCAAAAGTCTTATTATACCTTACAAATGCTACAATGAACAGAATGGCATTACCATCCCTGGAGTTTATGCTGTTGATTAGGATTCCTGAATTCCATAACCAAATGACAAATTGACTTTGACTTTAGGGAGCTCTCTCTTTGTGTCAATTGCTGAATATTCCCTTTCTGAATCTTACTTTCATTTTTTATCCCTGACACACAAGTAGGACCTGACCTACTTTCTAAATTTATATTATATTGCACTTTACCCTCACTTCTAACAACCCAATTTATTTCACTGCTTTGGAAAGAGAGAAGAAAAAAATAGGAACATATTTCTTGGTGAATAATTAAGTAAACTCTTACCAAACTCATCAGTTCAAAAATGAGACATATGAAACTATTAAAGAGATAGAGAAAAAATTAAAACTCATATTTTGCCATTTAATTGAAAGGTCAAGCAGGCCAAAATAGCTGCTGGAGTCATTCACATTCATTAAAACACAACACCCTGATAACTTTTTAATAAGTTATTCCCATTTTCCCAGTGAAGATATTGGAAGATGGAAATTAGGATATAAGATATAAAAAATTAAAAGCTCAATGCAGAATTTAAGAACAGAGAAAAGAGAGGGTAAGAAATTATAGAATCAATAATAAAAAAGTTTCTGGAGAGGAATAGATCAATGTCCAGATTTATAGTAACAAATACAGTATACAAAGGAAACTCTGAAAGCTTCCAAGAAGAAAGAAAAATCACATGCAGAATATCTGGAATTTGAATGTTTTCAGACTTCAAAACAATAATGGTTTCATATGCAAAAATGATTTAGTCTGATTTTTTATTTCATTAGATAACTCTGGACACTTTTAAAATAATAAATTGCAATGAAAGCAGAGAGCCAGTTAGGAGTCTATCACACTAATCCAACCAATATGGTAATGATATTGAGGATGGAGAATTGTTGCTAGATCTTAGATGTAATCAACAGGAGTGTAGATATAAAGAATCCCAAGGAAGAGAGAGAATCATACCAGCTTTCTAAATCCCATGGATATTCTAAGTGGTAAACATTGTCTCTGCACATAAACATAGTCTGGAAGATTTGGAATTCTTTTAAAGACTCCAATCAAACTTTACTTTGCTTTCCCTAAATTCCATATATAGATAGATAGATAGATAGATAGATAGATAGATAGATAGATAGATAGATAGATACACACACACACACACATATACTCTTTTTAAGATATTTTTACCCCTTCCCCTTCCCCCACCCTGCTGTTTTTGCTGTCTGTGTCCATTCACTGTGTGATCTTCTATATCTATTTCTCCTTTTGTCTTCTCTTTGCATTTTTTCTCCTCTAGGATTCACTGGGATTCAATCCTGTGGACCTCTGATGTGGAGAGAGTTTCCCTGTCAGCTGTGCCACCTCAGTTCCTGGTTTCTGCTGTGTTTCCCCTTGACTTTCCCTTTGTCTCTCTTTTAGTGCAACATCATCTTGCTGAGTGACTCACTTGCGTGGGCACTGGCCCACCAGTGGGCACTCAGCTTGTGCAGGCACTCGCATGGGCACTCAGCTCACTGCACAGGCACTAGGCTACTGAGTGGGCACTTGGCTCACCATGCAGGCCCTAGTCCCACCACAGGCATGCTTTCCCTTCTTCTTCACCAGGCACCCCCAGGGATTGAACCCAGTTCCTCCCATATGGTAGGTGGAAGCCCTATCATTTGAGCCACATCGGCTTCCTGACATATACACTCTTTTAGCTGAAAATATAGAAGATCTCTAAAGCATGGTAGCTCTCCATTCAGTTTCCCTTTTCCACCCAAAATACCCAACAAAACAAGTAAAAAGGAATTATAAAAAAAATTTTTAAAAATAAACTCTAAATGACATGGAGAGATAGCTGTACATTAAGTGTCAAACAGTCATGAAATAATTATATTCCTTAGAAATTTGGAGGGAGAATCACTGTTGTTAAAGTGGTCACAGAGGTGGGGATTCGGGCAGATTGCTGAAGTAAGGGTGTTTTGTTTTATAGATTTTAGAGTAGATGTGAGGCACTGCAGAGAATATATCATAAATTATAGGGCAGACATGACAACCACATTTGTGGGTATGGAGTAGAAGAGCCTAATTTGAGAGATCTTTAGTACCATCTGTAACAAATAAGAAAAACAGTTCTTGAATGTTTGAAAGTCTTCCACTGATAATTTGGGTCAATGCCCAAACACAGGAACTGGTACATTTACTCCTCTAGCTAGCCTTGCTTCTATTCAAACTAATACAATCAATGTAGATATAATTTCATCCCAACCATTTTTGAACAATCTATATTTTAGATTCTTTATGTGTGGTAGCCATGAAGTTGCCACACTGAGATCTCCCTTCAAGAGAACCTGCTGGAGGGAACATAGGTCATTGAAAACCTCCAATTGCCACACTTTTGGATGCACCATGATGTGTACCACAGGACACACTTCCCCTAGACTGCTCCCAGACAATCACTAGGCACAGCAGAAATACTAGAACTCAGCCTCTGTGGCCTAATGGAGAATTCCTTTCGCAGCCATCTTTTGCTTGAGATTCATATTGGCAAGGCCAAAGCTTTCTCAGAACTGCACTAACATCTGAGGATCTTCCTATTCAATCCTTCCTTCCCATTTTCTTTGCCCGGGTCTCTAATCAGCATCATGGTAGGAAGCCCTCTCTGCCTTCACAGGCATTTCCTGTGACTCTTCTGCATATCTAATTCCATCTTGGTGTCTGCTTTTCAGAGTACCCAAATTGATCCACTTAAACATGTCTCCATAAGAGTTAAAATTAATAATCATTCTTATCATAGATGTCGGAGGGTAGAAATCTATTAGTGCACACCATTCTGAAACAAGGGGTCATGCATTCCTTTCAAAGTTTAATTAAGTAACCATTCTAGGATTGGAAGGAACTTTACATAAATGGAAGTAGATTGGTTTCAGAAATGGCCATATTCCCCACCCCAACCTATATCCACATTCATTCTGCATAACTTTGCAGCTACTCCTATCAAGAGGTAAGACAATTTCTCCACTCTTTGAATAAAAGTTGGCCTTATGATCTGCTTTACTCAGCAGGGTGTGATGGAAGGAATATTCAGCAAGTTGCAAGCATAGGCCACTAGTCATCCTTCAAGATTCATCTGTTTTCTTCAAGGGCCAAATAGACAAGTCAAATGGGGATTTGGTGGGAATCATTACTCCTGCATTCTTTAAGCCCTTGATAGTGACATTAATACAGTACTACTTTTGGTTTAGTATTTTCCTAGGCAGAGGCAGTTCTAATGGCTTCCACTTGGCTTTCTGACCACGATAGCTGTCACTCACAGGTTAAGGGAATGGGGATTCATTCAGTTGCCGAGTTTCTTTTACAGCAAGCATAACAACGTCATTTATGCAGAGCCTGAGTTGGGAATTTGAAGCTCTGCAGTTATCCTTTTTCTAACAGCAATCACATCATACTCTTCATCTTGACAAAACGCTCAATGTATCAAATACATGGTCACCCTGAAACTTTCCTATTTTAAGTATTTAATTAGGAGTATCCAGTGGTGATATTTTGTATGTCTCCATGGCCACATCACATCATAGACTATCAGAGCCTTTTTTGTCATGGGAAATAGAGTCATTATTTCCTTTAAATCCAATCAGATTAAAGTACTAATTCCAAATACCCTAGACTCACTTCAGAAAATTCATCCTCTAAAACCACACTTGGTATACCAAAATCTGTTGTCAGTCAGGGTTCTCCAGAAAAGCAGAACCAAAAAGAATATATGTAAATATATATAAACAAACTTATAAATATGAGAAAGTATGAGGGTTAGCAAGTCCAAATTCTATAGGGCAGGCTGGAGGCTGGAAATTCTGGTAAGAGTGATGTTGAAGTCTGGAGTCTGAATTCCATAAACTGGAAACTTAAGGAGTGAAGGGTGTAGTCTTGACAAAATTTCTTCTTCTTCCCAAAACCCTCAATTGTTTGATTTAAGGTTTTCAACTCATGAGATGAAGCTCATCCCACACTAATGAGAATAACATCCTTAACTTAAAGCCAACTGATTGTAGATGCTAACCCCATCTTACAAAATTTCTCCACAACAACATCTATACCAATATTTGACCAAACTGGACCCTATAACTTTGCCAAGTTGACACATAAAATTAACCAGCACACCACTCTCTGCCCCAATTCACCTCATCATCCTCTTCCTCACCTTCTACATCCATCAATCCCTAACTGTAAGAAACTATAACTCTAAAATATTCTTCCTCTTCTGTTTTACTACTTCTTCATAGCACAGGCCCTATATTCCCACTTGCATTACTGTAAGAGGTGCCGTACTTGCTCCTTTCCTCTAGCATTTTTTCTTCAAATTAATCACAATTCTGTCAGAGTGATATTTCTAAATTCAAATTTAATGTAGTACTTTTACTAGCTTCCTTAAAAATACTTTGTCTCAGGTATAAATTCTTTTTGCAATGTTTAAAAGGCCCTTCATGATCTGAACTTCACTTTCCTTTCCTTACTAATAACCCTTCCCTAATTATCTCTTTGCCACTAAAATTCTGGCATTCTGTGGACATTACAGGCATATCATGTACTTTCTTCTCACTATGTTTTTTACATATTATTTCAGTAGAAATAGCTTTTTGGTCCATCCTTATCATGTCCTTTAACTCTCTCCTAAATGGTAACCTTATCTGTGAGCTCTTCCTTTTTGTGTGCTTCCCTCATGAGGTCCTAGAGAAACTACATACTTACCACAGTGTACTGTAATTGATTGTTTACTTGCCTGTGTCTCTTTGGTTTTTTAAAATTTATGATCATCTAAGCTATCAAAACCACTGAATGAAATATTACAGCAATACCTACATGTGGCAACTGTCCTCCCTTTATCATGCCACAAGTCAGAGATATAATAAGAATTACAAAATGATCAAGGCCAAGGCCATGGGTCCTGGACTAGGTCTTTGTGTACTTAATTCACCCTATGCAGTTCTAAAAATATTGTTGGTGCTTTTGTTGGGTTATTGAAAGGAGAAATGAATGCATAAAAGTTAACTTCTTGCAAAATCTTCCCCTTCCTCTAATGAATAGTGGAAATTCACTCCCTGAGATTCACCTTAAAACTTGAAGCTTTGGTTAGCTTTCAAAACATTAACTTACAAGGGAAAGGCAATACTTCAAATCTTAAAGGCATGTAAGCCATTTACTTGAATGTGGTTGCTGAGTCCCTGTGGTAGTTTTTATGGCTCCATGAGTAGAAAAGCTATTGGGAATAAGTGGACATGAGAAGAAATAGCAGCTTCTTGACTATTTCCACAGATTTTTTTCCCTTCATCCTAAGCTTCTGAACACTTTCAGATTGTTCTCTATACTTCTTTCTAAATTAAATTAATTCTTTGTCTCCTTTGGATTATTAAACTATATAACTAATCCTTTTGTCTTCATTAGCATAACTTAAACTTCAGCCTAACTCATTATGAAAAATTTCACATTATGAAAAATTCCAAAATAATGTTCTATTTTATTAATAAAGTTTTATTGAAGTAATATTCTTAATTGTACATTTGGCATTATTGTTGCAGACAGAGCAAATTGAGAAGAGCAATATGGCTTTGTTTTCTCATGCATCAAATTTCTTGAACTCAAAATATACATTTTTAGAATCTTCTCCAATTCAGAAACAGTCTGGAATACCCACTTTCCCTCAGCAACCACATGGAAAGGGTCTGAAGGAACCCATGGGTATTTCAGAGGCCACCAATATACCACAGAGACCAAACGCATTAACATCAAGATTTATATATAGACCAAACATTGGTGATCCAAAAAGTTCTCCAAAAAAGAAAAATGCAGGTTAGTTTTCTGCTGGATAAGATAACTTAGAAGCACTTTACATAAATCACAAAAGCAATAAACAAACAAAAAATCTATATTTTATTGCTTTCCTACTTAAAAGATTTTATATTTCATTTTAGGAAAACAGGATAAGTTGTGGTTTGACTTTTAAGCTAAAAACACAGTTGTAAAAAGAGTTCTGTTCATCATTCAAACAACAGGATGACAAAGATCCCTTACAAACCATTTGGGCCCAATCCTGAGCATCCATTTCTCTGATCATGCTTGGACTGTTCCAAAAAGTTCTGTCTCCAATTTCCCAGGTGAGTTGAAGGCCAAGGCTATATGCCTTAGTTTCATATTTCTAATCTGGAGGAACTGTCCCAAGTTTCTAGAGGTTAAAACTAGTGCTTAATCTGGGGTCTAAGGAATTTGAAATTGGTGATCTATTCAGGCACTGATACATTTTATAGCCATTGATAAATCAATTAATCAATTAGGTTGTTGCAAAAGTAATTATGGTTTTGCTTTGTTGAAATATACCCTTTGATAATCAGCATACATTCTTAAATAAATGTGGTTATGTTATACATCATTTTAATATGCATTTCTTGCTTTATGGTTTTTTGCTAGTGACTTATTACTTGCTGTTTATTTTTATTTTAGACTATGGAAATGATGTTAGACAAAAAGCAAACTTAAGCAATTTTCTTATTTGAGTTCAAAATGGGTCTAAAGCAGCAGAAATAATTCTCAACATCAACAATGAATTTGCCAGGAACTGCTAGCAAACATACAATGCAGTCATGGTTCAAGAAGTTTTGCAAAAGTGACAAGACCCTTGAAGATGAGGAGCATAATGGCCGGCCATCAGAATTTGATAATGACTAATTGAAAATAATCATTGAAGTTGATCCTCTTACAACTCAATGTCCACCATTCTATGGTCGTTTGGTATTTGAAGCAAATTGGAAAGGTAAAAGTTTGGTAAGTGGGTGCCTCATGAGCTGAATCGTCATTTTGAAGTATTGTCTTCCTTATTCTACGCAAACAAGGAACCATTTCTCAATTGGATTATGACGTGTGATGAAAAGTGGAGTTTATGCAACAACTGATGATGACCAGTTCAGTGGTTGGACTGAGAAGAAGCTCCAAAGCATTTTGCAAAGCTAAACTTGCATCAAAAAAAGGTCATGGTCACTACAGCTTTCTGAATCTGCTGAAACCATTACATTTGAGAAGTATGCTCAGCAAACTGATGAGATGCACCAAAAACTGAAATGCTTGCAGCTGCCATTTGTCAATAACAAGGGCCCAATTCTTCTCCACAACGCTCAACTGAATATTGTAAAACCAACCCTTCAAAAGTTGAATGAATTGGACTACAAAGTTTTGCTTCATCCACCACATTCACTTGACCTCTCGCCAACCAGATTCCACTTCATCAAGCATCTCAACAACTTTTTCCACAACCAGCAGGATGAAGAAAAAGCTTTCCAAGAGTTCATCAAATTCTGAAAGCATGGATTTTTATGCTACAGGAATGAACAAATTCATTTCTCATTGGCAAAATGTGTTGATTGTAATGGTTCCTATTTTGATTTATAAAGATGTGTTTAAGCCTAGTTATAATGACTTAAAATTCATGGTCCAAAACCACAATTCCTTTTGCACCAACCTAATATTAAAACCTAAAATAAGAAGGTATAAATATAAAATAATGTCACCTCAGGTTTGCATAATGTTCTACAGTTTGCTAAGCATTCGTGTGTGTTTTCACACATGATCCTTAACAAAAGTTATATGGGAGAGGCTAGATAGAAATTAACATCCTTATTGTCGTGATGAGGTCAGTAGACCAAACAACTGATACACAGCAAGTAACTAGCTTTAACAAACAACAGTACTCAAACATGGGTCTCTTGGATCTTTTTTGGCTATTCATGGCTCCTTTGCAAATTTCCTTCCAGTCCTAATATTTTTTGATTCTAGTTCTTAATGCAGTATAACTGAGCAACATTAAATCATAAGATTAAATTTACTGTATCTCTTCAATTCCAAGTTGTTGAGATCCTATGTAATATGTTTTATGCTAGGTTCCAAGAATTCAAACAGAATAAGACTTTTGTTCACTGCATAGCAAAACTTTTTACAATAACCAAGCCATATGACTATTTTTCTCAGATCAATGCTGCCTATCCTGGGTATTTTTAGCCTATTTTATAATTGAATAAACAGGCTAAGAGGGGCTGTCAAAGAAAGTCTTAGGGCAAGTAGGACTTAGAAAGGAAAACAAAAAGGTTTATTGAAAAAAATAAGTGAAGGAAATCAAGTTTTTGAAGGACTGGCTCTCCAAAGTTAAATAAAAACATTATATCCAACAAATATTTAAAGGGAAAATCTCACAAAATTACCAAGGTTATCAAGTTTACCTCAATCTTTTTATGGTGAATAAACAGAAGTTTATCATGCTCACAAATTCAAATATTCAGATATCAGCACAGTTAAGCTCAAGTATAAAAGTTTTGTTAGAAAGTCCACGATTACGGCAAATAATCTAGGCTTAATTATTTCAGTGACCAGAATCAGATAAAATATATAATTACAATTTTAATTTATCAGAGTCTAGCAGAAGGAAAAATAAATTCTTACTGAAAGTATAAAGAAAATCACACGATCACAAAATAAGGACCAAAAGAAGCCACTGTTCTTCATTTTAATCATTATCACTGATTGGCAGTTATTTGTAGATAATTTAATGGCATTTAATTTTACCATTTTCCTAATTATTAGCTTATAATACACATTAACACCTTTCATAGAATTTTTTGCTTTGAATTCTATGGATCAGTTGGGACAAGATATATTTAGAGAATGTTTCACTGTAATTTGCAAAATATAATCTGTGATAGATTTCTTTTGCTAAAAACCAAACAACAACCATAATTAAATCAGTTACACTAGCACATTTAGTCCAAGATAGTTAACTTGCTTTGTTGAAACTAGTATAAGTGGTTTCAACAAAAAGTCATGTCATCCTCAACAGAAATAGATTTGGAAATCCAAACTCAGCCTACTTGGATCAGTCTAAAAGATATGTCATTTGGTGAAGATGCAAACTCTGCTCGTTAATCTATTTCCTGAGCTATCAATAGTCAAAAGTATGTGGTACCATTCTTGACTGAAGTTTTGAAGTTTTCTTTTTTCCCCAAAATGTCACACTGCTTTTTAGCTCATATAAAGATAAATGTAAGGAAAGAGTAGAAACTAACTGAGTAATAAGATTAAATGGCCCTAGTAAATTTATTATATTATCAAATAATATTAGAATAGAGAAAAGTAGGATTCTATATTGATATATAAAATATAATAAATTTATAAATATATAAAATGCATTACCTTGAAACAAGGAGGGCATTAAAATCTTGTCAAAGGTAATTAAAGCTAAAGATAAAATCTTTTTTATTTAATTCATTTTAGACAGTTATTATGACAGTCTTGGTATATTAATATATTTTTTAATCTGGAAATCATTGAAATATTTATTATTACATTTTACAGAGATATCATTAACCTAAGAAGTCTGTGGCTTTAATTTGATAAAATAAATAATCAGATATTATAGAGGAAGTTAAATTATTTAATTACTTTTAGTATCTTTTCTTTTACAGATGCAAAAAATAAGTTCTATTGCCCAGTGGCCATTTGACAGATCCAAAAGAGTTCATTAAGTATAAGATATATCTTAATAAATTTACTTTTTCTCAAATTGGACTTTGACTTTAAGGAAGAAAAAAATCAAGGAGAGTTGTCGGAGGAGACCCAATATGATTGACATGGCATTGAATAGAGTATAACAAGAGTTTTGGTTCATTGGAGGAAATAATTAACCCTTGACTGAACACTGCTTTGATCATATCTAGCAAATCTTAAAATTTATAAGGCATGAAGAGCACTGAAAAATGTAACTCGTGTACATAAGATTGTTTCATTATTATTTAAATCCCTTTAAATGTAATTTACTATTAGTAAAATATTAAAAATATAGTATGGGGTTTATAACATGTAAATGTAGGATGTCTGGAAAATAACACAAATGTTGGAGGAGGAGAAATATAAATATAATATTGTACAGCTTTTATATTAAAAGTGAAATAGTAACAGGAGAGGCTTGTGAACAAAGATCACATCTGAGTCCAGCTCCATCACACAGAAACACACACTCCAAAGAAGGGCCAACTGACATGGCACTGAACTCCATCTGCCATGACCATAGAACCTGTGGGTCTCTGTAGCCCTCAGAAGAACCAATACCCGGGGTTGTATCTACTTTATCTGCCTCTGGGACTCTGCTCAGGTGTGCATAAGGGCAACCCCTCTGATAACCTCCTGACTCTTTTTGGAGACTCATAGCCATATGAACTCATTTGTCCTTTCCATTTCCCCCTTGATTCAGGTAAAAAAGCATTTTTAACTCCTGGTACTATATGTAGACTGAGATATTCTGCTGGTCCGAGTTGACCCTTTTATTCAAGGTCATTTTCTAGTTACATCATCAGCTGGTACTTGGTAGTAATCCCTCAGCACCAGCGAGGCTCATCCCTGGGAGTCATGTCCCACACTGGGGGGAAGGCAACGCATTTACATGCTGAGTTTGGCTTCGAGACTGGCTACATTTGAGCAACATGGAGGCCCTCAGGAAGTAACTCTTAGGCATCCTGCAGCTCTAGGCCTTGTTCTTATTTCAGGTGCACAGGCTCACAAGCATAGTCATTATTATCAAGGGCTCATTGTTGGACCTTCATTCTTTTTTGGTCTTTGGCGTTGAACTTGGGGGATTGTTGCTATTCCTTTAGGGACTGTGATAGAGCTCCCCTGGCTATGAACTCAGCACTCCCTCAGTTGTTGTTTTTAATTGTATGCACTATGAAAATATCCAAACATTTTTATGTACCCTGGATAAATGCCCTGTAGAACTCCCTGTCAATAACATTCCACACCAGTATTCCTCCACTGCCATTGTTGAACCTCTCTGTGATCCAAAACTTTCTGAAAAGTGAAGCCCAATATATTGCCAGGTTCCCTTAATAGTAAAGTGGAATATAGCAATGAATTTAAAGGTTAAATACAGAATACATATTAATTTGGAAAAATTACAGTAAAAATAAATTGGGGTATCAAAAAATTTAAAAATGCAAAAGCTTTGTTTTTGATGTTTTGCCTTCCATCACTGCAATAAGTGTTGCCCTGTATGCAAATTGGAAAGACAACTACTTCCTTCTTTTCCTCAGTGTCTATGTCCTATCTTTTTCTTTTCTTTTTTCTAATTATTAAGCTTATCTTCACAAGAGTTTTAGATCACAGTAATTTATATATACAATATACAGTACTCCCACATATCCAACATAAAACCTTTTTCCTTCCACAGCAATAATCTTTTTACATATTCATACTGTATTTACTGAAACTGATGTACAGATATTGAGACAATAGTTTTCAAACAAGGTAACATTTGTGTTTACATTGTGGTTTACATCTTGTAGTTGGTGCTGGGGTTTACTATATACCCAGGGGATCTGAATCTCTGGACTGACCATATGATACCCAGGCCCTGAACCTCAACAGACTTCAGCTCCTACACTCTGGTTTATTGGACTTACCCCACAGCTAGCATGGAGTTGAAGAAGGTCAACCACCACACCGTGGAGCCAAGAGTGCCTACAACCGAAAGCAGGAGGATTGCATCCAGCATCCATGTGGAATCTAATCCCCCTCTTGATATAGATGTGGAGTGGACACAACCATTCCAAGGTCCACAGGATGGAGGAATAGAATATGGATTAGAGTGGACTTACTGATATTCTATTCATGAACTATTGTGATTAGTAATTGAAGAAAATGTGGCATTGGTGTGGAGAAAATGGCCATGGTGGTTGCTGGGTGTGGGGAATGGAAGGAAGAGATGAGATGTGGAGGCATTTTAGGGACTTGGAATTGTCCTGGGTGATGCTGCAGGGAGAGTTACTGGACATTGTATGTCCTCCCATGGCCCACTGGGTGGACCGTGGGAGAGCGTGGGCTATGATGTGGATATTTGACCATGAGGTGCAGTGGTGCTCTGAGATGTACTCACCAAATGCAATGAATGTCTTATGATGATGGAGGAGATTGTTGCTATGGGGAGAGGAGTGGGGTGAAGGGGGTAGGGGGTATATGGGGACCTCATATTTTTTAATGTAATATTAAAAAAAAAAAACAAAAAATAAAAAATAAAAAAACACATTAAATGAATTATACACCATAAAAAAATTAAAAACTAAAAGCGAAATAGTATACTATCATTTTGAAAGGCAAGGCTTGGTAGAGTATGTTAAAAATATGTTGCCTATAAAAATGTGCAATTTAAATATGAAGGCTTACATAGGTCAAAAGTGAAAGGATGGAAAATGATGTGCCTGTACCATGCAAACACTAATCAAACAAAAGCTTAAGTAGTCAAATTTATATCAGAAAAAGTAGATTTCAGGGAAAAGAATATTATCAGGGATAAAAAAGGCTATTGCATAGGGAATCAGTGAATTATGAGGAAGATATAGCAGCCCTAATTTTGTGCACCTAATAGATAAGATTCAAAATAAAGAGCTGCAATCAGAAATAAAAAAATCCACAATCATAGTCATAGATTCCAGTACTCCTCTCTCAATAATTTATAAGACAAGTGGAAAAACTATAAAAATATATAGAAGATTGGAATAACACACTCAACCAATCTGACCTAATTGACATTTATGGGGCACTCTACCAAATAATAACAGAATGCACATTTTTTTAAGTGTGCACAGGACAAAACATTTACAAAGATAGACCATGTTCTGCATCTTAAAATAAGTTTCAATAAATTTTTAAAATATTCAAATCACTAAAATTATGTTCTCTGACCACAATGAAATAAAATTGGAAATGAGGAACAAAATATCTTGAAAGAATCTCCAAATATCAGGAAGTACACAGGTAACATCAATCAACATTGATGTTATTCCATAAAAATTAAAAAGTTGACTTGAGAGTATTATGTTTACCTTTATGCCAATAAATTGGTGACTTAGAAGAAATAGACAAATACTTTTACAAACACAAACTAACAAAGCTCACTTGAGATGAAATATACATCATGAATAGCCCTCTGTTTATGAAAGGAATTGGATTTGTATAAATAAACAAAACCTTCTCACAAAGAAAGCTTCAGTTCCTGTTGGCTTCCTAGTGAGTCCTAACAAAAATTTCAGAAATAGCTAATATAAATTTAACTCAATTTATTCCAGATCACTGAAAAGGAGGAGATAATGAGTAATTGTTTTCCTATCCTTATATCATAACCAGAGAAGTCATTACAAGAATAGATAAAGACCAATAACAGTCACAAACATAGATGCAAAATTCTAAACAAAAGTTTAGGAAATCAGATCAGGACACACACAAATCATAACCAATTGTTATTCATTCAGAAATGCAAATCAGTCAATGTAATTCACCATAGTAACAGGCTGAAATGGAAGAAAATTATATGATTATCTCAATAGAAGTCAAACAATCATTTGTAATAATCCAATATCAAATACTCAGAAAATGCTCTAGTCAAATAAGAACAGAAATGAGTTCCTCAATCTGATAAAATGGAACTATGAAATTTTACAGATAGCATCATTCTTAATTATGAAAGAATGCATGTTTTCATTCTAAGATCAGTAAAAATACAAGGATATCCACTCTTAGTATTTCTATTCAATATTGTATGGAGGTTTTAGTCAATGATATAAAGAAAGAAAGAAAAGACATATTGGAAAGGAATAATTAACACTGCTTTGACCATAGACAACATTACTGTCAATGTAGAAAATCCAGAGATGCCTAAGAAAAGCAACCTGAACCAATAACTGAGCTAGCAAGGTTACAGAATACAAGATAAATAAACATAAATCAATTGTATTTCAATATACCATCAATGAAAAAGTGTAAATTGAAATAAAAAGCACAGTATCATTTACTAGGTAAAAACAGGAAATACTTCAGTGTAAATCTGACAAAATATATTTAAGACCAGTAATCTGAAAACTACAAACCTCCTTTGAGAAGTGTTAAAGCAGAACTAAATAAATGAAGAGATAAATAGTCTTCATGAGCAGGAAGGTTCAATTTTCTAAGATGCCAAGTTTCCCCCAAAAAGAATTTGCTCAAGCAATGCAACCTCAATCACCAACCTTGCATGTATTTAGTAGAAAAGGACAAGCTGATTCCAAGAAATGCAAAGGATCTAGAATAACTAAAGCAACTTTGAAAAACAATAAAGTGACTGGCTAACATTGTCTAATGTCAAAACTTTAATCAAGATTCTGTGGTATTTACATACAGATAGACAAATAGATCAGTGGAGAAGAATAGAGAGTCCAGAAATAGACCTAACCATATATAGACCATTCAACAAATTTATGAAGGCAATTTAGTGGAGAAAGAAAGTTCTGTTCAATAAATTGTGCTGGAAAATTGGATATCTTAATGCTAATATATAGTCTTTGAGCCATATCTCATATCATAACCAAATATTAACTCCAGAAGTATCATAGTCATAAGCATAAAACATAAACCTATGAAACTCAAGAAGAAACAGGAGAAAATCTTTGAAAGCTGGGGTTAGTTAAAGATTGCTTACATACTGTAAAGTATGATCCATAACAGAAAAACTTAAAAATTACATTTCATCAAAATTTAAAACTTCTGTTCTTTGAAAGACACTGTTATGAGAGTAAAGGATATAAATGACTTGTACACAGAAAACTACAAAACATTGGTAAAACATATCAAAGTCCTAAATAAATAGGACATTCATGTTCATGGAATGATTTCTAAATATTAAGGTGTCAGTCCTGCTGAAAGCAATTTACAGATTCAATCCAATCCCATAGAAATTCAAACAGCTCTCCTAGCAAGAAGTCAATAATCAAATTTATACAGAAAGGAAAGGACCCTGAATATCCAAAATCACCTAGACAAAGAATGAAGTTGAAGGACTCATACTTCCTTGCTTAAAAACTTATTATCGGACAACCAGCAAGATGGCTGTGGAGTAAGGCACTCCTAGAGTCAGCTCAGGCTACAGGGCAGTTAGTAAATACCCAGAGCTATCTGGAGCTTGCTGAAGCACCTGTTTGGGACTCCAGGAGGCCAGAAGAGCATCCTGTAACATCCTTGAAGGAATGGAAGGAGGAGACTGCCCATCTGCATAGAAGACTCATAAGTAGAGCACTCCATGCCCCAGAGGCCAGTGCCCATCCTCCACTGGAGGCACAAGCCACCTCTGGAGCTGTTTCATGGCTGGAATTGAAAGTCCCACTTCCCAAAAATGGGGGAGAAAGAGACAGTTGGGCACCAACTTCAGCTACTGAGTAAATTCTATGGACTAAAGTATAATTCTGAGAATAGCTAATGTTTGAGCCTGTCCTAGTGATGGATGTAGAATGACCAAATACCTGAAAGTAACTTATTTCTCTCCCTGTTGCTAGCATATAAAGAAAAGAATTGTATGAAAATCAGAAGGTAATGAAATGCAACCCTCTCTTTGGGCCAAATTCCACTTTTGTTGGTCTAGAATATCCTGTTAAGGCAATGAAGTATGAAAACCAGCTTCAATCAGTTGTCCGGGCCTGTGCAGAAGCAGCCCCTTGCTGGCCTCACTTCAACTTGCTTAATTAACATAGTAAAATTCCCACCCAGGGGTAGAGTTATCTGCCCCTTTCTTGATCATGCAATGTATGTACAAGCATGATTTCCTGAACATGCTAATCATACAATTATATAACCAGCTATGTGTTCATCCATATGTATAAAATCTAATGCATAATCAAAGCAAATACTAAGTAGTAACTTGGATATTTAAGTAAGAGTGAAACTGTAGCACAGGGAGTCAGGTCTGAATCACTTTGGACTGGCCTTGGCTCCTTACCTCTGCAGACGTAATAAATGTGAGTTTGCCTAACTCTTGTGTTGAAGTTTCCTTCACGCCATCTCTGGTTATCCAAAAAGGCCCTGCTTTGAGGTCTAACAAATTGGTGACCATGAAGGGAATAAGTAAGTAAATAAATAAATAAATAAATAAATAAAAATAATCAGAGAATGCTTCCAAGGTGAGCTGTGGAAGTGGTTGTCTGCACCGAGGTATCCCTGACTCCAGTGGCTGCTTTGGATCTTCCCAAGGACTTGGGGGTTCCCTGGGGCAGAGCCCCTTCCCAGCTGCCAAAAGAACCAAGGCTCACGAGGTTAGGACAGAGGACCGGGTTGTCTCCTTCCCCTGGCGGGTGAGTTCGTCCCTTTATTCATTACTCTTTTTCTTTTAGCTAACTGCAAGTTAGCATTTGGTTTACCTTTACTCAGGTAGTAAAGGTTTGGTTACAGTGGGAGAGGTCTTGGTGGGTTTGAGTCCCACTTCCTCACTCCCTTAAAGGGGAAAACTGCTGTTTGGCTTTGGCTAACTGTGAGTTAGCATTTGGTTTACCTTCGCTAAGGTAGTGAAGGTTTGGTGGTAGTGGGAGAGGTTTCGTGGGTTTGAGTCCCACTCCATCACTCCTTTTAAGGGGAAGCCTGCTGCCTTTTGTGCCTTTACTTTTGGCTGTTCTCTTTCTTTCTGCCGCCATTGGGAACGAGACGTCGGTACCTGAGTGCTCACCACCAGGATGCATCCTGAAAAATTGGTCTAAGTTTGGAGAATCTGGGGTACAAAAAAAATAAATTACTTTTTGTAATGAAGCTAGGCCTAGATATAGATTAAATAACAGAAAAATTTGGCCAAAAACATGAGTGTTTGAATTTAATACTATACTGCAATTGGATTTGTTCCGTAAACAGCAAGAGAAATGGGCAGAAATCCCATATGTTCAAGTTTTCTTGGAGTTGTGGAAAAATAAAGAAACCAGAAAGAGTTGTGGGTTAATGTTGTGTGGGCCCCCTTCAGCCCTGGTTACAAAAACAGTTAAGGTCCTGGGATCCCCTCTCTTAAAACCCATTGATGAACTCCTCAACTTAAGTACCTCACCCCCTCATTATTCTAGACCACCTCTGCCTCCTCCCTCACCAGGGCCACTCCCAAAACCCACTCTTCTCTAAGAGACATCAGGCCCGCTTTCCCTCCCACAAGGGCCTTTCCTTCAATCTCCCTCCCATAATTGGAGTGGAGCTGTTTTCAGCCAGGGTAGCCCCCCTACCCAAAGGAGACTGTAGGTCAGTTCCTGCTCCGGCAAGTTCCAAATAAAATTGATGATCAAGGATGACCCTGAGGCTTTCCTTTTGTCCACACTCCTTTCACTACATCTGATTTATTTAATTGAAAAAATAACACTCCAGCTTATTGTGCAGATCCTGAGAAAGTAACAACCCTGTTTGTTTCCACTTTTGCCACACAAAATGTGGCTAATAAACAAGCCCTTATAAACATCCTCCTTACCCCCGAGGAAAGACTAATGGTCCTTGAAAAAAAGCACAACAAGCCAAGGCATTGCAGCAAGTGGCACCTCAAAACCTTATTTACAGCTCCCCAAATGAGGCAGTCCCTAAAGCTGATCCTCATTGGAATCTGCATTCTTGCTGGGCTGTGGAAAGGTGCTCCAAAGCCAAAATCAATCACTAAATTACAGGAGGTCCAACAAAAACCTCCCACAGCTTTGGTTGGTGGGAACACAGAACCCCTTCAGGGGCCTCTGAATGTAAGCAAGCCTTTCACCAACTGAAGAGGGAGCTAATGAGTGCCCCTGCTCTGGAAGTACCAGATCTCAGAAAACCTTTTATTTGTCCATGAGAAACAAGCAGTAGCCCTTGGAGTATTAACCCAGAAATTGGGAGGTGAGCATTGTCCGGTAGCATAATTCTCAAAATTACTAAACAATATTGCAAAAACGGTGGCCGGCATGCTTAAAAGCTGTTGCTGCAACCTGTGTATCATTACAGGAAGCTGAAAAATTTACATTAGGACAGCCCCTCACCATTCACACCCATCATCAAGTACTAATGATGTGGGCTATGGGTGGCAGGCTCTTTGTCTCTTCAGAGATAACCTAAACTGTAACTTATGGGTGTGGGATAATGAAAGGTTGCAGTCCTGCCCTTGGTGAGCAGGAGACAGTTTAACAATGTAAGGTCTATAAACTTTAAGTATTCAGGGGAAATGCAAAGAAAATATGCTAAAAGCTTATCGAATGCCTGAGGTCCATGCTAAAAGCTTACTAAGATGTGGAAATATATGCTAATTCAAGCCTATTGAGAACTGAAACAAAAGGACCATTTGGCCTTTCCTTTCTGGATAAAAGGGACTAAAAAATCTTGTTCGGGGCTCGGGATTCAAACAGAAAGTTCCCGAGGCCGGCTGACCATCAATAAACCATTTTTCCCTCTCAAAATCATTCCTGAGTCCTGGCCTCTATATACTCAAGTAATTGAACTTCTCTCAAATTCTACAACACTAACACTGCTTGAAGGAAAGGGGAATCTTTGGTTAACCCAAGGGAGGCTTGGAAATATCAAGCAGCACTCCTAGACAACTCAGAAGTTAAATTAAAAGTCTGTGCAACCTCAAATCCAGCTTCTCTACTCCCATCAAGCACCGAAGAAATACCTATTCATGACTGTATAGAAATGCTAGAGGAAGTCTTTTCTTCCAGGAAAGACTTGCAGGATACTCCTCTACTAGATCCAGATTTAGAAATCTTCATGAATGGAAGTAGCTTCATTGAAAAGCTGGATATGCTCTTTTTTTTTTTTAAAGATTTATTTATTTACTTAATTCCCCCCCCCTCCCCCAGTTGTCTGTTCTCTGTGTCTGTTTGCTGCCTCTTGTTTCTTTGTCCACTTCTGTTGTCGTCAGCGGCATGGGAAGTGTGGGCGGTGCCATTCCGGGGCAGGCTGAACTTTCTTTCATGCTGGGTGGCTCTCCTTACAGGGCTCACTCCTTGCCCGTGGGGCTCCCCTACGTGGGGGACACCCCTGTGGCCTATATTTTCCCAGAGAGGCTGGCACAGGTCTCCCCAGTTTCCTCTCTGCTGGAGGTGGGGCTGGGGCCTAGGCTAGAGCTGCAGTCTTATCTGAATGGAAAGAAGCCAGTCCCCACAAGCACAGGGATTTTCAATCTGCCCCACTTCCCCTCATGCCAGGTGCAGAGTTAAGACGGTGGCTCCCAGCCTCTTTCTTACTAGTGTTAGGCCTCAAAGCAGGGCCTTTATGGATAACCAGAGATGGCATGAAGAAAACTTCAACACGAGAGTTAGGCAAACTCACATTTATTATGTCTGCAGAGGTAAGGAGCCAAGGCCAGTCCAAAGTGACTCAGACTGACTCCCTGTGTTGCAGTTTCACTCTTACTTAAATATCCAAGTTACTACTTAGCATTTGCTTTGATGATGCATTAGTTTTTATACAAATTGTATGATTAGCATGTTCAGGAAGTCACGCTTGCACATACAATCCTAGCAACAGGGAGAGAAACAAGTTACTTTCAGGTATTCGGTCATCCTATATCCATCAATTCCCTCCTTCTAGTTTTTAGCGATATTCCACACAGCTGGCCTCCCTGGGAACAGCTGGTGTGAATATGCCCAGGTTGGAGAAAGGCAGGTGGCCTTTTGAGTCCATCCCCAGCCTTAGGGGAAGCTAGACTGACTGAAATAGGAACCAGTTTCTTTCACCCAGATCAACCTGTAGCCCTAGACTAGCCTTCAGCCCCACCTCTGGCAGGGAGGACGCTGGCGTGCCCTGCACCAGCCTATTGAGGTAACTGAAGGTACTTTTGACTGGCACAGACTGAAAATTGGAAGTCTACCAGGACATCTGTGGTCATCCTCGACCCACACTGCATAGATTGCTGCCCACACCTGCAGCTCCATCCCTGCCTCAGGCAGGGGAGAAAGGTGCTTAAAGCTTCATCAATCTTTCTGGGCAACTGTAGTCTAAATCTGCATTATTTGGATTATTCCACACAGCTGTGACTCTGTCCCTACCTCTGGCAAAGGAGAAAGTTGGGGGAAGCTTCACTGGTCCCTGGAGCAATGAGGCAGCTTGAGCCTCCACAGCTTATAGCACCAATTACAACCTTGGCTTCTACTACACAACCAGCTCTCCTTACAGGGCGCACTCCTTGCGCGTGGGGCTCCCCTACGTGGGGGACACCCCTGTGTGACGCGGCACTCCTTGCCCACATCAGCACTGCGCATGGGCCAGCTCCACATGGGTCAAGGAGGCCCGGGGTTTGAACCGCGGACCTCCCATGTGGTAGATGGATGCCCTAACCACTGGGCCACGTCCGTTTCCTGGATATGCTCTTATAACTGTGGGGGGAAGTAATAGAAGCTGCACCACTTCCCCTAGGGAGTTCTGCTCTTCTTAGAGCCCTCTAAAGAGGGGATGGAAAAAGAGTGAACGTTTACACTGACTCAGAATATGCTTCTCTTATCTTGCATGCACATGGGGTCATTTGAAAGGAGAGAAGACTTTTATCATCTGGGTGGAAAGACATTAAGCATGCCACACAAATAACTGAACTTTTAGAAGCAATAAAACTACCAGCAGAAGTAGCCATAATGCACTGCCGGGGACATTGAAAGGGAGACTCCTATGTAGCCCTAATGAACAGGCAAGCAGACCAGGAGGCAAAAGAGGCTGCAAGAAAAAGGTACCCTCCTAGTCAAGTAGCTGCATTCATTAAACCTCAGATTCCTCAACATATAGAGGAAGTTTTCTGTCCAGTCTATACCCGTGCAAATCTTGAGCATGCAGGAGAATGGGAATTTCAAAAACATTCAGAAAAATTAGAAAAAGGGGGTAAGTGGCTGAAAAACAGCCAAGGACAATTCTATCTGCCTGAGAACCTAGTATATCCCCTAGTCTCTTATTATCACCAAACCACACATTTGGGACAACAAGCACTACTGAGCCTTCTTCACCAACTGGTGGTGGGACCTCATCTTGCTCAAACTGTGCAAAATGCCTCTAACCAGTGTCTTTCTTGCCAGAAAAATAACCCAAAAGGAACATCGAGGACTTCTTTTGAGACACGAAGTCGAGGGTTTGCCCCAGCAGAAGATTGGCAAGTAAACTTCACAGTAATGCCAAAAACCACAAGAAATTTTAAGTATCTTTTGGTATTTGTAGACACCTTTTCAGGGTGGGTGGAAGCCTTTCCCTGCCACACAGAACAGCACTCCACGGTAACTAAATTCTTCCTCCAGGAAATCATCCCCAGGTTTGGACTGCCCCAAACAATTCAGTCAGATAATGAACCTACTTTTATTTCAGCTGTGGTACAGGGTGTCAATCAGTGTCTTGGAATTAAGTGGAAACTACATGCAGGCTGGAAACCTGAGTCGTCAGGAAAGGTGGAAAAAAAATGAACTATACTTCAAAGAAAACCTTAAGTAAAATTTGTCAAGAAAAACAGTTGAAATGGACAGAAGTACTTAACCTAGCTCTCCTTCGGGTTAGGGTGGCTGCTAGAAGAGGACTTGTATGGAAGGCCCTTTCTAAGCAACTGGAGGAAAAAAACCCAATTTACCAGTGACCTTAGACGGAGCTCTCCATAAGTGGGCTTTGCAGTTAAGAGAGCTCCTTACCACCATGTATGCATATGCAAATATGCACCTAAAATACTCCACTAACCAGCCTCTCCACCCCTTCTCAATCATGGATCAGGTTCTTTTAAAAGTTTGGAAAAACAAACATCCTGAAGATCAGCTTAAACCCAAATGGGAGGGACCTTACACAGTACTGTTAACCTCTCATTCTTAAGTTGCAGGGAATCAAGCCCTGAGTCTATCATACCAGAGCAAAACCCAACTACTTATCCGAACCAGCAGATAAAGGAGGTCCTGAACTGGAGATCACACCAGAACATGAAGCAAAATGTGAGATGGAGCAAGTCGAGAATCTGCGGTTCCTGTTCAAGAAAAAAAAACTCCACCAAATACTAGTCTTGTTCTTCCTACTATACGAACCTGTCAGTAACTAGCCCTGAGGGAAAATATCACTTATCCTACACACATATTTTGCAAATCATCCAAAACCTCTACAATTAGAACCAAGTGTTGGTACTGTGTAAATTTGCACAATCAATATCAAGTAATGCCTAAACCAGTTTACTGTGAAATGTTTCAGTTAATCGACACCTTAAAAGCAATAGCCAGAATAGCCTACTTAAATAAAATTCAACAGGCTTTTGTAAAAGCAAACCCCAAAACATGTAACACCACAAATAATTTTTCTAAAAAGCCAATTAATCCCCTTGTTTACCTTTTTAGAAATCACAGCATTTGTTGGTACTGCAGTCGCATCCCTGTATTTAGTCACCAACCTCTCCAAAAAAGTGAAAGCATTAAAAAAAAAAAAAAGCCAATAATCTCATAATACAGGAGAATAATTTCTCCTCCTGGAACCCATCCAGCTTCACCAAGTGGCTGGTCCCCTTTAATTATTATCCTTATCTTTTGACAATTGCAACCGTACTCATACCATATACGCAATGCTTTAAATAAAAGCAGTTGCAAACTCTAACAAACTAAATTTTCCTCCTCAGACCACCCTCTTACTATAATTTTCTAAGAGCGCAATGCCCATAATGTCAGCAGGAAGTAGTTACAGAAGATCTGAGCTCTGTCCCTTTCCCCTGTGATAAGAATATCGCTAAAAACTAGAAGGAGGGAATTGATGGATATAGGATGACCGAATACCTGAAAGTAACTTGTTTCTCTCCCTGTTGCTAGGATTGTATGTGCAAGCGTGACTTCCTGAACATGCTAATCATACAATTTGTATAAAAACTAATGCATCATCAAAGCAAATGCTAAGTAGTAACTTGGATATTTAAGTAAGAGTGAAACTGCAACACAGGGAGTCAGTCTGAGTCACTTTGGACTGGCCTTGGCTCCTTACCTCTGCAGACATAATAAATGTGAGTTTGCCTAACTCTCGTGTTGAAGTTTTCTTCATGCCATCTCTGGTTATCCATAAAGGCCCTGCTTTGAGGCCTAACACTAGTAAGAAAGAGGCTGGGAGCCACCGTCTTAACTCTGCACCTGGCATGAGGGGAAGTGGGGCAGATTGAAAATCCCTGTGCTTGTGGGGACTGGCTTCTTTCCATTCAGATAAGACTGCAGCTCTAGCCTAGGCCCCAGCCTCACCTCCAGCAGAGAGGAAACTGGGGAGACCTGCGCCAGCCTCTCTGGGAAATTACAGGCCAAGCCACAGAGGCTGGTAATTACCCTACTCTGGAGGCATGAGCTACCCAGGCGCTGTTCTGTGGCTGGAATTGGAAGCTCCATTTCCCAAAAATAGGGGAGGAGGAGACATTTGGCAGCCAATTTCAGCTACTGATTGGTAGACTCGGCTGGCTAAGATATAACCCTGGGAACAGCTGGGGTGTGAATATGCCCAGGTTGGAGAAAGGCAGGTGGCCTTTTGAGTCCATCCCCAGCCTTAGGGGAAGCTAGACTGACTGAAATAGGAACCAGTTTCTTTCACCCAGATCAACCTGTAGCCCTAGACTAGCCTTCAGCCCCACCTCTGGCAGGGAGGACGCTGGCGTGCCCTGCACCAGCCTATTGAGGTAACTGAAGGTACTTTTGACTGGCACAGACTGAAAATTGGAAGTCTACCAGGACATCTGTGGTCATCCTGGACCCATACTGCATAGATTGCTGCCCACACCTGCAGCTCCATCCCTGCCTCAGGCAGGGGAGAAAGGTGCTTAAAGCTTCATCAATCTCTCTGGGCAACTATAGTCTAAATCTGCATTATTTGGATTATTCCACACAGCTGTGACTCTGTCCCTACCTCTGGCAAAGGAGAAAGTTGGGGGAAGCTTCACTGGTCCCTGGAGCAATGAGGGCAGCTTGAGCCTCCACAGCTTATAGCACCAATTACAACCTTGGCTTCTACTACACAACCAGCAAGGGAGAAAGGGCAGGAAGCCCTAAACTAATGAGAAAAACTCCACCCAGAATAGATATTCTAGTAAGGCAGATACCAAGACACCAAAAAAATTATAGTTCACTCCAATAAACAGGAAGATATGGCCCAGTTAATGGAACAAGATAAGCCTCCAGATGACATAAAAGAGTTGAGACAACTAATTTAAAATGTTCAGACAAATCTCCTTAATACATTCAGTGAGATGGCTAAAGAGATTAAGGATATTAAGAAGACACTGGATGAGCACAAAGTAGAATTTGAAAGCATTCATAGAAAAATAGCAGATCTTATGGAAACGAAAGATGCAATAAATGAAATTTAAAAAACATTGGAATCATAAAATAGCCGATTTGAGAAGGCAAAAGAAAAGATTGGTTGCTTGAAGAAATAGCCTCTGAAAGTGAACATAGAAAAGAACAGATGAAGAAAAGAATGGAAAAAATTGAACAAGGTCTCAGGGAACTAAATGATAGTAAAAGGTGTGTAAACATACGTTTCATAGGTGTTCCAGAAGGAGAAGAGAAGAGAAAAGGTGCAGAAGGTATATTTGAAGAAATAATGGTAGAAAATTTCTCAACCCTATAGAAAGACATAGATATCCATGTCCAAAAAGCACAACATATTCCCATGCAAAAAAATCGGAATAGACGAACTCTGAGACACATACTTATCAGAATGTCAAATGCCAAATACAAAGAGAATTCTGAGAAAAGCAAGAGAAAAGTCATGCATAACATATAAGGGATATCCGATAAGATTAAGTGCTGATTTCTCACCAGAAACCATGGAGGGAAGAAGACAATGGTCTGACATATTTAAGAGAAAAACTTCCAGCCAAGAATCTATATCCAGCAAGACTGTCTTTCAAAAATGAGGACGAGATCAGAATATTCACAAATAATTAGAAACTGAGAAAATTTCTAAGCAAGAGACCAGACTTTCAGGAAATACTAAAGGGTGTGCTAGAGCCTGAAAAGAAAAGACAGGAGAGAGAAGCCTGGAAGAGAGTCTAGAAATGAAGATTATATCAATAAAAGAATGAAAAGTTTCAAAAGATTGGTAAAAATAAAATATGACAGATAAAACTCATATAGTCAGGAATAAGCTTAACCAGTGTTGTAAAGCACTTGTATTCAGAAAATTGCAACTCCACATTAAAAGAAAATTTAAAAGGCTTAAATAACTGGAAGCACATTCCATGCTCATGGATTGGAAGACTAAATATCATTAAGATGTCAATTCTACTCAAATTGATATACAGATTCAATGCAATCCCAATAAAAATTCTACAAGCATTTAAAAAAAAATTGAAAACATAATCATCAAATTTATTTGTAAGGGAAGGTGTCCTGAATAGTCAGAAATATCATAAAAAGGTAAAGTGAACCCTTACCTACCTATAGTGGTGAAAACAGCATAGCACTGTCATAAAGACAGACACATAGACAAATGAAGCAAATTGATGGTTTAGAAACAGACCCTCACATGTATGGTCAAGGCATTTTTGACTAGCTTGTCAAACCCACACAGCTTGGGCAGAACAATCCATTCAACAAATGGTGCTAAAAGATTTGGATAGCCATAGCCCAAAGAAGGAAAGCAGACCCCTATCTCACACCTTATCCAAAAATTAACTCAAAATGGGTCAAAAACCTAAAAATAAAAGCAAGGACCATAAAACTTCTAGAAGAAATTGTAGGAAAATATCTTCAAGATCTGGTAGTAGGTGGTAGATTCTTAAAATTGATATGAGGAAGACTGAGATGGGCTACTGATGTTTAATGTATGTAGAAGTTTTAATTAGCTTTACTGTAAAAGTGTGGAAATGTATAGAGTGGATGGTAACACATAGTGAGTTAACAGCTAGTTTATAAATGGTCATGTGGCTGAAAACGGTTGTCTAGGGATATAAATGCCAATTGACAGAAGGCTAGAGAATAATCTAGGAAATGAATAGCACAGTCAATGAAGAGGTAGATAAGAATTGTGGTTGATGGTACAGATGCAAGAGTGTCCTTTGAGAGCTAGAGCAAATGTACATCACTACTGCAGGGTGTTGGGAATATGGAGAAGCATGGGAAAAATACAGCTGGAGCTGGAGTGACCTATGACCTGTGGTTAGCAGTAATGATAGAATATTCTTCCATCTATGTGAAAGATGTACTGTGTTGATAATGAGGCAGTATGGAAAATTTGAGCCAAATGTACACTATGGACATGGCAGCAATCAGATGATATTATATTATCTGTAGCAAATGTTCCATCACAGTGTGGTATGTTGATGGTGTTGTTTGGAAATTCTGCACACGTGCATGATTGTTTTGTAAGTTTACAACTCTGTCTTAAAAAAATGTATTTAAAAAATAATAATAGGGTGAGTTGGAGGAAAACCACACCAAATGTAAGATAAGGACTATGATTAGTAGTAAGATTTTGACAATATTATTTCATAATTTGTAACAAACTTCTCATGACAATGCAAGGTGTTGGTTGAGGATTGATATGTGGGACCCCTGTATGATGTTATGCATGTTTGCTTTGTAAGTTCACAATTTTTACTATACACCTAATTGTTTACATATGTTCTTATATAAATGACATAAAGATAATAATAATAGGGTTGGTTGAGAGAAAAATACTTTGGTTAGTAGTTATATTTTGACAGTGGTTTTTAATCATTAGTTAAAAAGGTTTAACAACAATATAAGTTATTGGTGGTAGGGTAAGTTATGAGAGTCCTGTGTGATGTTATATATGTTTTGTAAGTTCACAACTATTATTATGCACTTATTATTTATGTATGTTTATCATGTATGAGTGATATACTTCAATAATTTTTAAAAATCTTCTTAAAAAGATACAGTAATCAAAACAAGGAAAACTATCAGAGCTAAGATCAATTTGGAATATCTAAATGTACAATTTTGTTTTCAGTCCTGAACAAAGTGAAGCAAAATACCCCCTTAAAAAAAGAGCATGGTGATTCCCTGGCCATGGCTGGTGGACTGCCCTGAGGAGGTGGGGAGGGGAAGACTGAACCAATTCACTGGGAGGTGACAATTCCAGAATTCTGTGCTGCCCCCAACTGCACAAGAAAGAGCACACAGTCCAATCTGGCCTTCATTCAGGTTCCCAGAGGACCTGGCCAGATGCCACGAGTAGGTGAAGAACTTTATTAGAGCAGACTTAGAAGATAAAACACCTGATTGCTAAATAAATATTATGGGTTACGTGTCAAACACTGAGACCTCTATGATCCATAGAACTAGTCCTTATAGGACAGTTCTTTGAGATAATGCTATACCAAAAATATTTTATCTCAGCAGTCATTTGAATAATCCACATAGTAGACCAGAAAACAGATAAAAAAATTGTTGATGAAACTCATACTTTTTTTCCATGAACACTGATGATGTGGTGGATATAACAGAGGAAGAGTACCTTCTGGTGCTGGTAAAGTTTGTCAATGAATCTCATAATCTGAGAGAGGAATCTGTGGGCTCCCTGCCTTATGAAGCTGATGCAGAAATTTTGGCTGTTAAATTTCACACTACAACAACTGAGAGGTGAGGACTAAACATGGAGTACAGTTGTAGCAGGCTTACATAGTGTCCAATGGAATTTCCTCCAAAGTGAAAGTTGTTACTTCTAGACTTCTAGAGAAATATCCCCAAATTCAATACATTGAAGGAAGGAACACCATGCTGACACGTACAGAAATAGCTTACCCAATCCTGACACACTCTCAGCTGAGCTTCATTATAGGAGAATCAAGTGGAAACAGAGGAAAAAATATAGAGCTTCCATCCACCATTATGAAGCCCTCCATCTGCCTGACATCAAGTTTTTTCCTAATGTTTATATACCATTGAAGGTCTTATGTATTCGTCCTTTGATGAAGTTTGAGAATGAATGCTATAAAAATTGAATAAAGTGTCTCAAGGATACCTGAGGAACACTTTGATAGGTCAAAGATCAAGTAATTTGGCTTTGCCTAATATAAATTTTGATATAGAGAGCATGATCTGGATCCAATTGTGGACACATATCAAATTTCTATATAACTAAGCCAGAGCTTCCTACAGGTAATTCAAAAACATTTGAAAATACCTAACAGACTTTTAAAACAGGTTTTCTCTTCTATTTGGGAACAAGACTGTAAGGTGTATGTAGGTTGCTTAATCACTGAATATTGTTACTTATATATAGGTCTCCCTTTGAATAGATTGGTCACGAAAAATCTACTTATTTAAAGGACACTTGTTTGAATTCTCATGCTTGAAGACCCAATTATTGTTTCAGAAGATAGCATTGAAAGTGCCACATTTCATTTCTGTGTGATCTCTATTGGTGGCACTCTAGAATTATTTTAGTTAAGTCATTTTAGATGTAACTTTTATTATCATTGTGGATTCAATTGTCAGGTTATCAGTCCATTTATCAATTCTTTGAAGAAATAAATTTTGAGGAGTAGTGGAAGGAAAGGAATACATTTTATAAAATGTTACTATGAGGCTCACAACTGACTTTTAACTAGTAGGAGTTTTAGGTACATTGTTAAAATTTCGTATTAGACAGTTAAGGGAATTACCAGAGTGAGAGAAACTGAGCTCACTAAGCAAGGATTTCAGTATAGATTTTGTCTTTATCAAATGAACTTAAAGGAACAAGTTACATTTAAAATTAGAATGCCTGTTTCTACATCTAATTGTTGCTGTATACATTCCTTTGTTGAGCCTACACCTACATAAGCTTTTTAGCAGGTATGTGTTGAAAATTTCTGTTTCAGGGTCAAGACGGAATTAAGAGGCCATGGATACTGATAACTGATTTGTGTTTTTTCTTCTATTTCTATGACTATATCTAATTCCTCATCTTGATTTATAAGCAAAACCTGAAAAGTCTACAAAAATAAGTATTTTCTGGTTTACCTAGGAATAATACAAAAAATATTGCTGTTATTTTTGGTGAAAAAAAATCAATTTTATACAGTTTAATACAATCTAAATAAAATGTGGGTTTTGATTTTAAAAATAACAATCCTATTGGCACAAGAAAAGACATACAGACCAATGGAATTAAATTAAGAGTTCACATCTATGACCAATTCATTTTTGACAAGAGTTCCAAGTCTACTTAATGGGAAAGAATAGTGTCTTCAAAAAACAGTGCAGGGAAAATTGGATATCCATATGCAAAAGAATGAAGGTGGGCCCCTCCTCAAACCATATACAAAAATTAACTCAAAATGGATTAAAGACCTAAATTTAAGAATATAAACTATAAATTCTTAGAAGATAACATGAAGAAGGATCTTCAGGATCTTCTGTTAGGCAATGATTTCTTAGATATTACACCAAAAGAATGAGCAACAAAAGGAAAATGTAGATAAAGAGGACCTCATCAAAATTTAAGAATTTTGTACATCAAAGGATTTCATCATGAAAGTTAAACAACAACCTACAAAATGGGAGAAAATATTTGCAAACCACATATTTGGTAAAGTTTTAATTCCAAAATCTATAAAGAAATACTAAAATTCAACAACAAAAAGACAACACAATTTTAAAGTGGGCCAAAGACTTAAACAGACATTTAGCAAAAGAACATATACACATTGCCAATAAACACATGAAAAAATGGTCAAAATGGGAGCCACTAGGGAAATGCAAATCAAAACCACAATGAGACACCATTTCACATCCACTGGGATGGCTACTATTTAAAAAAGATGTTTTGGACCTCTCCTTTTGAGAAGTAGGAATGCTCATTTGTTGTTGGTTGGAATGTGAAATGTAAATTACATTTGCAATGTTGTGCAATTATCTCCACCATCCATAACCAAAGTGTTTCCACACCTCAGACAGAAATTGTGTACCAATTGAGCATTAACTCCCTTTCCCTATCCTCACTCCAACCCCTGGTAACCTATATTTCAGTTTCTGACTCCATGAATTTTCTTATTTTAATTATTTCATGTCAGTGTTCTCATACAATATTTTTCCTTTTCTGTCTGGCTTATTTTACCCAACATGATGTCTTCAAGTTCATCCATGTTGCATGTTTCAGAACTTCATTCTTTTATAAAGATGAATAATATGGCATTGCATGTCTATACCACATTTTGTTTTTCCATTTATCTGTTGATGGACACTTGGTTGCCTCCTTTTAGCAATTGTGAATAATACCGCTATGAACATCAGTGTGCAAATATCTGTTCAATTTTGTGTATAACATTGCAAATGTAATTTACAATGAATTATATTTTTGAATGTCATTTATAGGGAGAAATTTTGTTGTATATATGTTATTAGAATAAAATTTAAAAAACAACAACATAGGGCTGTTGAACCCCTAATGTAAATGATGTACTGAAATTAATAGCGTAATTATAATAATAATGTGTCACAATTATAATAAAAGTACTACACTAATACAAAGTTTTAATAACAGGGAAAATGCGCACATGAGGAGTGATATATGGTAACTGTATTTGCCACCTGATGTATCTCTTAAGCCTACAACTCCTCTAATAAAAATTTTTAAAAAGAAAAAAATTATTCTGAAGACAGTTGATAAATTTACCTGGGATAACCCAAGCATGGCTACAGTCTAAAATGGATGCTCTTAATTATTTTATTAAAAGTGCTTCTATAATGTTTCTTTCTACATTGCACATATTTTCAGTTGTTCATTGTATGTGGGATTAATTTTGCTTTTTATCTCTGCACAGTAACACTTACTGCTGAGTTATGGCTACTTTCATTATACTCTTCTGTATTTTCTCCTAGTGCTGCATTTTTGGTCTATTGAGAATGTTGATTGAAACTACTATGAAAATAATTTGCTTCTTATGACCATGATCCATCTTCTTAATTATTCCAGTTCAGGGGTCATCCTTGATTTGTCTTTACATGTCTTTACTCTCTAGTACTTTTTTTTTTTCCCCACAATGGGTATTTTAACTTACACACTTACAGTTTTCAGGCTGTGAAAATGTCCAAATCCAGGCATCGTTAAGATAATATCTTCTCCCCAAAGACCAGCTGCTGGCAATCTTGGACTTCTCCGTCACGTGCCAAGGCACATGGTGGTGTCTGCTGGTCTCTCCCTTCTCTTCCATGTTTCATTGCTTTCAGTTTTTTGCTTGTGTGGCTTTCTCTTTTCTTCATCTGAATTTCATTTTCTTATAAAGGACTACAGTGAGAGGATTAACATTCACCCTGAATGAGGTTGATCACATCTTGACTTAAGATCCCACTCACAAAAAGACCTACTTACAATATGTCCATCCCCACAGGAATGGATTAACTTCAAGATCATACTTTCCCAGGGACCATACAGTTTCAATCCATTACAAAGTCTCTATTTCCCCCGCCTCTGTTTCCAAGTTATGGTCACTTCCTCTCTCCCTTTACTCCTTCGGGATAGTAACAAAATCTTGTTGTTAATAGTCCCTGGGTACTACAGTATTCCTTAGAATTCAGCTATATGATTCCACACCTTGGTAAATAATCCTTTTATTAAGCTCCTTTTAAATTATCCCTTTTGAATGTGCTATCACTTTCTGCCAGAACCCTGAAGGTTTCAGGGAATATTGGTCAGAATGATGAGCAGCACTCCCAATATTTCAATTTATTAGAAGTACAAACATAAGCAGATTATTTAACTTCTTTAAGTCTCACTTTTCTGATGTGTGAATAAGGATGGTCATTCCTATTTTTGGGAGTCAGAATAATGGTCCCCCTTCCTTGTCCCCAGAACCTGTGACTATATGACTCTATGTTACAGAGCAAGGGCATATTAAGGTTGCAGTTAGAATTAGGGATGCTAATCAGCTAACCTTAAAATAAAGAGAGTATCCTGAGTTATCCAGGTGGGCCCAATGTAATCACACAGGTTGTTCTTTTGTTAAAATTATTTTTGTAAAGAAGTTTCAGATTATATAAATGTTATATTAAACATATAGAGGATTCCCATATACCCCACCTCCTCCCTCTCCACACTTTCCCACATTAACAACATCCTTCATTAGTGTGGTACATTTGTTACAATTGATAAACACATATTGAAACATGGTCACTAACTGTGGACCATAGTTTACATTATAGTTCACACTCCGTCTCACAATTTTACAGGTTATGACAAAATATATAATGGTCTGTATCCGTCATTACAATGCCATACAGGATAATTCCAATATCCTAAAAATGCCTGCATATTACACCTATTCAAAATTATTATAAAAATAATTTTGCTTCTTATGGCAATGATGCATCTTCTTTATTATTCTTGTTCAGAGGTCATCCTTGATTTGTTTTTAAATCTCTTTATTCTCTAAAACTCTTAAAGCACAGCCCAGGACTAGGTAGACAATCTCTGCACAGCCATAAAATTCAATTAAATTGCTCAATGTCTACATCACAGTCATTTGAAAATAACTCCCTGTTTCATTATGCTGTTTTTACACCACATGCTGCCACATAACGTGATACTGTTAAGAAAACAACTTGCAAGAAACATCTTCATTAAAATTCTATACTGGTTAAATATTTGAGAATTTTCGAAGTGCATCTTGAAATATCTTGGATAAGATGACCAACTTGTCTCAATTTGCCCTGGACTCTTCTGGTTTTAAAACTGAAAGCTCCATATCCCCGGAATTCCCTCAGTCCTATGAAAACTGGTACAGTTGGTCACCCTAATCTGGAACACTTTAATCTTTTTAAATGGCTATTCTATACATCTAATGGAAATTAATGTATTGCAGTAAGGCTAATTTCATTATTTTATCCAATGTAGTTACTATTGTCATTTTATCGTAAAACCTTTCAGTAAAGGCTGATGAAATGATCCATAGTTGCAGAAAGTGGCTACATATCGATGATGCCTTGGTTTAACCCTAATTAGAGCATTTGCAGTTGTCTTAGCCTTGGTTAGTTGTGATAACTCTGTGATGGGTGGGACTTAAAACAGTAGTGATTGATTTTTTGTGATTCAGGAACAAAAGTGGCATGATCATACTGATGTGACTAACTTACATCTGATTCCATAGTATTTTTAAACTTCATTTGTTCTATTCAGCATACTGTTCACATTAGTGCTTTTTATGCTAAAGTTTCTTCAAATGAAGGCAATATACCCTCTACATTTACTAAAAAGATGCATACCTTAAACTTGGTACTGATCAACTCCTTCCAATCCACTTTTATTTTTAATACACAAGGCAAGGTGATTCATAATGTAGTGTTTCTCAAAGTATGAAACTCATATTACCTGTACCAAATTCAGCTCATTCATTCAAATGGTTCCTTGGGTTTCTTGTCATTATTCCAGGCAGCTGCATTTAGAAACACTCCACGTGATCCCAATACCCAGTAAAATTTGTAGATCATGACCAATGTAAAGACTACAGTATCTGTAGAGAAAAGACTCCCTTTTGAACTCAACCTTCCTAACTTATTAGAACAGTGACTTTGGGAAAAATATTTCACTACTCTGTATTTCAATTTTCTCATCTGCAAAATAGAAGAGGATAATAACTATCATAAGGGTTGTGGTGCTTAAGGGAGATCAAGTATGTGAAATATTTCATAAACTGTAAAGCCCAAGAGCCTTTGTTAGCTGCTGACCTATTCATGATCCTTCTTTTAATCACCCTTAGAAATGCTAAAGAAAATTTATTTCATGGTATTTACATGCTAGTTATTTGACTGCCTTTATTAAGCTTACATGGTTTTTTAAGGATAACTGATCTTTTGTTAATTGGATTAATTTAATCAAATTAATCATCTAAAGCCATTTTTATGGGTATTTTGTCTGAGTTGATTAGTTAGTTTGTTCAAATTGGTTGATTTGATTGTATGTAAAAATATAGGCAGCTTAAATAAAAATCACTGTTCCATGCAAACAAATTGAGCATGACTAAGATATGACATCTCTTCAATTCTGTGATGCTGACTAAGGTTATACTGTAAGTAATTAGAAAGATACTCTCCAAATCCAGCTGCTGTAAGACATGACTGTGACAACTTGGAACAAACATAGGTAACAGTTGCTTCTGACTGAACATTTTGCAACTTCCTGTGTTTGGAGTATTTTAAATAAATAAAACATTCTACCCTAGGACTTCAAGAGCACTACTACAATTAGTAGCACTTATAAGAACCTTCCTTTAAAATATTTCCCTGAATAAACCATTTCATTCTGTTAATGACAAATTTCTTCTGCTCAAGTGTGAAGTCATTTTGTTTGCATAGATTGGACAATGAACATTTTATGCTCTTTTCCATGTGTTCTTTTTCTTTCTTATATTTGTATACATTTTAATTTTATATGATATCTAACTTGAATTAAATCAGCCAATATTTACTGAATGCCCAATAGGTATAGGACAGGATGTCTTCTTTGCCCTCAAAATCTTATCATCTATTTGGAAAGATAAAATATATCCCTTAATAAATAGTCATATTCAGCAAAGTAGTATCAATTTGGTAAAAACAGAGAGGTTAGAAAATCAGATTTTAGTCTGAATTTGTCATTAACTTACCATGTGATGTCATGGAAGACTGGCTTGTCTAGACTCTTGCAAACCAGGAAACTGTGAATGATTATTAAACCACAACAATCTTGTTTGTAAATTAGAGTTCTGAGGGTGACGTGAACAACTACTTAGTCCAAGTATGCTGCAATAAGATAAGATTTCTATTTGGATCCTAAAGAGAAAGGGATCAAAAAGGAGGGAAAGTGTTTTAGTTTGCTAAAGGCTACTAAGGCACTATACCAGAAATGGGTTGGCTTTTACAGTGGGGATGTCTATTATCTTATAAGCTTAAAGTTATAAGGCTGACAAAGTGTCTAAATCAAGGCACCGGCAAACCTCCTCCCCAAAGGCCAGCTGCAGGCAATCCTGGACTTCTCTGTCACATGGCAAGACACATAGCAACATCTCCTTTCTCCTCTTGGTCTTATGGCTTTCAGGTTCTGGCTGCTCCATCTGTGACCTTCACTCTCAACTTCCAAGGGTTTCTTCTTTGTTTCTATGGCTTTTTCTTTCCTGCTTATAAAGGACTCCAGCAAAATGACCAAGACCCACCATGGGTCATGCCTCTATGAAATAATCCAATGAAAGTTCCTCAGCTGAATTCCATCCAATCAAAGGGTCCCAGACTCAAAAGAATGGACCAATTTAAGATCATAATTTTCTGGAGTCTACAAAGACTTAAACTACCAGAAAAAGGAATAAGCATCTACTAAGTACAGTATTCAGTTCATTTCTTTCCATACTTTATCATATTTAATCCATATAATAACTCTGTGAGTTAGGAATTAGATAGAATATTATAAATGCTTTGTTTTATAGGTCAGTAATAGTCAAAATGGACAATTTCAAATGATCCAAGCAAATATTGCCTTCCATAATAAATAAATTTAATCTTTAACCTCAAGAAAGTTAAACAACTTGTGCAGGTTCACACAATTATGGCTTACCCCAAAGTCCTTGCTGATTCATTTCTTTCCATTTTTCCTATACATATCCAACATACAGTTCCTGTAAGCTCTACTTCCAAAAAGCCACTGACTTTGCTCCATCTCTACTGCTATCATCTCAGTCCAAGACACAATAATATCTCCCAAATACTAGAATAGTCACCCTACTTCTATCTTGCTCCCTTAGAATCCATTCTCCATACTACCTCAGAGATACTCTTTAGAGACACAAAGCGAAACAGAAAGTGTCATTTAGTGTTTAAAAAAATAAAAAACACCAAACAAAAAAAGATGTCTGATTGCTTCCAACCACAGCTCAAAACAAATTCAAGTAAAGTATTTTTATCATTGCTTTTATTTTTATCATTTTTCTAGCCTATAGTATATACCATATTCTCTCATATTCAGCATATACTCCAGCTAAACAACCACCTTTTATTTCCTTGACCACTCCAAGTGTGCCCTTGTCTCAGGGCTTAAGTTCTTAAGGCTTTTCTCTGGCTGCAAAACTTTGCACCAGTTTTGGGTAGTTGACCCTTCTCATTTGGTCCCAGGTATCAATGGTTACAAGGTTAGAGGTTTCCTTAATAGTCTAAAGTAGCTCCCAGATGCCTCTGCTTCCCATTTCTCCAGTAGTTCCTGTCACATAACTCACAGGATTACTTAATTACTTATTACTTTTTCCAAGTTATCTTATCCACTGATATTTTTGTTTGGTTTCTTATTTATTTTCTGTCTCTTCCCACAAATTCTGATAGCAGGCCTTTGTCTGTTTTATTCTGTATTCCTACATTTTAAATAGTGCTTTAGACATAGTAGATGTTCAGTGAATTTGTTGATTGGATGAAAATAGGATGGTTGTTAAGGACAGTTTGGAAAATAAAATGGGAGTGATAAAGTAGGTACCAACTATAATGGTTCGTGAATGACAAGCATTTCAATTTTGTCCTCTTGACACTGGAAATCTTTGTAGGTCTATAAATAGGAAGGTAAAGAAAGTAGTGTATTACATGTTATTTTGATGGCAGAGCATAAACTGGAAGAGAGAGGAATTAAAAATGTCAAGAAAACAAGGTGAAAAGTTATCTCAAAGTCCACTGAGGAAAAAGCTATTGAGCCAAAGTATGAGGGAGTGCTTCTTTGAAAGAATAAAGAAAGTATGAGTTTGAACTTCTTGGTGACTAATAAAATAATAAGGGCAGAGGACACTGTGGACTCAAGCAGATTCATACTTGCATTTTCTCTCCCTCTCTCTCTCTCACTCTGAGTGACCAGATGATGGTCCTACTTGCAATCAATCAAGTCAGGAAGGGGAATTTGGGATTTTTTGTTTTCCTATTTTTGTTTTTTGAATAAAGTGATTTAATTTTAAATGCTTTGAGTATGTGATAAAGTATCAAAGTGGAAAACATACATTGAAGACAGAACCAAATCCTGACCACTTTACTTCTTGAAAAGGTTTTGGATACACCCCTTCCTCCTCTCCCTCACTGCCACTACCTAAATTCACACTTAAATCATTTCTCATTGATCTCTTGCCTGGGCAGAGGTAATAATCTCTTTGCTTTTTTTTGGACCTCTTCATGCCTTCAGAGTTCTTTCTTCAATGCAAATATGTTCCTGTTATTTTGGCTTAAAAACTTTGAAGACTTTTTTTCTGACATCCATCCTACTCCTCCCATGTCCCATAGCATCACTCCCAAAATCCATAGCATAGGACACAGGACGCCTCTCTATCAGTCTCCATCCTACTTACCCAGCCAGGCTCCTTCACCTCTCACTGTTCAATTTCCCACCACCCATACCCATAGAAGTCATCACAAATTGGTCCTAATAGGTTTTCCCCACTCGCCACTGCACTTCTCCTAAAGAAGGAGGAAGAAGCCCTTGCCCCTCTTTCAGTGTTAACCACATGGAAGAAATCAGAAACAATTTAAAGAGAAACTGTCCCAATAAAAAGAAAGAGCCCCCAGAAGAAAACACAAATTCAAGGGTCAAAAAGCGGAGCTCAAGGGAAGTTAGAATATTTTATTTACAACAAATTAGCTCCGTTCTCTTTTATTCCTCTAAATGTCTTAACCTTATCGTGTAATTTACTTCTCTCTAATGAGCTGCACAATGTCAGAGCTCTTACGGCCCCACAAGGGTGGAGGTGAACTGAGACTGGCAAAGACTTGAACTGTCCTAGAGCAGTGGTTTTCGTGCTTTTTTTACTTTAATCCAAGTAAGAAAATAAATTTTACAACATAACTCGATATTCTTATGCACATATACAACTATGAGATATGTGCATATATTAAATATATACTCATATGTGAGATATATATGTACATATAAAACCAATATGTGCATATATAAAATGCATGCTATATGCTATATATGCATATAATATATATACCTATATAAAACTGAAAGCAGAATTTCACAAAATGATGTTTGTTCTTACTGCTTGGGACATATTCTAATATTTTCTTTTGTGTTTTTATTCTTCTGTGCTCTATTCTATTCTATTTTATTTAAAATATTATTTACACCCACAGCTCACTAGTAGGTTATGACCAGTGTACTGAAGATCATTATCTTGAGACTGGTTAACCAACAAATTGCAGTTATTTGCACCCTTCATGTGATGCTATAAAGTCATGGTTGGCTTTATTTTCAGTATCATCCTTACAACCATAATTTCATTCAGTATGTTAAATGAAGTTTCCAGGTGATTTGTACTCAGTTCATATGGATTAATTGCATGGTAGAGGAGTGCTTTGTTTACAAAGTATGTTACTTCTGAAATATAGATTTTTAGCTTATATAAAAAATAACAGTAATTTTGTAGGTATATATTCTAACCCAGAAAACTTCCTTTACCCTATTCTTACCTGTCTTTTAGACACCATCCAGTACCCTCACTGATTATAGAAGCAGTGGGGATCTTAGAGGTAATTTAATCCAAACTTCCATTTTACAGATATAGAAATAGAGGTCCTACAGGTTAAGTAACTTGCCCTAAATTATAGATTATTGGTAACAAGGTAGGTCTAGAATCCAGGTCTCCTGATTCTTCCTTTGTTGTGTTTTCACCTTATAATATTGCTTATCTTTAGTTTCTCAATATATGTGAGTTGATTGAACAGATCATTGAGAAGGAAGAGAGACCCCAGTGAGTAATATTCCCATGTGTCTGTGTTTTCCCTAAGAAATTTGAGGCACTAAAGGACTGGCAGATTTTATTCAAAACATTCATTACTTTCATAAATAAGGAAAACTGAGGCAAGTTCACTTGAAATCATTTATGTGGTAATTCTCTGGGGAAGGTTTTATGCTCTCTGAGCCTCTACGATGATTTTGTGCTCTAGGTCTGCTTCATTTTATTGCTTGAATTCCTAACTTCTCCTACTAGATTCTCACAATCTGAAGTCACAAGAAGGTGTAGTGAAAAAGTTGGAAGTGAAAAAGTGTTTCTTAGAAGACCAAAGGCATTTTTTTTTAAGATTTCTTTTTTATTTCTCTCCCCTTCCCCTCCCCCAGTTGTCTGCTTTCTGTGTCCTTTCACTGTGTGTTCTTCTGTGACCACTTCTATCCTTATCAGTGGCACCGAGAATCTGTTTCTTTTTGTAGCATCATCTTGTTGTGTCAGCTCTCCGTGTGTGTGGTGCCATTCTTGGGCAGGCTGCACTTTCTTTTGCACTGGGCAGCTCTCCTTATGGGGCACACTCCTTGCACATGGGGCTCCCCTATGCAGGGGACACCCCTGCATGTCATGGCACTCCTTGCATGCATCGGCACTGCGCATGGGCCAGCTCCACACAGGTCAAGGAGGCCCAGGGTTTGAACTGCAGACCTTCCATGTGGTAGGCGGACACCTTATCCATTGGGCTAAGTCCACTTCCCCAAAGGCATTTCTGAAGCATTAGAAGCTAGCTTCTTCCCACTTTATCCTCTGACAGTTTGAAGTTCTTTTATGAATCCCAAAGAGAAGAAGATTATGTTTTGAACTAACCCATTCCTCTGGGTGTGAGACTCTTTTGATTTGTTACATCAGTAAGTCATGACTCGGGTTGAGTTTCTGCCCTCTTGCTGTGTCTGATGTAAATGAAGACACCAAGACACAGGAAAAGGGAGCTCTGCCATTTTTGATCCTGCCATATGAGAAAGGACTCAAGGACCATAGCAGCCAAAGCTTAAGCACGAAGCCCCCAAGAGTCTGGGCTTATGGATGAAGAGACAAGCCCTTGCCTTGTTACGCACAGCTGAGTTCTAAGAGATGGTAGATTTTGGAGGAAAAGGCAGGGACCTCAGTAGAGATTAACAGCCATCTTGCTTTACTGCATGGCAGGCCCCAGGATCAATAGTAGCTGACTTTGGTGAGAAAGCATCTCTGATGGTGCTTTGATTTGGAAATTTCCAGCCTCAGGACTGTAAGTTTTTGCCCTAAATAAAATCCCCATTATAAAAGCCAATCCATTTCTGGTACTTTGTATTGGCAAACTAAGACATCCTCATTTGTGAAAAAAGGTATTCCTCCCTCATCTCCTTACCCCACACACAGCTCAACATGAAATGTGAAGGGAGGCTGCAAGAAAGCATGATTAGCAACTCCTTCCCCCACTGTTTGATGAGGTCCAGGACCTGCCAACACTCTGTGATGTCCCCAAAATGTAGTTTAAGAGACAGAGATAAATACTGGCAAGAGGACAAAAGTATACCTAGGAGATAAGACTAATTGAAAGGATGGAGATTTTTAAGCTGATGGCAGTGGTCACTAACCACTTTCCCACCCCATGGAGGGACTAATCATTGGAGCAAAGAAATGGATCAATAAGTGGTACAGGGAAGAAAATTAACAGTGTTTCTGCAGGAGCCCTGAATCTAAATGTCTATGAAAGACCATCTAAAAGGCCACATAAGAGAACTATCATTTAGATACCAGGCACTCAGAATGAAGAAGAGCACACTGCACTTTAAGGAGACTGGTATGACCCATGGATGAAGGCCAGCAAACTTGCCACCATGGAGATGTTTTGTAGGGGAAAAGGAAGGCTTCCAAACTGCTCCCAGTAATGGCACAGGTAATAGCATGGGAGAAGAAGGAGAGAGGGAGAGTAAGAGAGAAAGTAGGAGATTGAGACCAGGAGAGAAAGGAGAGCAAGCAAGAGAGAGAGAAAAAACAGCCCTCACATCTCTCAAGAGCAAACTGTTTCCTACTCCTCAGGTAAAGGTGGCCTGACATGAAATGGGGGAGTATTGCTAACTGACTTAAGCCAATGTGGTCAGGCATGGCATTTGGGGGAGATATTAGGCACAGGTAAATGTGGGATAGGGTCTTAGGTCTTCCCTATCACATCCTCATTAGCAGATTACAAGAAAAATATATCTCATAGCAAATTCACCTACAATAAAGGGCTCATTAGAAAATAATCTTGTGATCTATTATAATCTCTGTCTCTTTGGGAAATTCATCATTATTGTACCTGGACAGATCACTCAGGAAAGTGATACTCTAGAGACAGGATTCTGTTAGCTCACAGTCTGTAAGAATCATCTGAACATAGGATATTTATGAATCAAGCTCTAGTCCAAAGAGAAATAGCAAAAAAAAAAAAACACAAAATACCTCACACAATTTTATACTCTGTTCACTCAAGACCAGGGAGTGTCTCTATAGTTTTAAGCCAAGATATTTAATATCTTGAAAATGACTTTCTCCAATGACCATGCATTTTTAAAAATCGAGAAAATAATTTTCTTATGGATCTAGATCAAACTCATTTCCTCTGTCAAAATTAGCATTCCTTAAAAAATAACTATGAGTGAGTATGGAGAGGGGTCTTATTCAAAGATTCTTAATAGAAAAGTCTTTCTATACTTCCATACTGCAACAGTGGATTTAGGATTTAGAAGGTAAAAGCAATTATAAAATAATGGCTTCTCCATTTCCTTGACAATCACCTACATACTCTAACATATTGATTTTTCAGTGTAATTTTACAGACCAAAGGCACCAGAGAAATCCTAAATGTATTTTTTTCTGATAGAATGAATGCCAAATACATAACTGTTAATGTAAAATATGTAAATCATCAATTTTGGCATCTTACCATTTTTCCTTTTAGCATTTTCTGAGGAAAATAAAGCCATGTTCACTTGGAAGCTGACTCTTCTTTAAATCAATACTACCAATGGATGCAGCTAACTTTTTTCTTGCTGGACTTAATGTGAATTTTACTTTCTAAATTTCTTTATCTCCTAATGTTAAATTTGCAAACTTACTTTTGGGCAAGTGATGAAGTTGAGCTATTGTCATTTACTGACTGAAAAATGTAGAGGTGATTGATTGTGTTTTGCCATGCCTCTTTTGCCTGGTTGGATAAGCTGCTAACACAGCAGGCAGGAAAGTAGGTATACAAATACTCTATTGTTACTTTTTTTCCAACAGAATAACTTCCCATAAGAGAAGTGTTTCCATGTTTGGAAACTATGTATATCTTTATATCTATATTTTAGATATTTGATTTCAATTTTATTAGAGAGACCATCACTGTGACATTGTGAGAACCTGCCCAGGGCACTTTGTGACTCAATTTTCCCATTCACCGATGTGGATAACATCTTTCTTTACTTCAACAAGATATTGGGTTATCTTAGATTTTATTTATGTCTCCTTTAGCTTATCCTGTTTTTGTCTTAATATTGGAGAACCAAAAGTTTCTTAGGAACTACGACAGATTGAATTATGTACCCCAGTTTAAACACGTTCTTAATCTTAATCTGCATTTCTGTTGGTGTGAACTCATTGTAAATAGAACCTCTTGAAGATGTTACTTTTAGTGAAGGTGTGGTCCAAATGAATGAAGGTGGAGAAGAAACCAGAAGCCAGAAGTTGGAGAAGGCCACACAGGAAGAAGCCAGAAGTCCACAGAAGCCAGAAGAGCCACAGAGGAAGAGAGAGATTACTCTGTGATGGGAGGCACTGAAGTAAGCCGAGAAATCCCAAGGACTATGGCAATCAGCAGCAGACTGCTACAGATTTTAGGGAGAAAGCAAGCCCCATCATTGCCTTGAGTTTGGATTTATAGCCTCCCAAACAGGAAGCCAATAAATTCCTGTTGTTAAGCCAACCCATTGTATGATATTTGCTGTAGCTGTCTGGCAAATTAAGGCAGGGATTTTCTTACATAAATCTACTACCAAAATGTCATTAAGTCATCTTGAAATTGTAAAATTGCCAGGAAGCAAATCTTACTATGACAACATAAGTAAAAACAAGAATTATCGGTCATTCACAATACTAATTGAGATGAATTACTTCCTGCTTTTTATTATGTATCATGCTAACTTATTTTGTCTATTAAGACCCAACGCCAGAAATGCCTTCCATTCTATGAATTCCCTTTTTCTTTCCTGTCCTTCTTCCCCAAGCCAAGTCAATACATCATATTCCTGGATTTATATAGTACGCTGTCATTCCTCAATTATAGCACATACAAGGTAGTTTTTAAAATTTTTATCTTTGTCCATCAATAGACTATGTGTCCATTAAAAGCCTATGAATTCCTTGAAAGCAGAAATTGCATTTTAAAAATTCCTTTTTGATCAAGAATGAGCATTCATCTTGGTCCGTGGTAGTCTCCATAAGGGAATGAACATTAACATGGCAAATGGAAAGTTAGAAAATAATGCTAGAGATATCACAATATTTTAAGGATAAATGGACAAAGAATGATCCCAAAAATAAGTCTCATAAAGGTTGAGGGATGGGGAAGTTGAAGGAAAACTTCTCATGCAACATTATTAAAGTTTTCAAGGTTACAAATCACAAACTACTTTAACCAAATAAAAACTCTTTCCTAAAATGTTACATTGGAAATTACAGAGTGCTTCTTAACTTTTACAAAATTGTTATAATCACTAATCTTTGGAGACATTATAGACGTTATAATAAGGAATTCAACCAAAGAAGAAAGGGAAGCTTAGATTCACTGATTTTCTGACATAGATTCTAAACATCTTTTGTTTCAGTTTTTCCTTTGCAAAACGAAAGAAGAACCAATTTTTCCCTCGTTAAATTGATATGTCATCAATGTAGGGTCATCATCAGGGAGAAGTGAGCTGAGCATTTTCATTGTACTCAAGGCATTATTTAAGTAAAATGTGAATTATATTGGACCTGTGCAACACTTCAGCTCTGAGTCCATGCTTTACTTGATTGCATGATATTTGGTAGATCGTCAATTCATTGCTTTTACAAATCTTCCCCATCTTCCTTAAAAACAGGCCTATGCTGCTGCATTTAAGGAGGACAAATCAATGAGGTAATTGGTAAACTTATATTGAATGTAAAGGAAGAAAAAATAATTACTTTGGAAAGCAAACGGAACATGGATCACCATAACAACTGTTTTCATGCATCAATGAAATGCTAGATTGACTATAGTAATAAGGAAAAGGGATTCCTTGAAAGCTTCCATCATACTTGTATTTAGAGATGACTCATTTGCCCAATTATGCATTCGTGTTGATATTGATAATGACATTAATATTAACATTGATATTACTTTATAGTAGGAGACTGGAGGACTACTGTGCTAAAAATATAGAAGGCTATACTGAGAAATTCTGAACGAAGAAATCCTAAAATGTCAGAACATATTTTATTGTAGTAATCAATATTTCAACTCAGGTTGCCTTGTAAATTTGTAAAATTTAAGACCTTCTAGGCACTCAGTTTCCAACTTTTCCCCTTCCTGTTGGTAATGCACCCTATATATCTCAACCAAAAGCCTTCATGTAGAAAAACTGTAAGCCATTATTCTAATAATGACCAAAATTTACTGGGTCCTTATTATATGACTGAGGCAAGCATGTATTAACTCTTTAGCACACTTAATACCCATAATTTCTCCACAAAGATAATATCTTATTACTCTCTTTTCTGCAGGTAAGAAACCTGAGGTCAAGGAGGTTATGTACCTATCTGAGACCACTGAGTGAAAAAGGTATGAGGCCTAGATTCTTAACCAAACCAAATAATTCTGACTGCAGAGCTGGGACTCTTGATCTCTGTTCTATACAGATTCATTGAACAAAAAGCAAGTCATTGAATAGACAAACCTATGGAAAATATCAACGGAAACAAATGTGAAAGCACAATAGGTTAAGAAAAAGGATATAAATGGAATATGGTATAAATATTTTTTTAAAACTGTAAGAAAAATAGTGTCAGTTCTATAGTATTTATATATGAAAGTCCAGAAGATATGATCAAATTAAATAAAATATAATGGACCCATAGAACACAAGTAAACATAACCAAGAAATGGAAAAGAAAATCTAACTTGCCCTAGAAATAGAAGAAGCTCCGGAATCAAGTTGTTTTTTGGTGAGGATTGGGAACAAAGCAAGTATCCTTAAAATAATCAGATCTATTTTATCAATGGGAGAAAAATTACCATGTCTAAAGAGGAGACTGGACATAATAAGCCTAACTTTTACTCCCTAAGATGTAGCCAATGAATCTGCTGCCACCCCAGGCTGACCCAAGAGCTGTGCATTATTGCTGCAGCCCAAGATTCCTGGAAGAAATTACTGAGCAAGTAATTATTGTTTGTGTAAATATTGATTATGTAACTTTATTACAGTGCTTTTTCTACTACTGTAACCTTGGAAATAAATTCATTTTATAAGATTGATAAACTATCTCTTCATAAAATGAAATAATATGTGCCATAAAATGATGCAATAGGTATTTTATGCCATGAAGTATGCATATAATTAAGAAGAAAATAATATCGCCATAAGAACCCATCTTTTAAAATTTGTTATTGAATGTGTGTGCAAATATATGAGTAAAAATGCATAGAAAAATACTTCAAAGTTATTGAGCAAAATTGAATTGTGTTTCTCTTTGGGTGATATTTAATATAACAATTTTTTTGCTTAGATATTTTTATATGTCCAATATATGGATGTTTGAATTTTTAATACTTAAAAATAAAAGCTATTGTATAGAGTATAAGCTAAATTAGAAAAGCAATATACAGGGCCAACAGAGATTGTGAATAATTTTAAGCAATTATTTAAAAATAATAAATATCCCAATAGGCAAACAAAGAAAATGAACAATTAGTAGTAAAGGAAAGAAGCAATTTTAATAAGCATGAACAAATATTCATTTTCACTAGTAACCAAATAAATATGAATTAGAACAGAATGTTTGCTTATCAAAATGAAAAAGATGAAAAATGATAAAACAGTAAATCTGCTACTGTTATCCTTCTGAAAGATAATTTATACAAAAATTAAAAAATGAATAAGGAAAGCACCCACTTTAAATATATTTCCTCAGGATTCTATAAAAAATTAAGAGTGATGTAACCAAAAAATATGCATAAAATTAATTGCAAGGTTGGTTATAGTTTCGAATACTTGTAATACCTTAAAATTTATCTTATGGTATTTCAGTTTTAAGTTTTTTAATTATTAATGCAAATGTGTTAAATGCCTACATTAGATTTTAGAACTTGGCTGATGAGTATAAGATGCCATTCCTATGATCAAGAAGCTTACACTTTAGTAGAGAAATAACACTAAAACCTCTTAACTACACCAAACAAATCAGGAAATGAGAATTTATAAATCAAGTTTAAATTGTAAGAAATAAAATATCTTTGCTGTAGGAATTAGAATAGATGGAGATCAAGGGGAAACACATGAGGCTACATGGAGGAGATCGGACTTGAACCGGACATTGGGCAATTCACAAACACAGAATATCTCTCCATTCATTTGGATACTCTCTGATTTCTTTCATTAAGTACTTTGTAGTATTCTTCATACAAGTCCTATACAAATTTTATTAGATGTATACATAAGGTTTACACCTAAGCACTACTGTTGTGTGTATGGAATAATTTTCTAATTTCAAATTCTTCTTGTTTACTGCTGATAAAAGCAATAGGAAAGCAACTACTTTTATATATTAACCTTGTATTCTGTGTTTTGTCATACTCAATAATTAATTCTAGGAGGGTTTTTTCATTTTATAGATTCTTTAAGGGTTTTCTACAAAGCAATCACATCTGAATAAAGCCTGTTTTATTTCTCCCCAAAATATATATTCTTTTATCTCCTTTTGCTTGCACTAGCTAGGACTTCCAAAATGAGACTAAACATGAGTGGTGAGAAAGCCCATCCTTGCCTTATTCTCGATTTTGGAGGTAAGGAATTATTAAGTGTGTGGTTACTGTAGGTGTTTTGTAGATATTCTTTGAAAAAGTTCCTCTCGATTCCTATTTTGCTGAGAATTTTTATCATGAATGGGTATAAGATTTTGTGAAATACCTTTTCTCCATTAATTGTCATGATTGTATGATTTTTCTATTTTAGCTGTTGATATAGTGGATTATACTAATTGATCAATTGATTTTGGAATGTTGTACCATCTTTGTATGCCTGGAATAAATTCCATTCTGTCATGTTGTAAGATTATTTTTGTACATTGTTGGATTCAATTTGCTAATATTTTGTTGGGGTTTTTTGTATTTGTGTTCATGAGAAATGTTGAATAGTTTTTCTTTATTGCCATGTACTTCTTTTTTTTTTTTTTTTAAATAGGGTAATGTCAGCCTCATAGAATGTATTAGGAAGTATTCCTTCAGCTTCTATTTTCTGAAGAGATAGTTCAGGTCATAAATGTCCTTCATTTTTATTTGTCTGAGAAATCCTTTTATTTGTTCATTTTTGAAGGGTAACTTCATTTGATATAGAATTCTAGGTTGGTGGTTTTTGCTTTTGTTTTCTTTCATCACTTTATTTCATTCCTCTCTCTTTTGTTTTCATGGTTGTGAAAAGACATCCCTTGTAATTTTTATCCTTGTTCATCAAGGTAATGTTACCGGATTTTATCTAGTTTCTTGACTGTGCTGCAGAAATGAATTTCAAGAACACATAAGGTGAGTTAGACCAGTAATTTATTAAGGTAGGGAGGGAAGAGAAATGGGAGAAAATAACAGACCATGGGTCCCACAATTCCCCATTTTAGATGATAAATGTCCAGGTTTTACTTGCATGGCCATCATGGCAGAGGAAAAACTGTGAGAGCAGGGCACAGAGGGCAGGAACAGGCACACAGACCAATACCAGGACCGGCGTGGGGACATGGTGATGGCAAGAGTAGGAATCCAAAAGAGAGTGAGTGAATTCAGGCCTTGCACCCACTTTTTGAACTGTCAATTATTCCACCCATTACTAATGGCATAGGAGGAGTCCCAGCTGTTTACTATTTTGATTGATTACCCCACCTCTCAATTCCCCAGGAAGGCCCAATGATAAAGTCCTTGGGGAATCTGGGGCTTCTCCTGGCTTCTGGAGGAAATCTTGTTCTGAATGGCAGAATCTTGGTGGGGGGAGTGTCTTCCAGCAGCCATCTTGGGGTTATCGATGTCCGTGTGGACTTCTTAACAAGTTCCAGATCCATCTATTGATTCCCTATCTTACCAGCCAGCTTCATTCTCCCTTCAGAGAGTTTACACCTTTATTCTTAAAAGCATGCTGAAGGATGATCATCATTCTTCTGTAGCTACTTCTTGCTGGTTTGGAGCAGTAGGCCCTAACTAACAAGGTGTAAAATCCTCCTGCTACTCTATCTTGTTTGGAGGAAGATGGATCTGGCATCCTGGGTGAAACTGGCTGAAGTCTCCATATGGTTAACAAGACGTTGATTCTGGAAGAAACTTAATTAGAATTTTGAGAATATATGGTCCACTAAGAGGATACTGGACCACAAATAGAAAAGGCCAGATGCCTGAAAAGACTGCATTTTACCAAAGTTGGTGGGAAATGGTATTCTTCCTTGAATTATTTTATGCTGTTAGTTAACTCTATGAAGAGATTGCAATAGGCAATGGGGTTAAGTATAAATTGCCAATCCCAGTTCTTAGTAGAGGAATGAGAAGAGGCATTGCCCTTTTAGTTATAATATAGGGAGAAATTATAGGAAGTGAAAACAGACAAGATTTCTTAAGGGGTACCTGGTTTGCCCTCCCCCTACCAATAGGCATTTGGGCTAGAATTAGAGGGAACAGCTGACTTTGACACAGACACTATTTAGCTTTGGCTTTGAGGAGGTATTTCTGGCTGTCCAGTGACCAGCTTTTGTACATCCCATCAGGTGCTTCTGGTGAACTGGCACTTTCTTGGGCAGCTGACTTCACTTGGGATAGGTGCACCAAGCTTAAAATTCCTTTAACTTTAATAGTTGTGGGAGTGATCAGAACTACAGACCAAATTTCCTTCCATCTTGACTCTAATTGAGCATAAAGCTTGTTTTCTTGCCAAGTTGTGATCAGAACCTGGTTTCTAGGTCCTGTGTGAGGGAAGGTTGCCCATGGACATTCTCAAAAGGGCTAAGCTGAAGTGAGTTTTAGCCACTTTGTTTGCTTTTTCCTTTCTGGTGGGAAAATGCTTAGCCCTGGTAGGATGGCATATGGATCTGCCAGTCCTCCTCAGGGTATGAGTGGGACAGGTTCTGGTATAAGGGCTAGGAGGGAGACATGGGCTAAGCACATTCATTAACTACTTAGAAAATAAGTTCATTAACTACTTAGAAAATGAAGTTTGCCAGGACTTTTAACATGCTCAGTATTTCTCTGCATATGATCTAGAATAGAAAAGATATCACCAAAATCATCAGGCATATATCTAGAATAGAAGAGATATAGGTACAGTACTTAATAGTAATTAATGTACTACCCAATGCATAAGGGTTTTTTAGCTGCAATTAATAGATTTAAGTTCCAGGTTTGCAATACCTTGCATGTTATCTCTCCAGGGGAGCAGGCCATAAAGCCAATTGTGTTTAAATTCTACTCACAGTACTCTGGGAATCATTGCTCCACTTGGTATGTCCTTCACACAGCTAGCACACTGCAACACTGTTTACCCTAGCTAGGAAGGTAAGTTCCAGTATTCCACCAGCCTGGTGCATAGCACCCTTTGGCACTCTGAAACAGCGCCAGTCTGGAGGTGATATCCATTGTACATTTGACTATATCAAGTCACTTTAGCTGCTGCAGGAGTTTAAAATTGCAACATAGTCCTCACTGAGTTCAGAAGCACAACCAGAGATGTAATAGATACCTTTACTACTTTAGGGGTCAGTGACCAACTTAGCCAACAGCTCAAATGGAGAGGCAACCTGCAGTGTATTGAAGGCCTGGTTTGACTGCACAAGATAGTTTGACAATGCTGAAATCTATCTCTTGAACAACTTTGTGAAGTTTCTCTGCTTTTCTAGCAGTTGAATCAATTCCACTTGTGATTTATACATTAAATCCACTAGCAAGACAGTATTAGCATTTAAAACTCATTTTTAGGTTACCTTTCACTGTTATCCAATTTGTAACAGGTGAACCCCAAATCTGATTTCCTACGTACAAGCAAACTGGCAAAGGAAAAAACAGAATTTAAAGTTGATCACAAAATTAAGCACAGATTTAAAAAGAAGAAAGAATTTTATACTCTCAGCATTTCTAGGAACTCTTTGATTTTAATTGATGGCACATGAGGTATCTTATTTTCCAGGAAAGGTTTAGTAACTGTTCTGGATCTTGATCTCTATTAACATTTTTTATAGACCCAACTGAGTTTAAACTGAGAAGACTGTTTCTAAAAAGGAGTTATTCAAAGTTTGAGGTTTATTTCCTCATTTCTTTAAGGAGACATGACCTGAGATTTCTGGATTTCAGATCTATCTGTCCTCTTTTCTTACACTAGTTTAACTGGAATTCAGGGTTTCATACAGAGGTTGCTCTTGGCTATACTGTGGCCATGTAGACCAGCACTAGGCAGAATTTCCTGATTCTCGAGAAGAGACTCTTATGGGGAGTTACTGGTATGCTAGAGGCTGTGCCCATTATTCTAGGAAGAATGAAGAAGCACTTTTTAGTTGCCCAATCTGGCATTCCAGAGTCCTAGTCTGATTAAAATGTTCACCCCTCCATGTAATTTGGAAATGATGCTGTTTTCAGCATCCTGACAATTTTAAATTTCAGAGTCTGGCCTACAGGCATCCCTGTGGGCAACGTGGGTCCTGGGGGATGTCTGATAATTCCAGAGATCAGACAATGTGCCCAGGCTGAGTTGGTGGGAGATGTTCTGAGCAGTTACCACAAATCAAAGCACCTGAGATAAGTCTCAGAGGATATTTGACTGACCTCTGAACTGAAGGGCCCAAGGAATGGGGGCCATTCAGAGTTTACTGCTCTGGTTCTTGGCACCCCTGACATTCCAGGGACTGAGATTTACTGCACTCTTATCCAAACAGAAGTATCTGAAATCTCAGGGAATGTTTAGCTACTTTCTGAATCAAAGTGCCCAATCCTCAAGTCTTGAGGACATTCAGAGTCACTTCTCTGGTTCCTGCCACCCGGGATCTACAGAGACCCTGCCACCAGGTGTTTCTAGGGCCACTCTGGACTTGAAAGTCAGACTGAATAGATTGGATGCCTTTCAAGCTGAATATTGCTCCTTCCTAGAGAAGGGGCAGAAAGCTTCTTCCTCCTATTCTTCCAGAGGTCTTAAGACCCAGTCCTAGTTTTAAGACTTTACTGTCTGGGAGTTTCCCAGTTAGACCAGCCATCAAAAGGCCAATAAGTGATTAGAGATCAATTGTTCTAGCTAAGAGGCCTTGGGGCCCTGAGGCAATAGCTTCCTTGCTAGCAAAGGCATTTTCAGTTCTAAAGTTTTTAAGACATTCCAAAGCATTCTAACACAAATCTGTAATGAGAAATTCAGTAGCAAGAAGTAGGAAGGTAAAAATATGGGTAAAAGTTAATTATGCAAGGATATCCTGGCCTGTGACCCCCCCCTGGGGATGGAAACTTCCATGGAATCCATCTTTGGCCCTGCCCACCGCCCTCCTACCCTGGCTCTCTGGCTCTCTGTCACTGCCATAAACCCCCTAGGGGAGAGGGAGGGAGAAGGCAATGGCCACCAGCCCTGAAGGCAGAGCTGATGGCTGCTGAAAGGGCTTGAAAGAGCAGGGCAGTAATCTCCTATCCTGTGTCCCAGCCCTCCCAGCTAGGTCATATCTAACAAGCCTGGGCATACAGCATGGATGCAGAGAGTTCCAGTGCTCCAGTCTCTTCCCTCCTGCAATTACATTCTGTGGGGGCTTGTAGGCAAACCCATTTAAAATGGAGAACCAAAGGAAGACATTAAACAGGCTGTTGGCTATTGTTTCACTCACCAATAAGTTCCTGGGCTGGCTCACCAAATATGTTACTGGATTTTGTCTAGGTTCTTGACTGTGCTGCAGAAATGAATTTCAAGAACACACTGGGTTAGTTAGGCCAGTAATTTATTAAGGTAGGGAAGGAAGAGAAATGGGAGAATATAACAGATCATGGGTCCCAGGTGGAGAGGAAGGGGCTGAAAAGTGATAAGGTGGGCAGATTACAGACTAAAATTCCCAATTTTAGATTATAAATACCCAGGTTTTACTTGCATGGCTATCATGGCAGAGAAAAAATGGTGAAAGCAGGGTGCAGAGGGCAGGAACAGGCACACAGACCAGCACTGGGTCTGGCACCAGGACATGGAGAAGACAAGAGCAGTGGTCCAAATGTGAGAGAGCAAATTCAGGCCTTGAATCTTCTTTTTGAACTGTCAATTATTCCACCCATTTGCAAATGGCATAGGAGGAGTCCCAGCTGTTTACCACCCATCAGTTCCCTAGGGGGGCCCAATGATAAAGTCTTTGGGGAATATCTGGTGCTTCTCCTGGCTTCTGGAGGAAATCTTGTTCTGAATGGCAGAATCTTGGTGGTGGTGGTGGTGGGGTCTTCCAGCAGCAACCTTGGAGCTATTGATGCCCCTGTGGACTTCTTGCCAGGTTCCAGATCTATCTATTGATTCCCTATCTTATTAGTCAGCTTCAGTAGTGTGCTTTTACCCTCTGGCTCCTTTTAAGATTTCATCTCTGACTTTGATTTTCTGAAGTATGAATATGACATACCCAGGTAGAATTATGTTGTATTTTAAACAGGTTTATGTTCTCTGAGTTTCCTGGATATGTGGTTTAGTGTCTGTCATTAATTTTGAAAAAGTTTTCAGTCATCATTACCCAATGTCTCTTTATTCTCCATCCAATGTTCCAATTATGCACATGATAAATCTTTTGGAATTGTCCCACAGTTTTTCAGTTTTCTGTTCTTTCCCCCCCCCCCCATTCTTTTCCTCTTATTATTTCACTTGAGATGTTTCTATTGATCTATCTTCAAGTTTATTGATTTGTTTCTTTGCCACAGAGAGTCTACTGATGTTTTCTCCAAAATCTGTCTTCTTTTATCCTATCAAAATTTTTTATTTCTAGCATTTCCTTTTGATTATTTCTTAGCATTTCCATCTCTCTGTTTATATTATGCATCTGTTTTTACACATTGTCTACTCTTTCCATTATTATCCTTTTGTATTTATCATAGTTATTTTAAGTTCCCTGTCTGGTAATTCCAACATTTGTGTTTAAATGAGTCTATACTTCTCTGTCTCCCCACTTTTTTGTTGTACTTGTTACAAACTATATCTTCATATGTCCAAAACCTTATTCATTTGAATTTCAAAAACTTGAGGAAAAAAATATGGAGTGCATACTAAAAAATACAATACAATAATACTGGCATTTTAATTACCCATAGGGCTACCTTTAAGGGAGGTCTTTACTTCTTAATACAACTTCAATCCAATGTCTAGTGTCCTTTCCTTGCAATCTGAAGAAATCTCTTTATATTTACTTGTAGGGCAGGTCTAATGGTGGTAAACTCCCTCAACTTTGTTTATCTGGGAATGTTTTACTTTCTTCCATTTTTGCAAGACAATCTTACTGGACATAAAATTCTTGGTTGGCAAATGATTTCTTTCAGCACTTTAAATATTTTATCCCACAGTGTACTTACCTCCATGGTTTCTGATGAGAAGTCAGTGATTAATCTTATTGAGACTCCTTCTATATAACACTGTGCTTGAAGGAAGTAATGACTTGTTGGCTGAAGAAAAGAAGACGTGATGTAACCTAGGAAACAGAACAACATAAAAATGTTCTTTGTTGAGACTCCCTTGGTCAACATGCCAGTTTAGTAGAAAGAAAAAAGTCACTTTGAATAGTTAAAAGATAAATGGCCTATCCCTGTTTCTAACAAGATAACAACAATAAATCTGTATGGGCTTTTAGCATGCAGACTTGCTCTATAAATAGGTAGCTGAATAGAAATAAACTTGTCTATAGGCATCAACTTGCAGATCCCCTGATCCTTTCTCTTTTGCCTTTCATTCCCAATACCCTTTGGGCTGCTTACAACAGTGCTTTTCTCTTGTAGCTTTCAGAATTCTCTACTTGTCCTTGGAATTCAACAGTTGTTTATTATGTGTCTGAGCATGATTCTCTTTGAGTTTATCCTGTGTATTGTTCATTGGGCTTCTTGAATATGCATGTTCATGTAGTTTCTTATATTTAGGAAGCTTTTTGCTATTGTTTATTTTTATAATCATTCTTCCTGTTCTCTCTTTCTTGCCCTTCTGGTTACACCCATAATGCATATATAGGTATGCTTGATGGTGTTCCACATGTCTCTTAAGCTCTGTTTACTTTTTCAATTTTTTAATTTCTGCTCTTCAACGTGAGTTATTTCAATTCTCTTGTCTTCAAGTTCACTAATTCTTTCTTCTGCCATCGCCAATCTGCTTTTCAAAAAAAGATACTTAGATTACATAAATGATACATAAAAACTGTAGGGGATTCCCATATGTCCCACTTTCCCACCCCTTCTACACTCCCCCACATCAAGAACATCCTTCATTAGTGTGGTACACTGCCACAACCCAGAAACACACACTAGAGCACTGCCACCAAGTGTGAACCACAGCTTACATTATAGTTTAACCTCTCTCCTGCACAGTCTTGCAAGTTATAACAAGATATATAAGGGCCTGTACCTTTCATTGCAATGTCATTCAAGACAACTCCAATGTCCTGAAAATGCCCCCTATTATATTTACTCTTCCCCTTTCCCTCCCCTCAGAACCCCCAGTGGCCACTGCCCCCACATCAATGACAAAGGCTCTTCCATTGCTAGAACAACAAGTCTGCAGTAGAATAACAGCAAGTCTGCTCCAGTCCATCATTCACTCCTCAACCCTGAGGACCCTGGAATGGGGATGTCCATTCTGCCTCCAAATGAGAGGGGGCCTAGATCCCAGGGGGCAAATGGATGGAACCATCCCACTTGCAGCAGCAGACTCCCTCTATTCCCCAGGAAGGTCATTTAAAACCCTCAATGGAATTTTTCATTTTAGTTATAGTGGTCTTCAACTCCAATATTTCTGTTTTGTTCTTTAAAAATTTTTCTATCTCATTATTGAGATTCTCATAGTGTTCATTCATTGTTTGCCTGATATCCTTTACATTTTTTCTCTGTGTTTTCCTTTATCTTCTTGAGCATATTGAGGATTTTTTTTTAAATTTTTTTAAGTCTTTGATATATCCAAAGTCTGGTTTTCCTCATTGATGGTTTCTTGATTTTTAATGTGTTCCCTTGGATAAGACATCATTACTCATTTCTTTGTTTTCTTGTAATCTTTTGTTGCACACTTTACATTTTAATATTTGAAGTGCTAGTTCTGAGATATAGTCCCTAAGTTGTTTGTTTCTTTAGATTGTATCCAGCTAGTGATATGATAGAGATTTCTTTATGTGCCAGGAGCTAACAAAAACAAACAAACAACAACAACAAAATGCAAAAAACCACCTTTCACAGTCTTTGCATTTTGATTCTCTGTTGACTGGCACTCTCCTTTTATCAAGATCATTCTGAGATAAATGAGCAAAATTCCCTGTCTTTTTTGAGCCTACATCTTATCCTGGACTTATGTTCGCTCATTGCCTTAGGAATCGTCCATTTACAGGAAATCAAATGCACTCTCTACTTCCTATGAAATGGACTTCCTCCTCTTCCAGGGGATCCACAATAGAAGTATAGTTTGCTTCATATTATGTTAAGGAGGGGATGGGAAAAGGATCAATAAGGTTATGGTGAACTGTTCCTCCCATTTTTTTAAATCCATTTATTTTGCTTTGGTACACTCAGTTACTGTGACCTTTAGCTCTTTTCCAGAATTCTGAGGATGATGGTTCCACTAGTTTTTGCTAGCTGTTTAAAGATTCTGTGGTGGAACAGCACCCAGAGTTTCTTATGCCACCATATTGATCAACCAGAAGCCTCAAGATCTCTTTTTACTTTTTGAGTAGCTATCCAGTTATTATAGAATTATTGATATCTGTCATATAGTGTAGGTATAACAAACAGAAGAAACTTAAAAAATCCTGAAGAATCACAGCATCTTTATTTTTACTAACTTGGCAATTTAGAAAGCATCTATTTTATAAATGCTAAGAATATATCACTTTTCACATTTATGGTTGAACAAATGCGATTTGAAACTATATTCTCTTTTTATTTGGATACTAACTTGGCTGTTACATCTTTCTTATTTTTAATTATTTGATTTGTTTGATTTGCTTGTTTTTCCATTAGGAAAGAATATTATCAAAGTCAAGGCTTTAAAAATGTAATAAAATGTAAAAATAAACATTTTGCAATATGAACTGCTATTATTCCTCAGGTTAGCTCTTTATTGTGTTGAGTTATGTTTGAAGAAGAATGATGTTCTAAGGGCAGAATGGAATCAAGTCCTACTTCAGTGCTGGAGCACGCTGGGACCTGTGGGCACTGACCCAGCTTCAACAAGGCTCATAGCAAACAAAATCTTTGAGCCTTTAATTACCTTGGCAATAATTAGAGAAACATTTCCAAAGAAGCTAGCAGAGAAAAATGTTGGGAATCCAGAAATTAATAAACCCCAGTCACTTCATCTAGAAATTTTCTGAAAAAGAAATTTCCTAATAGAGGTATTTATACAGGACAGCTCAAGCTTTAAAAAGAAGTTTGACTATATAAAGGATAGAAAACTTGTTTTTTTTTTTTTCCCTTAAAGATTAGATAGGCTTGAGCAGAGGGCCCAGAATGCTTGAATTGACATCCCTGTATAGATTGAAGGAGAAGGACTCTAGAGATCAGTAATATCTGGCTTGTTGCAAACAGGAGAGAATGAGAAGGCAGATGGATGTCATAAAGTTAAGAACCTTCCCATCTAATTACTTTTATATTTCTTCTAAAAATAAAGTGAGACCACACATTAAAAAAAAAAAAAAACGGTGCATGAGACTTGAAGAGTGAAGAATGCTTATAATAGCTTCTGATGAGAATGGAGATAAAGGCAGACTAGGAAAGTATGAGTTATTACTGAGTAATATGGAAAGTTCATATGAAGTTGTAAACCATTATTTCCTAAAGGCACTGTTTAGTGTCTTTCATTGTTGAACAATCACAAAAAATGTGGACAGGTAGAGATATTCCCAGATTAGGTTTTTTTAAATGGATAGAAGAGAATAAAAATGAGACAAATGAGTTGGTAATTTTTGTATAAACTTATTTTAAGTGATGGGCCATGAGGTCTACATTGAATAGAGTATGAGGTAAAAGCAAGAGAGGGTTAATAGGAATAGAGTATAAGATCTGGGAACTAGGGATATAAATTTTACAGAAAAATATTCACTAAAGATTACTAAGTAAAAGAAATCAGTTAGATGTTATAATCTATAAATTGGATGCTTGAATTTAAGATATTAAGTTGAATCAGTTCAGGATATAAGTCAAGAATATAAACAGGTAATGGGGGGCTAAGTGGAGTGGCCAATGGGGAAGGAAATAAGAATCTGTAATGATTAAGGAGTACTTATGTAGAATAACAGCAAAATATAGGAAAGAGAGCAGAAGTTTGGTTCCTGTAACTAAGTGTTCCCTGAATAAGAGATGTCCAGGAGGTCAGTCAGTGACAGTTATGAGTATAGAGTACAAAAAAGTAGTGCCTACTTAAATAAGGTTCAAAGGTAAGATTAGGATGGAGTTTATGAGGCTGTACTAAAGTTTAATTACAATGGAATGAAGGCAAATGGAAAGTTTTGGGGAAAGACAAGGAATGCAACTTCGGTGTAGAAAGGAGAACACAAAGCAATACATGAGCCACATGTGAGATGAAAGTAAAAGTCTAGAAGAATGGAACACTTCTCTTTGTGTAGTAACCATGAATGACTGAAACCCTGGGTTTTCAAAAGAAGTGTATCGAGGAATTTCATTTGAATGGACTGGGCTCCCAAGGAAATTTATCCTTGGGTTAAGATATTATTTATTGATACTTGACATTCATTTCCACTTGCTTCTATGTCCATGCCTATGTCACAGAGGTTGGAAGTCTAAAAATTCTACTTCTCAGACACTGTCAAAGCTTGGGTTCAGAATAAGATCTAGGTTCCAATAATGAAATACACTTGAAAAAGTTTGAGATGTACTTGAGAAAGGCAGAAGGGAGGTAGAGAGCATAATCCTGCGACTACAGCAGAGGACAAGCAAGCTTCCATAAACACCAATGTTTGTAAGAATGGTATCTCATATTCTATTGCCTAGTCACCTTTTATTGATGGAAGCAGCAGCAACAGTTGGAAGTGGCATCAACAGTTTCCTGACTTTTGGATCCAAATATTCAGTTAAAAACCCTTATTCCTTCTTTTCCCGCTCTTCCGATAATTCAAACCCTGCATTTGGAAAACCTAGAGTGATTTCTACTTCCAATAGCTATAGCTAACACAGAAGGTAAGCAAGAATAGTCAACTCTCAAGATCCTCATTAATGTGTTGAAGATTGAGCACATTCTGGTATTAATGATGGGAAAGATGCATCTTCTTTGTAAAAGAGACCACTTCAACCTTAATTGTGTGCTAAATGATCTCCTACCTCAAGAAAAAGTATTTGATAATACCTAGTAATCTTACACAAGTTGGACATGACAGGAACAATTAGTGGATGGGAGCATGAAGGCATCAGAGAGGACTCAAGGTATACAGAGGAATCAGAATCTATTTTTTAAGAGAATCCTAGATGTAGAGGAGGGAATTAATTAGTTCCCATGACTTCTATTATATTTTCTTCTCTTTTAATCAGTTCTATATTATTAACTTTTTATTTTGAAATAACTACAGATTCACAGGAGGTTGCAAAGAAATGCAAAGGAAGTCCCATGCACCCATCCATCAGGCATATTAACTCCTTACTCAAGTAAAGTATAATGTCAAAACCAGGAAATTGACGTTGGTACAATCTACAAAGCTTGTTCAGATTTCACGCACATGCACTCATTTGTGTGCATGTGTCTTTAAAATGTTACCATATGTGACTTGTGTAGCCTTCATAACTACCAAAATCAAAATGCTCAAATTCACCAATATTGAAAGATTTCCTCATGTTGCCCATTTATAGTTATTCCTATCCTCTCCCCATCCCTAACCCCTGAAACCATTAATCTGTTCTTCATTTATAGAATCATATTTTTTTCATTTTATGAATGTTACATAAATGGCATCTTACAGTATGTATCCTTTGAAAGAGTCTTTTGTCAATGAAAAGTGTAGTCTTCCTACATAAAAACCAAGGGATTGCACATTTTAGGTAGCAAAGTCTTCTGAAAAGAGGAGGAAGACATTCAGAGGAACAACTCCAGTTTCTGGATATAAAAGCACTTTGAATAGAAAATTTTTCCATTCTTAATTATGGTTGCATTTAAAGTTTGGGAATGACTTTCAAATAACTCAATAAATTTTCCAAAACAAAAGACGATTGAAATATTTTCAAAATCCAATTATAGAGACTTATAAGTATGCTATCTCATGGTTTCAATATTCACACTTTCAGGCAAATGAGGTTCTCCAAGTACTAATGTAGCCTTACCATATATGAACTTTGAAAGCACTCCTTTTGGAAGCCAATTTATTCCACCCACCTTACTTTAAAAAAATAGGGTAAACAGAATGAATTTCTGTTCCCAAAAGAATGCAGCAAACTTTCTATTCATGTGGGTAAAATTGACGTTTGTAACATCATCTGATTTGATCCAGAAGAAGAGTTCAGAAGAGTACTGCTATGAACTAAATTATTAGCAGGACATATAAAGGCCAGGGGTTCATCTTTAAAACTGCTTCTCCCCTGAGGAGTCACATTTTAGAACAGATCACAAAACTCCCTAGCTACTCCAACCCAGGGGCCTAGGAACTGTCTCAGCAATTTAATGGGAATTTTCTATTTGAGCATTTCTTTCCCTAACGAAGGACCCTATGTTATGACAAAGGATCTTGGGGCCACCTTTTTTTCTTCTTTTTTATTTTCTTTTAAATGTTACATTAAAAAAATATGAGGTCCCCATATACCCCCCACCCCATCCACGCCACCCCTCCCACATCAACAACTTCTTCCATCATTGTGGCACATCCACTGTATCCAGCGAATACATTCTGGAGAACTGCTGCAGCACATGGACAGTGGTTCACATTGTAGTCCACACTTTCCCCCAGTCCACCCAGTGGGCCACGACAGGACACACAACATCCGGCATCCATTGGGGCCACTTTTAGCTAGGTAGAACAATTTAGGACATGTAGTTTATATGACGACATGCTGTGAATCTTAAAGCATTTTTATGGTTTGTAAGGAAAAGAATATTAAAATTTTACATAAAATCTAAGTTAAATATCCAGCACAAATATAAGAAGTCCCTTGCATTCACAAATAGAAGAATTCCTTTGAGCCCTTTTCTGTGCTAGGGATTCATATCACTTGATTTAAAAAATCTTCCCTTCTATTTTCTCCATACTTTTTCCCTGAGGAGATTTGTACCTGCAAAGGAGAGCCTGGGTAAAACGATAATAAACCATTGGTCACAGTGCTGTATGGATGGAAACAAGTCACCTTGGAGCAGATTTCTTTTCTTTTCTCTCTTTCTCTCTCTCTCTCTCTCTCTTTTTTTTTTTTTTTAAGAAAGAGTCACTTAAATGGCTTTTTCTAGTTGCATAAATGTGAGATAAGACATTCACTGTCTTCAGGATAAGCTGTAACATATCCTTTACTATTTAATATGACCAAGGCTACTCCATTCAATAACCTTCAGTGAATGCAGATTGTCTTCAGGGACAAGACTGGTGAATTTATGTCATAGTGTATCTTGTAATGGAAGTAACTGCAAACCCAGTTCCCTTGCTTTATGGAGTCTCTCAGGGACTGAGATAGTTCCCAACTGAGGATTGCAAGCACTAAAGATACATATTCCCCCATGGAGACAATTCAGCAAAGGTAGGAGTTGTCTGAACTGGATATCTGATTTAACGACCTAGGAAGGAAGTTACTGGGAGAGGATTTGTTCAGGCATATTATGAGACCAAGGTTGGTAGCCATGTGAGATTCAGGGTCCCTAGGACAGAGGGGATGGTAACGCCTGTGGGTATATATTCAGAGAAGTCTTGGGAGGGCAAAAGGAGAGTGTCTGCTCGCATGCATTATGTGAATGCAGTTCTTCCCAAAATATCACTGAACACTGCACAGGAAAGCGAAGTGGAGCAGTAGGACAATTATCACAGTGATGGTTAAGAATTCCTGGAGGGAAACGGACTTGGCCCAGTGGTTAGGGCATCCGTCTACCACATGGGAGGTCCGTGGTTCAAACCCCGGGCCTCCTTGACCCGTGTGGAGCTGGCCCATGCGCAGTGCTGATGCACGCAAGGAGTGCCCTGCCACGCAGGGGTGTCCCTGCGTAGGGGAGCCCCACGCGCAAGGAGTGCGCCCCGTAAGGAGAGCTGCCCAGCATGAAAGAAAAGTGCAGCCTGCCCAGGAATGGCGCCGCCCACACTTCCCGTGCCGCTGACGACAACAGAAGCGGACAAAGAAACAAGACGCAGCAAATAGACACAGAGAACAGACAACTGGGGGAGGGGGGAATTAAATAGATAAATAAATCTTTTTTTAAAAAAAAAAAAAAGAATTCCTGGAATAGTGCAATTGTGACAAAAGCAATGGCAGCTGAAATCTGGTGCACTCTATTCACTTCTCACCCAGTGTTTGCAAGTAACCCCTGCCCTTTGGATGTAGTAAATCCCCTATGTTTTTAGGCAAATCAAAGAGAAAAGCATCTAGGGTTGGGGCTGGGGATAATGATGGTTATGGTGGGTCAAGATCCTAGATACACTGATTCTGATAGGGCCAGTGAATAATGTGAATATTTTCAAACATGATTTTACTTATATGCCAAAGTAAGTGCAAACAGATTTTATTATTGTTCCAAATACTTCCTTCCTTGTGGAGGATTATACGTCCCCACCATTCTAATATTAGGCTTGACCATAAGACTTGCTTTGACCAATGAATTACCTGTAGAAGTAACTTATGCCACTTTTAGTGGAAGCTGCAAGATTTATCTTTTGGATCTGCAATTTTTTAATTTGCCTTCTGTTACAATAAGGACAAGAAAAGCCATAGATTGGAGCTGCTTCTTCAACCTGGTTCCAGAACGAAGATAGCATAGAGTCAATCCCAAGATGGTCAGTAATGTGAGTGGGAAATAAAATTTTGTTTTAAGTCAGAAAGATTTGGGGGATTTTTGTTATATATTTTAACTTTCTCCAACTAAAATAGGATGTGTTGTGAATTGCAATTCCTTTTCTTATTTGATAAAGAGAACCTAGCTCCCTACTAATTTTCTGGGAGTTCTTTGGTACCTGGTGCTCTAAGTATTGGGGATGTTGGTTGCAAATGACAGAAACCAAAAGCAAAGTGGCTTAAGATATTTTTTAAGGAATTATTGGTTCACATAACTGACAAGTCCACAATTGTCTTCAGGACTTTGTAATTTTCTCCCTAACTCCCAGGATCTGTTTGGTTTGTTTTGTTTTGTTTCTTCACTGGCCTCTTCTCTATGCATTCCTCCCTCACACTGGCAACATGGCTCACATCCTCTCTTCTTAGCAAGAAAATTCTCTTCACCTCTGACTAGTAAGATGTTCAAATCTTCCACTGAATATTTCATTTTAATTTCTCTGTTTTGTATGTTTCTCTCTTCTTCTAAGGCTACATGGAATTCCCACTCATTCCAGACCAGTTAATTTCTTGATTTGGGGGAAGAGGCTGCATTATGGGAGTAAACCTGAATTTGGACCCCAACCTGAGTGTGAAATAGTTCAGGAATTCTGATCTTGCAAGTGACTTTTTCCACTACAGTAGTAGTTATATGACAAGCTTTCTTGCCATTTCTATGAGCCAGGGGAAGGAATTGTTCTAGTCCCCATTTATTTTATTACAGGAAACTTTACATAACAGCCCCCCATGGACAGCTGATACCCACAGCCTAGAAATCACTGTTTATATGGCCTCAGCCTAAAGGACTAGATCAGGTCCAAATATTTCCATGAACTCTTTCAGTCTTAATTCTTGATTACAGCTCTTCAAGTTTATCCATCATATCTGGTGACTGGGGATTTCTTCATGTAATAACTATGTGTCAAAAATTATATTTTATGTGGTATTTACATATGCCTCATTCAGAAGTAATGCTTTCACATTATACATTTTTTTAAAAGATTTATTTATTTATTTATTTATTTATTTATTTATTTCTCTCCCCTGTCCCCCACCCCAGCTGTGTGTTCTCTGTATCTATTCGCTGTGTCTTCTTCTTTGTCCACTTCTGTTGTTGTCAGCGGCATGGGAATCTGACATTATACATTTTTAGTGACCTCTGTTTGTTTGTTACTCACCTTTAACTGTGATCCATGTGAGAACTGGTGCTAGGTCTATTCTGTTGTTAGAACAGAACTTAACACATAGTTGAACATATAGTAGTCACTCAATACATAATTTTCTCAAATGAGAAGCAGTTGAACACAGTGATTAAAGGATTTTTCTGAAATCAGATTGTCTGCTTTCAAACCCTGTTCTGTAATTTATTAGAATGAACTGTGTGAACTTGCACATGGCTCTTAACTTCTCTGTGCTGCAGTTTTCTCATGAGTAACCAGAATAATCATGGCAAACCAGCATTATAAACTTGTTGAAGGGATTAAATGAGTTAATACATAAAAAACAGAGTTAGACCAATTCCTGGCATAAAAATGATAGTAGTATTAGCTCATATAATTTGTGTTTTCATTATTATTCATAAATTTCATTTGGAGATAGGTGAGCCTTTTAGTAAAACGTATAGTTTAAACAGTTATCTCCTCTGTCAACATGTAGGGCTGGCCCTGGAAGCAAATTTCCTCTAAGAATACTGCTGAAAGAAATAGCTCAGAATGTAAGACCTGGTGTTTGGGAATAAAGTATGATAAATTACAGCTGGTTCAGCAAGTTTTTGTAGGCTCAGAGCTGTGTTGTTTCATCCCAGCAACCAAGTGGCCAACTGGGGGGCAAAAAGAGGAATTAGAGCCAACAGAAGACATAAAGAATGTCCTGGTATCTTGGAACCATCCCAGAAAAATTTTTACAAGAAATCTTTAATTCTTACCACGGATAGAATTAACTCTTCAGACACATTGTACTGGTATCAGAATAAAGAATTTAAAAATATCTCTAGTGAACATGTCGGTAAAATCACCTTTCTAGATTAAAATATATGTATACATACAAACCGAAAACCCTGATTGGTAAAAGGCTCTTCAATCCTCAGAAATGCCAAACATTTAAGTTAAAGAAATTCAATAATTGCTTTTAGTTTTAAAATATTCATTCTCTTGTAATATATAACTCACAGTGAGAATCCGACTGTAGAGTCCTGATGATTTAGATGTAACCATGTTCCAAGAATATTTCAAAATAGAAAGAGAAAACCAGGCATGGCTCGATTTCCACATCAATAGCAGTGATGCTATTCCTACCCCCAGCACCAACTGTGTGAGAGGTCTACACTGCATAAAAATGTTTTGGTTTTGGTTGTACTCAAAACTCTTTTTCACTGATATATTTAACAAAATGAATACATTATCTTCTGTAGGTTATCAAAGGATACTGAAATCAAACTGCCCTTTTCTGATGATTTTAAGGAATGTGGAGAACAGCAGGGTTCTCTATTTCTTCCTTCCAATATTTAAAGCGATTGCATAGAGACAAAAATACATTTCCACAAAATTAATTTAATTTGTATCTTTCTTACTTTCAGAGAGCAAATGGCCACACTGGATTTGCTGAAAATTAATATCACTGAAGTTTTAAGTTTTGTTGTTGTTTTTTATTAAAAAAGCATGTGAGAGGAGCAAAATTTCTGAATCAATCAATTAATATATGCAGATAATCTTTTATTAGATTCAGACTTAGCTTCTTGTAGGCAAAGATTAACATAATAATTGCTTGTGCTTGCTGAATATGATCCAGTAGATAATATTCTTCTCTAAAATCCGTTAATGGAGAAAATCATCCATACAGTGATTACCTGGAACATATTTAATGGCTTATCCAATTTAAACATATTAACACAACTATAAATGCTCTAAGAAGAATGAAGATATGGAAGCTGAAGAGTTGGAATAGATTCTCATTATTGGGCTTTGAATATTTTTATTATCATAGAGAAATTTACTAATATAATAGTATTTCAAAATATATTACATACATATTTTCAATATAAATACAATTGAGAAAATATTTTGAATAATATTCAAAAGTTATATTTTACTATTAGAATTAGATACTTTAAGAAACATAAATTCTTAGAAATAAATGAAACTATGTTGGCCTACAAATTACATTTAAGTTTGACTAGATAGTATGATAAAATTTTATACTTTACTGCAAATGGAATGGGATAGTGAATAGTTTTAGATATTTATGAACTTACCATACATATATGTGCATGTCTGTTTCCAAACACGCTGTTCTGTTCCACTAGTCCCATATCTACAGTTGTGCCAATCCCACACTGTTTTATTGTAATTGTGTAATCAATCTTAAATCTAAGAATGTAGTTCTGCCCGTGATGTTCTCCTTCAAAATGTCCTTACCTATTCTTGCCCCTTAAATTTTCCTATTCATTTTATAATCAGCTTGTCAGTTTCAATACTGGAATTTTAATTATGGTTACAACGATATTTTAGATCAATTTTGGGAGAGTTGATATCTTAATATTGCGTTTCATAATGCATGTATTTTCCACCATTTCTAGGACTTTTAAAATCTCAATAATGTGAGATTTCCAATGTAGCAATGTTTTACCCACTTCATTACATTTATTTGTCACATGGTACTTCTGATACCATAATCAATGGTACCTTTTTAATATCATTTTTCATTTCTTTTACTTAGATATAAAATAAAAAATGCAGTTGATTTTTCATGTTGACTTATATTTAACAGACTTGATAAATTCACTTATGAATACTAATATTCAATCTATAGTTTCTATTTATTATTGATTATTGATACTATTGATTATTAAAAATGGAATGAGAGGTTCTATCATTGAAGGGAATGAGATGTTCAAATTCAAGATATCAGATGTAGAGCAAATAATTTCAGTTGTGGCATGGTTATGAATGTAGGTAGCTGAAGATACGCAAAGGTGAAGTTATTGGAACTGAGAAAGTCATGGGAATAAAAGGCCAGCATGTGGGATGGGTCTTTTGAATAGCTGTTGGTTATCCAGGCTTATGATGGAATTGGAGCTGGGAGAGCCATTCTGCCCAACAACCCACTCAGTGGTATATGGAAGCACACAGAAGTGTAGGCAAGACAGGAGGGTAAGTGGTGACTTCTAAGATTCATGTTTCTGTCATGGAAAGATGCGGAGTAGGCTTTCTGTAAAATATTTGAAGTTCTCGTGTAGAAAATGGATTAGACATTGTGACAGTTTGGGATTATTTTTGTGAATTCCAAAAAGAGAAAGAGTATGTTTGTAAACTAATCTATTCCTCTGGATGTGATATCCACTGATTGTATTAAATTCAAAATATGTAAATTTACTTGATAAAATCTATTTTGGTATTTTGATTCGACCACATCAGTAAAGTATGGCTCAGGTGGAGTCCCCAGCCCCTTGGTGGGCCTATATAAAAGAACACTCACAAACTAAGACACATGAGAAAGGAGAGACAGCTCTGTTATATTTGATCCTGGGGCCCCAAGGAAAGATGAGCCATTCACCTAATAATTTGCAGCTGAAAAGAACAGAGCAGATGAGCACCTGAGAAGCCCCAGAAAGAAATGAGCCCTATGCCAGAGACTGATTTTAGGAAGGTCAGCGACAATCTTGCTTCAACACATGGCAACTGACATTGGTGAGAAAGCAACCTTGAGTTGGCCTCTTTATGACCTTGTAACTGTAAGCTTTTACCCCAAATAAATACCTTTTATAAAAGCCAAGAGATTTCTGGTATTTTGCATAAGCACCCCTTTGGCTGACTAATACATGTTCTAGGCAATTCTAGACTGTCATCTAAAACAGAAACAATGTGAAAAAAATGAATAATGGACCCACCCTAGACTTATTTTAGAGAATCTCCAAGGCAAATGTCTAGGAATCTGCATTCTTCACAAATGTCTCAGGTCATATTTATGATCAGGCATGACTAGAATTGTTGAAACAAATAGATGATACAAAGGGACAACTTTTAGCTCAGAGAGAAGCCAAAGGTTTCAAACGGATAGACTGGGCTGACCCAGGAGGTGGTGACTCCCCATTACTGGCAATCACTGTCTCCAGACATTTGTAGAACTCTGTCTTCCAGGCTGGGTGCTGGAACAGGCATGGTGGAGTAGGGTGGGGGTGGGGGGTTACAGAGAAGAGTAAGCTTTTATCCCTGTTCTAGAAGGGTCAGCCGCCTAGTGAGGCAAACAAGCAATAGCAGTATAAAGTAAGGTGTGCTAGGATACTGGGATTTCTTTTAAAATTTACAGAAGCACAGTGAAGGGACCAACTAACCTGGACTCTTGGGAGTCAAGAGGAAGTTTCTCATAAGAGGAACACTTACTTTGTGTCTTATAACATGAGCAGGAATTTTGGTAGGCAGTGAAGGAAGGAAGACTTAGGAGTGCAAAGAAACTGTGTACAAATGTAACAAAAGTAGGAATGAGATTGGTTCAGCCTCTTTGAAATAAAAAAGACATGTACTGGGGTGGGAGAAGCTTACTTGGTCCATCCACTCTGGAAATCAGAATCTTTTTTGTTCTGCGGGTTAGCACTGTTTTGTTACTTGTCGTGAGCAATATTTGAAGGTTGAAATGTTTTTTTAAAATTTCAGATTAAGACAAAGATAAGAATCACATAATTATTAGACCTGCATTTATCATAAACTACATAAAAGCAGGGATATATAAACCTATACTGAAATATTTATGCATAACTGACCACAATTCTGTATGTGTCTTCTATTGACTGTGCAATGCTACAATTGCTAATTCCTTATATGGTACTCCTGATATTTGTGGCCAAATGGTCCTGCCTAGGCTCATGTTTTTTTAGATCATTCTTCTTATCCTCAGAAACAAATTTCTTCCTGATCCCCTGTAGTAAAGTCCACACTATTCCACACAGATCCTTCTATCTATAACTTTAATAGCACATTGCTGTCATCTACAAATGCCTACATTTAGGATATATGGTACAATAGTTTTTCTTACATTTTTATACATTTAACAATTTGTTCTGGGTTAGTTCTGCACTGTCCTGCTATTGCTACACTTAAGTAGATTCACCACTGTGCTTCTTTCCAGTATGTACTCTGCAAAATGCTTGCCTCAACTGCTTACTTCTGTGCAGGAGGCTTGACTTCTGATTGCTAGTGCTGTAAGGGCTGGGCTTTGTAGCCAGCCCTGGCCTGTCAGGAAGTCTGCAATAACTCAAAAGCTTACCTTTCATTTTAAACAAGCCAACGAACAACAAAGAAACCACAATACCTCAGTGTTTTGTTCCCATGTTACGTGATAAAATATGTCCTCTCACTCCCACCCCTAACAAACTATAGTAACCAGGCATTATTTGCTGTTCCATAAGTCCTTGAACATGGGCTCCAAAGCCCATGAAAGACTAGAAGAAGATGGTATGCTCAGGAGAGGGCAAGAAGGTCATATACATGTAATTGGAGTGAGGGGTGTCCTTAGGCAAGTGACAAGTGGCAAGTGGCAAGAAATGTTGACATAAGGCAACCAGGATAAATTTTAGCTAACTTATAAAGAATACTGTTACGAAGCTCAGCAGTTTTAGAGTTTATCTCATAGTACATGCAGTGGTCTTGGACTGAAAGTTTTACACAGAGGACTCATGTGATCAGATTTATATTATATGTATTTGTGAAGATCCTTCTGGGATCATCCATTTAGGGAACTTTTTGCAATCATCCAGGTGAGGATTAATGAAGATAGATGCTAATGCAATGGTCATGGGCAAAGGGAGAAGCAATGAACCAAGAAATATTAAGGAGGTATAAGTAGTGAGATATGGTCATTGATTGGAATATGGGGGAAAAATATACCACAGTTCTCCAGAAAAAGCACTATAGAATCAGATATAGGTCAAAATTCGTTTTCTACCACTTGACTTTGTAAACATGGACATGTCACTTAAACTTTGTGTCTCAATTTTCTCATCTGTAAAATAAGGGAAATAACAACACATATCTCATAAGGTTGTTACGAAGAAAAAATTAGTACATGTAAAGCACATAGCACAGTGCCAAGTACAGGGTTAACTAAAACTCTATAAATTTAGTTTCAAAGAGACTGGGCAGAAACTTAAAGGATTATTCTGAAATGTCTTACTGAGCAATCTATCAGGAAAGTTATAGAGGAAACTATACACTGGGCTTGATGAGAAATCATGAATCAATGGTTAGAAATATATATAATTCCAAAGACACAGATAAAAAATATTTTTCCAGAGCACAGTTTTCACTTCCTTTAGTACCAATTAACTGCAACTGAATCTCTGGTTGCAGATCTCACTCTGGGGGACCTGTCTTGCTTCTGTTGATTAATTGATTCTTGCAGAATTCTAGGAGACAGCATTTGACTCTGCAGCCTTAGAAGCAATCACTTATTTAAATACTGGCTGATCGTTTTAGGCCCAGTTTCCATCTTCAGGTCATGCCCTTGTCAGGACATCACAGCTGCTCCACAGCAGAAGCCACTTGGCTCTCCATTAAATGCATCATGTGACACTGTAGTAACCATGGTAATAATCTTCAGAAGACACAGCCCCATTACCACCCTGGCCTTTTGACCATTCATAGTGCAATCACAATTCTTTCCTGTTTGAATGTTTTTAATTAGACATTTGTATGATGTACAGACAGTTGCCTGATATCCATGAAAGGAAGAGACAACTGGTAAAATGCTATTCTAATATAATTTGGGGCTAGATGCAATCAGTCTTTTATCTTTAAAGAGCAGCCACCACTTTTTCATGTCTTGCGTTACTCTGAGATTTGGGGTTCTGCTTACTATTTTGAAAGATATTCTGCATGAAGGAAATATTTTCAGTTTTTTCCTGAGAGGAATATGGAAAGTATAAAAAACTTTAGAGTACTATAACTGAAAGAATTTATTGGATCTTCCAGTGCTCTGCCTAACTTTTTAAAATGGTAACTGAAGTACAATCATATACAAAAGACAAAAAGACCTTCCCAAGAGAGCAAAGCTTTGAGTATCCAGGCTGGGATTATAAATCTTTTGCTGGGTTTATTTACAGATCTTTTTATACTGCATTATGATGCTTACTTGGTACCAAAATGATGGTAAAACTGATTATGTTGTCACTTTTAGAACTGGGTTTTTGAAGTTTGAAATAATAACCACCAAAAAAATAGCTCCACTGTAGTGGAAAGAATAGGCTTCGAAGTCAGATAGACCTGTGTTCAAACCCAGATTCTGCCACTAGCTCTGAACTAGCTGATAAGTCTTTTAGTTTCCAATTCCTTATTTATTAAATGGGACAATAATTATCTGTCTACAGAACCAGTGTGTGAATTAATTACAGTCATAAATAGTCTGGCATTAAAACAAGTACAGAATGAATGTTACACAATGAATGTTAATTTCTCTTTTAGATTCTCTATTCAAATTTCAGAAATAAATGAACAACATATATCTAAAATTAATATGGATGAATGAAGACCTAAGGATGGGTTAATATTTCCATTTTTTTCCCTTCAAAGAAAAAAAAATGACATCATCTTGAAAGTTCTACTATATATACATAGTTTGCATAAAGAGAGCCAATACAAAGAAGCCAAAGAGAATTAAAATGGGCTTTTTATTGATTGAATAGATTGCATGAATCATCCTTTAACATGGTCAAATTTCACTGAGAATCGACATGCAGGGATTTGACCCAACAATGGCACCAAACAAACAGGTCAGATGACTCACAGAGTAATTACTGATTTGAATGAAAAAAGAAAATAATTTACCTTATAAGCAACTGTCTCCAAAGAGCCCAATAAGAGATTGCTTATAACTAGCATGTTCTGCAAAAGAAAGAAACCTTCTCAGTTCCAAATTGCAGATAAGGGGGAAAATAAGGCAAATGTTAATAATATCTGAAACCAAGATTAATGTACATCCTAAAACAAGAATCATGAGGAAGCCCCAGTAAGTCAACAGAGCAGATCATTCTTTATTGTAGATTCTGTATTACCAATTATGACAGAATGCTTTCCTTGATTTTTGTGAACTTTCATATCAGTACTCAAACTATGGTTGCAGTTGACAAGAGTGTATTTCTGACATAAAGGTCAGCTGACTGATTTGTTAAAACAAGAAATGTAAGGATAAGTAAGATGAAAGTAACTTCATTCATTAATCAATGACATGAGCAATTCTTCTGCTAAATCAGATAATAATTTCTGAATAAGTAGAAGTATATTTCCTTAGTTTTTTGTGCTAGTCACAACGTAATGGCTACTGACAATAAATTTAACCTGTACTACTAACATTTTCTCCCTCATTTTCCTAGGTCTAGACAATCAATAAAATGAGAAATGATGGTATTTACTAATTTCTGTGTGTAGCAGTTTGGCATTATTTATGAATTCCAAAAATAGATATTGGATTATGTTTGTAAACTGATCTGAACCTCTGGGCATATTAGATTATATTGGATTCAGAGGTTTCACTTTTTAAATAATGACTAAGTTCTCTTTAGTAGGATGTTGCATACCTGCCCCCTTGGAGGGTGAGGTCTCACAAAGAAAAGACATGACAAAGGACAAGAGTTGAGAGTTTTGAGCTGGAGCCCAGGAAGTAAACACACAGGAGAGGAACACAGAGAAATAGACACAGCTCCACAGAAACAGCAGAGGCCCAGGAGTAGAGACAAGCTGTTTGCCTGTTAGTCTACAGCTGACCTTGTGGAGAGAAGCAAGCCTGAGCATGGAGATAATCAAGCCCCTGGGGAGAGAGACAAAGCCTAGAGAGCCTGATGGCCTACAGCTGATATTGAAAGAAGCTGGACCACTGAGCCTTAAGAGGAAGAAAAAGGCTGAGTGTCGGCAGCCATCTTGCTCCAATACATGGCCACAGACTTTGGTGATGGAAGTAACTTATGCTTTATGGCCTGGTGACTATAAGCTTCTGCCCCAAATAAATGCCCTTTATAAAAGCAAACATATTTCTGGTATTTTGCATCAGCACCCCTTTGGCTGACTAATACACTGGGGTATAAATATTCCCACCATGACTGATTTCAGGCAACCTATGTGATGCCATTAAAGGCAGATTAAGGAAGAGCTGTGTGGTTGTACACCATTATGTGTATTTCCCCCATACGGGTACAATTTTTACACATACCCTCACGACCATAGTAAGTAGTAAAATGTAGTAAATTTAATTAGGAAGAAATGGATTTTGAGTTTTTATTATATTGTTTTTAATATAATGATTTAATTACAAGTTCATATAATTTAATTTTAATACTAGTTGTGTTTAAGAACTGGGTCATAAAATTCCTGAATATTTAATGATCTCCACTTGCAGGCCAGTATGAGTTAGCTCTGGAACATCTCTAATGTAGAAAATTCTATGCATCATGTTGACATAGCTATTGTTTACACGGCATACACATTCCTGCACACAAGACAAACATTTTAAGAATTATAGTGTTCATTATTTAATTTTACTGCATTCATTCAATCAGCAAATATCAGTTGAATTTAATCATATGCCAGAGACTATGAACAGAACTAGGAAGGGTATTCCTAAAGAAGTAAGATTTTTCTCTGAAAGATGAGTAGGGAATTACACAGGAGATAGTACGATTTAGAAAAATTAGAAGGAATATGCTCTAGGCAAGAAAAACAACTATACAAAAGCTCTGAGAAGACAAAAAGTATATGTTATGGAATTTAAAGGAGAGTGTCTGTGACTCTAGCAATGGAAGAAATTATATCGTTGATATGGACACAGTGGCTATGGGAGTTGCTGAAGGCAGGAAGAGGGAAAAAGAGGTGTGATATTGGGGCATTTTGGAGACTTGGAGTAGTTCTCAATGATATTGCAGGGACAAATGCAGTACACTATATATCCTGTGATAACCCACTAAATGGACTGGGAGAGAGTGTAAACTACAACATAAACTATAATCCATGCTGTGAAGCAGTGCTCCAAAATGTACTCATCAAATGCAATAAAGGTACCACACTAATGAAAGTTGTCAATGTGGGAGGAGTGGGGGGTGTGGGTAGTGGGGTATAGGGGCACCTCTTATATTTTTTTAATGTAACATTTTGTATGATCCATGTATCTTTTTTAAAAAGATAATAATAAAATAAAAATATATATATATTAAAAATAAATGAAAGCTTCTGGTGCACAGTGAATGAAGGGGAGTATAATATAAAATGATTGCTTAAAATTAATCATGCAGATCATCAAAAGGATGTCCACACTGGTTTGCCTCAGATTCTCTCATTTTACTCTACTGTCCTAATAATTGGTATAATTTTATAAATAGCACCCCCTTTTTTATTTTCAAGTGTGTTTTACTTCGAATGACAAATGATATGTCACTCTACTTATAGAGCATATTAAGTATTTCAGGAGTAATCATAATAGCTCTAACCAATGGGAAACTAGAAGGGTGTTAACCAAATTTGCATATTAAAAAATATCTACAAAAGCTTGTGTGTGTAGAGAATTAGAAAATACCAAGAAATTATTTAGGGACTCAATTTGGAGGCTATTACAGCGCTCCTGTGAGAGGCGATGGTGGCATGGATAAGAGTCATGGCAAGGAACTCAAAGTAATTTAGTTTAAGAGATGAGTAGGTAAGACATGATTTTTGAGTATGGCAGGAAAAATAGAAGCATAAACCAAAGATATTCCTGAATTTTGGCTTATGCAGTTAATTGGATGCAGTGCTATTCATTGAAATGAGAAAATGGAAGGGACAAGGAATACATGCCAAATTTGAGGTGATTATGAAATATACAAATGGAGATGTTGATGGCTGGTTGCATATAAGGACTTTGAATTTAGAGGACCAGGGCTTGAGATGAAAATTAGAAACTGTCACTTAGATGAGAATTGAAGCTGTGACCATCTTAAAATTTCCTGAAGTGTAGAAGACGAGAAAAGAAGCTCTAAGGAAGTCTTGAGAAAAATAGCTAGCTCATGCAGCAATCCTGAGCTTAAGTAGGTATAAATAAGACTTGTCTATGAAAAGACAGGATCTTGGAATCCAAACAAGTGAACTCTCAGTCAACTGCTAACCTTGAAGAACAGGAGAGACACATGTAACTTGGAAGACACCTTCAAGTAAAAGAGCATTTCTTCATGACTAATTAGTGTTTTCCCCCCAAATCCCCAACCTCCTAATCTTGATGATTTAGGCTAGAAAAACTTGTCTGGTTTACAGACAGGACTCCCTGGACTCCCTTCCTTCTACTCATTTTGCATCTACTTAGGAAGTGTGGCCAACCTGAGTCAGGATGGGAGGAGAAGATGGAGAAAAGGGAGAGAGGAAGAAAATGATCCATATACAGATCATAAAGAACAAACCCCAAGGTCATAATATTATAATAATAATAATACAACTTACTAGGCATTCATAGCACCTTATTTAATCATCACATATATCCCATTCTAAAGAGGAAAAAGTAAACCCAGCGAGGGTAAATATAAAGTTTATGTGTAGCAGAGCAAGGTTATAAACCCAGGCTTGCCTGACTCTAGAGTTTGTATTTGCAATTACTGACCCCAAAGAAAACTCTAACATCTTGATTGTTCATGGCAAAATATATATTCTCCAGTAAATGTACTCTAATTAAAAATAATAATAATAATCTTGATTGGGTGAGGGAAATCAATGTAAGTTCCCCTAGAGAAGAGTGTGCAAATCACAGTACAGTAATGCAGTGGGAGACCACACAGAGAAAACATTTCATGTATTAGAGAATAAGTAAATCACCTGAGAATTGGCTTTCCATATGTGGTTGTCACTGTTCTTCTACGGGGAACACCTGCAAGCCTGCATGTGCACTGTGGGAGATGATGCCCAAGCCATAGGATAACTAGAGCTCATCTCCATAGACTGTCATTCTTATTTAAATTTATTGAGAGAAAATTAAACAAATAAAATTAAAACACCAATGTGGATACAGTATGGGTTGGAATGCAAATTCACGTGAAAGAGGTACACAGGGAGTTCAAGGAAACTGTGCATTTGTGGTGAAACGTTAGTATTCTTTACCAAGACTCCCTAGCTTTTGACTTCTTGTTTGCTATTAGCAACAAAAATTTGAATAGAAATATTGGAGAAGAAAAAAAAAAACAGCATACAATACAGCACATGCAGTACAATCCCTGGTTTGATAAAAACACAATTTTTTACATCATGCATGTAGAGATACAGATATATATATATTTAAAAACACGGTGGAAGGCAATACAGCAAAACATTAACAGAGGTGTTCTTTTTGTTGTATGATTATAAGTGTTTTTTAAATTTTCTTCTTTATGCTTCACTATACTTATATGATTTTTCTTAAATACATCATTTTTAATTAAAATTTTAAAAAATTTTTACAAATTTTGAATGAAGAAAATTATCTGGACCCACTTCTATTATTAATCACTGTAGGGAGACAAATACCAAATTTAATAAAGTAATAATGCACCAATGCTAAGTAATTAAAATTATATTTTTAACGTCAGATTATATGAGATTTCTTGAACTTATTAACAGTGTTCCTCTGGAATAAATTATTTAGCTTTTCTGAAATGGTTGAAGTTTTGAATCGGAGAGCAATTGAGTTGAAGTCACTGTTACATATATTTGGTAAGGAACAGAAAATTTCATGATTCTGTTTTCAATTGTATGGATAGATAAAATCCTGCAACTGAAAACTACTTCTTCCCTTGCATGGAAAATATCTGAGAAATAACATTCCAACCTTTCTCTGGTCAAACGGGGACACCAGAAGTTCCAAAGCTTAAATCATTATTAACAATACAAAGTCTTTTAACATGTGCTTTGCATCCCTCCTTTTGAGAAATAATTTTACTTTCATTCAGTCCATTACCATATGTGTTAAATAGTAAATAATATTTTATAAAATACAAAATAACCATATCATCAGTTTCCATTATGTATCATAGTGCTGTAATGCATTATAAAATTTAGGTCCCTTTGAGCCTCTTGTTCTGAATATTGGACCCAGCAAGATTGTGGATTGTTTAAATTCTCCTCTGTGCATTGCATAATGCCTCCAAAGATAAATAGTCTGGCTGTGCATTAATCCACGAGGCAATCAGTGTGAGGAGAGGACTACAATGTAGCCTAGTGAAATAGCAGAATGGCCTGAATGCTTTCATAAATCTTCTCAATCAGACTAAAAACTAGAGGTACTCTGTTAATGCTGTTATCTTTAAATGCAAAAATTATATAAATCATATTTATAAAATGTCTTAAAGTATTTTGTTAGCATGGTAGAGAAAAAACAGGTTAAGGCTGAAAGTCATGAGTCCTGGATCTTCAGCCCCATTCCACCACCTTATATGACCTTGAAGAAAGTCATTTCACCTTCAGATGTCTATTTTTATCATCAGTAAAATGATGCTAATAACACTTGCTTTTTGTTATCAAACAAGACTGCTGAAAGAAATACACTTTGAAAAGTATAGGAGAACACTGCAAACACAAGGTGAAGTGATGTTTAAAACTTCAAAGGTCACCTATTTAAAGAACAACTTTTTCATAGTGGGAAAAAGAAAGTGCTTTTTAAAAAGTGTGATCTGAAGCAGTACATTCCCTAAGGAGAATCGACCATCAGAATAACTTTTCTGTCTTGCCAGGGGACAATATTATCTGACTCTTAGATCTAACTGAGTCAAACAGAGTATTTCAACTCAATGATGTACTTCAAGTAGAAGTTAAAGACTTGCTACAAATTTTACCTGTGTGACTCTAGGACTTGAGGGTGACCTCTCCCTGCCTGTGTAACTAAATGTCTCTAGATCCAGAGAAGAGGAGCACCACTGGAAACTCCTTGGGATGGAATTACCAAAATAACCCAAAACAGAAAAAAAGAAACAGACTCCAGTTTCAATTTGGCACCACAAATTTGGCCACATTCCTCCCAGGACCTTGCTTAGCCTGTCCCCCTATGTCTGCTCCACATTCCCCAAAATTGTAAATTGCTTGGTAGCATAGAAAGTGGCATATTCATCCTTTTTATCCCTCCCTGATTTGTAATAGAAAGTTTTATGAATTGTAGATACAAATGACAGTCTATTAAATATTGATACCATTTACTGAGTACCTACTATGTGCTTGGGTCCTATACTAAATGCTTTAGAGACTGACCCAATCTCCAAAACCGTCTGGGGGTGGGGAGGGGGGGATGTTACAAGCAAAGCTTAGACTTCAGCAAGCCCTTAACAAGAGTTAGCTATGATTAAAGTAATGTTCAATACTCTCATTATTATTCTTTTTGACAGACAAGGAAACTAAATTTCAGAGAGGTGAAGTTGACCAAGGTCACATGGCCTGTAAAAGGTCTGGATTTAAACCCAGTCCTGTGTGATGTCAGCCCTTGCACTAAGCCATTTTACTCTACTGCCTTGCCACAGAAATTGGGAATGCTATTACTGAATGTTGCCTCAGGACAAAATTACCATCTTTGTTACAAAATTGTCCATTGCTTTCTGTAGTTTGATAGATTTTTTTAGAAGTCTGGATACAGCTTAGCCATTTTACTCATTATGTATCTCCTTTGTTATATCCAGTTTCAGATCTTTGCCCTTTCATATATCGGGTTTCATAATATGTGCTTCTGGAGTTCTCACTCAAAGCAGGATGAATTCCTGTGTGAGCAGCTCCTGATACTTACCAATTTATGTGCTATGATATTCCTTTGCACAATGAATCTCAATCTTTTTTGTTATTTTATTATTGTTGTTTACTTTTAGTCTTTAAAAAAGTAATACATTTGTTATAGAGAATTTAGTAATACAGATTGGCATCAAGAAGAACAAAATCCTTCCAATAATCACACTATTCACCAGTGTCCACAATTTAGTAGATATTCTTTTCTAGTATGATATGCAGATGTGTAGGAACGTTGTGTGTGTGTGTGTGTGTGTGTGTGTGTGTTCGGTGTACACATATCCATGCACAAGATGGAGTCATTCCAAGAAAACCATACATATTAGGTGAATTCTGTTTTATAACTGCATAATATATCTTAAGCCACCATAATACAGCTCAAGCATTACCTAAAATATCTTTTTAAATTATCATTTAAATGGTTGCACCATAATCCCTTTTATGAATAGGTCATAATTTATTTAAGCAATCCTTTATTTCTAAACAGTTTATTTTCAATCATATCGACAATGTTGCAAGGAATAGCATTTTAGCTGAATAACCACATCATTATTTACTTCCTTAAAGTAATTTCCAGATTTGTTATACTTTTATAAAGAAAAAAAGGAATAGATTGTTGCTTTAGTTTGCAAGTTAAGTGAGTTGCACAAATGCCGTAAAGCTAATGCATGAAATGGCTTGGATCCTAATCTCCAATCTACATGATTTAAAAGCCCTTGCACTTTCCACCATACCATGAAAAACTATGCACACTGTGTGTGTTCAAAATGTACAGGGAAATTTTTAAAAAGAGTAATAAGTATGCTTAACCCAGGGGCATTGTGTAATTTTAATGGTGTGGTCATAGGTTGGATTCATCCCAGCATTTAAATTTTTAATTTGCAAAATGCCAAAGGGAGCTTGACAAGCAGTCTCTAAATTCCAGAGGTCTGACCATGAAGTATATTGGCCTTTCTAATGGGCTCGGCAATTTTAAGGGGAAGAAAAGCTTCTATTGATTTGGCTCAGCTGTCTAGATTTGGGAGCTGTCCCAGTAATCTCATTACTATGGTATGTATGCTTTATTCCCCCAGCAACAGTATTAAGGCTATATTTAGAACCAGCAGCTGCATTCTCAGCAAGACTTCAAGGTAGCAAATGTACCCAGGAGCTCTCAATTACCTGTTTTCATTTAACACAAGGGACTGATGACAAATATCTTCTTCTTGACTCACACCTTATAGCTAAATCTTTAGATTTTTTTTCTCCTTTATATATTTTAATCTAAACTAACATACAATTTTTACCATTTTCACATTCAGACTTTTATACTTTAGATTTTGGCAGAGATTTAAATATATTCAAATAAACTTTTCTTTTTCATCTGACCCATGAAGTCACCAGATTGGCTCTCAGAATATTTCATGGATCTAATACAAAAGAAACTATAATAACTAAAAAAGAGATGTCATATATTTTAATGTCCTTTCCATCACAGAAATTAATTTTTTAAAAATATAAAATGTCTAGCTTGCCAAGAGAAACTCTATTTTCAATGCTAATCCTTTATATATTTTTTCCCTATTGCAAGAAAAAATGTGCTTATATACAGAAAGTCTGGCTTGCTGCTTTCCAATTCACCCTCACTTGCCATATGCAGTGCATAATTTATAATGTGTTAAGCTTCTAGAACAGCTGACTACAAATTTCAGCTTTCTGACCTAGGTTCAATTTTGCCTAGACTCTTTGTCCCCTTATATTAGCTCTATGTGTTGTGACATGCTTTTATGACTAATCAAATGTCTTCTGCTACAAAGATTTTAAGAGCTCTTAAAGAAAATGAAAATTTGCACTAATAAGAACTTGAGGAGTGCTAATGAAATGTGTTTGGCTGCCATGCTTCCCCCATATCCTTGAAAGGTCGTAGGCATTCAGGATGGAGGTTTTCCCCCATGTCCAAATTCTATGAAATTCACATGAAATGTTGTGTTATAAAGTTACCTTCCTTAAATTGGATTGTTCTTCATGTACTCATATCATCTGCTTTCTAGTATCTCAGTTAGAAATGGTATTCAATTTATTTCCATTTTCCTGAGGAAAAATTAAGCACATTTAATCTCTTCCTACTAAGTATTAAACAATTTTAAAGGAGGATGAGAAATTAGAGATTATCTGATTCAATAACTTCATTCTATAGGGAAAACAGAGGGAAAGTTAATATCATGCTAACAGAAAATGAAAGAGTTGGGGCTAAAGTACGGATCTCTTAACTACCTTTTAAAATAATACACAGTGATAAGTTTGATCTTCTATAAATGCTAAAGGATAGGGGGAAAAATAGGAAAATGATTTGCCTACATAAATGATCTGTGTCTTAAAAAAAGAGAGAGAGATAAGGAATCTAAGATCACAGATAATAGCCCAAAGAAGGAAGCACTTTACTTATTTGAAAGAAAACCTCATCCTAATTAAACTATCAAATCAAATCTAAAACTAGATACCAACTAACCCAAAGATGAAACAAATCAATCTGAAAACAGTTGGCTAATACAGTAAATTATGACATAAAAAGAAAAAGTTTGAAATGATATTAAATAATAGCCCATCATGAATTTGAAGGTTTGAAGAGATATCAAAATATCAAAAATATCTAAAAATAAATCACACAAAAAGGAAGATAAAGGGGACTTCCTAGAAAGATGGCATCTTGAATATAAACACTTAAGCCATTTTCTTTCTTAAATTATACTAAAATGACCAGAGGAATATAAAATCTGGAGAAAATATGTATCAGCACTGGATGCTGGAAAAACAATGCTGTCCATATGTGACAAAATGGAAGACATTCTGCTAAATATAGTACATAAAGGAATACACTGAAGGGAGACACAAAGCACCAACTCTGAACCACTCCCCTCAGAAAAGTAATATAATAGCAGAGGTACTATATAAGTGATAAACTAGCCGAACCCTGCTAACAAGTCACAATTTGCAAGGGCAAAGCTAAGATCTTGATGTTGCTGATGGCAACGCATTCTGAACCAACTATGCTAGGAGACACTAGGAGAAGGTTTGCTGTAGGAAACAACCTGTGAAAATGCAGCCCTGTCTCAGCCCTACTGCTTCCTATGAAATCTCAGGCTAGTTTAATATTCTTTTTGTGCCTTATTTTTTCAAATGTAAAATGTAATTATAATGGCACTTACCTCAGAGGTTGGTGGAGGGAGGACTTGGAACAATATATGCAAGACTTTACTCATGATGCCTACCTTATAATAAGCACTCAATATATGGTAACTGCTATTTCCATTTTTCTCATCATTATAATCATCTCCATCATCATCACAATCATCACCAATCATCACCAACTTAAAAGAAGGGTAGTGCAAGGAAATAAGGTAAACAGCTCTCCTATGTGGAGATGGGGCAAAACAGAAAATTAGCTCCAGAAAGCTTGCCGCTTGTGGTAGCTATGTGCAACAGAGCAGTGTGGAAGCTAAGCTCTCCATGCTATAACTGCATGTCAGCTCCCTTACCAGTTTTCCAAGAATGGTTGGGATCAAAGAACTGGGGATATGAATACACATCACAGAATGATGAGAAGGAATGTTCTGGAATGAAGAACAGAAAAAAGGGCTTAATTTCACTTAGAAAATTTAATGTGAGAGTTCAACAACTAGATACAATCTTAAGTTTTGTAAATCTAATAATCTTATAGCATTTTTAAAAGAATATCACTGCAGTAGTTTGAGATTGTTTGTACCCCAGAAAATCATGTTCTTGAAACTGTTCCATTTCTATAGGTGTGACCCTATGGTAGATGGGACAGTTGATTAGGTTACTTCATTAAGGTGTATCCCAGAGCAGGTCTTATTCATTTTACTGGTGTCCTTTATAAAAAGGGAGTCACAGAGACAGAGAGAAACTCCAGAAACTAAGAATGTCCTGGAAGCCAGAAGCTGAAATCAATAGCACCCAGGAGAGAGAAAGCCATAGGAGCAAAAAGAAAGCTGAGAAAGCCAGAAGCTCAAAGCAATGAGACCAGGAGGAGGAGGGAGATTCAGAGATGCCTTCATGTGCCTTTCCCAGATGAGAGAGGACTCCAGTGTCACCAGCACCTGGTCTCTAGATGATGCCTTGATTTGGACACTCACGTGGCCACAGAACTGAAAGCTTGTAAGTTAATGAATCTCTATTGAAAATGCAAACCCATTTCTGGTATATTGCCTTGACTGTCTTTAGCAAACTAAAACAGTAACCATCAAAGAATAAAGATCAGGGTGATATTAGAATTCTCTTTAGTAACATTAAATTCCAGTGTATCTCATGAAACTAGTGAAAATCTATAAAGTTTTTTGGGGGAAAAATTTGTGGCCAAATATACTTAGACTGTCTTAGTCTTATGTGCTTCTAAGATAGACTTAGAAAGATGAATATAAGCACCAAAAATATATCTGCTTATATAAATATTCTTTTTTAAAAATCATTGTTAAACAGCTAGCCAACTTAAATTTGGGCCAAAATAAAGAGTTCAAAAATAGGTAATCATATTGTTAAAAAAATGATGGGCAATAAGCAGAGAAACCATTCAGAAAATCAAGACAAAATTAGCTGCATATATAGTTACCAATTGGAATAAAATGATAGAATTAATTCTTGATAGAAAAGTTGAAAATAAATACTTTAGCAATAATTAACTTGGAGAACCCGGTGTTGGATTTACCTTCCCATTAATAAGCAACTATAAAATATGGACAAAACACATAAAACAACTGATCAAAGGCAAAGAATTGCAGTCAGTGCAACAATGCAATCCTGGAGAGCAGGGAGGCAAATGAAGTGAGCCCTATATTTGCCCTGGCTGTTTCTTCTCTCTTTTTAACTATTAATTTTTATTTCAAGATACTCTTATGATCATTGAGCAAAAGCTGACTTTTTCTAAGTTCATTTTTCCAAACCACTACATTCCACTGCACGTCCGTCTGCCACATGGGAGGTCCGCAGTTCAAACCCTGGGCCTCCTTGACCTGTGTGGAGCTGGCCCATGTGCAGTGCTGATGCGCGCAAGGAGTGCCGTGCCACGCAGGAGTGTGCCCCGCGTGGGGGAGTCCCATGCACAAGGAGTGCGCCCTGTAAAGAGAGCCGCCCAGTGCGAAAGAAAGTGCAGCCTGTCCAGGAATGGTGCCGCACACATGGAGAGCTGACACAACAAGATGGGGCAACAAAAAGAAACACAGATTCCCATGCCGCTGACAACAACAGAAGCAGACAAGGAAGAAGACACAGCAGATAGACACAGAGAACAGACAACCGGGGTGGGAGGGGGAAAGGGAGAGAAATAAATAACTAAATAAATCTTTAAAAAAATACATTAGAAGCACATAAGAGCAGATTTGAATTTCTTGAAGATAGAAGTAGTGATTTCTAAGACAGAACATCTGAATTGAAAAAGGAGAATAGAAAGAGAACGGGAAAAATGAAGCAGGGTCTCAGGGAATTGAATGACAATGCAAAATGCAAAAGTATGCACATTATTGGTGTCCCAGAAGAAAAGAATGGAAAAGGGGCAGAAAGATTGTTTGAGGAAATGACTGAAAACTTCCCAACCATTATGAAAGACATAAACATCAATATCCAAGGACGATGTACCCCAAGCAGAACAAATCCAAATAGACCTACTCTGAGACACCTATTATCAAAATGACAAATATCAGAAATAAAAGATTCTAGAGGCAGCAAAAGAAAAGAAAAGCATCACATCCATATTAATCTCAATAAGATTAAGTACTAACCTCTCATCAGAAACCATCAAGAAGAGAAGAAAGTGGTATGATGTATTTAAGGTACTGAAAGAGAAAAACTGCTGATGAAGAATTCTGTATCTGGAAAACCTGTCCTTTAAAAATGAAGGGGAGTTCAGAGTTCTCACAGACAAACAAAAGCTGATAGAATATGTTACTGAAAGACCAGAATTACAAGAGATACTAAGAGGAGTGCTGCAGCCTGCAAGGAAAACACAAGGGCAAGAGCCTTGGAGAAGAGTGTAATGTTGAAGATTATTAGAAAGGGTAAAATAAAGGGTAAAAACACAGACAATAGTACAATATGACAACAGAAAGCCAACAGACAAAATGGACGAAATAAGTACTGCTTTTACAGTAATAATATTGAATGTACTGACTTGAACTCCCAAATCAAAAAGACATAGATGATAGAATGGATTTTAAAATATGAGCCATCTATATTCTATCTATAAGAGACTCTCCACAGAAGTAAGGGCACAACCAAAGTGAAAGGTTGGAAAAAGATATTCCACACAAATAGTAAACAAAAAAGAGCTGGAGTAGTGATACTAGTAAAGGAATAATGACTGAGAATTTCCAAATCTGATGAGAGAAATTAACCCACAAGAAGAATAAATAAGAAGCTTAACTTAAAGAATTAGAATCTACAAACATAATCAAATGGACATTCTAGAACTGAAATACAATACTGAAATTTAAGATTTCATTAGATAAGTTAACAGTAAACTGTACACAGCAAAATAAAATTTTAGTGAACTGGAAGACACAATAGGAAATATTTTAAAAAATAAACACAGAGAAAAATGAAATTTAAAAAAGCATAAAAAGCACACGAGACATGTAAAACAAATATTAGAGACCTAGAAGACCAGGATAGAGAGAATGGGGAAGAAGAAATATTTAAGGTGATAATGTGAAAACTCTTCACGTCATATTCCTCTCCTACTCAAGGCCATGTCAGTTGGCCCTACTTTGGAGTTTGTGTTCCTGGGTGTGATGGAGTTGGACTCAGATATAACCTTTCTACACATGCCTCTTCTGTTACTTTTACTGGACCTGTGGTTGGCGTTTGGGTTGGTGTATACTTAGGAGACCTGAATCTCTGAACTGTCCATGTGATGGCCAGACCCTGGGCCTCAGCAGACTTGCAGCTCCTACCCTCTGGTTTCTTGGACTTACCCTGGACAGCTGACAGGGAGGTGAAGAGGGTCAACCACCACACCAGGGAGCCAAGAGTGCCTACAGCTGCAAGCAGGAGAATTGCATCCTTCAACCATGTGGAATCTAAATTCCCTCTTGATGTAGAGGGGGACTGGACATAGCCATCCCAGGAGCACAAGATGGAGGAATAGAGTATGGATTAGAGTGGACTTACTGGTGTTCTGCTGGGGAAATATTGTGATTAATAAGGGAAGAAATTGTAGTAGTGATGTGGAGAGGGTGGCCACGGTGGCTGCTGATGGTAGGGAGAGGGAAGAAGAGATATGGTGTGGGGGCATTTTCAGGATTTGGCGTTGTCCTGGGTGGTGCTGCAGGGACAGATGCTGGACATTGTGTGTCCTGTCGTGGCCCACTGGGTGGACTGGGGGAGAGTGTGGACTACAATGTGGACCACTGTCCATGTGCTGCAGCAGTTCTCTAGAATGTATTCGCCGGGTGCAGTGGATATGCCACAACGATAGAAGAGTTTGTTGATGTGGGAGGGCTGGTGTGGTTGGGGTGGGGGTTATAAGGGGACCTCATATTTTTTGAATGTAACATTTAAAAGAAAATAAAGAAAAAAATAGTATAGAAGGAAAAAAAATAAGTAAATAATTTAAAAAATTAAAAATTAAAAAAAAGATAAAGTACAAGTTGCAGTTCTTCAACGCTATTATTGGTAACAAAAATCAGGACAAAAATACAAGCTAATCCTGGCTCAACCTAAAATGCAGTGAGGTTTTGTCAGTTTGCTTGCTTACCAAGAAATGGAAAGTGTTGGTTGCCTTTATCCCTTTTCTCCCTCCACATGCCTAAAGGATTAATTCTCTTTTCCTTTTAAAGGTGGATTGACGTGCACAACTCTCATCTTGTTTTCTCTTCTGAGTCTCGCATCTTTGTTCTTATTTTGAGCTGCAGTAGTATACATACGAAAAGTTAAATTCCTAAATATATCCTCAGCAGAGAGTGCATTAGTAACTTACTTGTCGGAACTACATTTCATAAGACGCACAGCCTTCATTCCCACCCTAAATGTAAGTTGTTTCCTAGCAAGTTGTTTTCTAGGTGTCCTGAGTAGATATATTTACTTGAAAGAGGAAGGGACAAAAATAATCTGGAATTTCAAAAAGAAGCAACTATACCACTGAAAGCCACTTTCTGGCAGGAACAGAATTTGGGTGTTTAAGTGTGTGGGGATGGGGGGTAAGAGGAGGAATGTAAAGAAGGGAAAATGTTTTCCTAAGTAATTTTTATGTTCTTTCTTTTGCATGGGTATTTTCATTTAACCTGGTTCAGTTTGTTCTCAGTTAATTCCTTAGAAATTCTGATACCTTTTCTGTCAGTCTTAACTGTATGTTCTCCTGAGGTTTCAAAAATTTCTCCCTTCATTGATATTTTAGTGGGAAATCTGGGAAGATTCACCAGAGGCTTATAGCCAGATTCCATTTTAAATTGTAAGTCTCTGAATAAATAATTTTTAATCAGGGGACATGAGCAATGTGTGGTAGAGCTGATTAGAACTCATTAAGATACAAGTTCTCTAAATATAGTCTTTCGGTTTTTCTCTGTATCTCTTATTGTATTATCACAGGCCATTGAGCATGCTAGAAGATAATTCCTGTTTCCAGAATTAAGACTGACACTGTTTAACTGCAATTCTGTAATATAGAGGTTCACAAATTATTTTAACATCCCTTCCTTAGTTTTCTTCCATCCCAAGAGAAAATTCTTTATATTTCCCTGTACCTTTGATTAATTACAAGAATAGAGCATAAAAATTGTTTATTAATCAAAGTCCTTAGGAAATAAATGTAGAGCAGTTTTACTGTTGTTCCCAGAAAGAAAACAGAGGTAGAGTTAACAATATATATTTTTTTCCTTATTTGTGCATTTCTACTAAGTTTTCCTTCATCGGCACGAGCTTAATAGCCATGTGGAAAACACAGAATCATGTATACGTTGACTATTTAGTAAACCTATACCATTTTTTAAAAAATGAGGACGTCTTTCACATTCACTATGTGAACAGATTCTACAAAATGTCACTTTGTAAGTACCAAAAATTTCCTTGAAATTATATTAAATGAGATTTAATTTTTAATGTTCTAGCTACTAATATTGTAATACAGATGATTTGATGTTTGTTGTAGTTTTCTCTAAAGCATTAAAAGTATAGAGCTTTTAAAAATTATTCAGTTCTCTCAATTGTTCCCTGCATTTATAAAATCCCTGTAGAATATGAAGATTGAATTTTAGGCTTCCCATTAGAATACATAAAGCCCAAGATAAATAAATCAAAGCAGCACATAAAAATCTCATATGTCACTATAATTTAAAAAGATAGATACTGCTCTTCTTCCTGAATGACAACAGAATGGGAATTGCATAGATATTTCTCCATCTATAATTCCCCACCATAGACTTGGGAAACATTGATAAAGTTGATCTTTATTATGACATCTTAATGTGCCTTATCCATATTTGGATGGCATATGCAGCTGGAAAATTAACTCTTGTTTTCAATTCACACTTATCTCCCCTTCCTCTCTTTACTCTCTGCTTGAGAACTGCCCATCTTTTTCTAGGTTTCATAGGCAAGTTTTTCTTTTTATGGAGACAAGATTAATGATAACAGGATTTATATTATGAAAGAACTTAATATATAATTCAATGTTCCTTCAACCATTGATTAGGGATGAGATCTTACAAAATGGCAAAACGAATTTATTACACGAAAATAAGAATAACAGTAAAGAGTGGTACCACTTAATGAAAAGTATATACTCTTGCATAGTATTATAATTTTAAAATTTGATAAAAGTGCTTGCTAAAGGGGCAGTAATCTTGTGAACATCAGTGTTTGGACGTATTTGAAACACAATGATGCATCATGGTCAGCACGAAAAAGAGGAAGGAGATGGAAATAGAGAGGACCAAATCTTATTTGAATACTCGAGGCCATTTGAGGGAGGGAAGTAAGGACAGAGTTAAAGCCCAAAAAATGCCAATGTCTTAATAAAGATTGAACTATGCGCACTTCACTCCTAGAAACCCAGTGACATGGTTATATCCTCAATTTAATGATATTGTAAACAGATAGGTAGATAGAAAGATAGATAAATAGTATAGCAGTTTGATATTGTTTATGAATTCCAAAAAATAGATATTGGATTATGTTTGTGAACTGGTCCATTCCTCTGGGAATATTAATTGGATTGGATTCAGAGGTTTAGGTTTTGCTTGATTATATAATGATTAAGGCTTTGATCGGGCTATGTCAGTAGGATGTTGAGTCCCTTTCAGTGGGTAGGGACTCACAGAGAAAATGACATGGCAGATGAGAAAGTTAGAGTTTTGATGCTAGAGTTTTAATGCTGGAGTTCTGGGAAGTAAACACACAGAGAAGCAGATACTTGAGGAAAGAGAGAAGGCTCCATTAGACACAGCAGAGACACAGGAAGAGAGAGGAACCATTCCCCTGACAGTTTACAGCTGGCTTTGTGGAGAGAGCAGATCAGCTGATCCCAGAGAGAAACAAGACCCAGTAGAGAGATAAGACTAGTCACAGCCTGTGGCTGAGATTGGAAGAAGCTAGGACCATGGAGCCTTGGGAGGAGGAGGAAGACTAAACCCTCATAGGCAGTGGCAGCCATCTTGCATAAACATGTGGCAACAGACTTTGGTGATGAAAGTAACTTATGCTTTATGGCCTGAAACTGTAAGCTTCTACCTCAAATAAATACCCTTTGTAAAACCCAACAGAGTTCTGATATTTTCCATCAGCACCCCTTTGGCTGACTAATATAGATAGATAGATAGATAGATAGATAGATAGATAGATAGATAGATAGACATAGAAAGATTATATATAAATATAGAGATACAGAGATATTGGTATATAAATGAAGTTAAAACTGGCCTCGGCTATGAAGCAGCTGGTAGTTTATTAGTTCCATCTTAGATCAAAGACAGTGGATAACTCTACATAGAGGATAATAAAGTTATTTCCTGGTATGGCAAATATTGTGAAATTGTCATGACTACTGCTTATTACATGCTTCTTCTTTAATCTTGCTATCAAGAATGGTCAACTTAAAAGTTTTTAAGAGGAAAAATAAAAATAGGATTTTATTTATATTAATACTAGATAATTTTTACTGAGAGCACATTAACCAAGGCTATCATATGCATTGTTCATTTTATCCTAAAAATAGTCTTGTGAAGGAGGAACTATTATCGCTTTCCTTCACTTTATGCATGAGTAAACAGCTCAGACACAATAAATAATTTACCCTGGGTTTCACTCCATAAAAATGTTAGAACTTCAATTTGAACTGAAACATAGTTAACTACCAAGCCTTCTGTTTTTTCTTCAGCAGCACATACTGATCATTTTCTAATTCATTTACCTGGCATTTATTAAAATAGTTGTAGAGAAATATTGATATAGTCACCATTAATTGTGTGGGCTTTAGAGTCAGACAAGCGAGGCTAAAATTACAGCTTTGTCATTTGGGAGCTGTGTAGCCTTTGGGAAGTCAGTTATGTTCTCTAAGCCTTAATTGGCTCATCTGCAAAATGAGGATTAAAATATAGTGCCTGTTTCATAGGATTGTTTTGATAATTAAAGAAGATATTACACACAAAATACTGAGCTTTGTGCTCAGATCACAGTAAAGATTCAATAAACTTTGCTGCTCTAATTGTGATAAATATGCCATAGCCTCTACCCTCAAGGAACATAGATTTAAGGAGGGAAGGTTAGATATGTACCAAGAGACTATAATACATAATCGAAGTTGACATTGTGAAGGTTGAGAGGAAAGAATGATAAATTCAGTCCAGTGCACTCATGAACATCACTGTGGAGAAAGATGCCTTTACTAGGGCCTTGAGGAATTTGCTTATGTAGGCTCAGTGACAGGGCATCCCAAGGAGAGACATGAACAAAGCTGGAGGCAGGGAAACATGAAGATTGTTTTATAAAAAATAAGAAGTGCGATTGATTCAAGCATATGCTCCATGTCTAAGCACAATGTGGGACAAGATTAGGAAAAGATATTGAAGGCTTGAATGTGCAGCGATGGAATATGTTCTTTATTTATAGGAAAATCTAGAACCCACAAAGATTTTTTTTTTTGAGGTACCAGGGGCAGGGGATTGAACCCAGGACCTCATATGTGGGAAGCTGATGCTCAACCATTGAGGCACATCAGCATCCCTGAGATGTTTTTTGTTTTATTTTGCTTGTTGTTGTTGTTGTTCTTTTAAGTTTTATTTTTTTGTTTTTTTTCAGGAGGCACTGGGAACCAAAACTGGACCTCCCAAGTGAGAGGCAGGATCTCAACTCCTTGAGCTACATCCACTCCCCCCATAAAGATTTTTAAGGAATGTGGCTAAACTATTCAATAAGAATAGTGTAATTTGAAAAAGAAATATACAGGAATCGGGTAGGCCAATTCAAGAGTTATGTAAATAAAAATGATCCATGGTGGGGCTTGAGCAAAGTAGAGAAGTAGGATGGTAATGCAGAGAAAGGGACTAGCCTGTGAATATACTGCATTTGAAACCAGAGAGCTAAATAGACATGTTGAGAGAATGATCAGAACTGTGAGACTGTAGCTCAGGAGAGAAATTAAATCATAGAGGTAACATATTTGAGAGGAATGTCCAAGAGTCTGATAAATGAAGTAGACTTGGTGAAGAAATTGCCAACATAGGGTTGAGAGAGAAAAGCCAGGAACAAAAACTGTATGGAGGAAGGGGGTTCGGGGTGGGCAAGGCACAGAAAGGACAAGGAAGAACCAGAAAATTAAAGCATCACAAAAGCCAAGTAAGAGAAAGTTGTAAGAAAGATGATCACATCAGTGCAAAATAGTGCAGTGAGCTCAATGATGAAGACTGTTAAAAGACTAATATTAACAATGGAAAATAAGAATCATGGGTGCAGCCACTTGGGAAAATACTTTGATAGGTGCTCATAATGTTAAACATACAATGACATATGAACCAGCAATTTGACTTCTAGGTATCTACTGATGAGAAATGAAAATATATACCCACAAAAAGACTTACAGATGAATGTTCAAAGGGACATTATTTATGATGACCAAAAAGTGGAAACAACCTAAGTTCTGAATGACCATACAATGGAATATTGTTCAGAAATAAAAAGAAAGGGAGTTCTGATATATGCCACAACACAGACGAATCTTGAAAACTTATGCTAAATGAAAGAAACTAGTCACAAAAGACCAAACATTGTATGAGGCCATTCATATGAAGTTTCTAGAGTAAACAAAACCATCAGACATAAAGTAGATTAGTGGTTGCCCAGGGCTGGTGAGGTCATGGGAATGGGGAGTGACTGCTCATGGGAAAAGATTTCTTTGGGGATAATGAAAATATTCTAAAATTGGATTGTAGTGGTGGCTGTAAAACTCTGTAAACATACTCTAGATATTGAATTTTATAATAAAGACAGGTGAATTTTATAGTATATTAATCATATCTCAATAAAGCTATTAACAAAAGGAAGACTAATTCATTGGTGATCTGTGAAAGAGCTATATCTGTGAAGTGGTGGTATTCAAAGGAATGAAAAACTTCAATATGAACCACATTTAGGAAATCTATTAGTGAGGTAAGTCCAAGAGATAAATCATATGAAACCTTAAATATGATTTCAACTAAGGTAGTACCAAGTGTCACTGCAAATGAAATTCTGGAGTCCATTAATGTTTTTCCTGGAGAAGAAGGTGAAAGAATGATGAGGGAGTAACTCCAAATCCTAGTATTTTCCTGCAACTTATTTGAACTGCTTCAAAACAACTACCCATAGATTTTGGAGAGAACAAAGTCTAAGATCTAATTACTAGAACTTGAATACTTTCATTACTCACTTTTAACATCTTTCTTCCCATTGCCATGTCACTGAGAGTTAAGAATTAACATATAACTATGATTGCTGAGTCATTATATCAAGATGCCCTTTTAACTTCTAAAATATTGTAGAATAGCCAAAAGTAAATAACTGAAATCACAGAAATGTGCTGACCTGGATCCCAGAAGTCTTAATCTTTGATAATGATTGTAAAACTATATAACATTTATATTGTGATTGTGAAAAACCTCCTATTGGCCCAACCTATACCCCCACCCCTTATCCTGTTTTTTAACTTTGGAGTCTTACAATCACTAGCCGGGCCTTTATATTTATTAATAATAGAACTTGAGTCAGTCTAGAACTAACCCACCACAATTCCTAAACTGTCTTTTTAGATGAAACTAGATCTAACCAAATTTGGCTCACCTGACATGTGCAGTAGCTTTTGTGACTAGGCATGCAATAAATCTGCACATGCTCAATAATTAGAGCATCTCTAACTTCATCATCTCAAGCCACTATACTCATTAGCATAAACCTACCTGTCTTTGTATACTAGAAGACTATCAGAACTACTGCAGTTTGGGGAGACATATTTTAGTTCAGTAGGGCATCTGATCTCCTGCTTTGTGCTTAGCAATAAACTCTTTCTCTCTTTGAAACTCTGATGTCTCAGGAATTGGTCATTTGGGCGCATCAGGCAGAGAAACCTCCACTTTGCTTGGTAACAACCATATGCAGCGACAGCTTTCAGAATGACCCAGTCATTCCTTTATCACAGATTCACTGGTCCATAGAATACAGTGAATCCACTGAAAGGAGAAACTGGTGATCTACAACATGGTTCCCCTCACTCACCTGGCAGACTTACTGTGGTGATCATACTTAGGGCATCAACCAAAGGGTGTAACACTCCTGAGTGGATGTTGGGATGCTATCATATGAGCCATGGGACATTTGGTTGGGTCTATGTGCTCTTGGCACAAAATGTTCACAGTCATCACAAGGTTGATTCAACATGTCTTAGTACAAAAAGATACTTATCAAGATTGATCTGTAGCTACAGTGGTAAAAATGGCATGGTACTGACATAAGGATTGACACATAGACCAATGGAACCAAATTGATGGTTCAGGAATAAACCCTCACATCTATGGTCAAGTGATTTTTGACAGTCTTGTCAAGTCTGCCCAGCTGGGGCAGAATGGTCTGTTCAATGGATGGTGCTGGGAGGGCTGGTTGCCGATGGGTGGGGCAGGGAAGGGAAGACCTTTATCTCACACCTTATACAAGAATTAACTCAAGATAGATCAAGGACCTAAATATGAAAGCAGGAGCCATGGGGCTCCTGGGAAAAGTGTAGGGAAGCATCTTTGCGACCTGGTAGTGGGTGGTGGATTCTTGAACCTGGCACCAGAGGCGTGAGCAACATGGGAAAACATGGATGAATGGGACCTCCTAAAACTTAAACACTTCTGTGATTGAGGGCACTTCATCTGGAGGATGAAAGGGCAGCCCGGTTAGTGGGAGGTGGGTTTTGGAAGCCATATCCAATGGGGGTTTGACTTCCATTCTTTGAGGGTAGATCATACAATTCAACAATAAAAAAGCAAGCAAGAAAATAATATTAACAAAGATGTAACTTGCAGTAAACGTATACCCTTTGAGAGATAGAAATCCTAAAAATCAGCAAAAGAAAAAAAAATCTCAAAGGAAAAATAGAGGCTCAAAATGGAGAAATAATTTCTTTTCTAAGTATCATTTTAGTCATTTAAATATTAAAGATGAATGAGTGCATAAAAAGAATAAATTATAAGTATTCTTATATGTAAATAAGAAAATATATTTTCATTAAATGCCCTGAACCCAAACAACTTTGACTTGCTAAAACAAAAGTGCTTTAAGCTATTGTTTACTTCAAAACTGATTAGTTTGCAAACGGATTAATGACTGTGGAAATCTTCACACTTAGCAGCTTTTATAAAATGAATGGATGCTTCTGAAATTATGGGATATATACTTCAACTCGTCAAAAAATTCCCCTCCAACCCCATTCACTCTCTCATATCAGAATTTTGTCAGCTATTCAGAGAAAAGAAAAATGATTTTTGGTTGCTAGTAAATGGTAAATGCCATTCTATTCCCAACCCTCTGAACGAGCTCATCAATATGATGGAATTGAGACAGCGCAGCCTCACTCCTTGCATTCACTAAGAATCTAAGATTAATGCACCCAGCAGAGGCCTTCAGAGCAAGACTTATGAAGCAGAATATACTGCAATTTATCAGAAAACTGGATTGATAATTAATTCATCTCAACAACTTTTTATTGAGTGCCTACTATGTGCCAGCCACCAGGGCTCCTTCCTCTAAAGGACTTAGAGAAAAGTAAAACAAAGTTATTCTGTTCAAGAAATATTAGCTCTGGTAAAATAGATTAGATTAAAAAGGCAGTGTTCGGTAATATAAATATTATAAGGGCACTAAGAAAAAAATATATTACAAAATTTTAAAGAACCCTATTTGGAAAATCAGGAGAACATTTCATCAGAAAATTAGCATAATAATAGAATAATAGCATTTTAAATAGAGAAACATATTTTCTCTATTTTCTTGTTCAATCCTGGAAACACCGCTATTAGTGTTCCCACTTTACAGAAGAGAGAACTGAAGTTACAAGAGATTAATGAATTTCTCAAAGTCATATGCAGTCAATAAATAATAGTACCCAGATTCACTCCAAATCTGTCTGGTTCCAAAGACTTAACCAGACCACTCTAATGTCTTTAAAAGCACAGAAAGTTTAGACAAACAGAAATGGTGTCAGATTTCCTTAGCTGTAGATGATTAGAATACAATTAAATACACAGAACAGAGCATGGGGATGTTGATGGAATTGTGAGCAATACAATTCCTTTTGAACATAAGAACAGAACAAGGGAAAGGTGAGGAATGTATCTGAGGCTCAGGACCAGCACACAATGGAAGCACACTGGGTAAATTAAGTTTGGTATATCAAGAAGTTTTAAGAGAAGGTGATATTTAAGTTGACTCTTGAATGAGTAGCAATTCTTCAGATGGTGAGGGCAAGGCATTCAGTGAGGGAAAACCGTGTGCAAAGACAAGTTCAGAACCCTGTGCAGTCTTTCTTTCCTCTGCTCATGTGCTTCACATCTCCTCTACGGAAAGCAAATACAGGCTGAGTCTAACCTTTATGTGTAGACACCCAATCTTCAGTACAGCAGACTGATTGGACTAGCATCTAATCTGCAGATATAACCATCTTAGATCCAAAACAGAGAGGGAGCAGGAAACCCCACTCCAGCCTTCTCCAGGTTTAAGCTGCACTCTCCAGATCAGTTTTGACAGAGATGACTGTGTTAATGGCATTAGGTAATTCCCAATTGATAAGAAAGGAGCGACATGTGCTTGGGAAGCCATGGACACACATTAAGCGGCCATCTCCCAGCCCTTGCCTACCCACTTCTTCCTATTCTATTGTCCTGTTTCTGTTCCACAACCTGGGGAAGATGCTGTCTAATAATAAGGCCCAACCAAACCCTAAACTCAGAACCTGGGAACCAATAGTACTAAATGCTAATCAAGGCAGGAATTCTCAGTTATTGGTCACCTCCTCCAAGGGTGGATAAATACCACCCTCAAACAGCATAGATTTATCTTTCTTCTCACATGCTAAATGGGGCATGGTGAGCTATCATCTGCTTACAATTTTAGCCACCCCAAAAGAGGTTCTTCCCCAGCTCCTTTGGACACTTTGTGTATGTATATAATACAGAGGTCATTTCCTGAAAGTTTTTTTGTGCCCTGAACATGTGTTTCCACCATGTAGCAATTCACTCTGTAGTATGATTTCCATTTAGTTATTCAACTTGTATATATACCTTTCCTGTAAGAAATCTCAGTACAGGTGAGGTGAGGAGTAAGATTTTCAATCCTTTACCTTATATCCTGTATTAGTCAGCTAAAGGGATGCTGATGCAAAATACCAGAAATCTGTTGGCTTTTATAAAGGGTATTTATTTGGGGTAGAAGCTTACATTTGCCAGATCATAAAGCATACGTTACTTCCCTCACCAAAGTCTATTGCCACATGTTGGGGCAAGATGGCTGCTGACACCTGCCAAGAGTTCAGGCTTCCTGGGTTCCTCTCTTCCCAGGGCTCTGTTTCTCTCCAGGTTTAGCAACTGTGCTATCTCCCCAAGGTCTACTGTAGACTATCAGGCAAACAGCTCTGTTTTTCTCCCCAGGACTTCTGTCATGTCTAAGGAGCCATCTCTCTTCCTCTGTGTTCTTCTCCTGTATGTTCACTTCCTGGGCTCCAGCTCAAAAACTCCCAACTCTGTCCTTTGCCATGTCTTTTATCTGTGAGTCCCCACATTCTTAGAGTAGGCACTCAATGCCCTTTTGAAGTAGCCCAATCAAAGCCCTAATCATAATTTAATCAAGTAAAAGTGCAATCTCAGACAGATCAGTTTAAAAACACAATCCAATATCTATTTTTGGAATTCATAATCAATATCAAACTGCTACATATTCCAAAAGAGATGTTGACTTTTTAGTTTATTCGATACATTCATATGTCAATGTCTATTACACAGTTAGAGTATATTTCTAAAATTCAGATAAACTATTTGGGCCAGAGATGGAGATTTGGAAGTTATCAGATAGAATTTGAAAACTTGGGATTGCATGAGATCACATAGATTGATGGTTGATGGTTGATGACCCCTGAGGACAGTGCTCTAGAGAGCTCTCCCAGTAAGAGATATGTTGCCATTACTACTGGGCTTTCTATCCCTGGCCAGCAGACACCTGCAACTATATGGACTCTCTCACCTTGCCATCAACCTAACCCAAGATTACCAATAGAAACTTAATTTTAGCACATTATATAAGCCTTTACTCCAATACCTATTCTACCAGGTATTGGAACAGATTAGTCAGAAAATGACACTGCAAAGCCATCCCAACAAGGTAACAATTTTTAACCCATCAATCCTACCTGGATTTCAATGAGAGAGATGAAGGGAAAGGTCCATTATTTCTCTTGAATTGCACCTAAAGTAAATGTAACTTTTAAACTTTAAAAGCTCTGTCTTTATATCATGCATAGTCTTCCTTCAAACCCTTGCTCAAACAAAAATACAGTGATATATTCTTAGTTTAGGACCCTTAAGTAACCTTGAAAGGTTAAAAAAGAATATCTCATAGGAAAGTTTCTTTTCTCTGGGTCTTGGAAAGAGGATGAAATTGCTGGCTTGTCATCTAAACAGTGCTAGATGGTTACAAATGAATGCAGCTCTCCTCAGGGGACAAGGCTGTATCCAGGCAGAGGCTGCCAGCACTACAGTATTACACATAAAGAATGATGCACTGCAGATAAAATGCAAATTAACCTGTCTTCTGGGCAGCAAGCCTATTCAAGGAAAAAAACTTGCTCTTTACTGGAAGTTCACAATCCTCCTCATCCACATTCCCCAGATTCCTGTCATTTATTCAAGAAAATATCAAATAGAGGACTGGCCTCAATGAAGGAGACACTGTCCTGGATGGGGAGAGTCTACCCTTTCAAAATAGTTATCAATCTCCATTCTCTGAAGACAGCATCTACTCTGAGGATTTAGATGTGATGGAAATTGTTTTTCTTTATGGGTCTATTTCAGACATTTAGAAAAGATCTCAAGTAAATTTGAATGAAGAACATTTTGTGTCAATGTTCTAGCATTGTGAATGTTGTTTGTAGCTTTAAAATCTGTAATTCTATAATAAACATGATCTTAAAGGTATACAGGATTTTAGAAAGCATCTAGTGTAACATCCTAATCTATCCCTAACTGGAAATTTCTTTTGCAGTATTCTTGGAAAATTCTGCTTTAACACACTCAGGAAGTCCCTTAACTATCAAGACAGCTAATTTCTTTGTTTGGAAGTTCTAATTGACAGAAATTTCCTCCTAATAGAAAACTGAAAAAGGCATCTATTCTCCCCCACGTCCACCATTGAATCCTACCCGCTCTTCTACATGAGAGTGCTCTGTATACTTGAAGAACGCTTACATGTACAATGAAGGATGTACCATAATATGAAATTTGCCTACTATAATCATGTACCCATTTGATCAGTGTTAGTCTCTTTAATAATGACTCTGAAATTTGAGTAGGAATTTAAAATCTGAAAGAACTTTCATATACCTCTCTATAAGTGCCTCAATAAAGTGAGGAAAAAGGTGTTATGATCAATATTTTTCAGTTGAAAATATTTATCCATTCAACAAATATCTAATACATGCTTACCATGTGCCAGGCACTTTCTTAGGTAGTCAAGTAGATACTGAGAATAAAACATGTTTCCAAGTCCCTGCAGTTTCTAATGGGTGGATTCAGGACTCTACCTGCATCGCTTCAGAACCAAATCCCAGGCTCTTTTGACCACACCACTTAGCCTGTTTCTCAGAAACAGAGGAGCACAGGGCTCTATGGTCCTGGACAGTGGGGTTTAGCAAGAAGTGAACAACCCCACCTACTGATACAAAGCAACCAGTCACTTTTTTAGTGGTTAAATCTTTATTCATTTATTTTTTTATTTTTAAAGAAGCATTAGATTACATAAATGTTATATTAAAAATATAAGGGATTCCCATATGCCCCACTCCTTCCCCCTCCCACACTTTCCCATGTTAACAACATTTTTCATTAGTGTGGTACATTTGTTACAATTGTGAACATATATTGAGGCATTGATACTAACTGTGGACTATAGCTTACATTAGAGTTTACACTCTGCCTTGCACAATTTTATAAGTTGTGACAAAATATATAATGGCCTCTATCCATCATTGCAATGTCATGCCGGACAATTCCAATGTCCCGAAAATGACCCCCTCTTTCCCTATTCTTTCCCTCCCATCAGGACCTCTGATTTTTATATCAGTGATAAAAGTTCTTCCATTGCTAGAATAATAATAAGTCTACTTTAGCTCTTGAGGATTTTAGGATAGTGATGCCCACTTTGCTTCTAATTGAGAGTAGTTAAGTCCCATGGGGCAGATGGATGGAACTATCTTGCTTCTAGTTGTGGACACTCTCTGTTCCTTGAAATGGTCATTGTCCATTATCATCTCCTTGTTCATTGTCGTAGGTGATCCCAATGAACTGGAGAGTAGCTTTTGCAACTCTTCTGAGATTCAGGACTCAGTACATGAACAGACCAAAAATTTAAGTCTCTGGGACATACATTTAACAAGTATAATTCTAATTATAGGTTCAAATAAAAGGGGCAGAAGAGCCATGTGTAGGGAAACTATAAATGAGTCTAACTCTGTTACACTGGGGAACATAAACCCCATAGTAAGACCCTCTGACAGGGTGCCAAATTCCTGAGCTTCTCTGCCCTGCTTATAGTGTCTGAATATTCCTAGAGCCCTCAGAGCCCCACTGTTTGAGGCACTGTTTACCATGGCAGTCCATTAGATCTTGCTGTGACTACATAAATATAACCTCTGGAATGACCCTCAGACTCATATTGAAATCTCTTAGTGCTAAAAATTCATTTATATTTAATATTTCCTCCTTTAGGTCAAGGTCTTTTTCCAGATGCATTGCTAGTTGTCACTTTGTAATAATCCCTGTATGCCAGGGAGGCTCATCACAGGGAGTCATGTCCCATGCTAGGAGGAAGGTAGTGCATTTATATGCTGAGTGTGACTTAGATAGAGTTAGTGGCCAAATCTTAAATAGGAATTTACAATCAACAGTTCCTGCATAATTGAGGAAAAATCTCGCTAAAAAGACAGAAACCAAAATAGACAAAATTAACAGGAAGAACAAAGAGATAGTATATATTAAGATTTTTCTTTAATGTATATTAGTAGCCTCAAAGAGAAAAAAAGGTATTACATCTATGAAGCAAAAACAGAATGCTACAAGAAAAAAAAGACTATTACGAGAAAAACCAAAAAGAAACCTTAGGAATTAAAACTGGAAATAAAAAAGTTTAAACTTGAAGAACTCTCCTGGAAAATGGAACAAAAATAAAAATAATTAGGAAAATGGAGAGAAAAGATAAGAAAAACTGACAAATCTTCAGAACTGTATTAGACCACTCAGTGGCAACACTGCAAAGTCAGAAATCATGGAACAATGCTTTCAAAAAGAAATGAGGACCAATCTAGAATTATATTCAACCAAATATTCAATCAAGTATGAGGGTAGAAGGGAAAAAAACATTTTCAGGCGGTCATAGTCTCAGAAAAAAGTGGATACAGTATCTGGAAAGTAGACAGTACAATGCAAGGGAAAGTCAAGATAACTGCCAGGATTAAGGAGACAGGAGATGCCAACTCAGAAGCTGTGTGCATCAGGCAGAAATAGCAGCTAGACCATGTTGGATAGATTAAATAAAAAAACAAAAACCAACAAACAAAAACCAACCAACCAACAAACAAAAACCCTCAGAGAGATTTGTTTTTTAAAGGGGAGTGGAGAGAGAGATGAAGAATTCAAAAAAAGTAATCCTGAGGTATTAAACCTCCTAGCTGTGGGGAAGGTCTCCCCTTCCCCTCCCCACCCCCAAGATATTAAGCAAGAGTAAAACTCCTGGCAAATTTTATCTAACTGAGAGTAGAGCACACATCTACCTTCACAGGAAGGTGCTCTGAGTCATCTAGGAAAGTACTGGACAGATAGGGAAGCCAGGGGGAAATTGTGGGTTGCTAACCTCAGTGGCTGGAAGCAGCACACATACCCAGCCCTCAGGGTGGACAGATTAGGTGGAGGACCTGGCCCCCTGCATCAAATGGGAGTGTGATGGCAGATTCCCTGCAAGGATGAGGGGTCTGGGAGGGTAAAGAATGACTTCTTTGCAGTAACTTTAGTCAGGTGGGCTCTCCTTGAATATCAGAAGAGACCCTGACTCAGCATGGAGAAGGAAGGGAGATCTCCTCAGGCAAGCAGTCATTACCAGCTGCCTAGGGAGAGAGGAGTATCATCAGAGGTTCAGTGGAAGAATCCCTGCCTAGCATAAACATAGTTCCTAGCTCAATTTCTGGCTCTTCCTAGTGAAGTGATCTGCCAGGTTATCAGGCACCCAGCTGAAACTTTATGACAGGAAACATATAGACATTCTCTTCGTATTAGCTTTCTTGGATCTCTAATTTTTTTAAAAAGTTTCCTTTTTTAAAATTTCCCTTATTTTACTCACTAAAACACATGCAGAAAAACAACAAAATAAACCATAGAATATAGAGAGAAGCTAATCAACTGAATAAACCCATCAAGATAAACAGATGCCTACACACCCACAAAAAATTATAAGCCATACTAAGAAACAGGAAGACATGGCCCAGTCCAATGAACAAACTAAAAACCAGGATGAAATGCAGAACTTGGAACAACTAACCAGAGCTGTCCTTACAAATATCATGAATCAACTTAATGAAGTGAAAAAAAAGAGACTAAGGATATTAAGAAGACATACTGAAGAAACTGTAAACATACATAAAATGATAACGGATATGATGGTAATTAATGGCACAATCCAAGAAATCAAAAATACACTGGAAGCACACAATATCAGATATGAACAAGCAGAGGAAAAAAACAGCGATGTGGAAGACAGTACATTGAAATCAAACAGATAGTGGAACAGATAGATAAAATATAGAAAAAGAACTGACCCAGGAGGGGGCAAGATGGCGGCTGAGTGAACATCCCTGTTAGAGTCTTCTGCAGGGAATCGGCTGGGCGGCGTTGGAGACTCTTTGGGACTGGATTGTTTCGGGATTTTTGCTGGTCCGGAGGTGTCTGGACATCGATTTGGAGGGAAGGTAACAGAGAGGATTCGTCTGTGAAATATACACGGAGATCCCAGCTACCTGTAGAGGATTCCCTTCTTGGGTAGGCGGAGACGAGGCATCTAGCCCCGCTCGGTGGGGCTGAGCCAGGCCGGGCCGCAGCGGCGGATGCCGGAGCCGGGCCACGCTGCGCCGGCGGTGAGCGGGGCCGGGCGGGGCCGAGCCAGGCCGAGCCGGGCCGCGGTAGCGTTTGGAGCCGGGCGGGGCCGGTGCAGGCCCCGGCTGCGGGCCGCGGTAGCGCTTGGAGCCGGGCGGGGCCGGTGCAGGCCCCGGCTGCGGGCCGCGGTAGCGCTTGGAGCCGGGCGGGGCCGGTGCAGGCCCCGGCTGCGGGCCGCGGTAGCGCTTGGAGCCGGGCGGGGCCGGTGCAGGCCCCGGCTGCGGGCCGCGGTAGCGCTTGGAGCCGGGCGGGGCCGGTGCAGGCCCCGGCTGCGGGCCGCGGTAGCGCTTGGAGCCGGGCGGGCCCGGGTCAGGCCCCGGCTGCGGGCCGCGGTAGCGTTTGGAGCCGGGCGGGGCCGGGTCAGGCCGCGGCGGGTACGGAGCCGGGCAGGGCCGGTCCAGGCCGCGGTGGCGGGAGGTGGACGCCGGAGCCGGCTGGGCCGCTGTAGCGAGCGGAGCTGGGCGGAGCCAGGCCAGGCCAAGGCGGCGTGAGGAGCCGGGCAGAGCCGGTCCAAGCCTCCGCGGCGGGCGGAGCCGGGCCTGCGGAGGGGTTTCTGGTTTTTTTTGTTTGTTTGTTTGTTTGTTTGTTTTTTGTTTTGTTTTTTTTTTAATTTTACTTAATTTTTTTTTTTTTTTTTTTTTTTTGAGCATCTGCAGTACTGGGGAGTTCGTGGGCCCTGGGCGGCCTATTGGGGGTTTGTGGGAAGGGAGGTGCTTGCAGACCCATTTGGGCAGACAGACGGGGGGGTTTTAGGGCAAAGCGGGGGGAAGTTGTTGTTTTAGATAGTGTTGCAATTGTGACACGTGTGTACCTGTATCTCTCTTCTCCCTATCCGTTCCCCACCGTTTGCCCATCCTCTTTTTCTTTCTTCCTTTCTTCTTGCCTTTCTTTTTTCTTTATTATAATTAGTTTGGTTTTTTTTTTTTTTTTTTTTTTCGGTTTTCTCTTTCCCTCTTGTCCCTCATCTTCCACTTATTTTTACTTTAATTCAAGTATACAATAGGTGCTACAGGGAACACCTCACATTTGCTGGGTTTTCCCATCCTCCACTGCCTCATTTCTGTGTGAACTGATTTAGGCTACCTACACTATCCCCCTTCCCCTGCATCTTGATATCCACTATCATCTACTGTCTCTCCTATATTCCACCCCCCACCTCCCGTTCTTTGATCCACAAAGTGTCTAACTCTTAATTTCTAATACCTTTGTTCTGTTTTCTGTCTATTATCCACTCTTGAAACTATTACCTTTCTTTTCTTTTTCCCTCTCTCATGAAAACAATAGCTGTGTAGTTCATACCATATTCCTCCCAAATTCAGTCATCAACTTCATAAAAGGTACTCTACCTACAGCTATAACTCTATACAATCTACATGAATCTAACCTCCATCCTTCCAGATCTCATATTCCTGCTTTATTAACATACATCACCAATACAACTTTACACTTTTCCCTTGCTTACACAATTGCCTTTCCCCAACACTAATACTTTCCTCTAAAGTGAACTTAACCAACAACAAGTAACTAGAATAAGAAGAAAAAAGTGACAAAGAGAAGATATAACACCTGTGCAAAAATAACAACTAATTAACCTCCAAGAGCAGACAAAGAAGCTAAGGAAATGATTAAATTCGTCAAAATAAAGAGATGACCAGAAAGCAACAAAAATCTACGAACCAAACCAATAATCAGGAAAACATGGCTGAATCCAATCAACAAACCAATAATCACGAAGGGGAGCAAAACTTGGCACAAGCAATGAAAGATCTCAGAACATTTATCACCGACAAATTTGATGCAGTAATGAAAGAGGTTAACAACATGAAGACATCACTTGGAGGGGAAATTGCAGACATACGCAAAAACATAACAGATATGATGGGAATGAACACCACAGTTCAAGAAATCAAAAATACACTTGCAGCAAATATCAGCAGACTAGAAGAGACAGAGCAGAGAATTAGTGATGTGGAAGACAGTACATCAGAAATCAAACAGATAGTAGAAGGGGTCAATAAGAAGATAGAAAAAATCCAATTAGGATTTAGGGACCTGAATGACAATGCAAAACGCTCAAACATACGTATTATAGGCATTCCAGAAGGTGAAGAGAAGGGAAAGGGGTCAGAAAGAGTGTTGCAGGAAATAATGGCTGAAAACTTCCCAAATCTACTGAAAGAGACAGATGTACATATCCAAGAAGCACAGCGCACTCCACAAGTCATAAACCCCAACAGGCCCACCCCAAGACATATACTTGTCAAATTATCCAATGCTCAAGACAAAGAGAAAATCCTAAAAGCAGCAAGAGAAAAGAAAACCATCACATACAAGGGAAGCTCAATTAGATTAAGTGCTGATTTCACTTCTGAAACCATGGAGGCAAGAAGACAGTGGTATGATATAGTCAAGGTACTAAAGGAAAAAAATTTCCAACCAAGAATACTCTATCCAGCTAAACTAGCATTCAAACATGATGGAGAGTTCAAAATATTCGCAGACAAACAGAAACTGAAAGAGTATACCAACAAGAAACCTCCCCTTCAAGAAATTCTAAAGGGAGTTCTGCAGGAAGAAAGGAAAAAACAGGAAAGGCAAAGTTGGAGGAGAGTATAAGACCAACAACAACAACAAAAAAGACAAAAAAAATATATACAAACAAAATATGACAAACACAAATCCAATCAAAATATGGCTAACACAAATAATTCCTTGATAGTAATAACACTGAATGTCAATGGATTAAACTCACCTATCAAAAGATTCAGACTGGGACACTGGATAAGGAAATATGACCCATCCATATGCTGTCTACAAGAGACACATCTTAGACCCAGAGACGCATGGAGATTGAAAGTGAAAGGCTGGAAAACAATCATACAAGCTAACAATAACCAAAAAAAGGCAGGAGTAGCTATATTAATATCAGACAAAATAGACTTTAAATGTGAAACAATTGTGAGAGACAAAGAAGGATACTACATTTTAGTCAAAGGGAAAATCTGTCAAGAAGATCGAACAATCATAAATATCTATGCCCCTAACAAGGGTGCCTCTAAATACGTCAGGCAAACGCTGGAAAAACTAAGTGAAAGAATAGATACATCTACAATTATAGTGGGGGATTTTAATACACCACTATCAACTCTGGACAGAACATCTCAAAAGAGAATCACCAAAGAAACAAAACATCTGAATAGTATATTAGAGGAGCTCGATCTAATAGACATATATAGATCGCTACACCCAAACACAGCAGGATATACATTTTTCTCAAGCGCACATGGATCATTCTCCAAGATAGATCATATGCTAGGCCACAAAGAAAGGCTGAACGAATTCAGAAAGATTGAAATCATACAAAACATTATCTCTGACCACAGTGGAGTCAAGCTGGAGATTTGCAAGGGAAAGAAGCCCAGATTTCACACCACGATTTGGAAATTAAACAACACACTCTTAGAAAAACAGTGGGTCAAAGAGGAAATCTCAAAAGAAATCAATGACTACCTTGAAACAAATGATAATGATAACACAACATACCAAAATTTATGGGATGCAGCAAAAGCAGTACTGAGAGGGAAGTTTATAGCCATAAATTCATATATCAAAAAAGAAGAAAGAGCAAAAATTGAAGAACTAACTGCACATTTGAAGGAATTAGAAAAACAACAACAAAGTAACCCAACAGGAAGAAGAAGGAAGGAAATAACAAAGATAAGAGCAGAACTAAATGAAATAGAAAATAAGAAAGCACTTGAACAGATAAACAAGACCAAGAGCTGGTTTTTTGAGAAGATTAACAAAATTGACAAACCTTTAGCAACACTAACAAAGAAAAAAAGAGAGAAGATGCAAATACACAAAATAAGAAATGAGAAAGGCTATATCACCACTGACCCCACAGAAATAAAGACTATCATAAGAGGATATTTTGAAAAACTATATTCCAACAAAAATGACAATCTAGAGGAAATGGACAAATTCCTAGAAACACATAAACAGCCCATATTGACAAAAGAAGAAATTGATGATCTTAACAAACCAATCACAAGCAGAGAGATAGAATCAGTTATTAAAAATCTCCCAACTAAGAAGAGCCCAGGGCCAGATGGCTTCACAGGTGAATTCTATAAAACATTCCGGAAAGAACTGACACCAATCCTGCTGAAACTATTCCAAACCATCGAAACAGAAAGAACATTACCCAACTCCTTCTATGATGCCAACATTACCTAGTACCAAAGCCAAACAAAGACATCACAAGAAAGGAAAATTACAGACCAATTTCTCTAATGAACCTAGACGCAAAAATACTTAACAAAATACTTGCTAATTGTATTCAACAACACATTAAACGAATTATACACCACGACCAAGTGGGATTCATCCCAGGTATGCAAGGATGGTTCAACATAAGAAAATCAATCAACGTAATACACCATATAAACAGATTGAAGGAAAAAAATCACATGATTATATCTATTGATGCAGAAAAAGCATTTGACAAAATACAGCACCCTTTCTTGATAAAAACACTCCAAATGATTGGAATACAAGGAAATTTTTTGAACATGATAAAGAGTATATATGAAAAACCTAAAGCCAATATTGTTTACAATGGAGAAATCCTAGACTCCTTCCCTCTAAACTCAGGAACAAGACAAGGATGCCCACTGTCGCCGCTCCTATTTAACATTGTCTTAGAAGTACTTGCTCGAGCACTGAGGCAAGAACCAGAAATAAAAGGCATTCAAATTGGAAAGGAAGAAGTCAAAATTTCATTATTTGCAGATGACATGATCCTATACATAGAAAACCCTGAGAGATCTACAACGAAGATTCTAGAACTCATAAATGAGTTTAGTAAAGTCGCAGGTTATAAGATCAATGTGCAAAAATCAGTAGCATTTCTGTACACCAATAATGAGCAAGATCAGGAGGAAATCAAGAAACAAATACCATTCACAATAGTAAATAAAAAAATCAAATACTTAGGAATAAATTTAACTAAAGAGGTAAAGAACTTATACACTGAGAACTATACAAGATTGTTCAAGGAAATCAAAGAAGACCTAAATAAATGGAAGACTATTCCTTGTTCATGGATAGGAAGACTGAACATTATTAAGATGTCTATCCTACCAAAACTGATCTACACATTCAATGCAATCCCAATAAAAATCAATGCAGCCTTCTTTAAGGAACTAGAAAAACTAACTATGAAATTTATTTGGAAAGGAAAGAGACCCCGAATAGCCAAAGACATACTGAAAAAGAAAAACGAAATTGGAGGAATCACACTACCTGACTTCAAAACATACTATAAAGCTACGGTGGTGAAAACAGCATGGTATTGGCATAAGGAGAGACATATAGACCAATGGAATCGAATTGAAAGCTCTGATATAGAACCTCACATATACAACCACATAATATTCGATAAAGCCACCAAACCCTCTCAACTGGGAGAGAGTGGCCTATTCAACAAATGGTGTCTGGAGAACTGGATAGCCATATGTAGAAGAATGAAAGAGGATTACCATCTCACACCTTATACAAAGATCAACTCAAGATGGATCAAAGACCTAAATATAAGAGCCAAGACCATAAAAACCTTAGAAAGCAGTGTAGGGAAACATCTACAGGACCTTGTAATAGGTAATGGATTTATGAATATCTCACCAAAAGCACGAGCAGCAAAAGAACTAATAGATAAATGGGACTTCCTCAAAATTAAAGCCTTCTGCACCTCAAAGGAGTTTGTCAAGAAAGTAAAAAGGGAGCCCACACAGTGGGAGAAAATTTTTGGCAATCATATATCTGATAAGAAACTTATAACTTGCATATATAAAGAACTCCTACATCTTGAAAATAAAAAGATAAACAATCCATTTAAAAAATGGGAAAAAGACTTAAACAGACACTTCTCCGAAGAAGAAATACAAATGGCAAGAAAGCACATGAAAAAATGTTCCAAATCTCTAGCTATCAGGGAAATGCAAATCAAAACCACAATGAGATACCATCTTACACCCATAAGATTGGCAGCTATGAAAAAAACAGAAGAATACAAGTGCTGGAGAGGATGTGAAGGAAGGGGAACACTCATCCACTGCTGGTGGGAATGCAGAAGGATCCAACCATTCTGGAGAACAGTATGGCGGTTTCTCAAAAAACTAGCCATAGATTTGCCATATGACCCAGCAATACCACTGCTGGGAATATACCCAGCAGAACTGAAAACAAGAACACAAACCAATATATGTACACCAATGTTCATAGCAGCATTGTTCACTATTGCCAAAAGTTGGAATCAACCCAAATGCCCATCAACAGACGAGTGGATCAATAAAATGTGGTATATACACACAATGGAATACTACTCGGCTGTAAGAACAAACACACTACAAACACATGTGATAACATGGATGAATCTTGAGAACCTTATGTTGAGTGAAGCAACCCAGACATTGAAGGACAAATACTACATGACCTCAATGATATGAAATAAACAAGCTGCCCTAGATAGCAAGAGACTGAACGATAGGCTTGCAGGAAATCGGAGGGTGGAGGAAGGATATGAGCCGATGTCTGCAGGGGTGGAATTTAAGACGAGATGGTGGTAAGTATGAACACAAAGAAGAGATAAAAGGGGGGCAAGGGGTTGCCTTTGCTTGGGGCTTTGCGGGTTTGAGGGTGGCTGGGGAGGGACGGGTGGGTAACGTTGCCCAAAAGTGGGGGGAGGGAGGGGTAGCATACGAACCAGGAGAGGGTCAGGTGTTGGTGGAGAGTAAAATGCCGAGAAAATCATATCAAAATATAATAAAGAGGGTTACCTGTTTAGAATGCTCGGAGGGGAGGGTCTGATGCAGGACGGGCTCCTGGGGAATGCCTAAATGCTCATTCTGCCAGAGTGGGTGACACCATGGGGTAGAAACCCAAGTAGTGAGAGTGGGGGTGGACCCACATCCTGGGGAGGACTAATGCCATCCAATAGAGGGAACTGTATCCCTCGAGAGAAAGGGTGGCTCCCAGGGCATTGGGGCAGTTGAGCAAGTTAGGCCCTGAACACTATTCCATCTATCTCTGGAAGTGGCTCCTCAGGAAACGGAGGTTGGCTATCACTGAGGGCACCAAGGTGGAAGGGAAAATGGACGTTAAATGTGTGGAACCAAAGTAAATGGGGGGTAAGAGAGGAGTTTCTTGAGAGTACACAAGGATGGATATAAAACATGTAATATTACACCATAACATATAGGAGATGACAGACTGATAATGTAAACCATAATGTAAAACATAGGATAACTAAAAATGTAAAGAACTGTGTATCCTAAAGTATGCACCATAATGTAAACACAGATGTCACCTTGTTAGAAAGCTAATGTCTCAGACTCTGTACATCACTTTAAGTAAATATGATATGAATAGGGCGTAAGAGTATCACTGTGGAAGGGAAAAGGTTTTCTGGTGGATGTGTGGGAGTGCTGTATATTATATATATACATTGCTGTGGTCTAGGACTCCTGTGAAGAAAAGCTGAATAATTAGGGGGGGGGGGGAAAGAAAAAGAAAAAAATAGGATGTGGAATTTTTTCAAGTCAACATTCTTTATCTAAGTTCTTTATCTAACTTTATCCAAGTTCTTTATCTATCCTTTAAACTCATCGCTATATGCCATTCCCTAGTAAGGGACCATGACATTATATTGGGCTTCAAATTTCGGGGAGTTCTGGATCACAGAGTGTTTCAACAATGGCAATGGAGGGATACTGGTATGGGATACCAATGACAGGTGATATATGACTGACAGGGAGCTGTACAGAACATATGTCCAGGGTGCATGGTAATGTTTGGATATACTCATAGTGGCAACAATTAAAAACCACAGTAGGGGGGGTACTGGGTTCCTGGCCAGTGGTGCTCTGTCGTGGTCCCTAGGGGAGCAGCGACAGTCTCCCAGGTACAGTGGTGGGGACCGGGAGGGAGTGAGGGTTCAACAGTGAGCCCCTGATACTAATGACTATGCTTGTGAGCTGATAAACCCAAAATAATAACAAGGCCTAGAGCAACTTTGTGCCTGGGAATTTCCTTCTGTCAGCCTTCATGTTACTCAAATGTGGCTAGTCTCGAAGCCAAACTCAGCATGTAAATGCAATGCCTTCCCCCCAGCGTGGGACATGACACCCGGGGATGAGCCTCCCTGGCAACGAGGGACCACTATCAACTACCAACTGATGATGCAACTGGAAAATGACCTTATACGGAAGGTTCAATGCGGATCAGCAGAATATCCATGTCTACATAAAATACCATGACTTTAAAATGCTGTTTGACCTAAAGTAAGGGGGAAATGGAAAGGAGAAATGAGTTTATATGGCTACGAGTTTCTAAAAAAGAGTCTGGAGGCTGGCAGAAGGTTTGCCCTCATGTACAACTGAGCAGAGTCAGAGAGACAGATAAAGCAGATACAACCCCCAGATATTGGTTCCTTTGAGGGCTAAAGAGACCCATGGGAGTTATGGTCATGGCCGATGGGGTTAACTACCAGGGCAGATGGCCCCTCTTTGGAAATGGTGTTTATGTGTGATGAATCTGGACTCAGATGGGATCTCCCTTCATAAGACTTTCATGCTAATGTGCTGGAGGTGCAGTTAATGTTGGGGTTTAAGATATATTTAGGGGATTTGAATCTCTGGACTGACAATGTGATAGCCAGATCCTGAGCCTCAACAGACTCCAGCACCTACAATCTGATTTATTGGACTTACCACACTCAGCTAAGATGGAGGTGAAGAAGGACAACCACCACACCATGGAGCCTAGAGTGATTACAACTGAAAATGGGAGGATTGCATCCAGCATCCAGGTGGAATCTGAGCCTCCTCTTGACATAAAGGTGCAATGGACACAACCAATCCAGTGTCCACATAGAAGAGGTGGCATTGGATTGGGAAAAGTGGACATAATGGACAAAGGGTATGGGGAAAGGCAGGAAGAGATGAGAGGTGGAGGCGTCTTCGGGACATGGAGCTGCCCTGGATGGTGCTTCAGAGGTAATCACCGGACATTGTAAATCCTCACAGGGCCTACATGATGGAATAGAGGAGAGTATGGGCCATGATGTGAACCAATGTATATGAGGTGCAGAGGTGCCCAAAGATGTACTTACCAAATCCAATGGATGTGTCATGATGATGGGAACGAGTGTTGTTGGGGGGGGGGAGAGGGGGGGTGGGGGGGTGGGGTTGAATGGGACCTCACATATATATTTTTAATGTAATATTATTACAAAGTCAATAAAAAATAAAAAAATTAAAAAAAAAAAAAAACTGACCCAAAGAGACCTAAAAAAAAATATATATATATATAGAAAAAAATCCAGCAGGGACTTAAGGATTTGAAGGATAGCATGAAAAGCACAAACATATGCATTATAGGCATCCCAGAGAGTGAAGAGAAGGGAACAGAGACAGAAGGAATCTTGGAAGAAATAATAGCTGAAAACTTTCCAACCCTATTGAGAGATATGGACACACATGTCGAGGAGGTATTGTGCATCCCAAACAGTATAAATCATAACAGGCCTACTCCAAGACACATACTTGTCAAATTGTCCAATGCTCAAGATAAAGAGAGAATACTGAAAGCAGCAAGAGAAAAGAGAAACATCACATACAAGGGAAGCTTGATAAGATTAAGTGCTGATTTCTCATCTGAAACCATAAAGGCAAGAAGATAGAGATATGATATAATTAAGGTGCTAAAAGAAAAAACTATGCAGAAAAGCTTGACATTTATAAATGAGGGATAACTCAAAATATTCACAGATAAACAGAAATTAAGAGAATATGTCATTAAGAAACCTGCACTTCAAGAAATGCTGAAGTGAGTTCTACAGGTGGAAAGGGAAAAAATGGAGAGAGAAAGTTGGAGGAGAGTGTAAGAACAACTAAAAAGATTAAAAAGAGAAATAAAAACAATATATGACATACATAAACCTAGAGAAAATATGGCTACTGTAATCCCTTGACAGTAATAACATTGAATATTAATGGATTAAAGTCACCAGTCAAGAGACACAGATTGGCAGAACAGATAAGGAAGTATGACCCATCTATACGCTGTCTACAAGAAACTCACCTTAAGCCCAGGGATGCAAGGAGAGTGAATGGTAGGAAAATAATTTTACTAGCAAACAACAACCAAAAAAGAACAAGAGTAAATATATATCAGACAAAATAAACTTTAAACGCAAAACTATTTTAAGAGACAAAGAAGGACACTATATATTAAATAAATGGGGTAATCTACCAAGAAGAAAGAACAATCATAAACATTTATGCACCTAACCATAGCACCTCAAAATACATGAGGTAAACATTGGAAAACTAAGTGGAGAAATAGATGCTTCTACAATTATAGTGGAAGTCTTTAATACTCCATTATCACCATTAGACAGGACATCTCAACAGAGAATCAATTAAGGAAGAAAGACTTTGAATAATCCATTAAAGGACCTGGACCTAATATACATATACAGAACATTACACCCAAGTACAGTGGGATATACATTCTTCTTGAGTGGACATGTATCATTCTCCAGGATAGACCACATGCTAGGCCACAGAAAAACTCTCAATAAATTCAGAAAGGTAGAAATTATACAAAGTAATTTCTCTGACCACAATGGAATGAAGCTGGAAATCAGTAAAGGGCAGAGAACCAGATTAGGCACAAAAATACGGAAATAAAAGAACACACTCTTAGACAAATTGTGGGTCAAGGAGGAAATTTCAAAAGATATCAGTAGCTACCTTGAAACAAATGAAAATGACAACACAGCGTATCAAAACCTATGGGATGCAGCAAAATCAGTACTGAGAGGGAATGTCATAGCCATAATACCTAATTTAAAAAGAAGAAAGAGCTAAAATCAAAGACTTAACTGCACACCAAGATAAATTAGAAAAAGAACAGCAAAGGAAGTAGGAAAAAAAAAAGAAATAACAAAGATTAGAGCAGAACTAAATGAAATTGAAAATAAGAAAGCACACAAAAAAAATAAAATAAAACCAAAAGCTGGTTCCTAGAAAAGAATAATAAAATTGACAAACCCTTAGCTAGACTAACAAAGATAAAAGGAGAGAAGATGCAAATACATAAAGTAAGAAATGAGGAAGGGGATATCACCATTGACCCCACAGAAATAAAGAATATATTAAGAGGATACTTTGAAAAATTTATGACAACAAGATGGATAATTTAGAGGAAATGGACAAATTCCTAGAAACACACAACCAGCCTACATTGTCAAAAGAAGAAATCAATGAACTCAATGGACCAATCACAACTAAAGAGATAAAATTAATCACCAAAGCCTCCCAAATAAGAAAAGTGCAGGACCAGATGGCTTCACGGGTGAATTCTACCAAACCTTCAGGAAAGAACTATTTCCAATCCTGCTTAAACTCTTATAAAAAATAGAAGTAGAGGAAACATGGCCTAATTCACTCTATAATGTCAGCATCACCCTAATACCAAAGCCAAGTAAAGATGACACAAGAAAGGAAAACTACAGACCAATCTCTCTAATGAAATTAGATGCTAAATTCCTCAACAAAATACTTGTTAGCCATATTCAACAACACATTAAATGAATTGTAAAACATGACCAAGTGGATTTTATCCCTGGTATGCAAGGATAGTCCAACATAAGATAATCAATCAATGTAATACACCACATAAACAGATGAAAAGAAAAAATCACATGACCATCTCTACAGATGCAGAAAAAACATTTGACAAAATACAGGCACTCTTTCCTGATAAAAACACTACAAAAGATAGGAATAGAAGGAAACTTCCTTAACACAGTAAGGGGTATATATGACAAACCCACAGCTAACATTATATTCAACGGTGAAATCCTAAAAGTTTTGCCTCTAAGATCAGGAACAAGAAAAGGATGCCACTTTCACTCTTCTATTTAACATAGCTACTTGAGCACTTAGACAAGAAAAAATATAAAGGCATCTAAATTGAAAAGGAAGGAGCAAAAAGTTCACTATTTACAGTCGACATGATCCTATACATGGTAAGTCCTGAGAAATCTACAACAAAGCTTCTAGAGCTTATAAATGTGTTCAGTAAAGTCACAGGATATAAAATCAATGTGCAAAAAAATCAGTAGCATTTCTGTTCACCAATAATGAGTAATCTGAGGAGAAAATCAAGAAAAAATCCCATTTACAAAAGCCACTAAAAAAAATCAAATACCAAGGAATAAATTTAACCAAAAATGTAAATGACTTGTATGAAAAAACTACACAACACTGCTAAAAGAAACCTAAGATGACTTAAATAAATGGAAGAATATTCCCTGTTCATGGATAGGAAGACTAAACGTCATTAAAATGTCTATTCTACACAAACTGATCTACACATTTAATGTAATCCTAATAAAAATCAAGACAGTATTTTTTAATGAAATTGGAAAAACTATGAAATTTATTTGGAAGGGCAAGAGGCCCCAAAAAGCCAAAGATATATGGGAAAAGAAAAATGAAATCAGAGGAATCACACTGCCTGACTTTAAAACATACTACAAAGCTACAGTGGTTAAGATTGCATGGTATTGGCACAAGGATAGACATACTGACCAATGGGACTGCATTGAGAGTTTTGATATAGATCCTCACATATACAGTCAACTGATATTTGTCTAGGCCACCAAGCCCATTCAACTGGGATAACATGGCCTCTTCAACAAAGAAGAAGTACAAATGGCCAAAAAGCACGTGAAAAGATGCCCAACATCCCTAGCTATTAGGGAAATACAAATCAAAACTACAATGAGATATCATCTTACATCAATTAGACTGGTGGCTATTAAAAAAAAAAAGAGGACAAGTTTTGGAGAGAATGTGGAGGAAGGAGAACCCTCATCCATTGCTGGTGGGAATATAGAATGTTGCAGTCACTGTGGAGGACAGTTTGGTGGTTCCTCAGAAAACTAACTACAGAACTGCCACAGGATCCAGCAATTCCACTGCTGGGTATATACCTAGAAGATCTGAAAGCAAGGACATGAACAGATATATGCACACCAATGCTCATAGCAGCTTTATCACTATTGCTAAAACTTGGAATCAACCCAAATGCCCTTCAACAGATGAATGGATAAACACACATACTGGAATATTACTCAGCTGTAAGAAGGAATACAGTATTACCACACGGGATAACATGGATGAATCTTGAGGACCTTATGTTGAGTGAAGCAAGCCAGGTCAAATAATACATAACCTCACTGATACAGATTAAGCAAATTGAGCAGACTCACAGAGCTACAGTCTGGAAGACAGGTTTATAGGACATAGAAAGGGAGATGAGTTTGTCAGCCAACACCCACATGGGCAAAATCTATGATAAGAGGGAAGTGTGTAGTTGTACACTGTAGGGGCATGACAATGGTATAATGATACTTTTAGGCTAGGCAGTGCTGGTTTTTCAGGGGGGGTGCAGTGGGGAGGGTGGGTTGGACTGGACTGTCCATGGAACTGGGGGAAGACTTTGAGGGATGGAGCAGGTGAGCACTGGGAATTGGTGGGTACATGGTTGAAACTACAATGACTGGAATGCTCTTTTGGCAATATGGCAAGTGAGGGTTGCTGGTTTGGAGTGTTGGATGTGGGGGGCGTTCAGGGTAGGGCAGGCTTCTTGGGGGGGTGTGAGTGTTCATCTTGCCATACATAATGAGTGGCAGGGTGGTGAGTATCATTGCACCATTATCATGCCCCTCCAGTGGCATCCTGGGTAGGCCCCCTAATAAGGGAGGGCAGACCAATGCATCAACCCCTATGTGTTGTTGAAATTAACTATGAATTATTTCTTTCTAGGAGTAAAGCCTGATGGCTGCCATGGGTCCTGAGAGGAAAGGGAGGGAGGAATAGAATAGATGGAACAGGGGGCATCTGGGGGGAGATGGAAGTGTTCTACATGATCCCGCTATGATGGATACAGGCCATGTTGAATTGCATCAAAGTTTATAAAAGTGTGTAGTTCAAAATGTAAACCATTTATCATAATTGGTAGCTATGTTTCAATATTTGTACATCAGTTGTAACAAAGTATTATCCACATATACAATGCTATTAGCAGGGGAAGAGGGAAAAAAGGTTGGGTATGTGGAAGTCCCTGTATTCAGTATATGAACTTCTATAACCTAAAACTTGTCTGAGGACAAAATATTTTTTTTAATTTTTTAAAGTAAAACACTGGGAGAATAAATGGAAGACAATATCACAGTACATATAGGACAACAGATATTATAGTGATGAAAGGAAAAATGTTAAAAAATTTTAGTATTTTTTCATTATCTTCATTATCATAAGTTTCTATTTTTTTATTTTATTTTTAAAATTATTCTATGTGTTATTTCTTATTTTTTAAATTATCATTATTATTCACTTTCTTATTAATCATATTTGGCTATTTTACTGGCTTTATTTTTTAAGAAATTTTGGGTGACAGAAGGGTTACAACTGTGGTAGGGGAGGATCATTAGTGTTGGGTGTCAGTGATGGATGATACATGGGAGGAAGCTCACCTGGGCATACATATAAGGCATATAAATATGTTCAAATATTCATGGGACATTGTTACAGTGGGTGGAGAGCCACACAATAACCAAAGGAATATCAAATACCCATCCTAGGGAGCTCTGCTACATTTTCTAGTAGATCAGCAAGAATCCCCTGAGTACATGGACAATAACCAGTAAAGGAGGATGGTGCATTGACAAGCACTTGATATTGATGTCTGTGTATGAAACTTTACTTTTGAAATTGAAACTTAGCCTAGTGTTATAGGGTGCCTAAGAGTTGCCTGCTGGGAACCTCCTTGTTGCTCATATGTGGCCTCTCTCTAAACCGAACTCAGGGTATATATACATTACCTTCCCCCCAGCATGGGACATGACTCCAGGGGAGGAGCTTCCCTGGCACTGAGGGATCACTACCAAACACCAGCTAGCAATGCAACTGAAAAAGATCTTGACCAAAATGGGGGAAATTTAAAGACAAATGAGTTTATATGGTTAAGAGACTTCAAAGTGAGTCAGGAGGTCATTCCAGAGGTTACGCTCTTGCACATCTCAGCAGGATCTCTTTGACTGCCAAAGTAGATATTATCCCAAATAGCAGGGCTCCTGAGGGCTCTAGAGACATCCAGACAATGTAGTCAGGGCAGACAGCTCAGAAGTTTGGTGCCTTGCCAGTGGGCCCTACTTTGGAATTTATGCTCCCCAGAGTGACAAAGTTGGATTCAGGTTGTGATTTCCCAACATGTGGCTCTTCTGTCCTTCTATTTAAACCTATAATTAGCACTAGAGCTGGTAGGTGTACACCCAAGGGACTTAAATCTTTGAGCTGTCCACGTGCCAGCTGGGCCCTGAATCTCATCGGAATTGCAACATCTACTCTCCAGTTCATTGGTCTCACCTAGGGCAACTAACATGGAGGCGATGATGGACAACTATCATACCAAGGGACAGAGAGTGTCTACAACTACAAGCAAGAGAGTCCCATCCATAGGCCCTATGGCAACACAGCCCCTCTCAATTAGAGGTGGAATGGACATCACCACCCCAGAATCCTCAGGATTGGGGAATGAACTATGGACTAAAGTAGATTTACTGGTATTCTACTATAAACTTATTGTGATTCTAGCAATGGAAGTAATTATATAATTGATATGGAGGCAGTGGTCACTAGAGGTTCTGAGGGGAGGGAGAGGGAAAAATGGGTATAATAGAGGGGCATTTTTGGGACTTGGGAACTATCCTGAATGGCATTCAATGACAGATACAGGCCATTATAAATCTTGTCGTAACCTACAGAATTATGTGGGAGAGAGTGTTTAAACTACAAAGTAAACTTTAATTGACGCTTAGGGGCAATTCTTCAAAATGTGTTCATCAATCCCAATGAATGTACCTCACTGAAAAAGGGGGGGGGGCGTGGACAGTGGAGAAGAAGGAAGATATTGAAAAACAAACTATTGAGTCTCATGAATCTAAGATGATAAGGGAAAATATAGTCTAACACAGGACTCAGATATAGAGAACATTTATGTGGGTACAAAATGTTTATCTCACCCAGTGGCTCTTAAAGTGTGATCTCTAGGCTACCCCAGCAGTACCACAACCCAGAGATTATTTATTCTTAGACCTATCGAATCAGAAACTCTGGGGGAGGAGAGGGGAATCAGCAATCTGTGTTTAAACCAGCCCTAGGGAAAATTCTGATGCATACTAAAATTTGAGAGTTACTGAACTAAAAAAATCTACAACTGTGGTAGAGAGGGTGACAGACTGTTCACAGGTATGGGGTGAGGATGTGCACAGGGAAAATTCAGTTCCTAATGCTTAAACCAAGCATTAATAAAATCAAGAAATACAATCTGAGCATGCTATTTTGGTATATGGAAGTGAATTGCAGAAAATTAATGAAAAAAGTGCATAGCTATCATCTTAGGGATTGAGGATGGGTGAGAAAGCAGTTGTTGTAAGTCTATCCACAAATCTTGCAGGACAACTGGGCTCTCATATTTCAACTGGGGAAGAAAAAAAAAAGCACTGGCCTTCTCAGTCTGACCAAACCGACATCCTCAGGCCCACTGAAATTAAGTATAAGTTTTCTCCTTATATATCATAAAGAGCATACCTGACCCATATAAAAGATCTTGTTTATGAATATTAAAGGTGTTTAAGGGAAACAGACTTGGCCCAGTGGTTAGGACGTCCGCCTACCACATGGGAGGTCCGCAATTCAAACCCCGGGCCTCCTTGACCCGTGTGGAGCTGGCCCATGCGCAGCGCTGATGCGTGCAAGGAGTGCGGCGCCACACAGGGGTGTCCCCCACGTACGGGAGCCCCACGCACAAGGAGTGTGCCCTGTAAGGAGAGCTGCCCAGCACAAAAGAAAGAGCAGCCTGCCCAGGAATGGCGCTGCCCACACTTCCCGTGCCGCTGAGGACAACAGAAGCAGACAAAAAAACAAGATGCAGCAAAGAGACACAGAGAAGAGACAACCGGGGGGAGGAGGGGGAAATAAATAAATAAATCTTTAAAAAAAAAAAAAGGTGTTTAAAATAATTTAATACATATTACTTTAAAATCATCCTTACATAATGAATGAATGAATCTCAAGTTACAAAATATACAATAAATTCTTTTTATTACATTATCATCCAATAGGTGATATTTTTAATTGAGCTCCAGTATTTGGGAACATTTTTAAAGCATGGCATCAGGGCATTATTTTATTGAGCATGATTCCATATACCACATTCTTTGCATACATTATCTCATTTAATCTTCATTACAGACTTAGAAAAGTAGTTATTTCCATACTAGAGTTGAAGAAATCCAGGCATAAACAAGTTATTGAGATTGTACAATATCACACAATTGGCAGATCTGCTTTCATGACCCCTGTTAAACCATATTTGAATTGTAATTATTTTGTATTTCACTTAGTCATATTTGTGTAGCATCTGTTGACGCTTAATTACAAAAGACAGAGATCCAATCTTTCTGCTTTGATGTGAGGAGCTCAGTAAATTGAAATGAGCAACTGGAGCTCTGTAATTTTCTAGATAGCCTTTAACAAAATAATCTACAAATAACCAAAATGTCACAGGCACTTTACCAAACAGTGGAGATAAACTCTTTTTCTAAAAAATTCAGTCCCATCTCTAGACACATGGAGTGAATGAGGGAAAATCTAATTCTTTAACCTTACCTACCTTAGAATTCTGCTCTGGTTTCCTCCCCAACAATATTAAACACAGGCATCCCTCACTCAGTACCAAAGCTCTCCAGGGTCCACCTTGTTTCCCTTCTTACTTGTCATATGGTCCTCAGTCTAAATAATGCGCCATAGTCGGGCATCAGCCTTGATTGTAGGAAGTGACTCTGGAGTTGCCAGAGAAGTTTGTGTAGAGCTCTCAAGCAGACTGCAAAGGGATTTTTTTTTTCCTTATTAAAATGAATATGACTTGAATCATTTATATCCTACACAAACTCAATCCTTATTTTGAACCCCAATTCAAATGCCATAATTTTTGAGCCACTTTCTAGTGGCCCTCCACTCATGCACCTCTACCCTCCACCCAGTAGTCCTTTCACTGCTTCCAGCTCACCTTATTTCCCATTCTGAGTGTTGTGCTTTCTTTCGCCCAGGACGCTCTGTCCTCAAGCTTACTTATTCCAACCTCATATCCACCCTAAATCTCTTACATGCAGGGAATTGGGAGCAGACACACATAATTTCATAGACAAGCAGGCCCTTAAATAAGCTCGGTAGCTATGCACAATCATTATTAATGATGATGCAATGGAAATAGCATGGGTTTAAGAGTCAGGCAGCCCTGATGTTTTAGGGCCTGCTGAAATTAAGAATGCTGTTCCTTTTGTTGTCCCTATGTAGTTTGATTCTTTTTATTGAAATGAAAGAGAAATTGCAAGATCCCAAGAGACAAAATAGCTGAAATGTTTCACTGTCCCTATATTCCTTAAAAAATGTAGTGTCAAATACTACCAAATCATTTCCAGCTCTTCTCCCAGCTCCTGCATGAAGGAAAAATTCAGGCATTTTCCTAGTGGCCTAGCTTACCAGGTGACCAGCCAGAGCACAGGGAAGCCACTGATGCTGCAGAGTTTTGCCCACCTGACCACCATCTATTCCAATAGGGAGAAAGAACAGAAGGAGAGGGTGGGCTCAATGATTCTGACCTCTGCTATTATTTTCTCATCAAAGAAATATGTCTTTCCAATAGGGCAAGTTTCTTGCCTTTTAAAATACATTTTATATTGTGAAATGAAAAGTATAATCTGCATACCAAAAATGCATAAAATATAAATGCACAGCTTAATAGATTATTATAAAGTGAACATCCTTAAAACCACCTCCAAGAACAAGAAATACCCAAGTATGATGCATTATTTAGACTGAGACCCATATGATAAGTAAGAAGGGAAACAAGGTGGACCCTGGAGAGCTTTACTACTGAGTGAGGGATGCCTGCATTTAATATTGTTGGGGAGGAAACTATAGTAGAATTCTAATTTTTGCACCCCAGAAGCACTCAGCATGACTTTCTTAATCAAAACTCTCTCTAGTACCCTGGAAGTAACCTCTAGTAGTTATCATCTCCTTGCTTTTCTTTATTGTTTTAATATATATGCATGAAACTCTAAATAATGTAAATTCATTTTGTATCTTTTTAACCTTTGTATAAATGGAGTTATGCTGCATGCATTTTGGGTCTGGCTTCTCTTGCTTATTAGTTTTTTAATACTTGAGAGTATAATGAATTTATGATAGACATGCATTCATTTTCATTCTTGCATAGTATTTGATTATTTAAAACATTAAATTGTATCTATTCCTGTTGATGAACATTTGGGTTGTTTCTAATTTAGGCCATTATTAATAACACAGTTAAGAATATTTTATACAAATCCCAGGTCATATTAAAGTCATTACTAGAAATATGTACTTTTTAATGAGCATGTCTGATTTCAAAGCAAAGACTTTCAAAAGTAAATTTTCGATCTTGTTTCTTCATTTTTTTGTTGTTGTTGCAAAGGTATTGTAATCTAACTAATAAAAAAATCCTGATCACTTTACTAGTCTGTTCCATCTGCATTCTGTGAGATTGAAAAATATTTTCATGGCAGGGTCTGAAGAATTTGGGATCCTAACAGCCTTTTTTCTCAAGGGTATCTTATAATACTTGGATTCTAGAATTGCTTTGCCACCTCTTCCCAGTGATAAGGCTTGCAATAATGACTTGACCTCACTAAGCTTCCGTTTCCTTTTATGTCAAATTCAAAAGGGAATGAATATAAGGTCCTCAGGATTCATCCATGTTATCCCATGTGTTAATACTGTATTCCTTCTTACATCTCAGTAATATTTCATTGTATGTCTATAATACAATTTATTTATCCATTCATCTGCTGAAGTGCATTTGGGTTGATTCCAAGTTTCAGCAATAGTGAATAAAGCCACTATGAGCATTGGTGTGCATATATCTGTTCCTGTCCTTTCTTTCAGTTCTTCTAGGAATATATCCAGCAGTGGAATTGCTGGGTCATATGGCAAATGTCATGTGTACAACTACACACTTCCCTCTTATCATAGATTTTGCCCATGTGGGTGTTGGCTGACAAACTCGTCTCCCTTTCTATGTCCTATAAACCTGTCTTCCAGACTGTAGCTCTGTGAGTCTGCTCAATTTGCTTAATCTGTATCAGTGAGGTTATGTATTATTTGACCTGGCTTGCTTCACTCAACATAAGGTCCTCAAGATTCATCCATGTTATCCCGTGTGGTAATACTGTATTCCTTCTTACAGCTGAGTAATATTCCAGTATGTGTGTTTATCCATTCATCTGTTGAAGGGCATTTGGGTTGATTCCAAGTTTTGGCAATAGTGATAAAGCTGCTATGAGCATTGGTGTGCATATATCTGTTCATGTCCTTTCTTTCAGTTCTTCTAGGAATATACCCAGCAGTGGAATTGCTGGATCCTGTGGCAGTTCTATAGTTAGTTTACTGAGGAACTGCCAAACTGTCCTCTATAATCACTGCACCATTCTACATTCCCACTAGCAGTGGATGAAGGTCTCCATTCCTCCACATCCTCTCCAACATTTGCAGTCCTCTGAATTTTTAGTAGCTGCCAGGCTAATGGGTGTAAGATGATATCTCACTGCAGTTTTGATTGCATTTCCCTAATAGCTAGTGATGTTAAGCATCTTTTCATGTGCTTTTAAGCAATTTGTATTTCTTTTTTGGAAAAATGCCTAATCAAATCACTTGCCCATTTTTAAAATTTGTAGTTTGTCTTTTCATTTTCAAGGTGTAGATTTCCTTATATATGCTAAATATTAGGCCCCTATCAGATATATGATTACCATATATTTTCTCCCATTGAGTAGACTGCCTTTTCACTTTCTTGACAAACTCCTTTAAGTTGTAAAAGTTTTTAGTTTTGAGGAGGTTCCATTTATCTATTTTTTCTTTTGTTGCTCATGCTTTGGGTGTAAAGTTCATGAAACCGTTTCCTACTACAAGATCCTGTAGATGCTTCCCTACATTGCTTTCCAAGGTCTTTATGGTCTTGGCTCTTATAATTAGATCTTTAATCCGTCTTGAGTTAATTTTTGTACAAGGTGTGAGATGGTGTCCCTCTCTTATTCTTTTGGGTATGGATATCCAGTTCTCCAAGCAAAATTTGTTGAAGAGGCCATTTTCTCCTAGTTGAACGGGCATGGTGGCCTTGTCAAATATCAGTTGACTGTATATGTGAGGATCTATATCAGAACTCTCAATGATTAGTATGTCTATCTTTGTGCTAATACCATGCAGTTTTAACCACTGTAGCCTTGTAGTATGTTTTAAAGTCAGGTAATGTGAATCCTTTGATTTCATTTTTCTTTTTCAATATATCTTTGGCTATTTGGGGTCTCTTGCCCATCCAAATAAATTTCATAGTTTTTCCAATTCTGGAAAAATTGCTGTGTTGATTTTTATTGCAATTGCATTAATCTGTAGATTAGTTTGTGTAGGATAGACATCTTAATGATGTTTAGTCTCCCTGTTCATGAAAAGGGAATATTCTTCCATTTATTTAAGTCATCTTTGATTTCCTTCAGTAGTGTTGTGTAGTTTTCTGCATACAAGTCATTTACATCTTTAGTCAAATTTATTCCAAGGTATTTGATTCTTTTATTTGCTCTTATAAATAGGATTTTTCCTTGATTTCCTCTTCAGATTGCTCAGTATTTCTGTACAGAAATGTTTCTGATGTTTGCACATTGCTCTTATAACCTGTGAATTTACTGAACTATTTATAAGCTCTAGAAGCTTTGTTGTAGACTTCTCAGGACTTTTTATGTATAGAATCATGTGATCTGCAAATAGTGAAATTCTGACTTCTTCCTTTCGATTTTAGTGCCTTTTATATCTTTTTCTTGCTTCAGTTCTCAAGTAAGTACTTCTAACACAATGTTAAACAGAAGCAGTAAAAATGGGCATCCTTTTCTTGTTCCTGATCTTAGAGGTAAAGCTTTTAGGATTTCACCATTGAATATGATTTAGCTGTGAGTTTTTCATATACGGCCTTTATCATGTTGAGGAAGTTTCCTTTTATTCCTATCTTTTGTAGGGTTTTTATCAGGAAAGGATGCTGTATTTTGGTGAGTGCTTTTTCTGCATCTATAGCAAGGATATGTGGTTTTTCTCTTTCAATCTGTTTATGTGGTGTATTAGTCGGTCAAAGGGGTGCTGATGCAAAATACCAGAAATCTGCTAGGTGTTATAAAGGGTATTTATTTGGAGTAGGAGCTTACAGTTACCAGGCCATAAACTATAAGTTACTTCCCTCACCAAAGTCTATTTCCACATGTTGAAGTAAGATGGCTGCTGATGTCTGTGAGGGTTTAGGTTTTCCAGGTTCCTCTGGGGTCAGCAACTCTGTTTCCTCCACAAGGTCAGCTGTAGACTATCAGGTGAACGGCTCTGTCTCTTTCCTCGGGGCTCCAGCTTAAGATTTCAGCATCAAGCTCCAATCAGAAACCCCACATCAAAAGCTCCAAATCTGTCCTTTGCCATGCTTTTTATCTGTGAGTCTCTACCCACAAAGCAGTGGGGACTGGGTGGGAACTCAACTCCCTAATGATAACTCAATCATGCCCAGGTACAGATCAGATTACAAACATAATCCAATATTTCTTTTTGGAGTTCATCAATTATATCAAACTGCTACATGTGATATATTACATTGACTAATTTTCTAATGTTGAACCATCCTTGCATAGCAGGGATGAAACCCATTTAGTCATGGTGTATAATTTTTTTGATGTGTCGTTAAATACAGTACGTGAGTACATATAGGAGGGAAACGGACTTGGCCCAGTGGATAGGGTGTCTGTCTACCACATGGGAGGTCCACGGTTCAAACTCCGGGCCTCCTTGACCCGTGTGGAGCTGGGCCATGCACAGTGCTGATGCGCGCAAGGAGTGCCATGCCACGCAGGGGTGTCCCCCGTGTCGGGGAGCCCCACGCACAAGGAGTGTGCCCCATAAGGAAAGCCGCCCAGCACGAAAGAAAGTGCAGCCTGCCCAGGAATGGCACTGCACACACAGAGAACTGACACAACAAGATGATGCAACAAAACGAGACACAGATTTCCATGCTGCTGACAACAGAAGCGGACAAAGAAGAACACGCAGCAAATGGACACAGAGAACAGACAACCAGGGTGGGGTGGGGTGGGGTGGGGTGGGGAAGGGAAGAGAAATAAAATAAATCTTTAAAAAAAAAGTATATATAGGACAACAGATCTTAAAGTGATGAAAAGGGAAAATGTAAAAAAAAATTCTAATATTTTTTCATTATTTTTATTACCCCAAATTTTAATTTTTTAATTTTAACTTTTAAATTTTTTTTGTATTTTATTTATTATTTTTTAAACTGTCATTATTAATTCATTTTCTTATTAATTGTATTTGGCTGTTTTATTGGCTTCATTTTTTAAGAAGTTTTGGATTACAGAAGGGTTACCACTGTGGCAGGGGAAGATCATTGGTGTGGGTTGCCAGAGACAGGGCATACATGGGAGGAAACTCACCTGGGCATACACAAAAGGCATATAAATGTGTTCAAATATTGATGGGGCATTGTCACAGTGGGTGGAGATTCACACAATAACCAAAGGAATATCAAAATTGCATCCTGTTGAGCTCTACTCCATTCTCTAGTAGATCACCAAGAATCCCCCAAGTACAGGGGCAAAGACTAGTGAAGGAGGATGGTCCATTGATGAGCACTTGATATTGATGACTGTGTGTATGAACCTTTACTCTTGAAATTGAAACTTAGCCTAGTGTTATAGGGTGCCTAAGAGTTGCCTCCAGGATCCTCCTTGTTGCTCAAATGTGGCCTCTCTCTAAGCTAAATTCAGCATATAAATACATTACCTTCCCCCCAGCTTGGGACATGACTCCCAGGAATAAGCCTCCCAGGTACTGAGGGATTACTACCAAGCATCAACTAGCAATGCAACTGGAAAAAGACCTTAACCAAAAGGGGGAAAATTTAAAGACAAATGAGTTTATATGGCTAAGAGGTTTCAAAGTGAGTCAGGAGATCATTCCAGATGTTATGCTTATGCACATCTCAACAGGATCTCTTTGACAGCCAAAGTAGATACTACCCCAAATAGCAGGGCTCCTGAAGGCTCTGGAGACATCCTGACAATATAGTCAAGGAAGATAGCTCAGAAGTTTGGTGCCTTGCCAGTGGGCCCTACTTTGAAATTTATGCTTCTCCCAAGAGCAACAGAGTTGGACTCAGTTGTGATTTCCCTACACATGGCTCTTTGGTCCTTCTATTTAAACCTATAATTAGTACCAGAGTTGGTAGGTAAACATTCAAGAGACTTAAGTCTTTGAGCTGTGCAAGTGCCAGCTGGGCCCTGAGTCTCAGTGGAGTTACAATACCTACTTTCCGGTTCATTGGTCTTACTCAGGGCAACTAACATGGAGGTGATGATGGACAACTACCATACCAAGGCACCAAGAGAGTCTACAACTGCAAGCAAGAGAGTCCCACCCATCGGCCCCATGGGATCACAGCCTCCTCTCAATTAGAGGTGGAGTGGACATCGCCACCCCAGAATCCTCAGGATTGGGGAATGAACTATGGACTAAAGTAGACTTACTGGTATTCTACTATAGATTTATTATGATTCTAGCAATGGAAGTAATTCTATCATTATTGTGGAGACAGTGGTCACTAGAAGTTCTGAGGATAGGGAGAGGAAAAAAACAGGTGCAATACAGGGGCATTTCAGGGACTTGGGAATTGCCCTGATTGATATTGAATGACAGATATAGGCCATTATAAATCTTGCCATTACCTACAGAATTGGGTGGGAGAGAGTGTGAACTACAAAGTAAACTTTAATCCATGCTTAGTGGCAATGCTCCAAAAAGCATTCATCAATTGCAATGAATGTATCTCACTAATGAAGGATATAGTTAATGTGGGAAAATATGGGAAGTATGGGGAGCGGAGTATGTGAGAACCCCCTATATTTTTTATGTGACATTTGTATAATCTAAGAATCTTTTAAAAATTATAAATAAAATAAAATAGTGAATAATGTTGCAATGAAAAAAAAGAGTGCTATTATGGACAAGACATTTTGCTATCCACTTAGTTAACTATCTTATTATTTAAGCACTTCAAAAACTTTTTGAAATTGGTATTATTATTATCCACACTTTCTACTTTACCATTTCTGTCTCCCAGAGTTGACTTGGGAGATAAATGAGATAATATATGCAAAATACTTAGCACAGAATTGAGGGCAAACACATGTTCATTATAACTGATCTTGCCTCATCACAGATTCTACATGATTTTTATGTTTCCAGAGACTAGCTGCATTTTATGCATACTTTCAAGTCAGTACACCTGATTTAATAATCATATTTAGTTATGTCTGTTGGAACCATTTCCACTCATACACACTAACTTTCTTTGAAATATCTTCAGTCCCTTGATTTAAAAACAGTGAAAAACTGGAGCCTAGATTTTACTGCTTAGAGCTAAATACTGCATTGAATTGCCATTTAAGTTACTAAGGAAAAGAAAGAAAATGTTAGAATTTTCATGGCTACATTTAAGATCTATTTTCTATTTATGTTTCAAGTTTGGGGCCCTAGTCCTTATTTTACAGGGTTCAGGAAGGTAAAAATAACGTCTCATCCTAGTTTACAAGGTTTGTCTTGCCATGGTATTAGGGAGAGTGGCACTCTCTGGAGCTTTATATCTACCACTTAGACTAGTAGGAAGCTGTCACAGAAGAGGAGTGAAAAGGCAGCACACGTACAAGTGGCCGGAGGAAAAATTACGGAGCAGCTTTTGCTTCCCCCTCCCATCCCAGCTGATTCCCAGCTGTTCTTCCACTTCAGTCTTTTGATGGCAGACAAGATAATGTATCTTGCTAATGAGATGAAGACTCTTCCGGTAACATGGCTGCTGACCCAAAGCCAGAGGAAAGAGAAGAGTATGCAGGCCATCGGGCAGGAAGATACTTCTTGAGTACATGCTTTGTGTAAAGCACAGAATATTAGCAAGCCTGGGACAACTGTTGAATCAGAGCCATTGCATAAATTTCACCTTTTCCACTCAGCATGACAGATACTGCAGAACCACTGTTTTAAAGAAGACAATTAAAAACTTCTGTTCTCCAGTATTCTCCCTCTGGTACTACACTTTCTTAAGTCTAGTCTACTTTGTGATTCTTTTGTTCAGTGCACATTTAGAGTCTTGAAGTCCATCCCTTGGTCATTTAAGCCAGAAATTTTAGCTAATGTCTGTCTAAAAGACTGATACCTGAGGGTCTCTAACATCATATGTTGGAGTCTGAGGGCTTGCAGTAGACATAGGAGCTAAGAGGATCTGAGGGGATGGTATTCCAGAATCTGAGCTTTCAGAACACATCAGCAAAATGAAACTCTAAGATGCAGCCATTTGCACTTGGCTATGCACCAAACTGATCCTCTTATCAGTCAAAACAACTCCACCTCCCAACCCTGACATTAGAGCTCATTACATCAGAATCTTTGGCAAAGGATTGTCCATGGCAGCAATGGCTATAAAGTACTGGGGTTGATTGGACTGAATGGTTTATGGCATATGTTTTAGTTTCTTCTGGATGCATTGTCATTACGTTACCCACAGTACAGCTTAAGGTTGGCAAGTGTTACTAAATCCTCAACAATTCACTAAGAAAATTGTGAGTGTGTGTAAGTTTCAACAGGAAGTTAACTATGACACCCAATGAAGTTATCTCCAAGTGAAGACTCAAAATAATGTTCACAGCGAGCTAGAATCAGTTTATCAGTGTACAGTGTGTGTGTGTGTGTTTAAATTCACCATAGTCTCAGGACCTCCTTCAAAGGGAGATATTTAAGAGAAAACAACCACTAGAAAATAGCTGAGCAATTTTAGGGAAACTCAGTCATCTGTACCGTCAGATACCAAGCTTTTTCAGCATTTAAGCTGTGAGTCCAGAGGCCAAAACATATCTTGTCTTCTATGGAACAAGACTTTCATAAACTTTAACCTATCTGAGGGTAAAATAGTCATAGCAACAACTGCAAATGCTTATGTACTTAGTATTTGCCAAAACTATACCATGGGATTTGCATGCCTAACAGCCAAGCTTCTCCAAAACTGCTATTTTATAGATGAGAATGTTAGGAGAGGTTAAATAACTTATATGAGGTTAAATAACTTATATGAGATCACATGTCTAAAAAGGGAACAGAACTGGTGTTGAAATCGAATTCTACCTCATTTCAAATTCTATTTTATTTATGTTCGCTCTGCTACTTCTTTTTCTTTGAAGGGGAATTCGTTCACTTATTCATTCAGAAATTACTCAATGTCTAATATGTATCAAACACTGTTCTAGATGCTAAGGTTATAGCAGTATGTCCCTATTCATGAATTGCACATTCTAGTAATCAATCAATATTTAAAGAAAGGTAAAGGAGGATAAGGGCTGAGAATAACAGAAAATACCACTTTAAATAAGGTGGTGAGGAAAAGTCCCTCTAAGAACTGGATATGGAGAGGGAGCAAATATGTGGATTTCTGGGTGAAGAGTTTTTGAGGCAGAGGAAAAACAAAGTGCAAATGTCCTGAGGCAGAAGGATCATTCCTATAATGAAGGAACAGCAAGGCCAGAGTAACTAGGGCTCAGTAAGCAGGGCGATTGGTAGAAGATGGAAGAGAGTGGGCAGCAGGGGACCACACCTTGCAGGTTCTTGCTGGCTATAGTGAGTACAGTGTTTCTTTAAGATTTTTTATTCTGAAATACAAAATATAATAGGCATGTAGAATTCCATTCTAAGTGTGATGGGGAGAATGTTGAGGACACAGGGACAGCATGATCTTATTTCCATTTTTAAAAGATTGCTGGTGCTGCTGTGAAAAGAATTGGCAGTAGGGATGTAGGTTAAGAACGGAAGCTGGGAGAGGAGGTAGGTTGCTGACTCACTCGGTTGAATGAGCAAAGAGGGATTGGAGGTGGGATGTAAGAAAGGGGTGTCCAGGTTTGTGGACTGAGCAACTGAATGGAATGAGGTACCATTGCTGAGACTGGAAGACTGAGGCAAGAGTCATTTTGATGGGGGCAGGTGTGAAGCCAAGTGTTCAGATTTGGGCATGTTAAACAGGAGATGCCCCTTAGCCTGCTATATGGATATGTCTAATAGACCATTGAACATAAGAATCTGGAGTTCAGGAGTGACATTGGAAAGAATTTTTTATATCAGTGAAATATTTCAAAGCATCTCTTTTTATACTCATTTACTATGTTCTACTTGAAATTAATATCCCATAATCATCATTAGATTTATTATAAATAAGAATTGCTACCATATATTAAGCACATGTTATGAGCCAGACATAAGTACTTACTGCGTATTATCTTCAATTCTTAGAACATATACATCCTAGAGGAAGGTTTTTATTATTATCTGTTTTTAATAAGCATGAAAATAGAAGCACAGAGAAGTTAAAATCCTTTATCTAGTAATCTCAAGCTAATAAGTGACAGAAGCTAGATTAAAATCTAGAAGCAATCAAACTCCACACCCACACTCTTAACCATGAAGTTGTAATGACATCAGTTGGCATGTTGTAGGCATGGTTTTCCATGACCAGGTCTTTAAAATCCTGCTTGTTTTCTTTTAGTTATCTTCAGGATTCTGGCTTCTTGATGCAGGCAGGGAGGCTTCTGATACACATGGAATATTTTAAGCTGTAAAAGAACAATGTAGTAAGATACTCAACAAAAGTAAACCAGCATTAATGATGAGAGCTCCCTCGTAACTGAAGCCTAGACTTTCAAACTTAAACAATGATGTCGAGAATTGATAAAATAATCAAATTCACTCAGTGACTTCAAACCAACCTGTTAACTTTTAAAAACTACTGTCTTTTTTAATTCTTTTTCATCATTCATATTTATTCAGAAAATTCTCCATAGGCATGAAGGGAAAATAGTTGCATTTTTAAAACTTGATCTATCCAAACAACAGACATGAAGGAAAAAACAATTGCATTTAAAAAAAAATAAAACTTGTTATGCCCAAAGTAGATTAAATATTATATGAAATCATGCCATTATCTCTTAGGGGGGAAAAAAGCAATCCAAATTTAATTTTATATTAAGGTTAAATAAGACCAATCTCCAAGTAAACAATATGCAAAGTTTAAGTCATATAAAGTTTTCATTTTAATTATTTTACTGAAATGCTGGAGTGATATATAAGATGTCAAGTATTCAAATTATTTAAGATTGGGGGTTTGTTGAGCTTCTGGATTGCTTCCCTCCCTTCATTGAACTTTTGCAGCATCTCAACAAATAGTGAGACTTCCTCTTCAATAAAACCCACACCGATATTTATATGAACTCTCATTTCATCTCTTATTATTCTTCATCTGTAAAATCTGTAAAATTTTCACCCTATAGAACTGCTGTTCAGAAATCAAGATAATAAAGTATTTAAAATAATTACCACAACATTTGGCACACAGAAGGTGCTAAACAAATGACTCCCCTTCTTTCCCTCTGTCTTCTCTCCAAATGTCCAGCACAGCTCTTGGGTAAATAGCAAGTGTATCAATAAATAGGATAAATATACACTGATTGATTTTGCACATCTCATGGGCCAAACTGCCACATTTTATATTGTCTTCTAGTCCCTTTCAAATTATAAAATTGTTTATATCTATGATGAAAGAACACAGTGTTCTTTATGCTCTCCCCATAATTAATTTCCTCTCAAATATTGTCCTGCCTAATCACAGCACTCATCCTTAGGCCCATCGCCAATTATCAGCTGATTCAAACGTATGTTTATTTGCAGATTTATTAAAATTTCGACTTTAATGGTTAATTGCTAATGATGTTATTGAAGTAAACAGTTCAGGAAAGCTGCCAATGTGTGTACTATGAATTCATCACTGGTGAAAGCCCTTATTCTGCTGAGCTTGCACAGAATGCATAAAATATTCAGAAGAGGCCCAGTTGCTCATGTAGCAGAAAATATCCCAGCAGATCTGCAGCTCAACACAGAACAGCAGGCAATGACTGGAGCCCAGAAAACTCAATCACGCAGTCCTAGTATTTCTACATATGGTAAAAGAGAAGAAACTCTTGGCTGTGCTAAGTGTGTGGCCTGAAATCCAGGTGCTGTGAGAAACTTGATGAGTGGATGCGCCTATCTTCCTTGCTATTGGGGCAAAGGTATAAAAAGTGTCCTGCAGATATGGAGAGATAGGAATGCTTATTCACTGTTGGTGGGAATGGAGAATGTTACAGCCACTGTGGAGGAATGTTTGGCACTTCCTAAAGAAAGTTGAATGCAGACTTGCCATGGACTCAGCAATACCATTGCTAGGTATATACCTTAAAGAACTGAGAACAGTGACATGAATAGACACCTGCACACCGATGTTCATAGCAGCATTATTCATGATAGCCAGTGGTCCATCAACTGATAAATGGATAAACAAATTTTGGAGTATACACACAATGGAATATTATGCAATGGTAAGAAGAAATGAAGTCGTGAAACATATGCAAACATGGGTGAGCCTGGAAGACATTATGTTGAGTGAAGCAAGCCAGACATAAAAGGACAAATATTGTATGATTTCCCTATTATGAACTAAATATATTATGTGAAATGTAAAAATACTATGTGAAATATGAATACGGGAAATACTGTGTATATAGGACGAGTTTTCTTTGAAGCTGAACAAATGTTGGTTAATACACAAAATGTTAATATCAGACCAAAAAAGACACTTTACTAGGTGAAGGAGATCAGATGCAGAGTGCTGTGTATTTTATGAGTCCATTTACATAAAACGCAAATATAAATCAATTTATAAAAATGAAATTAGATTAGCAGTTATGTAGGGCTGGGGAAGGAATGCTAAGAGGTGTAGAGTCTTTCTTTCTGGAGTAATAAAATTGTTTTAAAATTTTTGAGGTGATGAATGTCCAAAATTGTGATTATACTAAAAGTCAATGATTGTACACTTTGAATAGATCATATGGCATGTGAATATATATCAATAAAACTGCTTAATAAATAAATAATTGTGCAAGAATAGCCAGAAATAGTAGGTATGTACAGAAGGGGAACTGTAGAGAGATTGAGAGGAATTTTCTTGTCTGTTTTTTTATTATTATTACTGAAAGAATGAAAATTCTCTAATAATGATTGAAGTAATGAATACACAACTATGTGATTATACCAAACACCATTGATTGTACACTTTGGATGAATTGTATGCTTTATTAATATGTATCAATAAAATTGATTTTTTTTTTAAGTGGCCTATAGCCTACTCAGCCTTGGGTCTCATAAACCTCTTGTCTCTGAGTCAAGGAAGTCAGTTGCACTATTCCACCCCCTGGCTCGGCAATTCATGACAACCAGCCATTCTAACAGTCTCCATGCTGTCTGGCCAAGATTCTCCCAATTAGAGCACAAGGTTTCCAGAACAAGCGATTCAGCTAATGGGCTTCACCTCTCCAACATCCTCCCTAGAGACCAATCTCTTCAAGAAAGCAGCATTGAAGACTGAGAGACTGACACTTTCAACCTCAAAGAGTCATTCCAAAAGTCATATAGAAGTAGCAAAAGTGCTGGAAATCCCCATTGCATAGAAGCAGCCAACCTAGTTAATGAAGCCTCTAAGTTGTGATTTCAGCAGTACAGAGAAGGCTTCTTTCCTTCAACATTAAAACTCTCTTTCTGCCTGAAATGGCTGAAAGTAAGCAAGTTTTATTCTTCATTAGAAATAGGGAATCTCAGGTGCAAATGCACCTGAGATAGATGACCCTGTGACTTCTATTCAATACCAGTAGAAAATCTTAAAGCCTCTTTAGATTGTGTGCCTCATGCAATCAAGAAGCCACGTTGAGGATTTTGGTTAATAATATAAATACAGGAATGTTCCTTTACTACAGGGTGTTAAGAATGTGGTGATTTATAGGGAAACTACAACTAATGTAATTTATTTTTATTTTTTATTATTTTTAAAGAAGTTCTATATTATATAAACGCTAATCAAAAATATAGGGGATTCCCACTCCCTCACACACTTTTCCCCATTAATAAGTTCTTTCATTAGTGTGGTGCATTTGTTCCAAATGATAAACACATATTGAAGTGTTCATCAATTGCACTCTTGGTCTATAGTTTACATTATGGTTTACATTTTTCACTGCATAATTTTATAGGTTTTGACAAAATGTGTAATCCCCTGTATCTGTCATTGCAATGTCATGTAGAACAATTCCAATGTTCTAAAATGTCCCATGTTTGCCTATTTTTCCCTCTCCCTCCCCTCAGAATCTCTGGTGAGCACTACCTTTATATCAGTGTTACAAATTCTTCCATTACTAGAATAATAATAAGTCTACTTTAGTTCGTAGTTGCAATTCCCCTTAAATTTGTTCATTCCTCAGTCTTGAGGATTTGAGGATGGTGATGCCCACTCAGCTTCCAATTGAAAGGGGGGCTTTGATCCCATGATGGGTGGAACTGTCTTGCTTGCAGTTCTAGATACTCCCTGTTATGGGGGGATGGGCATTGTCCATCATCATCCTTTTGTTAGTTGTCCTGGGTAAGTCTGATGAACTGGAGAGTAGGTGTTGGCTGCAACTCTGCTGAGATTCAGGGTTCAAGCAGCATATGAATAGCTAGAAGATTTAAGTCTCTGGGACACATATTTAATGGGGCTAATTATAGGTTCAAATAAAAAGGGCATAAGAACCACATATAGGAAAACTATAAATGAGTCCAACATTGGGGGGATAGATTACCATATATTCCAAGGTAAGGCCCATTGACAGGGTGCCGAATTCCTGAGCTGTCTGCCCTGCCTATAGTGTCCAGATGTCTCTAGAGCTCTCAGGAGCCTCCTGCTTGAGGCACTATTTTCTGCAGCATAATTAATGTAATTTATGGACTATAGTTAAAAACAACATTGTAATGTATTTGTAGCAAAAGCAAAGTTGGTACTATATTAATTCTAAAGGTAAAAAAAATATTTATATGTGAGACATGAATATGGTTAAGCATTTGTTTTTTCTTCTTCATTTCTTTTTCATTAATAAATAAACCTTAACTATGTCACTTAACTAATACGTATTCATCTGTGTATCTTTCTGAAAACTAGAGGAAATCTGAGTTAGCAGTTGGAATTAGATGAGATAAAAGTGCCTTTTAAAAGGAACTTTTCAGGAGTAATGTTTTCATAACTTGTTGAGCTGCCTTTTTCAGTTCTTTTATTTTTGTGAATTTGAAATAAAGTTGTTACTTTAAAAAATTAAAAGGAAGCTGCACTTGAAGAGGACAAACATTGATTCATCTTCCTTGTCTACTTGTCAAAAAAACAGTGCTCATTAATTATAGTTATTAATGACTGAATAGAAAATAGAATGAAAGAAAGGAAAATGAGGCTTCTAGAAACAACCATTTTTATTTAAGTGTTTTAATCTCTGTACTTTTGACCCTCCAAATTATAAGAGGCACTGATTCATCTCACTGGAAAACCTACCTACAAAAAGAACTTATACTTTAAAGATTTGTGTTTTAAGATTAAAAAAAAAAACTGAGCCCACAGATTTAACTCTCCTTGCCTTTCAAATCCCATTAATATGATAAAGGGAATGTAAAAAGATATCAAAATCTCTATCTTTGTCTAAAACCAGGAAATAGTGTCATTCACAGACCTGATATTTAAAGGAAACCAAATAGCATTGGTTTCTTACAGAAACAGTGCTGGCCAGACCAGTAACGGACTACTGAGCCCACACAGGCCATTGCACGGAAGAAGAGGTGGGAGGGCAGAGAGCTGCATCCCAGCCGGCCACTAACCACGAGGCAGACAGGGGACAGACGCTGTCTCTGGATTGTGTCAGTGCTGATACCAGCACAGTGGACTGTGCTGCCCCTTCTTGGCACTGGTTTGGCATGGGCCTTAGTTAAGTATGGGCGAGAGAGGCAGTGAGAGATTCACCCAATGAGAAAATTCAGCCAAGATACAGGCTAAAAAACAATATAGATCAAAATCCATCACTTCCCCATATACCAGCAATGATCACTCAGAATATACCACCAAAGGGGGGGAGGGGAAATGACCTCATTTACAATAACAATTTAAATTCCAGCAAATTCCAAATTTAAAAGTAGACCCTAAAACTTAAAAGAAAATATTATCTTAAATTATATAGTTTCATTTCTAAAAACCTATTAAAAGAAAACAAAAGTGTTTACTTTTATAATGCATATTATAAATGTTCATATTGTTTATATAATTTATATTAGTTACCCCAAAAATTATGAACCCAAAGGCAATATCTTAAGGGAAATGAGCAATTTGTTAACAAATTCTATGTATAAATATATGCATATGTATAATATACACATACATAAAATTAAATTAAAATATTAAAATACTGGGAGGAATACTGAAATGCATATGACAAATTCCTAATACACTAATAGAAAGAATATTAATAAATTAATAAAGTATTTGAAACTTTCAGCAGAACAGTAATGACCTTCAAATATATGAATTAAATATTTAAGCATAATATAAGCAATTAACATTCAAACCACAAAATACAGTTTTTATGAATATCAAACAGCTACTGAAAATTTTAACTCATCATTGGTAAGAGCCTGAAAAATGAACATGGTCATGTCATTTCTATGAGAATGTAAATTAGTACAAACTTTCTTTAGCAAAATCTGCAAGTACGTATCAAAAATCCTTTAAATGTGCATCACTTTTTTACAGTAGTCCCATGTCTAGGAAATTATTCCAACAAAGTAAGTACAATTATGCCCAAAGATGGAGCTGATGGATGTTAATTGCTGTACTGTTTAAAATTGCAAAATAATTAGAAATCACCTAAATATTTAATCTCAGGAACTGCTAATCATACAGTTAAATCTTGTTGTCACTTAAAAGCATGTGATAAATATATACTTGATAGAAAATAGGTTGTATGAGAAAAAACTGCCATAAAATTGCTTTTACATTGTGATCTAATTTTGTTGAATATGCATTTATTCATTCATTTACTCATTTATGACTTCATGGACCTTGTGCTTTAGAGGAAATCTGTTGTATTTTACTTCATATACACTTGGAGGACTGGATATCAAAATGGTAATAGTGGTTACCCCCAGCTGGAAGAGTGCTTATGTTTCCTATTTTTCTCTATAGTACATGTGTAAAAATTTTTATAATGATTATTTTGAATGACATTTAAGAAATAGTAATGACATAGTCAAAATCACAGTTACTAAATAGGTTTTTAAACACCAATACTTGAATCTAAATATTTGCCCTGAAATAAGCTTCCACATGTAGTCCACAATTAAATTAATAGGTTATTTTGATTACTCTGGTTGAATTAATACTTTCCTTTAAAAGCTTCTTCCCTACAAATGACTATGAATACCTGGAAGGAGAACCTGATTCAAAATGATGGTGAGAAACACTAAAACAAATTCTTCTTGGAGAATCATTTCCTCTCAGCAAAATCTTTCTCCCTTCTCTATAGAATTATTCCTAAGTACACTAATGAAATGCAAATATATTCCCCACATACTAAGTTGAGATTCAAGGGATACTTCTTTTTATTTTTTTTTAATTTTTATTTAATTTTAATTTTTATTTTTTTTTAATTTTTATTTAATTTTAATTTTTATTTTTTATTATTTTGAGGCACTGGAGCCAGGGATTGAACCTTGGACCTCAGGACCTTGTATACGGGAAGCCGGCACTCAACCACTGAGTCACCTTGGCTCCCCTGAGTTGGTTTTTTCATTTGTTTGCTTTTTGTTTGTTTTTGTTTCTTTAGGAGGCACAGGGGACCAAACCCAGGACTTCCCATGTGGGAAGCAGGCACTCAACTACTTGAGCCACATCTGCTCTTCTCAAGGGATATTTCTTAAGGATATACATAAATCATACAGAAGTCTTCTTGTAGAATGAACATAGCAATAGAGACTTCAGTTTTAAAAAATGTGCAGAGCCAGGGCCCCTCACTCATAGAGTACTTATTTGTGGATGTTGGAATGATGAAATAAAAATGGCAGTATATGCATATGGAGTCTTATGTATAAATATCATTTACTCTAGATTGCCATCCCTGTACTTTTTTCCAAACTACTTACAAGACTTCATATTCAGTAGCATTTCCATGCCATCCACTCTCATTCACCCTGGTTTAATTGAAATACAGCTCAAGGAATCCCTAACACTGGGTCCTATTTCATCAACAGCAGAGCTGGATTTTCAAATTTGAGCATTCATTTAACCTCCTGTGATAGAGTACACACACATATATGAAAACTATTAAAATAGTATTAAATAGCATGTCTCATTTTCATATATGTGTCAGAATAATTTTGAGTCAGGATAATTCTGGTTTACCACAATAGTGAGATCAAAATTTTTTTTAATCTGTAAAAGAGTTAACAGCAGTCTTTTTTCAGTGATGCTTCAAAATAGTTAATGAATACACACTGTATTGCATAAATTGCAAAGTTATGCACCTCTATGTGCTACATGAGGGATACACAGAAGGAAATTGCACGAGTGCTTTTATGTTAGAAAGAGAAGATAAAGCACAAAAAAGAAAATCTAATATTTACTCATGTGTTAGGCCAGCACCATGTGTGACATAGCCTCCCAGCATACTTGTAATCAATATACCGGCAGTTATGTTTGCAGATTGAGAAGCTAAGGCTTAGAGATAGTAACTGACATGACCTGGGTCCCAAGATAATGGTCAATAAAACATTCCTATAAATAAAGAAAATGCTTAAAAATTACAAGTAGCACCTACCTCCACCCAAGCCTGCCAGTTCGTACTGAACACTCCAATTCAAAACTGCAGGAACATTTCTACTTTCTCTGATTTTCCTTAAATCTACAGGTTTAGACTTGTGTATCTGTTTCAGCCAACCACTCATCCGGTCCTTCTAGTGGTAGAGAGCCAAGTCACATATGAAAATAAGATTCGTGTAGAATAATAGGAGAGCCATCTCCCCCTCTCCCTCCCCCATTATCATCCACACCCATTTATTTCCCAGATTTCGAAGCAAATCTTGAAAACAAATGATTCTGGCCATTTTTTTAATTCAATCCCCGACAGGATTCTGAGAAATCAATTTTTTTAAAAAGCATTTCTTAATCATGCATTGGCAATGTGGAAAATAAGAAAGCACTTACGGGATTACTTTTAAATTCATATGTATGCATGTATGTATTAGATACTTTTTGGAAGCAGGCATCCTAACTAATTTGTATAGAGGAGTTCAGTGCCATGTGATTTGGGTGCTAGTCTGTAATTTTTGGCGAGAGAGTCTGAGTTCTATAGCGATTTTACACAGACTCTACCTCTCAAAATTAAGAGATAAACTATAAAACACCAGGAAAGACGTGCATTTAAGACCTGATTTCTTGAACATCTAGCCTGTCTCAAACTCTCCCCTATCCCAATTTAGCTGATCAGACCTTCCCCACCGGTCTCCACCTACCAACCCTGATGATGATTCCGGGGTGATTGCCCACCCCCTATGATTCCATTTATATAAAATGCAAACTGGTCTCTAGTAACAGAATCAGGTCAGTGGTTACCTGTGGAGGAGAGGGGCCAGGAGTGTTGAGAGAAAGGGATTTCAAAAGGGCACAAGGAGACTTTGGGAGGTCATGGAGACATTCACTATCTGGATTATAGTGATGGTTTAACAGTTCTATACACAGGTCAAATACTTATCAAATTATACATTAAGTATGTGCAGTACATTGTGTGAATTCTCCTCAATGAAACTGTGATATATATACATATGCATAAATATGTATGTGTGTGTGTGTATATATATATAAATATCTGTATGTATGTACAGGCATGCCTAGGGGATAGGGCAAGTTCAATTCTGGATGACTCCAATAAAGCAAAAATTGCAATAAAGTGAGTCACACAAATTTTTTGGTTTGCCAGTGCAGAGAAAAGTTATTCTTATACTATACTGTAGTCTATTAAGTGTGCATTGAGTCTAAAACCAATGTACATACCTTACCTAAAATGTGACACAGAGACATGAAATGAGCACATGCTGTTGTCAAAACAGTGCCATAGACTTGATGCAGGGTTGCCACAAATCTTGTTCACTGTAAGTCAGGGGTTCTTAATCTTTTTTGTTCCATGGACCCCTTTGCCAGGGAGGTGAAATAAATACTACCATAATTTATTTATTGTGTACATTCATAAGAGAAGGAAATGCTAGATTTCAGTTAGAGATCAGGGAAAATAAAGATAGTAAGATGAATTTTTTCCCATTTTTTTCAATTCAAGCTCACAGACCCCTTGAAATCTTCCCGAGGTGTCCCTGGACCCCTGGTTAAGGACCCTCCTCTAAGCATATCATTTCAGGACCTACTTCACAGTAAAAACAGGGGCCTGGAGATAGTGGCCTCTTTGTCTTCCTGCCATCACACCTATGGCCTTATTGTGCAGCCACAGCAAGTACTTCCTTTTGTCTGACGCTAACATTTCTCCAGATTCTGCTACCCACATCTTTTAGGATAGTCTATTCTCTCTCTCTCTCTCTCTCTCTCTCTCTCTCTCTCTCCCCCCCCCCCCCCACCCCCCACCCCCACACACACTCTCTCACCTTCATATTTCTCCTTCTCTTGCTTCTTTCCTTTCAGTATTTAGTTATCTCTCTCCTGCCCTCTTAGGCCTTTTGACTATAGATCCTACTCACTCCTCAGCCCATTGCAAGCTGGCTTCTTCTCCAAAACCCACTGAAACTGCCCTTGAGCAGGTTACCAGTGATCTGGTCAATGGTAAATGCAGAGGAAGGTCACAGTCTTTTTTTTTTTTTGCTTAATTTATCAGCAGCATCTCTTCCACCATATCATTTACCTTTTAAAAAATGTGTAGTGTGACAATTTTTTAATCATTAAAACTCAGTAATCATCAAAGACTGAATTCAACTAATGTTTTGCATGGCTGGATGCCCTGTAGATGGGCCAGTGAATGTTTGGTTGAGTGGCCAAGTAAAGACATGCACATTTCATAAATTATTGCATTTATTTTTTTATATTTGCCATGCCATTATTTCAGCAACAGTTCCTATTTATGTTGTTATAATCATGACTTTCAAATAATTTGTGTTCTATTGAGGGTAATGCTTACCATTCTCACTTCACAGATGCAGAATATGAGCCATACAGAGATGAAGCAAGGTCTGAGGTGTGAATCCAGGCGGACTGGTTCCAGAGCTATGCACTTCCTCATTATACTACCTGCAAAAATAGTTATGCATATTTCAGGCCAAAAAAAAAAAGCCAGGATGCCTTACTATAACCCAACATTCAGCCTTCCTGAATTAAAACTCAGAAAAGAATTTATTGCACAGCTACAGGGTGTTTCCATGAGACAATTATAGTGGTGAAATAAAATGCTACTCAAAGCAAAATAAACCAAAATTCAGTTCTCACCTTTGGAATTATTGCAGCAACTCTTTACTCTCAAAATTAGTAATTAAAGGAAAAGTATCAAACATTTGTTTTGTCTTTCCAGTAGGATACCAAATAGCATTTTTTTAATTTTTAATTTTATATATATATATTTTTTTAAGATTTTATTTTTTATTTATTTCCTCCCCCCCCAGTTGTCTGCTCTCTGTGTGCATTCGCTGTGTGTTCTTCTGTGACTGATTCTCTCCTTATCAGCAGCACAGAGAATCTGTGTTTCTTTTTGTTGCGTCATCTTGTTGTGTCAGCTCTCCATGTGTACTATGCCATTCTTGGGCAGGCTGCGCTTTCTTTTGCCCTGGGTGGCTCTCCTTATGGGGCGCACTCCTTGCGCATGGGGCTCCCCTATGCGGGGGTATCACACCCCTGCATGGCAGGGCACTCCTTGCGCGCATCCGCACTGCACATGGGCTAGCTCCACATGGGTCAAGGAGGCCAGGGGTTTGAACTGTGGACCTCCCATGTGGTAGGCGGAAGTCCTATCCATTGGGTCAAGTCCACTTCCTGCCAAATAGCCTTAACCAATGAGGAAAGCAAAAACAAAACAAAAGAAATAAAAGTGCCCTTCATTGTAATCAAATACATTTGTAAATATCTAATCAAAAGGAAAGACTGTGGCTTAAAATTCAGGCACTTATTTATTGTTCCTTTTATTTATTTTTTCTTTTCTGTTTTTCTTTTTATAACTTTTACCTTTCCAAAGTATCCCTTTTACAGATGCTGCATAAAATAATGACAAAGAAATCACTCTAGAGGGAGTCACTTACCTATTTTCCCCAGGATCAAAAGTAAGCAAGTTGCAAGGAGAAATTAATTTATACTAATGTCTTAAAACCATGCCAAAATGTTTCTTGCTATCTCCATTAACTTTAAGGATCCGGTCCACATTTCAGAGTAATTTATTCTGGCAGCATTAATATAAATGTTGGCATTGTTACAGTCATTGAAATTCTGCAAGATTTTTTAAAGATCATTTTTATATTAATCTGCTAATGAAAAGCAAGGTGACCGGAATAACGTTAGACTGAGCAATGTCTGCCACACAAAGGCTCATCAACAAGGAGAAGAATCCATGGGAATAGAGATTTTCTCTATGACCTTGGTCAGGGTTGCAGATCTTATTACATAGTAGATATTATTGCTCTAATTCAAAAAAAAAAAATCCCCTTGATAGAGAAACTGAGCTATTTGGTAGCTTATGACTGCAGACAGGGCTTAGGTGTCACACCCATATCCCACTCACTGTCTCTTTCTACATGCCTGGTACACTGACACAGCATTCTCTCAATTCTAGAAACAGCTATTCCATTTCCACTAGTACTCTCAGCTGGCCCAACTATGATTTAATAATGTAAACCTGTGTTAATGCTTTAAAAGTATGGAAGAGGATTCTCCTGCTGCTGTATTTGCAATTTAGCAAAGGAGTCCTAAATTCCCTCCAGACCAAAAATTTTGAATACTGAATTTTCTGATATTGTGGCAAGTTAAAAGAAGAAGGCTGTGAGAAGGGAGGAAAGGAAAGAGCCTTTCAGTTTGCTTAAGATCACCCGTATGGGTCCTGCCCCACTAACGTGCAGGCAAGCCAATTCTGCAGGGACATATATCCTCTTTCTCTGAATACATGACATCACTGGCTGTGTAGAAACCTGCAGAGTTATTAAAGAGAAGGTTGTATAAATAATGCCAGTTGAATTTATATTTTAAAGACATTCTTATCTACACTGTCATGTTTAAAACAAGCTTATTATGTTTTTAGATTTTCATGACTACAGTCCCTTCTCATGACAAATGTCATCTCTTCCCATTAAGTAACAGTCATAGATTTGCAAAAGGTTAAATTGGAAGGAGTTCTTAAGAACTGGTCTAGTTTATCTCATTTTCCCAAATTCTCTCCTCCATCCACCTTTATTTTATTTTACTTTTTTTTAATGAGGAAACTAAGAGCAAAATAATTGAAGGAATGAGTATTATCCTGATAATTCTTAACTACCATCAGGAAATGAAATACAGCAAACAGCTCCTTGCTGAGAAATGGAGCTGGGGAAGTCTTGCTTCAGGTCCCTGCTCTTAGCATCACGGAGAAAGTAACTAAAGGACTCAGGGGCTCAGCCAGAGAAATTAAGGGACAGGTCAATGCAACACAAAGCTCAAGCACTGAAAGTTCCCAGATCTGTGAGGAGGAGGTTCTAGGTGGGAGAGGTATAGAACAGAGATTAGGCAAAGGGACAGACGAGTCCAATGTCTGTCATCTCTGTCCTCTACCATGCTTCAAGTCTTGAATGTTCTGTTTGGCAAGATCTGGTAACAGATTTTCTGTCAATACAACTAGCAAAATAGGCAAACACCTAACTGACCAGGACTGCAGGATACACCCCAGCTAGAAAACAGCAGCAAGACTTAGAGGAGGGTTCTCAAACTCTCCTGGTCATAAAAGTTATCGGGGATGCTATTTTGAAATACAGATTTCTAGGCGTGTCGCTTGGAGATTCTGATTTAGTAGTCGGAGAGCAGCCAAGGAATCTGTATTTTTAGCAAGAGCTCTAAGAGATTCTTATCAGAAAAGTTTGAAAGCACAAGGGTAATGAAAAGCATGGGCTTTGCCGTCACGCATTGTAGGGGCAGGGATTTTATCTTTCTGAAATGCAGTTGGCTCATCTATAAAATATAGATGATAAAGATGGGAGTGAGCATTAAATTGAATCCTATAAGGAGTTTCTAGTCAAGTGCGTGGATATGACCTGCATGCAGTAATTATTAGCACCTCCTCTTACCTCCTAGTTTTCTTAATAATTCTTCCAGATATAAGGCTCAGTATACAATAAAACACTCTCAATTCTTTAGATGGAGAACTGGCCTGTGTTAAAAAGAGCATTGCTGAAAGCATCTAGATGAGAAATAAAGCTATTGCAGTAAGAACCCAGATGTTGGACTATGTCTTTTGAGCACAGCTGCTAAAATATGAACAATGTGACCCCCAAAAGAGGTGTATATAGGCTCTGTTGTCTATGTATTTGGTTATCTACTTCTGCCCAGAAGTTTATCCCGTGGCTTTGTGTAATCCCTCTTGACACAGCATCCACGATTCAGCATTCCTTTTTGGCTTTGGTTTGGTGTTTGAGAATAATGCATTCATCACACTGTGCCTTACCTTTGACCCAGAAATCCCTCCAGCGTGCCAACATTCTGCCCCATCCATAGCTCTTTCCAATTCCAGGTTCTCACCCTAAAATAACTTTCTTGTTTGGACAACAATATCAGAAAAGCAGATACTACGTGAATGAACTTTTGAATGGTGGCTATGTGTGTGAACCTTCAGCCTCCTCCTTTCGAAAGCTGCTTTCCCCTCAACTGGTGTTTCATGGGACTCCTCTAGGCAATGATAAATCAAACCTAAAATGAATGCTTCTATGAGAACTAGTAGAACATGGACTTACATCTTCAATAATTATAAATGTTTAGCATTAGATATTTTCCCTAGATCAAGGTTCTTAACCAGGGGTCCACGAGCTTGAATTGAAATTCAAAAAAACATTATTCTTGTGGGGAAGTGTTGGAACAGGTATGACATATTTATTAAATAATATACAGTACAGTGTGGACTTAGTAGGGGTCCATGGTTTTCACGTGGCTGGCAAAGGAGTCCGTGGAACAAAAAAGATTAAGAAACCCTGCCCTAGATCATGTTCTGAAGAAAGTGAGCAAGAGAGCAGGGAATAGGAAAGCAAGGAAAAGAAAAAAACAGGTAGGGTTCGTAAAGAATCTGAGGAAGAGAGATGAAATATTTGAAAGCAAACTTTTGCCTTCCATTCTTGCCGTATTGACCAAGCATGGTCTTGGTGTTCTTAAGGATCTCTTGGCATTTAGGCAATTTATTTGTAGCAAATTCCTGAAGGTAGGGATTAAATGTGATTACCAGAGATAGGACATCAGGTGCCTGTAGAATATTGCTTAAAGGATGTGTCTCAATTGAATTCACCTCCTGTAGGGACAGCCTGGAGGATGAATCGTGGTGATAGCGGTTTGGGGGTTACACAGCACAGACTTCCAGAAATGCTTCTCCTGTCGGTGCTCAGGGGTTGATAAGTATGCACAACAGAAAACAAAGTAAGTCAATTAGGTATTTCTACCTACATTTATGTATAAATAAGCTACCATCCTCTTTACTGACTTTGGGTGCGATACAGGCAATCCTATCATTTCATTCTCTAATTAGCCATATCTTAGAAAATATTTCTTTTTCAGCATTTGTTTCTGAAAATCTTTTTCAAATGTAATGGTCCATTTTCTTAACTTAGCAAGTAAAGTATAATGAATCCTTGCCAATAACCCAAAAGAAATCCCACATACCCCTAAAAACGTTTAAAAAAAAACAAAACTATTATGTGAACCTCTCAAGGAAAATTAGAAAAGGTTTTGAGATGAGAAGGAAGGTTTTTGACAGAGGGTTCCAGGCTATAATTTACTATCTTTGCAATTTTTCTTCTCCACTGTTTTTTCTCCTGTTTCTCTCTACACCTTTTCCAGCCAGGCTTTTCTATTATCTGTAAGCTTTCCATTTAACAAGGAGAAGGCAATAGTCTTAACAACATTTGGACTGACGGGAAAAGAAGTAGGAAGGAAATAGGGGGCAAAGAATAAAGGAAGGAAAGTATATATATATACACACCATAATATATATATTATGCACCTCATATATTCTAGAGGTTGTTGAGTAATTTCTGAGCACACTAGCATATTGATGCTCCCAGACATCATTTTATATAGGTACTATGGCCTCCAGTTGACAGATGAGAAAACTGAGGCTGGGAGAGACTGTGACGTATCCAACGTCACAAAAACAGAGAGAAATGCTGACATACGACTTCCATCCCAGACCAGTTCTTTCCATGTCATGAGACTTGGTTGGCTTCTCAACAGTCAACTCACCTTAACTTCCTTGCCAAAAGAACCCTAGTTTTGCTCAGATTCCTCAGGGGAAATGATTCTATACCAGCTCAGTCATTACCTTTGATGAGCCTAAGCCAATCAGGCAAATCCCACTACCCTTGAAAACATTTGTTTTTGGGGTGAGTATGTGATCCAATTCTGGTTAATGAGATATTTGAGAAAGTTTTCTGGGAGGCTTCTGGGGAAAAAGCTCTTAAAAACCAAACAAAGATAAGATAATGCTGTTGTTTAATTAGATAATTTTGTAAGAGTGGCAACTATATTTTGATCACGAGGAGCTCAAGTCCAAGACCAAAGCCAACACACAAAAGATGACCACATGGAAGATAGAAAGACCCTGGGACCTTGATGATACCATTGAGCTACTGAATCAACCAACCCTGAAGCTGTCCTACTATGGGACTTTTTATTATGTAGGATAATAAATGTGCCTTATAGTTTAAGACATTTCAAGTTGGGTTATTTTTTACTTGGAAATGAAAGCATCCTAACAGATATAAGCTGTATTGTGAGAGATAACAATAGATGAAGTGCCAACCCACCATGGGAGTAGGAGAACACCATGCCAGTTAATGAATAATTTAACGGTGTGGAAATGAAGAAGCCACCTGTAGAAGCATGTGTGTGCACATAATATTAGAACAGCATCTGAACAACATTCTAGAGCAAATACTGTACAAATGTTAACACTCCAAGTCTCACAGTGTGCTTCTTCATAACTTTGGATACATTTTGGGATCATTTGTTAGCTTTAAAAATACTAAAGCCTGAGGCCACTTCAGAGATTCTCATTTAACTGGCCTTGGGTACAACTTGGGCACTGAGAGTTCTAAAAGCTCCCAGGTTGATTCTAATATGCAACCATGATTGTAATACGCAACCATGGTTGAAAATTGCTGTTCTATAAACTTCAGCAGAAAACAAGCAAATACCATTGTTTCAAAATGCTTGATTATCCCAGGAAATAACCCAGCCCAGGGCGTATCAGCTTGTATAGATCTGTATTTCCTTCCCCTAAGAATATTCCAGTTATTTGGAGGAGCAGAGATCGGGTAAGTTGTAGTCTACAATAGAAGATATATCCACAGCAGAGCAGACTGGAATTCTATGAACTTCTTGGTTGTAAATGAAGAAAAACACTGGTTTGGAAGCCAGAAAACCTAAGTTTGCACGCTGATCTCCTCAGTCACTGGGGATCTTGGGAAATCTCTGTCTCTGGGCAACAATTTCATTGTGCATTAAATGGGGCTAATTATTCCACTACTTTCTTCTTTGAGTGTTGTGAGGATCAAAATAAATGATGTATTTGAGATGTTTTGTAAATGGCAAAGCATCATACAGGTGTGGGATGTTGTGATTTGCAAATTAACAGTAAAGATGTCAGTAGTTTCCAGATTAATCACCTACTGTTTATTCAAGGTTTGAATTACTTTGCATTAGCTCTGTTTTTCTCAGTCTTCTCTGCTCACCAGAATCACTTGGTGAGCTTTTAGGCATCACCAATTCCCAGACCCAACACTCAAGATCTGATTTAAAATGTCTGAGGTTGGGGCTGGGTATCAGTATTTTTTTAAAACCCACTTGCTTTTGCTAAAGAGCAGCTGAGGAGCTCTAGATCCAAAAACATTTAATAGTGTTTTGTTCCGTTTTGTTTGTTTCTTCCTTTGTGTTCATAGAGACCTCAGCACTGACCTGCCTGTTTGAGATGAATGAGTCAGCGCCTGGGCGGCAGCTGCAGTCCCTGATCATCCTGCAGAGAACAGCTTTGGGTAGCAGCCCTCGCCTCCTGGCTTCCTTTCTGACTTCAGCTCCGGAGTGAGGAGAGAGCTTTCTCCTCTGACTCATCATCACTGTAAACAGCCCTGGAGTCAAGTTGCTGTCCACCCTGGCCCAGCCAGGGATGTCTCCTGCTTGGTTTATTCCATCCACGGACTCTGCTGAGGCAGCTCTCACCTGGATCCACCAAGATGTACAGATCTGATCCAGTTACCACCTGCAGGTCATTTAGAGGCCACACGGCAGTGGGGAGAAAAAGAAGAGGAAGAAAAAAAGGGAAGAAGGGAGAGAATGAATCTTTATTTCCCTTTGTCCTAGAGTTCTATGTACAATTTTATCTGCTTGCTTAAGAAACCACTCTAGGCTCATGCTAAATTCATATAAGCAGAGGAGTAAATAACCTTGAAAACATTCAGTGAATTCTGACCAAGGCAAAAGTCTCCTCCAGAATGCCCCTGCAGGGCCTTTAGACACCAACTCTTCACTTGGCCGGGCCTTCAGGTCCAGTGAGTATAGAATGGGTAGGTCTGGAAAGGGCTGCTGACCCAGGGAAGTCTGGGGTTGTGGGGTACTCTTTCAGGGGAGCCTGTGGATAGTTAGGACAGAGGACACTCAGCTTCTGCAGTTAAGGAAGGGGAATGCTTCCTTAAGTCCCAAAATATTATGGACCATCAATTCTTGTTCATGCTCATATATTTACCAATTCTTTCTTTTTCTTTTGATTACTGATAATCAAATCATTATCTCCCTCACTGGCCTATGAATTTCTAGAAGGTAGAACACACATTTAATTCAACTCAGACTCTCCAGAAAGACTATTACTCTCATTGGCTCACAGTAAAAAAATACCTAAATGGATGAGTAGCAAATAAATAAATGAGTGAAAAACTAGAGCTGATCAAATTGTTTTCTTGTACTCCTCTAAAAATGGCAGTTACTTGTAGGAGTTAACTGTTACCTAATGAGTTTATGGATAACAGTGATAAGGACTGAAAGAGTAAATGAGTTTGAGGGAGTCAAGACAGCTATGTTTGGATGAGCAGCAATCTCTCCAACTCCTGCCTCATATAATACCATTTCAGCACCTACCAAGTCTTTGCCCTTTTACTCATTCTTCTTAAGTGAATGGATTTTGCTCAGCACTGGGCTCCTCACAAAGGCCCTAGACAAGTTCCCTGCTGATATCCACTGAGACTCAAAGCCAGATACTAGTTCCTCTTTGTAATGCAGACAATATTGGTAACTCCAACCTCAGGGAAAAGAGTTTGGCTTTTGTTATGTTTTGCTTTGTTTTGTTTGTTGCTTTATATTTCCTTCTGTGAGTTTACAGCATAATTTGGCTGGACCTGACAAAACCGGTTTGAGGCATTGCAATATCAAGACCAAATCTGGGAGCAGGTGCTCTGATCTCCATTGTCATTGCCAGGAGGCTGAGAACTACAGTTCCCTGGGGACAGTGATGACTAGAACATCAAAATATGCTCTCATTCAGAGATTCAAACTTTGTAGGATTTCCTTGGTAAAAAAGCAGAATAAGACATGGCCAAAAGTGGCCATGTCTTATTTCCTATCAGTAATTCCTTTTGCAGTTGTTTTGTGAGGCCACTTTAATTGTAGGGTTTGATTTTTCAGTTGATTTGCTGAAACAGCACTGTATGTTGTAATGAAATCTGGTCACGCAGGGCAGCTACTGTCCTTATATCTGTTCCACACAGATTTGTCTGATCAGGAAGTAAGTTCTGGTTCCTTACTCCAAGATGTTCCCCAATGTGTATTATTTCTCCCACTCACTTGGTCATTTAGGGGAAGGGAACAAGACACAGTTCCAAGGTCCAACGCTGACTCAACTCAAAATCAGTTAACATTTACTTCAATACCTATCATATTCCAGGCTATTTTTATCCACATATTTCATTTAAACCTCAAACAAGTTCTGAGGGAGGTATTAGTATATCCAATTGGCAAATGAAAATACTGAGATTCAATATGATTAATAGTATGCATTAAGTTTTTTAAAAAGAGCAAACCAAACTAAATTGTAGATGTGGTAAAATCGCCAAAAAAACCACAACACATATATTGAGAAGGAGACAATAATTTAGATTATTTCTGCATGATAGAATTCTGAATTTTCATTAATATGTTCTTTTATGTTTTCTCCCCCCACTAAAGTATCTTCTCTATTTACTTCTCCTACTAAAATACCTGCAATGATTATATATTTTTAAAAAGTATTGAACAGCATATAACTTGAAGAGAATTTTTTTTAAAAATACTCAAGAGGATCCCAGTTATATTGTTATTAAATTTCTGAGCCAGGATTTTAGATTTCCTGGTAGAAAACTCTCCATACTATGCCACAGGACCAGCAAAAAGAGAAGGGCCATCAGGAGCGGAGGCTCAGGAGACCACCACTGGATGCTTGACCTGCCCTGGAACTGTTCACATTGAGCTCTGAGATCTTGAAGCAGATGTGAGAAAATAAAATAAAACAAATTATAGAGGATATATGAATCAGGGAGAAAGCTGTGTAGATGTGGACAGGGACAAGTGGGAGAGGGATTTGGGACTCCCAAGAGAAATTGACTAAAATCATCCCTGGAGTCCCCAAGGTGCTTCTTCTCAATAACAATAAATGTTAGGTATCAATATTATGAACCGAGAAAAGAACTGAAAGGAAGAGTTGAAACTTCCCTAAGTTTCCTTATCCAGCAAGTTACAAATTATCAACATAGTCAGAATTCCTAATCTAAACAATCTTCATTTTCATCCAGTCATTGAGACCCAGTATTGGTATGCATCATTCTATGTACAAACTCTCTTTCAAACTACATTATGGAATTCTAAGCTGAGAAGTGAGGGCCATGCTGAAGATAATTTGAAAAGCACTAATGTCATGTTGGTGGCAGCTGATCTTTGTACAATGCTTTTGGTTTTCTAAAACACACCCAATTGCATTACCTAATTTTGCCAACCTTCTGCTATAGACAGGGTGTTTGTCACATAAGACCTTGAAACCAGAGGAAATAGAGACCTTGAAAGTCTAGGGGAAATTTTTATTTAATTCAGATGACTTCTCAGTCAAAAAAGGATTCAACCTGGCTTAAAATAAAATACTTAAGCAATAATGGTAATCAAATAGAAATTTAAAAATAGTCAAAAAGGAAGAGATAATCCTACCAGGCAAGCTAATATGCTTGCTGTGAGGCACCAAAATTATTCTGAGATTCTCTGCAGCCAGGACAAAAAGGGAACCATAGGAAATTAGTTCATTCTTATTACTGGAGAAGAGGGGGGAATAGTCACTTTCTCAGGGAAGGAGAGTTCTTTTTAACCTAATTGTGAAAACCAAATGGAATTCTTTATATAAGACATTGAAAATTGACCATGACCTTCACAGCAGATTTTACAGCATATTTCATAGCAAATTCACCAAAGTGAATTCCATATGACTTTTTAATTAAACTACTAATTATTGTTTAGGGGCTTTTATTTCTTTACTTTAATATCACTAAAGTCTTACCAAAAGAAAAAAAAAACAACTATGGGGGATGGAAGGGAAGAGAAAGGAAGGGAAGGAAAAACTCTATGAGGGAAGTGTTTATTTGCATTTTCCAAATCAAGAAATGAGGATATAAAGTGGTTAACTGTCTCCCCCAACATCACACAGCCAATAATGACAGAGCCGGGACTTAGACCTAGTTGTGTAATCAGAAATTCCAAAGAAAAAACACTAAATACAATTACATAAAGATAAATTGGCAAATTGCCATCAGGTAGACTTTCAATTGTCTGATTTGACCCAGTGATAAAACCTAGATCCAAGGAGTGAATGATTAGCATGTCACAAATTAATTTTTTAAAGAACTATTTCTCATAGCTTGACTTTTGTTAGAGACTAAATAACAAACCCTTAGAAGTTGTACACTAGCAAAGCCTACTGGTTGAAGATACCCTAAACTATTTACATGAAGTCATATAGGTGGGCTGTGGGCCAGCCTGGTCTACAATGCCAGTCCCCTGATTATTACTTAGCCCCTTTAATCAAAGTAATCAGATCAATTTCTCCTCTAGTTTCCTAGTTCTTGAGGTCTAGAAAAGTACAAGATACATTAAAAACAAATTCTAATATAAAATCATCCTCCTGTGTCTCCTGCATCACAGGGGACTAAGATTATTATTAAAGCTAGAGAGAAGAATAAGAGGGAATTATGTAACAAGCCCTCCTGGATGGTGTGTTGTTTGAAGTGAACTGAGGACAATTCTCCTTGGGAGAAAACCAGGAGGAAAGATTCACAGAGAGATAAATTTCCACAGTCTCCACGGTCTCAATTTCTCTCCCACATAATGTTTTACATCCTTTAAATCTTGTCATTCAGTCCTGAGCAGCATTCCTGAGGCACTAACATTTAATGGATTCAGCCATGACTCATTCAATAGCTACCAGACTAAAAGGTTCACAGGAAAAGGTTAGATCCCTTCTAAAATCATAAGATTTCCTGAAAAATGAAGAATGCTAGAACACAGTCAATTGATTTAGTTATCTAGGATGTTTGGTATATAGATAAAACTCTAATTCAAAACTGAGCTCAGTTACATAAATGCTTTACTCAAATTTATCCATATCCAGATTTAATAGGCCAAGTTTTATTTACTCAGATTATTCTTATTGATCTGTAAGTAAATCCAGCTGTATGAGTATATAACACTGGTTTAGTTTCCTAGCTGCTAAAATAAATACCATACAATGAATTGACTTAACAATGGGAATTTATTGGCTCACAATTTCAACAGCTAGAAGGCTTATTTCCTCCTGAGTCTCGTATCTTCTGGCTGGCCAGCAACCTTCAGGGTTCCTTGGCTTTTCCTTCACATGGCAATGGACATGTCAGCGTCTCTTTTCTCTTCTGGGTTCTGTTGACTGTTTTCTGCTCTTCCTGTGGCTTCTCTCTCCCTCTGTCTGTATTTCATTCTGCTTATAAAGGACTCCAGTCATCTGGATTAAAGCCCAAACTGATTCATTTAGGCCACGTAACTGAAATAACATCTTCAAGAGATCCTTTTTATAATGGGTCCACACCCACGGGACCAGGGATTTGGACCTGAACTTGCCTTTTGGAGGGGACATGATTCAATTCCTAACAAACACTAATATATGCAATTTAGTGTAGCAAATTATTATATTATCACGATTAAATGTGCATGGTTTAGAGTCAGCTTTGGTTCATATGCCCACCATGCCAGTGACTGGATTTGTGATTTTGGCAGATATTTAACCTTTCTGAGCCTCAGTTATCTCATTTAGACAATAGAAATAACAGTTCCTACACTGTAGAGTTTGTTGTGAATATTAAATTAATTAAAATTTAAAATTAATTTAAAGCAATTAGTAGGTGCCTAGCAATAGCACCTGTACAATAAATGTTAGGTATAATGATTATAATATTAGTTTCCTACGGCTGTTATAATAAATCACCACAAATGAGGTTGCTGAAAACAACACAAATTTATTCCCTTAATGTTAAGGAGGCCAGAAGTCCAAAGTCAAGGTGTTGTCAAGGTTGGATCTTTCTGAAGATTGTGAGGAAGAATCATTGCATGCCTCTCTCCTAGCTTCCAGTGGCTCAGGGCAATGTTTGGTGTTCCTTGTCTTATAACTATATTATGCCAATTTCTGCCTCCACCTTCACATGGCCTACTTCCCTGTGTGTCCTTCCAGAGAATCTGTGTCCAAATATTTCTCTCCTTTCTTTTATAAAGACACCAGTCATTGGATGAACATCTACACTAATCCAATATGACCTCATTTTAACTCAATGCAAAGAACCTATTTCCAAATAAAGTCACATTTACAGGTAGCTGGAGTTAAGATTTCAGTAAATATTTAGGAGGGACACAATTCAATCCACAACAGTAAGGAACTGAGGAAAAACCTGAAATGGCTACAAGAATAATATAAAATTTGATTCTCATTCTAAAAATAAATGATTTTAAACAAAATTTAAATGAGGAGTAATTAGTTGTTAATGTGTATCACTTAGCTTTCTCTATGTAACAAACTACCCAAGTTTAGTGGCTTAAAGCAATAACCATTTATTTAGCACAAATTTTTGCAGATTGGAAATTTAAGATAGAACAAATAGAAGATCAGGAAGGCAATAGACCTAGCAGACATATACAGAACACACCATCCAACAACAGCAGAATACATTCTTTTCAAGTACACATAAAGCATTTTCCAAGATACACCATATGTTGGGTCATACAATAAGTCTCAACAAATTTAAAAAGATTGAAAGCATGCAAAGTATGTTCTCTGAACACAATGGAATGAAATAGAAAGCAGTAACAGAAGGATACTTGAAAAATTCACAAATATGTGGAAATAAAATAAAACACTCCTAAATAACAAATGGGCCAAAGAAGAAATCATAAGAGAAGTTAGAAAATACTTTGATATGATTAAAAATAAAAACACAATATATCAAAACTTTTGGGATATGGTAAAAACAGTGCTCAGAGGGAAATTTATAGCTGTAAGCACCTACATTTAAAAAAGAAGTGATCTCAAATCAATAATCTAAACGTCCAGCTCACAAACCTAGTAAAAGAAAAGCGAACTAAACCTAAGCAAACAGAAGGAAGAAAATAAGAAAAATGAGAGAAGAGAAATGAAATAGATATTAGAAAGCCAATAGAGAAAATTTAAAAAATGAAAGGATAGTTCTTTGAAAAGATCAACAAAATTAATAACCCTTTATCTAAAGTAACAAAAAAGGGGAGAAAATTAAAATTTGTGAAATCAGAAATAAAAGTGGAACCATTACTAATAGCATAAATAAAAAGGAATATAAGGGAATGCTATGAAAAATTGTATGCCAACAAACTAAATAATCTGTATGAAATGGGTAAATTCCTAGAAACACCCAAACTTCTAAAACTGGCTCAAAAGAAATAGAAAATCTAAATAGACCTAAAATAAGTAATGAAATTGTAATTAATAAAAAAAACCTTAAAGAATATATAAACCCAAGACAAAATGCCTTCACTGTTGAATTTTATCAAATATTTAAATAAGAATTAACATCAATTCTTCTCAATATCTTCCAAAACTAGAAGAAGGAAAACTTCCTAACTCAATCTGAGACCAGTATTACTCAGACACCAAAGCCATACAATGCCGTCGGGCTGGAGAGCTTAGCCTCGCTCAGGCCCAAGAGTCAGGGAGGGGGCTCGCTCCTGCCGAACCGCCAGCGGGGGGTACTCCCAAAGGGAGCACCGGTTCTCCAGGCGTGGGGGACGCGCGGTTTGGGAAAAACCCACGGAGACCGCTTGAGCGCAAGAACAGGTCTGCTTTATTATGGAAGTGCACTAGGTTATATAGGGTTGAGAGGGAGGAGTAAGATGGAGGGAGGGCCAGCTACGGGGCAGTAGTGGACAGGCTGAAGCTGATGGACAGCCCTGAGGGAAGCAGTTACCGGGGAAGAGGGCAGATTGTATGTTGGCAATATGGGCGGGACTGGCGGGAAAGAGCGATGGCTGGAAAGGGGAGGAGGGGTGGCGAGAGGCAGCAACAATTGCTCTCTTTTTGTTTTTAAAAGGGGAACAATGAGGGAAAAGGGGAATAGGCTGGGGAAGGCGAGGGGTAAAGGGGGCGAACCCGGCCGGCTATGGGCGAATGACATAGCATCTGGCCAGGATGCATGCATTGGCCTTTAGGGTCGGTGCGCGCCGGCGCTAGACACACATCGAGCCTTGCCAGCAAAGCGGCTTCGCGATGCCCCAGAACCCCCATTAGAGGGGAAGGAAATGACAGGGAGCGGCTAGAGTAGGTCTCGCGGGCGGAGAGGGCAAAGAGGACGGAGGGGGGGGGCTCCTCAGTGGCGAGGCGTTGGTAATGGACCTGCACGAAAGAGCTGAATACTGCATCGGTGTGATTTTTGGCAAGGTTAACAATCCTTTTAACAGCCCAAGGGCCCACGGTGAGGGCTAAGATGAGGACGAGGAGTGGGCCTAGGAGTGGAAGGAAGTAAGGGAGGAGGGTATGAAAAACACTAGAAAAATAGTTTGCATTTTCTCGTTCTTTGCGGCGTTTCTCTAGTCCCTCTTGGACCTTTCTTAGATTGTCCTCAACAAGGCCGGTGGAGTTGGCGTATATGCAGCATTCTTCTCCAAGGGCGGCACATAGACCTCCTTCTTTAAGGAGGAGGAGGTCGAGGCCGCGGCGGTTTTGGAGAACTACTTCGGAGAGAGAGTTAAGAGAGTCTTTTAGGTATTTTACAGCATTACGAAGATAGGTGATGTCCTCGTCAACGGCCTGCCTGAGAGATGAGAGGGCAGAGGACTGTGTTGTTAGGGCGGCAATCCCTGTGCCTGCTCCTGCGATACCCAAAAGGGAAGCAACTGTTAGGACTGCAGTGATTGGCTCCCTCTTTTGTAATTGGAGAGAGGTTTGTCTGCGCAACAAACGGCGGAAGAAATCGGCGTCAGAGTGGTAAAGGACTCGAAGGGCGAGAAGGATAAGCAGACAAGTTTCATTGGTAGCATTGAGGGTGGCGACATTGAGGCGGGGGTTAATCCGGTGGAGGTACAAAGCCACTGGGAGGTGTTATGGGGGATTAAGAATTTGGCAGAAGCGCTAGGAGAGGAGTAGTTAGCGCAGGCGTGCATAAGGGGATGGGAGCCTTGGCGGGGACGAACACAGCGCCCTGTGGAGGAAACAGATTGGAAGGTTAGGGGAACAGAGGAAGTGTTCCAGTTGCATCCAGTAGGAGAATTTTCGGAGGATTCGCTGAAGGTGAGGTTTGTGGCGACAGGTTCGTATACAGGAAGAGAGGGGGAGAGACAAAGCCAGCAGCTCCGGGTGAGATTGGGGTGAGATGAGTTCAGAGAGGTGTATGAGGCTTTGATTAGGCTGATGAGAGGACTGGGAAGCTGACCAGGGGGTAAGTGAGGCTTGGGGTTGTGGGAGCTGAGAGAGGCGGTGGCGAGGGGGGTGCCGGGCGAAGGAGCGGGCAAGGTGGGGCGAGGTGGAGAAGGAGGCTGTGCCTTTGGAGGATTGAGAACTTGATTTGGGCCGATAGGGGTGGAGCGTGAGGGGATTGGCTCCTTTTTTATAGAGATAATGCCGCCGTAATCATGACCCACTGCATACAAGCGGGCTCCCCATGTGCGGCCCTGTAACCAGAGGTCGGAGTTGGGGTCTTTAACTGTGAGTGTGATGGTGTTCCATCGAGTAGCATTACGCTGGAGAATAAGGTATGGGTCCCTGTTAGGGGCGCCGGACCATCCGTGAGCGATGGTTTCGCACCCCCAAGAAGGACAGTAGTAATGCGTTGGGTCATGACATCCTCTGGCGGAGGATGGGCACATGTAGAAACCTGTGGCAGAGAGGCTGTTTGGCCCCAAATTGTAAGACGGGATGTTTATGCGTCCAGTGAGATTGAGGACATCAGTTGTGAAAGAGGGGGCGGAGGCGGTCACGTTGGAGGCGAGGAGCTGGTTGCCGCCCTGGCATCTCTCGCAGGTCAAGAGGGTGAGGGTCCAATTGAAGGGCTGATGATTCGGGTTGGCAGTGGCTGGGAGAGCGAAGGAAGCCAGGACGAAGGAGACGGTCACGAGGTTGCATAGAGGCATCATTTGATGGTGCGGCATCTGTGGAGACAAAAGAAAAGAAAATTCCTCGCTCTCCATACATGGCGAGCGGGTAGGGTGAAGAGGGTAAAGAGAGTGGGGTAAGGAAGAGATGGGGGTAGGGGTTTAGATTAGGAGGGGGCACTTCTTGATGATGGCTGGTGCTGGATTTGGGCGAATGGAGCAACGTCTGACCCACACCCACTGTTAATGTTATCTCTCACTGAGGGCATAGGGTGTTGATCGCTTGCTGGGACTAATGGGTCAGTGGCAGGCCGGATGCAGCGCCCAGGGATCCAGAGAGGTTGCGGCTCAGAATCTGGAAAGACACAAGTAAAGCCTCTCCCCTGTGCTAGGAGGGGAGCGGGATCTTGCCAACAATTGGTGGCAGGGTCTTTCCAATGGACTAGGGGGACCTGCGAAGGCTGCCACATAGGCCCCCAGTGCTTGTGGGTGGGAGAAAGTCCTTGACTGTCAAAAGTCAGAAGATTGTGGTGAATGAGGCAGGCAGTTATAACGTCTCCTGGGGCTTTGTGGGGGAAGGAGGCTCTCTCCTTCTGGATGAGCAGTTTGAGCTGCTGGTGAGTGCGTTCAACGATTCCTTGCCCCTGTGGGTTGTATGGAATGCCGAAGTGATGTGTGATGTGGTACATTTGCACGAAGCTGGCGAAGGCGACACTGCGATAAGCGGGCCCATTGTCTGTTTTGAGATCCCATGGGACTCCCATGAACAAAATAGCTTGGCGAAGCGCTTTGATGCAATGCTTGGCGCTCTCCCCTGCGAGGGGGACTGCATAGCATAGATGTGAAAAGGTGTCAATAGCCACATGAAGGTATTTGAGGTGGCCAAAGACACTGACATGAGTGACGTCTAATTGCCACCTCGAGTTTGGGCGGAGGCCGCGGGGGTTGATGCCTTGAGGCTGTAAAGGTCCAAGTGGCAGCAAAGGCGCGCAAGTTCGGCACGCACGCACAAGGTGCTTGCAGGTTTCAATAGGGATGTCTGGAAAGAGCTTCTGGATGGACCGCGCAGAGAAGTGAAATTGGGAATGTAAAAGCTTGGCTTGGTTGACAAAGTCTCCAAGCCGCGGTTCATAGTGGAGTCTTCTCGAAAAGTGACTGGGTTTATCTGATGGGCGGACACGGAAGTGTCAGCAAGGTTATTTCCCTGAGTCAGAGGCCCTGGTAGGCCAGAATGGCTTCTAATGTGAGCTATGAACCAGGGCTGTTGCCGTTCTTCAAGCAGCCGTTGCACAAAGGCGAGTGCCCGATCGATGTTTGAGTCACTTGGCAAGAAAGTGGCAAGTGGGAGGCTGCGACAGACTTGAAGAGTGTATAGGCTGTCGGTGAAAATATTGAGAGGCTGGTCTGGGTGGAGATTGAGGACTGCAGCGACAGCTAGAAGTTCGCCCACCTGAACAGAAAAGTCATTTGTGAACAGCAGTTGCCGTGGCTCAGGATTCTTAGGAGTGTATATGATGGCCGCAAATGCCGTTTTTGAGGCGTCTGTGAAGGCAGTGATGGCTGAAGGGATTGGGTTCCGTGCAGGCAACGGACGGAATGGGTTGGAAAACGCCAATTGAGATATTCCTTGCAGCAATCGGTGATGAGGATAGTGGTTGTCAAAGGAGCCACGAAAGAGCTCTATTAGGCTCTGCATTTGAGCATTGTTCATGATGAGAGAAGTAACTTCTTTGGCATCTAAAGGCCAAACAATGGTGTGCGGCAGGACGCCATATGTTTGCATGGAGAGAAGTACCAAGTCAGTAGCCAACGCAATCCATGCCCTTATAAAAGGGCAAATTTTTGGAAGCTTGCTTTTGGATGTATGCAGGAAAAGGAGAGGGCCATCTTGCCATAAGAGGCCTGTGGGAGTGATTGGCGTTGGCAGGATTAAGGCTAAAACTGGAAGGTCAGGGGAAAACCGCTCTAGGTGGCATTGCTGTAGAGCGGCACTGACCTGTTGGACGGCTTCTCAGGCAGCAGGGGTGATGGTAATGCTGCGAGTGACCGTAGTTGGTGGGCTATCTTTGGTCTGCAGGAGCTCGAAGAGGGGCTGCATTTGCGCTGTTGTGATGGGGAGCGCCGAGCGAAGCCAATTGATTTGCCCGCAAAGCCGTTGGAGCTCAGTGAGTGTCATTTTGTGAGAGACGTGAATTTTTGGGCTCGCAGGTTGAATGAACTGGTGAAAGTGAAAGCCCAAAAATTGAAAAGGAGGTTGGAGATTTATTTTGTCAGACTGCACAGTAAGCCCGAGGCTGGAGAGGTTTGTTATTGTTGCCGAGAGCAGATCATTGAGGAGCGCATGGGAGCTCGCTGCCAAAAGGAGGTCATCCATGTAGTGGAGGATGTATGTGTGCTCCGGGTTGAACTTGGAGCGCAGTGGCTCCACGGCATGGTTGACATACAATTGGCATATAGTAGGGCTGTTGCACATGCCTTGAGGCAATACTTTCCATTGAAATCGCTGTGCTGCACCCTGATTGTTGATGCGTGGAACTGTGAACGCGAACCTCGGACAGTCTCGGGGATGAAGAGGGATAGAGAAAAAGCAGTCTTTGATGTCGATGGTTGCTGCATGAAAATGTTGGGGGACCGCGGTGGGATGCGGGCATCCTGGCTGAGGTGATCCCATTGGCTTAATATGCTTGTTGATCTCTCGGAGGTCGTGGAGAAGGCGGAACTTGCCAGTGTTTTTCTTGTTAATGACGAAAATTGGCGAATTATAGGGACTAGTGGACGGCTCGATATGCCCGCTTGTAGCTGCTCTTCGACGAGGGCAGAGAGAGCTTGTAGCTTGTGAGCTGGCAAGGGCCACTGCTCGACCCAGATGGGCTCCTCTGTGTCCCATTCCAGAGGGATAGGGTCAGGTTTTGCGATGAGAGCAGTGGCCCCTATAAGGGGGGGGGGCAGCGTAGCTGAGAAGGCTTCTGTGGTGATTCGGGCTTTTAGCTGGCTGAGGACATCTCTTCCCCATAAGATGGTCTGGACTGAAGAGAGGACGAGTGGGCGAATCTGGCCTTCGTGGCCTTCTCTGTCGCTCCAATGCAGAGGCTGGGATGTTTTCCAGGAGGTAGCGGCTCCTGTGGCGCCGATGACTTGAGGGCCAGTCTCGAGAGGCCAATGATTAAACGCAGCGACTTCGAAGGGAACACAGGAGATTTCAGGGCCAGAATCTAGGAGACCATCAAGCCATTGCCCATCGATTTTAAGTTCTAAAGAGGGCCTCTGGTGGCGTGAGATAGGCATTGTCCACATTATGGTTTGGGAATTTTTCTGAGGGCCTCTTGAGGGTGGGGCTGAGGCCTGCCCCGCTGGGAGTTTAAAGGCTGCTGGTAATTTTGGGTGGCACGGCAGTCACGGGCCCAATGATATCCTTTTCCACAATGCAGACACGGTGTGGAAGGGCCTCTTGGTTGCTGCGGTGGCAAGGCAGAGCGAGGCACTGGGCCTGGCTGAGGGCACTCACGAACAAAATGGCCGGGCTGGCCGCATCGAAAGCAGACGGAAGTGGAAGTAGATGAAACGGCCATGGCAGATGCAAAGGCAGCGGTGAGCGTTTTGACTTGCGGGTCAACGTCACGGCAGGCAAGGACCCACTCATGCAGAGCCTTGTCACGTATAGGGAGGACTACAGCCCGGAATGGCGCAAGGCATCCGTCTATGATAAGCTCTTTGGCCAGCGCGAACTGGGCATCCTTGCTGGAGATCTTTCATTGGCAAGCTTCCAGAACACGGGCGACGAATGCTGGGAAGGTTTCATTGGGGTCTTGAAGAAGTTGCGCAAGCTTGGTGGGCTGCTTGGTGGAAACTAGAGAGAACGATCGCTGGACGAGGACTTTTACCCGGTGCCAAAACCCTGGGTCGATTTCGAGACAAGAACGAGGATCCGTGTAGTTGTTGATTCCTGTGTATGCATCAGGCGGGTCTTGGACGCCGGCTTGGGCATTTTCTACGACCTGCCGATCAACAGCCGCTTGGTAGTGAGCGCGCCATTCAATAAATTGGCCTGGCGTTAAAATGGCACGGGCTAAGGAAATCCAGTCATATGGGAGAACGAGCTGGGTTCCTAGCTCTTCAAGGAGCTGTTGCGCATAAGGGCTGCTGATTCCATCTTCCTTTACAGCTTTGTGGAGGGTTTTAATTTCATCCGCTGTAAAGGGCAGCCAGGTTTGCGGCCGTTGCAGCGTGGGCTGCAGATTCAGCGGATACAGCTGGAGGGTTCGAGGAAGCGCGGCACTAGGGGCAACGGTTTGTGCAGGTGGGGCGCTACCGCCGTATGGAGGCGGCTGAGGATAGGCAGAATGCAGCTGAAAAAGTGGCGGCCTAGTGGCATCTATCCGGCAACAAAATGGCGGCGGGGCCTTTCCGGGTGTCGGACAAGATGGCGGAGCAGCTACATCCGGTGAGGTATAAAATGGCGCGGGAGTCACTTCCGTTTCCGGTTGTGAACAAATGGCGCAGGGGGCGCTTCCAGTTTAGCGGAAGATGGCGACCATACAGTTTCTGGGGCGGAGCCAGATGCTGACAGGGCAGGAAGAGGCGGGTAAAGGTGGGAAGAAGCGCCTTTGTTCCCGCTGGCGGGCTCCGGGCCCGGTGAAGAAGAAGCCGGAAGTGTGCCATTTTAGGCAGAGGTGGAGGAAGAAGGTGGAAGTTCGCCATCTTGGGGAGCTGCAGGAGCGGTCTCTGTGTGCCGTGGGGAGCTCGGACGGGGGGGCTCACGCTCGAGGGCGGCCGCAAGTTGGTCAGACAGAGAGTCATTGTCGGCGGACTCATTGGGATCACAGTCTAGAGGCCGCTTGGGAGAAGCCTCACAAATAGTCTCGGATGGGGCGCCGAGGAGACAGGCGCGAATGGCAACGAGAACAGGTAAGAGGCCCATTGGGAAAGAGCATTTCTCATGCTCCATTGCGGAGGTGACTCAATCTATGAGTCGAGAGTATGTATCTGGGCTCCAGAGTTGGCAGGTGGCGAGCCACGGATTAAAAGGGAGCAAAATGTCCCAGTACTTTTGGAGTTGCCGCAGGGAAACGCGGACTCCGTTGGTGTCGAGCAGGGCAGCGAGGGCCCTAACTTGTGGCGCCTGATGCGATGATAGAGAGGCGCCCATGTTAAAATAGAGGCGGGACAACGGCGAGGGGTCCCTACCTGGAGAAGAGGATGAGCCGTCCGATTCACAGCAGCAGCAGCAGCAGAGAGGGGCCGGGGGAGGAGCAGCCCCACGTTCGGGCACCAAATGCCGTCGGGCTGGAGAGCTTAGCCTCGCTCAGGCCCAAGAGTCAGGGAGGGGGCTCGCTCCTGCCGAACCACCGGCGGGGGGTACTCCCAAAGGGAGCACCGGTTCTCCAGGCGTGGGGGACGCGCGGTTTGGGAAAAAACCACGGAGACCGCTTGAGCGCAAGAACAGGTCTGCTTTATTATGGAAGTGCACTAGGTTATATAGGGTTGAGAGGGAGGAGTAAGATGGAGGGAGGGCTAGCTACGGGGCAGTAGTGGACAGGCTGAAGCTGATGGACAGCCCCGAGGTAAGCAGTTACCGGGGAAGAGGGCAGATTGTACGTTGGCAATATGAGCAGGACTGGCGGGAAAGATAGCGACGGCTGGAAAGGGGAGGAGGGGTGGAGAGAGGCAGCAACAATACAATGATATCACAAGCTTTAAAACTATAGACAAATATCCCTACTGAATATAGATGCAAAAATCATTAACAAATTATTAGCAAACCAAATAGAGCAGCATATTAAAGTATTATACACCATGACCAAGTGGAATTTACCCTATCAGTACAAGGTAGGTTCTACATGTGAAAATCAACCAACGCAGCACATCACAATAATAAAGGGGGAAAACATTGCATTGTTGTAGAATTTGAGAGAAGTTCAATTATTTGAGTATAGAGAGGACAGGACTCAGGAATGATTTTGAGAAGGAAAAATAGTTTATTGATGGCCGGCCGGACTCGGGAACTTTCTGTTTGAATCCCGAGCCCTGAACAAGATTTTCAAATGTCTTTTATACCATGAGGAAAGGCCAAATGGTCGCTTTGTTTCAGTTCTCAATAGGCTTCAATTAGCATATATATGTTCCACATCTTAGGTAAGCTTTTAGCATGGACTGCAGACATTCTAGATAAGCCTTTAGCATATTTGGTTTGCATTTCCCCTGAATACTTAAAGTTTATAGACCTTGCATTGTTAAACTGTTTCCTGCTCCCCAAGGGCAGGACTGCAGCCTTTCATCATCCCAAACCCACAAGTCACAGATAGTTTAGATTATCTCTGAAGAGACAAAGAGCCTGCCACCCATAGCCCACATCATTTCCCCCCTTTGCCAAAGTTTAACTTGCTAAGCTTTGGCATAATTATTGTTGGAGCTATGAGGTGGATGGCTGTTTGTTGTTTTGATTGATTATTTATCAATCTTTAGTGTAGTGTCCAGGACTGTTTTTAAGAGTTTAGAAGATTTCATTCTGGACAGCAGAATCCTGGGGCGGGAGCCTCCTGCAGTCATCCTGCGGCCACCGGTGCTCACATGGATTTCCAGTCAGGTTCCAGATCCATCTATTAATTTTATTTTACCCTTGAAGAGTTTACACCTTTAATTTAAAAGGGGTGCTGAAGGGAGATGGATCTCTTTTCTGTAACTGCTTCCTGCTGGCCATGGGCTGTAGTCATTGCCTAATAAGGTGTAAAACTCTTAATTTATTCTAACTGGAGGAAGATGGATCTGGCATTCTGTACGAAGTTGGATGAAGTTTTCATATGGTTAATAAGATGTTCACTCTGAAAGAAACAAACTTAATTAAAAATTTGGAATACTCATTTTTAAAAGAGGACACACTGGATTACAGAGATAGACAAGGTTAGGTGCCTATAAAGATGGCACTCCTTAAAAGCTGGTGGGAACAGCATATATATTCTTTTTTAAGTTATCCATCTTTAGAGAGAAATTGCAACAGACACTTAGCTTTGTCTGAAGACACATTCCAAGCTGTTCAATGATTGACACTCATTCGCTCTGTCAGATGCTCCTGGTGAACTGGCACTCCTTGGGCACCTGGCTTCACTCAGGATTAGAACACTAATTTGGAAATACTCTTAGTTTTCACCTGTGGGAGTGATCAGAACTACAGAATAAAGATTTTTACACCTTGGTTTTCATTGTACAATTTCTAGCAATTTTGACTTGTTCAATAGGTGACTCACCATCAGCAAGCAAACCTCACTTTTGCTACTCAGCATAGTACAGCAGAATATAGAAGTTGACTGAGACTGGTTGAGACTGCCACCTTATTCTATAGACATGTTTATTAACTGTTTAGAAAATGATTTTACCAGGAATTTAACATGTCTAATATACTTCTGCACTTGATCCAAAATAGAAAAGATAACGTTGTAATTATTAAGCATATATTTAGTACAGGATAAAAGTACAGCACTTAATATTAACTAATGTATTACTTAATGCATAAGGATTCGGAGTTGCAATTATTAGTTTTGAGTTTCAGGTTTGTAATACTTTACATGTTATCTCTCCATGAGAGCAGGCCATAATGCCAATTGTGTTTAGGTTTCACTTACAGTATCCTGGTATCATGGCTCCACTTAGCATGTTCTTCAACGCAGTGAGCAAGTCGCAGCATCCTTGATCTTAGAGAGATTTTCCAGTATTCTACTAGCCTGGTGCATAGTGCTCTCTGGCACTATGGAACAGTGCCAGTCTGGAGGTGATATCCATTGTACACTTGGCTGTACCGAGCCATCATTGGCTGCTGCAGGAGCTTGAAACTGCAACATAGTTTCCATCAACTTCAGGAGCAGAACCAGAGACTGATATAGCAAATATTTTTAATTGAGGGGTCAGTGACCAGCCTAGCCAATAACTCACATGGAGAGGCCACCTGTAATGTATACAAGGCCTGGTTCGAATGCACAAGAGTTTGATAATGTTAATGTTTATTCCTTGTTTATGTATATATATTTTAAACAATTTAATGTAACACATCATATATTAAATGACTGTTTACTTACACAATTTTATTATGAAGATAACAGTAGGTACTTTACTTTAGTAATAGAGGAAAAATATTACTTTTCATTGTTAAAATGAAAACAGAAGACTTCCAATATAATCAAGATAACTTTTTATTACCATTTACTTAAATATGTACTTTGCGGTGGCCTTCAGACAGGTTTTATTATCATTAAGTTATTTCTGCTACCAATACCAATCTAAGTTTTAGTTAACAATGACTTCTCTAGAACTAGAACTATTTAAACATTTTCAGTTTGGCAGATGTTTTACAAACTCCTTATAATTGACTATAAGCACATTGACTAGACACCTCATGTTTAAATAAACTTATTAAATTACAATTACCAAAGAAATTTACTCTATTTATTTAAGAGAGCATATCTACAATCTTTTTCCTTTAGCCTAATTTCACCAATGTGAACTTACAATTTTCATTACTCTAAAGATTTCATACATAATGTTAATTTAGTTTATAAATTAACTATGGGAGATTACACTCAAGTTAAATAAAATTGAAACCATAATAGTTTATGCAAGGAATGTTCTCTTTTTCCCTTACAGGAAGCTAAAAACTTCTTTTCTTTAGGTTATGAAAATTATTAATTTAAAAGCATACTGACTACCAGGTTTTAAAACACATGCATACTGACTACCAGGTTTTAAAACACATTACACAATTACTTAATTTTTTTAAATCATAACCCAGGAAAGATCTCTCCATAGTTTTTATGGACTTTCCTTTACTTACTGAAATTTGTTAATAGAGCCACTAATTACCTTTATTTTGTTGGAAAGAAATCTTCTGGAAGAAAATAAGGCTCACCAGATTGTGGAGAAGAAAAGAATTTATTCTCAATCTTGCAAGAAGGGGCGCAGAGCCAGATATGGCTGGTGCCCCGAACAAAGAAAAATGACATAATTTATACCCCTAAGCCTAGCATGCAAGCTCTTCCTCTGTTTTTCCATAGATTGGACACTTCAGAAGTTACAGCTTATCTGAGATTTAACTTTCCCACACAAAAGTTTGATTTAACTGCTTCCTCTATCACATTCCAACCATTTAGTTTTTACATGCTCCCCTTTGTCAAATAAGGAATAGAATTTAGTGCTGAAATGGCACCGACTTAGCTCCTTCTTGGGCATCCTTCTACTGCCCATAGGACTGGCCTAAACTGGTCTCCTCCACTGCTGTCCAACCCGGGAGTGGGAGACTGAGGCAGCAGGCCACCAGGTTACATCAACATTTTTCTTATGTGAAAATTAACCTAATCTTTGTTTTTTTGCATTTATGGCTGACAAAAGGTTTAAACTGGGAAATTACCAGGCAAACTGATTCTTAATTCCCTAGCCTAGTAGATAGGTTTAATCTGCTACACCTAGTCTTGCCTTTAAAGCTCTTGCAAAGAGGAGACCCTTTCCGAATTGTTTCTATAATCAGATTTCTATGACCTTTTCACCCTGCTTAGTTTAATTTGGGCTTTAAGAATATTTATTTACATATATAACTGCATATTTAATTAACAATTTGAATAGAGCTCTTTTAAGAATTTTCATTTGTTAATTTGATATTATTATCCTGATGTATGAAGACATACACTGAGCAAATGGGCAGACACAAAGAGTTAGACACAGAAACAAAACTCATTGATATTATTTATAATTTGCATTATTTTATATACTGTTTAGCTTAATTTGGGGTCCTGAAATATATATTACTTATAACTGCATATTTAACCTCAACAATTTGAGCAAATAGGCAGACATGAATAGTTTGACACAACAACATAACTTTAGTTACTTTAAACTTCTAATTATTACAAAACAAGTGTGACTGCAAAACATTTCAAAGACTCTTGAAACTCTTAATTTGCACTATGACTGTGCAGTTTTATACTATGACTATGCAGTTTTACACAAGAATTTTCTTTCTTAATGGATTGTAACCAAAATGTTCTCAATGCTTTAGCACTATTTTTTTGTTTCAGAACTTTATATTTTACTTTGAATTTAGCAGAATTTTGGATAAGCAACAAGATTAATTTTATATATATTTACTGAGGCTATTTGAAGCCTCAGGGAGACAGACTGCTTTCTCTCATGCATTGCCACTCTTAGGAACACTGACCGTCAATGCAGGAGACTTCTCCCCCCCCCACCCCCCTTTTTGATTTTGGAGATAATAAAACTCCAGTGGTCATTTAACCTTATTCTATCAGGCAGCAATTTATTTAGTTTACACTTGAATTCATGAGAGAAAGGGTTACTAATACCAGGAGAGGAGACAGTGATGTCCCAGCTCTTCTCTGGCCTATAGGGGCAGAAGCTATTATGAAATAACCATAGGCAAGGCAAGGGGTGAGGTTAGACTTGAAGTAACCATAAACTAAGGAAAGGTAAAGTTTAGAGTTTACACTTAATAATTTCAAGCTAAATTCACCCAGCTATAATTTCAGTTATTACCTTTCCACTGTTTTATAACATAAATGCATTTATAAATGATTTTAACTCTTAGTTACAGTTTTTATTAATTTTTTTAAAAACCTATTAATTTTATAACACCTTTAAATACCTTTCATTCGACTTATAACATATTAAATGAACTTAACCATTACTTTTATAAATTTTTCCTTTAAAGTAAAAGAATAAATCTCTTGTAGTTAGTTTGAAATAAAAAGCTATTTTTCAGGATTTGATTTCTAAAACATAAATGTTCTTTTAAAAGAGGTAAGACTCTTCTTCAAACACTGAGGAAATGATGAGGTTAAAGCACAAGAAGCTATTTTGTAAAGATTTTCTTTGTATATTGATCTTACTCAATTTTAATCATAAAAATTTTCCTTCCACAAACCTTCTACACTTTCAGTATTCATTCAGGTTCTGTCCCACACTCTACTCTTTCCAATAATCAATCATTTTATCTTAGGGCAAAATCATCTTCTGCTTCCTTAACAATAAAAACACACTCCATATATCCCACATACTAAGTTACCAGGCAAACTTCTTACAACATATAATTGCCATTAATACTAAACAAGTTTGTTAAAATAATGAACTTTTCTTCACTTTAAATACTTAGTAGCATGTAATACCAGAAACAGTTTTTTGGAAGCAAGTTGGCAGGGGAGAATGGCTGCCGAATAAGTTTGTTATAAAATTGCCTTTTATTATTATTATTATCAATTCAGTTTTTGTTAAATAATGACCTTCTGCAATTAGCCATTTAAATACCTTAATTTAAACAATGCTTTGTAAAACTTTTATAATTATTTATACCCTTAAGACAAATTTTACCTTCACAGAAAACATTCTCTTACTTAAAGTTACTACAATACCTTCTAAGAACCTGGGCAGAATGCAAAGGTATTTTGGCTTTGACACCCTAGGGAGGGAACTTTACTGCATTTTATTTTGATTCTGCTTTTTAACCCCTTCACGGCAGTCGGGTGCACAGCAATCAAACAGGAATGCAGCTTATGAATAGAAGGTGTGGACTCACTGGAAAGGGGCAAGCCGCTCCCCCCTTCCCAGCTTTCAGGCCAAAATGGGCAGACAGAACTTACTCAAATTCATCAACTCTCCAGGGGACCCAGCCACCCTGACTGGGGCAGCACAGGCCCAACAAACTTGGGTGCATGGCGCGGACACAGATGGCCTCCAAGCCCCGGCAAAGGGCCAGACCAGAGACAAGACAGCAGAGCATGCACAAACATCTAGACTCCGCAAACATCCAGACTCTTCAGTTTTGCCCCATAATAATTTCACCCCCTTGCCAATGGCAAGGGAGGGCTCCAGCTCAGCTGTAATTCTACTTTACATAAGGACACAACTCCAACACTAGCATTGAGCTGACACAGACAAAAGCACAAAGGTCACTAATCTGACCCACAAGTTTATATATATTTTCACCATGGCTGCCCCCCAGCCATCACAAACCTCAGAACACTTAACATTTGGTATAAAGCGAATTCATTCACAATTTAGCATCATAACAAAAGATTTCAGCTAGACTTTTTCCACTGTTTAAACTTTACACCCAGACCAAGCTCCACCAGAAAAGCTGATCCATTTTCCTGTAACCAAGTTTTGTTTTGTTTTGTTTTTTTAAATCTAGACCAATTTCCAGGACATAAGGACTTGAACCTATAAAGAGCCTTTTTTACTAAAATCAAGACTCCACTCCTTTAGTGGATATAACACTAGTACCAGACTCTAACATGCAGTTAGACAAACCCAAAACACCAGGGCTTTTCCCCGGTTTTCTCCAGGACATTAGGACTCGAATCTATAAACAGCCCTTCCTATTAAAATCAAGACTCCACTCCTTTAGTGGATATAACACTAGTACCAGATTCTAACATGCAGTTAGACAAACCCAAAACACCAGGGCTTTTCCCCTGTTTTTCTCCTTTTTCCAAGCCTAGAGAGAACGGCTTCCCCCCAACCTTCTGGGGCTACTAGGGTTCTCTCGGGAGGTGATCAGCCTTCCCTTCCTAGCAATTAAAGCTAAGGCCTTCTGAACTGTGCTCACCCGGGGAGTCTTACCTTCTTCCATGTTCGGAGTTCTTTTTCGTTCTCTTCAGACCTTCCATTGCCCTCGATTTTTGTCGGGAAGATTCTGGTGGAGCCCACATCTTTTCTGGATTAAATTTAATCCAGGGGCGCCCAGATTTGGGGTTCACCCGAGTCCTCCTGGCTTCCTTGGGGATTTGGAAGGAGCAGCAAAATGCTACCGTCTCTGGCCTTCGTTTGTTGTCCCATCTGGGTCGCCAAAAATGTGGAATTTGAGAGAAGTTCAATTATTTGAGTATAGAGAGGCCAGGACTCAGGAATGATTTTGAGAAGAAAAAATGGTTTATTGACAGCCGGCCAGACTCGGGAACTTTCTGTTTGAATCCCGAGCCCTGAACAAGATTTTCAAATGTCTCAAGCCCTGAACAAGATTTTCAAATGTCTTTTATACCACGAGGAAAGGCCAAATGGTCGCTTTGTTTCAGTTCTCAATAGGCTTCAATTAGCATATATATGTTCCACATCTTAGGTAAGCTTTTAGCATGGACTGCAGACATTCTAGATAAGCCTTTAGCATATTTGGTTTGCATTTCCCCTGAATACTTAAAGTTTATAGACCTTGCATTGTTAAACTGTTTCCTGCTCCCCAAGGGCAGGACTGCAGCCTTTCATCATCCCACACCCACAAGTCTCAGATAGTTTAGATTATCTCTGAAGAGACAAAGAGCCTGCCACCCATAGCCCACATCAGCATGATCATCTTGATAGATGCAGAAACAACATTTGACAAAATACAACATCCTTTCATATTAAGAAAAAATTCATACCCATAAATACTCAACCAACTAAGAATAAAAGGGAACTTTCCCAACCTGCTAAAGGATATCTATGAAAAATCCACAGCTAACATCATATTTCATGGTGAAAGACAAAATTTCCCCCCTAAGGTAAAAGATGCCCACTCTTGCCACTTTCAGTTATCATTGTACTGGATGTTTTAGCCAGGGCAATTACACAAGAAAAAAAAAATTTCCAGATTGAGAAGACAGAAGCACAACTGTGTCTATTTACAAATGACATGATCTTATATATAGGAAACCCTAAAGAAGCCACAGAAAAATTATTAGATATGATAAATGGTTTCAACAAAGTTGCAGGATATAAGATCAATTTAATAAATCAGTTGTGTCTACACACCAACAATGAACAATCTGAAAATACAATTAAGAAAAAATCCATTTTATTTGCATCAAATATAATAAAATATTTAGAAATAAATTTAGCTAAGGAAGTACAAGCTTTATGCACTGAAAACTATAAAATATTGTTGAAATAAATGCAAGAAATCCCATGTTCATGAATCTGAAGGCTTAATGTTAAAATCTATAGATTCAATGAAATCCTTATCAAAATTCCAATGACATTTTTTTTGCAAAAATGGACAAGCTGATCCTAAAGATCATATGGAAATGCAAAAACCCCAATAAGCTGAAACAATCTTAGAAAAGAAGAACAAAGTTAGATGATTCACATTCTTTATTTTAAAAGCCTATTATAAAGTTACAGTTATCAAAATAGTATGATATTGGCATAAGGACAGACATATAGATCAATGGAATAAACTTGACAGTCCAGAAATTAACCCATATCTTTGTGGTCAATCATTTCGACCAAGACTCCCAGACTATTCAATGGAGAAAGAAAAGTCTTTTCAGCAGATGGCTCCGGGAACACTGGATATACACATGCAAAAGAATGATTTTGGGCCCCTACTTCACATCAAATACAAAAATAAACCAAAATGGACCAAAGGTATGAATTTAGGGGTTAAAACTACTCTTAGAATAAAATATAGGTAAAAATCTTCATGTATGTAAATTAGGCAATGATTTCTTAAATATGATACCAAAAGCACAAACAACAAGACACAAAGTGTATAAATATTACTTGTCAAAATTTAAAATTTTGGTACATCAAAAGTTAACTATCAAGAATGTAAAAATCCACAGAGTGGAAGAAATTATCTGCAAATCATATATCTAATAAGGGTCTAGTATCTAGAATATGCAAAGAACTCTTACAGGTCAACACTGAAATTACAAACAACCCAATTTAAAAATAAGCAAAGGATTTGAATATGTATTTCTCCAAAAAACATATTCAAACAGCCGTAAGTACTTGGAAAGAAGTGCAACATCATTAGCCATTAGGGAAATGCAAATCAAAACCACGATGGGATACCACTTCATATCCACTAGGATGGCTATCATCAAAGATAGCTGATAAGTGTTGGCAAGATGTGGAGAAATTAGAATCCTCATATTTTGTTGGTGGTAATGTAAAATTTTTTAGTCACTGTGGAAAACAATTTACTAGTCCCTCAGAAAGTTAAACGGAGTTTTATCGTGTGGCTTAGCAATTCCACTCCTAGATTGAACTAAGAGAAATGAAAACAGTTGTCAACTCAAAAACTTACACACTAATGTTAATAGGAGCATTGTTTGCAATACCCAGGAAGTAGAAACAGCCAAAATGTCCAACAATTGATAATGGATAAACAAAATGTACTATATATATATACAATGGAGTATTATTCAGCCACCAAAAGGAATCAAGTACTGACATATGCTACCACATAGATGAACCTTGAAAACATTATGCTAAGTGAAAGAAGCCAGACAGAAAAGGTCACTTATTGTGTGAATCTATTTATATGAAAAGGTCTAGAATACGCAAATCCACAGGGACAGAAAGTAGATTGGTGGTTGCCACAAGATGAAGGGAAATAGAATCTGGAGGTATGGAGTTTCTTTTGAGGGTGATAAAAATGTTCTGGAATTATATAGTGGTAGTGGTTGCACAACATTGTAAATATACTAAAAATCAACCAAATGGTAAACCTCAAAATGGTGAAATTTATGTTACAGGAACTTTATCTCAATGAAAAGATATCTAAAAACAAAAACAAAAATTGATATCCCTACTGACCTCATGTTACTTCTTCAAGGATATTATCCCATTTTCCTTCCTGTTTTGGCCCTGGCTTGTTTGCTGGGTTACCTACTGCTCTGAAATTGTAATCTTCTGATACTCAAGAGAAGTTCATTATCTCCACCACCTACTCTAGGATTATAATTCTTCTTTTTGGTTTTAGGTTTCTTTCAATCTTTCCTTACTTTATTCTTCTTTCTTTTCAGTTCACTCTCTTGTTCCTTTGCTCATTTGTGTCTTCACAGCTTGTTCCCAGATTATAATGTTACATCTTTTTCATAGCATCCTCATCTTCTGACAATAGGATGGGAAAGAGTTTCCTAAAATTTTCTTCTGCAAATTACTTTAACACATTCAAAGATATTTATTTAGTGTCTGGCATGTAGTATGTGCTAAGCATTGGTAAATAAATTAGTATATAATGATTTTTTATTATTATTATTGTTCTTAGTGAAAGTAAAAGAAGAGTGACATAGAACATTTGGAGTCCTTCAAGAAAGATTCACCTATTGGCTGCAAAGAAGAGTGACAACATGCCATTTCCTATTTAGTGAAATCCCTGAGTCCCAGAGCAGGGTTGAGCCCTAAATGTTACAGACTCAGAAATTTGACTACATCAAGACCCCAGGACTTGACTTTACACTAATATGTTTGCAAGAACTGAAATATAATCTGAATGCTAAGATATTAATTTATAGTACATAATGTGATTTTAAAAGACCTAGATAATAATAATTAATAATAATAATAGCTAATATTCTCTAACCACTTGTTATTTAGCAGGTCCTCAAGTAAGGGCCTTATATGTATTATCCAATTTAATCCTCACAACAATTCTATGATTATTAAGCTTAAAAAGATTGTCATTTCTTTTCCATGAGAAAAACAGTGGAAAATTTTGGTTGAAAATGCTGATCTTTGAAGAGCTACCAAGCCCCCTCAGTTTTACCAATATGATGGAGAATAGCCAAGCCAAAGACACCAGATGAGGTAAATTACCTTTATACACAGCTGTTTTTCTGGGCAAGCATGCACACTCTCACATCAACAGAATTATCCCCATGATATGCTGATTATAACCATTTTTACAGAAAGTATTCCACCAATACTCTACAACAAAAATGATAGTCATCCTGGAGGTTACTAAGGAAGAACAGATTCAATCTACCTCTGAGGTCTTGCAGTTCCAGACCTTTTAAAGCCAAGTCTCCTCATTCTTGACTTCCAATGACACTTCTAATGATAAAAGAGTCATTAACAGGCACAATGGCAAGCAACATGTAAAGAGAGAAAGCTCTCATCTCACCTAAAGTAGTTTGTCTTTTTGAAAATGCCGAACTAATCAAAACTGTATCTAACCCTCGTTTCCTAAAACCCTTAAAGTCTTCCTCTCTGGTCTAAGTAAACAACAAGAAAATAATCCTGCTCCTAAATATTCCTTGGAAGGCTGAGTCACTTGGGACAACGGCCTAAATAGATGATCCCTGGAGGCACCAGGGATCCCACAGACACATACACATGCTTATGACATTTCTGAGAAAATCAAAATTTGAGAATTTGACTCCTATTGCACTTTTTATGATGGAATTTTCAATACTGGATTTGACAATTGATTAACCCCTAGAAGGATGACTCACATTTTCAGAAATAAATGCTTTGTTACAAGACACTGCTGATAGGGCAGGCAATGACTGTATTTTTAAAAACGAGTTTGAAATAAAATCACAAGTGATTAGGATGCCTAGAAAAACCTGCCAACTTTATGGCATTATAAAAATCTTTTGTTTCTCTTGCATTATGCTTTTAAATCTCAGAATATTGAGACTTAAACAAGTCCTCATAATTTTAGCCTATCAGGTAAAATTTACAAGGCATTGAAGCGTGCATCAATCTTTTAAAATTTTTATTTACGAAAAACTCTTAGACATTCAGCAATCAATAAAAGCAGAGCCAATTATCTTTTTATCTCCTTGCATATTCAGGAAATGAGTCAGCAAGCACAGCAGTGAGAAGCTGTTCTGGTTTTTTTACGAGTTAACAATGCAAGCCTTAGTATGTACAAAAGAGCTGTGGTGGTTTGAGCTGCCAAACTCCCATTAAGAACGTAGCATACAAACACATTCAACAATTCATATTGTATAGGATCTTACCATTTATCAGGCATTTTCATTTCCATTACTATATTGAATCCTCACAGAACACCTAAGACAGGTATTTCTATCTTAGGAATTCAAGCTACAGAAAGATTAAATGTCTTGATAAAAGACACACAGAGGTCAGAGGCAGACTCCTGATTCCATGTCCAAAGTGCTTTCTATTTTACTATTTCATAGCCGAATCCAAAAAGCTGCTATTGAATTTTGCCCTATCATGTTCAAGAATATTCTCACAAATGGTTAGCATGAATGCAGGCTACTTACAAACACTCTTAGCTTTCTTGTCAGTCATATACTTTGGGCTAATCATTATTTGGTAAGATATAATTAATCTTCCAATCAAATTATGAAGAATTAGACTTTCTACACTTTGGTGGACATTTTAAAAACATAAACTTTAGGCAACTACACTAAAGATTGATTCGTTCTCTGAAATATCAGTAACCTCAAATGCATGAAGCCATTTCTCAATTACTCACACTCAGATCATTATGGTATTTTTTTCAATCATAAAATTATTTCTTCATTGTCTGAGTACACTTCAGATTACATCACCCTAATCAGAGGATACAAACAAATATGAATATTGGCTTTTAAAAGTAAATATAATTAGGATAAAAGGCATAATAAATATGTCATCTATGTACAAATAACTTTTTTTAAAGAGTTTATTTATTTATTTATTTCTCTCCCCTAAACCCCCCACCCCCATTGTCTGTTCTCTGTGTCTATTTGCTGCATCTTCTTTGTCCACTTCTGTTGTTGTCAGCGGCACAGGAATCTGTGTTTCTTTTTGTTGCATCATCTTGTTGTGTCACTTCTCCGTGTGTATAGCACCATTCCTGGGCAGGCTGCACTTTCTTTTGTGCTGGGTGGCTCTCCTTATGGAGTGCACTCCTAGTGCGTGGGGCTGCCCTGCGCAGGATCACCCCTGCATGGCACAGCACTTCTTGTGCACATCAGCACTGTGTGTGGGCCAGCTCCACACGGGTCAAGGAGGCCCGGGGTTTGAACTGCGGACCTCCCATGTGGTAGACAGATGCCCTAACCACTGAGCCAAGTCCGCCTCCCTATGTACAAATAACTTTTTGATTTTGCATCTTTCTTCCAACTGAATGGATAATCACAAATTGTGGATAGAAATAAGTTATGAAAATAAAGCTCGGGTATAGAAAGCACTCCATTTCATCCAATAATAATTGCTAAGAGACATTATTCACTATTATATCTAGAGTGCCTAGCCCAGTGCCTTACATGTGATAAGTGTTCACTAAATATTGAATCAGTCAATTAATAATGAAAGATTATTTAAAACTAGACCAAGGCATAAAAAACCCTCTACAAGCACAAGGAAATAAAAGTATTCTTCCCTGTTATATATTGGCCCACCAGGAAAAAAAAAGTTCTTATAGACTCAAAATAAAATAGGGTTTGTGACTGTCATTGGCTTGCATGTCAGGAGAAGGAACAAAAACTAAAGCCTGACAAGTGCTTGAAGCTAGTCCCTGGGAATCCCACTTCTGACGTTACTCTAAGTATTGCCCAGCCTTCTGAAAACTCTCTGACCTCCAGAACTTCAGCCTGATTCAGGTTACTACAGCTGAAGCAGAGCCACATTCTGGCTCTGGGCAGAAAGTTTACTGTTCTTGTTATCTATGGGAACTTGTGTTTCTTTGGTGATGGAACCAAGAATTGCTGCCCAGTCTAACTTCACAGACATGTTCCTAGCATCTTTTTGATAACTTTCAACTTTGAAATAATTTTTAGAATTACAGGAAGATTGCAAAAAGAAGACAAAGAATCACTGTTTACACAACGTGTCCAGACAAAAATATATGATAAGGTTTTAAATATATTAATATATAAAATAAATTTATATATATTACATATATTAAAATATTTTTTCTGAGTTCTATGAGAGTAAGTTATAGATGTGATACTTCTTTTTAATTAAAATTTTTTAAAAGAAGCTTTAGATTACATAAATGTTAATAAAAAATATAGGGGCGGTGGACTTGGCCCAGTGGTTAGGGTGTCTGTCTACCACATGGGAAGTCCGTGGTTCAAACCCAGGGCCTCCTGGCGCATGTGATGAGCTGGCCCATGCGCAGTGCTGATGCGTGCAAGGAGTGCCGTGACACACAGGGGTGTCCCCCGCATAGGGGAGCCCCACATGCAAGGAGTGCCTCCCATAAGGAGAGTCGCCCAGTGTGGAAGAAAGTGCAGCCTGCCCAGGAATGGCGCTGCACACACGGAGAAGTGACACAACAAGATGATGCAACAAAAAGAAACACAGATTCCTGTGCCACTGACAACGACAGAAGCAGACAAAGAAGACATAGCAAATAGACACAAAGAACAGACAACCGGGGCGGAGTGGGGGGAGATAAATAAATAATCTATAAAGAAAAATAAATAAAAAATATAGGGAATTCCCATATACCCCACCCCTCCCCACACATACTTTCCCAATGTAGGACTTCTTTGCCCTAAATATTTCAGTCCATATTTACAAAGAATAAGGGCATTCTATTACAAAACTTCAGTACAACTTTCAAAATCATGAAATTAACATTGACACAATACTATTATCCACTCTTATAGACTATCATCTAATCTACCAGGTGTTATTCAAATTTTGTCAATTGTCTCCATAAAAAAAAAATGTTTTAAAATTCATCCTGGAATCATGCACGGCATTTAGGCATATGTTTAGCCTTTTTAAATTTGGAACACATCTTTAGTTTTTAATTTTCCATTATTTTGATAATTTGGGAAGATACAAGCCACTTATTTTGTAGCATGTTCCCCATTTGGGCCTCAGATTAGACTGACTCCTCTCAGGTATACAACAGAAGTGCACCTGATGTCACTTTGCTCCATTACTGGTGATGTATGTTGAATTTGATCACTTAATTAAGGAAGCATCTGCCAGGTCTCCCCAGTGTAAAATTACTAATTTATCCCCCTGCATTTTAGGTGAGATGTTTTGAGATTGGGTAATTATTCTTTTCCTCAACTAACTTTCATCCTTTAGTTTGTGTATCAATTAATGATCTTGACCAAACAGATTATTACTACAGGGTGCAAAACAATTCCACTAATTCTATTATCTCTTCAACATTTATAACTTGGTATTCTCTAAAGGGAAAGTATTGCCTCCTTCTTCCACTGTGTATATACACATCTTAATAGATTCTAGTTTATACTTCCTACATTTTCTTTTTCAAAAATAAGCATGTATTGTATATTTTCCCTTCTTTCTTAACCAAACCTTAGTGTATTATAGATGCTCTATTTTACTTTGTTTCTGGAAATCACTCTATATATGTTCATAGAGATCTTCACCATTGTTTTATTACAGCTGCAGGGTATTCTACATATCATAGTTTATTGAACTACTCTTCTATGCATGGTCATTTAAGATGTGCCAATATATTAAATTACAGAAATTACTAAAATGAATATCCTTGTGCAAATGTAGTTTACATTGTTAGACGTATGCCTTGGGTAAATTCCTAGAAGGTGTATTGCCCGTCAAAATGTAAATATGTATATAGTTTTCTTAGATATTGTCAAACTCCCTTCCATAAGGGTTATACCAATTTGTATTCCACCCAGCAACATATGAGAGTACCTGGTCTCCTACATACTCACCAACTGTCTCGATTAAGTAAGGAGTTTGTCTCTTTTGTTGTTAAAAAACAACAGGATTATGATTTATTAATGAAAGCAGCTCTTTTTCTATCCTCTAATATATTAATTTCTGCTTTTACTCTTATTATTTCCCTCCTTTCATTCTTACTTCATCTACATTTTTGTTCACTTCTAACTTTTTGAGTTGAGATTTAAAGCATGTACTTTCATTCTTTCATTTTTATTGATATGAACTTCTCTCAGGATAATGAGGAGTAGCGTTTTTCGTGTATAACATACAGAGGCAAGAGGAGGGCGTTTTTGTGGCCTATTTCTCTCTCAATTCTGCAGAATGCTCAATTTTCCCTTATCACTTCCTCTTTCTCTTCAGTGTCATGGTTCACAAAAGCAAGTCAGTCTGATACCCCTGATCCCACTCATTTTCAATCCCTTTCTGTATAGCTGGCGTTATGAACTACCAAGTCCCAGACCTGTGTTCTGTATTGTATTGTACTACATCTTCCATAAGAAATTACAAAAAACTTGACTTAAAACAACAGAAAGTTATTACTTTGCAATTTTGGAGGTCAGAAGTCTGAAATTGGAAGTCACTAGACTAAAAACAAGCTGTCAGTAGGACTGCATTCCCTCTGGAGGCTCTAGAGGAGAATCTTCCCTTGTCTTTTCCAGCTTCTAGACACTTTTGGCAATCCTTGGCTCATGCATGGCTCCCTTCCTCTATCTTCAAAGCCAGCAAAGTCACACTGATGCTGATCAATGTGGGGGTTTTCGGCTCAATGCACATAAGTGACCAATTCCTTGAACATCAGAGTTTCAAAGGGAGAAAATTTATTTCCAAGTGCAAAGCAAGGAAAACAGATCATCTATCAACCTAAACTCTGTCTCCTTGAACTGCAGTAATTTTGAGTTTTATGGTATTCGAAGAAAGACAGGTTTATGATTATGAGTATAATGGTTTGAGATAATGAAGTTGGAGAAAGTCTAATTATTGAGTATTCCCAGATTGATTACATGACTAATCACAGAATGCATGTAAGAAAATGGTGGCCTTAATATGACGATGGGTATGCTTTTTTGTATCGTAATAAGGTTTAAGCTATTGTGAGTGTCAGATGGGCCAGTTTTGGTTAGAAGTAGCTTTGTCTAGTAAGATAGTTTAGAAATTGGGGTTGGTTAGCTCTGGGCTGACTCAAGGTCCTTCATTAATAAATATTAAGGGGCTGTCTAGTGACCACAATACTTCAAAGCTGTAAAACAGGAAAAAGGGGTACAAAAAGGGGTCAGTCACAAGTTATCAGGGGCTTTTACAATCACTGGGTAACTGTTATATAGTTAATATATGTATAAATATTATATAATTATACAATCATTACCAAAGATCAAGGCATCTTGAACAGTGAGTTTCAGTAGTTTTAGGTATTTGCTTTTGACTGTTCTACAACATACTAGAATCATTTGACAATATTCATTTGTTAACTCTTAACTCTTGGTTACAACATCTAATATCTTCTTTTGCCCTCACATCTCTCTATCTAACTGCAGCCAGTACAAGTTCTTCACTTTTGAGAATGTTTGTGATTACATTGAGCCCACCAGGAAAATCCAGGATACCCTTCCTATGTCCAGTTCCTTATCACATTAGCAAAATCCCTTTCGCCATGGGAGGCAACATATTCACAGGTTCCCAGGGATTAGGACAAAGACATCTTTAGGGGCTATTATTCTTCTTAACACATATCTTTTATCACAGAGTGTTGAACTTTCTCCTTCAGGGATGATTTTTATCTGTGTTTCATCTAAGTTCTCTCTGCTTTCCTCCTTTGGATGGAGTCCCTTGAAGCTCTCACTCCTTGCTCTCCACAACCATAGATTTGAAGGACCAATGAGCCTCTTTTGTAATTTCGCTTTCATTTTCCTCAGATGTTATTTGAAGTTCAGTTTGTACCATGGTTGAACTCTACTAATATAACCTGAAATCATGACTCATGTGCAGTTTTATTTGTACTCCTTTTGATTTTATGCTTTGGAGGGATTATACAGAGACATTTGTATTTAGCTGACTGGAAAGTTACAGATATAATGACTTTAATGTATGAATTAGGATGTTTCTAAAGCTTCTCCGAGGTTTTTGATATCGTTATAAATGGAAATAACACATATTATCTCTGATCACCCAAGATGGCAGTGAAAAATAAAGACCCAGAAGCATTTTGAAAAATGAAAGCAGAGAGGATGTGGCACAAGCAGTTGGGCACCCACTTCCCACACGAGAGGTCCCAGGTTCAGTTCCTGATGCCTCCTAAAGAAGATGAGCAAGACAGGGAGCTGACATGAAGGCTGGCACAGCAAGCTACTGCAATGAGGTGACACAACAAGATGACTCAATGAGCTGATGCAATGAGATGATGCAACAAGATGATGTAACGAGACACAACAAGCAGGGAAAGGATGTGGCTCAAGCAACTGGCCACCTCCTGGGTTCAGTTCCTGGTGCCTCCTAAAAGAAGACAGCAGACACAGAAAGCACACAATAAAAGACTCAGAGAATAGGCAGCAAGTACGAAACAAGGAGTGGGGAGAGAAATAAATAAATAAATCTTTTTTTTGTTTAAATGGAAGGTATAACTTGTGACATAATGCTTAGCCAGTAAATACAAGTTATAGGTAAATAGCAGTATAAAGTATTGGGTGGCGGATTTGGCCCAGTGGTTAGGGCATCTGTCTACCACATGGGAGGTCTGCCGTTCAAATCCCAGGCCTCTTTGACCCGTGTGGAGCTGGCCCATGTGCAGTGCTGATGCGAGCAAGGAGTGCCGTGCCATGCAGGGGTGTCCCAGCGTGGGGGAGCCCCATGTGCAAGGAGTGCACCCCATAAGGAAAGCCACCCAGTGTGAAAGAAAGTACAGCCTGCCCAGGAATGGTGCCACACACACGGAGAACTGACACAAGATGATGCAACAAAAAAAGAAACACAGATTCCCATGCAGTTGACAACAACAGAAGTGGACAAAGAAGACGCAGCAAATAGACACAGAGAACAGACAACCGGGGTGGGGGGCGGAAGGGGAGAGAAATAAATAAATCGCTGAAAAAAAGTATAAACTATTGAATTTGATGGTGGAGTACTTCCTTATTGTGAATAAGTTCACTGTATGTTATATGTGAAATAAGTAAAAGTAATTATAAAACTGTTTTAGTGAATGGACTACAGCTGATATAAAAATTGTGTTTTGTGAGTGAAATATGTAATAGAGGTATTCTAGATTTTAGGGAGCTGTCAATGTCTCAAAATAAAGAAGAGTGAAGTTAAGTACACCAAAATGGTCACTTTGGATGGATTTTACATGGCATAGGGCTGTATAAAACAGTGATCCATGTGGTGGATGATTGCCTGTGGTGAATGATTGCCTATGGTTAATAGTACAAATATGAAAGCATTCTCTCATGAACTACAACAAATATAGAACTCTAATACATGGTGCTAATAATAGGGGGATGTGTGGAAAAAATGCACCAAGTGTACACTATGGACCATAGTTAGTGGTAATAGCGTGTATTGGTTAACCAAAGGGGTGCTGATGCAAAGTACCAGAAACATGTTGTTGTTGTTTTTCTTTTTACTCAGTGCATTTTACTCCAGACATCATATCTGTATTTCAATTTAAAAATTACAAGAATTCAAAAAGACAAAAAAAAAAAAAGTCAAAACAGTGAAGAAAAGAAAAATAATCATTAATGCAGATTGTTAGAAAATCAGATCAGGAATTTAAAATAACTATGGTTATTAAGCTTGGATTTCTAATGAAAAAGAGTACAATACACAAGAAAAGATTGATAATGTAAACAGGGACCTGGATACATGAAACATATACCAATTACTATTTTACACAAACTATGTTTACTAACTTGTTTTCAGTATGAATCAAATCTGACATATTATATAGATAATTTATGTTTTATTTTTAATTTTATACTTTGCCTTCTTTTTCATCTAAAATAAACAGGAAAATTCAGTGTCCTAGCTTTCTTTTTTGTTGTTGTTGTTGTTATCAACTCTTTTTTTAAATTGTCTTTTTTTTTTTCATTTTTATTGTATTTTTTTGAAGATACATAGATCACAAAAAAAAAATTACATTAAAACATATAACAGGTTCCCACATACCCCACACCCCAAAAGTATTTGGGGTAAAAGCTTACAGTTACAAGGCCCTAAAGAGCCCAAATCAGGGTACCATAAGAGGTACTTTCTCACCAAAGTCAGCTGCCACGTGTTGAAGCTAGTTGGCGGGTGATCTCTGTGAGGGTCCAGCTTTCCTCTCTCTCGGGTACAGGCTGGCATAAGGCTTATTTCTTTTGCGGCTTTATCAGCTGCCCAGCTACAGAGTATGAGGAGAATGGCTCATCTCTCTCCAGGCTTTAGCTGTTTGAGCCTTCTCTTCTCTGACATCTATAGAGCTCTCTCTCTTCCCATATATCTTCTCCTTTGTGTGTCCAGTTATGTCAGCCCACCAAGAAGGCAGGACTCAACCCTGAAACATGCCCTACTGACATGCTCAAATCAAAACCCTAATCTTAACAAGTAATTTAATCAAAGACATCTCAGGTGAGTCTAATACCATCAAAGGGAATCACACCCAGAGGAACAGGCCAGGTAACAAACATAATCTTTCTTTTTTGGAATTCATAAATAATATCAAACTGCTACATAGTGCCATCATGTACTTTCATAATTTGTAACAAATGTTCCACAACAATGCAAGATGTTGAACAGGTGTTGTACGGGAATTCTGCATATTATGCATGAATTTTTTGTAAGCTCAAACTTTCTCTAATAAAAATATATTTTAAAAGGAGTAAAAAAAAATGGAAGGTATAAACTTTTGCAATCAAGAAGTAACTACAATATGCCACAGGCTGTAAACAAACATCCACTGTAAGAAAAGGCCTCCTAATTAATTACATTTGTCATATTTAACACCTATTCCCTACAACTAGCTTTTATATTCTGCTGCTATAATCAATAGTGTTTTGTTCCTGGAAAATAATACTTTTTATAGCTAGTAAAATAAGAACAGAAAGCTTTAAAATCTTTCAATATCTATGCCTAAATATCTCACTTCCTATGTTCTGATCTCTTTATATACAAACACATGCCATGTTCTCTCTTGATCACTTTCTAGATACTCTTTTTTAGAAAGGAGGTTTCATTATTTTATCTCTTAAGGAGAGAAATGGTCAGCAAGCCAAATTTCATTGGGCAAAAGAACACACTGTATAAGAAAGTTAAAGAATTTTAGGCAAGTTGGCTTTTGTAGTTTTTTTTAATTATTATTTTCAAAGTATTTTGTTAAAGAAAATCAAATCAAACAAAGAGTACAACATAAAAAGCTGTTCTCTAATATCCAACTTTAAAATCTTCATTCCACTGTCCTGCACTAAAAACAAGTCTCATGACTAATTTTGTATTCATTTTTCTAGGCACAGTTCATTCAACTACAATCATTTACACACATATTCCTTTACAGAACACAAATGAGAGCAAATCATCCTGCTGAATCTTGTTTTTTTTTTTAACTTATCTATGTACCTTGTGATCTTATCAGCATATATAAATATTCTACATTTATTTTCACAGATGCATGGTATTATACTATATGAATATTCTGTGATTTATTTAAGCACTCCTTTATTGATGGATTATGAAATTAGATTTTTAATTTGTATTAATTTGACTTGTGTTGTTACACATACTTGTTTACTCAAGTCAACTGTTTTCATTTCAAGAAGTAATAGTAAAGATTTAACTGTATAACATGAAATCTGGTTAGCAGATAAATGATAAATAAGGAGGTTTCAGTTTCAACACAAAAAGAGTTTAGAAGTTAGCATTCCCATCTTAAACACACACACACAAAACACACTGAATAAACTGAAAATTAGTGGACCCATCAGAGAATTAAAATAAAGAACAAACCGCCACCCAGAAATCTGGATAGAGAGACAAATGGAGAGAATCTTAGCTGGGTGTCCCCACAACTTCCTGGATCTTACCTCTAGGTTTCCTACCCGATTCTCCTGGTGAAGAGCCAAAAAAAAAACACAACAAATAAACAAAAAAAACCTTCTTGTCTCTGGCAGAGGGAAGGAGGGAAAGTGACCATTTTTACATACACTGAAATAAATCTCCATACCAAAGGCTACCCACCAGATGTAAAAACTTTGTGAGAACTTTATCTCACCTAGGGGGGAGGGCATTTACATAATTCCAGTCCCCTCTAGCCTTCTTCTCTCACATAATAAGGACAAAACACTAAGACTTGTGATGGCCATAACCCAGGAACATAGGTCCACTAAAAGAACGGGATTTAATCATAAACTTACAGAATGCATCCCCTTACCCATTCCTTACTACTACGTCAATAAGTTTCCAGAAAAATAAAAGTAGGTTATAGTTGACAAAGCTGCAAGCACAGTCTTAAGAATGAGTTCTGAGGGAAATCCAAAGACACAGGAGATAAAAAGGACTCTGTAGGATATGAAGCCTTTGAAACCTACACCTAGAGCAAACTTTAAACAACTTTAACTTTTTTAAAAAGAAAGCATTAGGACCATTCTTCCCCATATCCTCCAGAAGAGTCCTGCCTAGGAGACACCTCGATTTAGTCTTTGTGAGACCCTAAGAAGAGAAGCCAAACATGCCCACACTAATAAATGGAGGTTATTTTAAACCTTAAAGTTTGTGGCAGTATGTTACATTGCAATAGAAAACTAATACACTGAAAAATAATCCAAAACCAGAATACTGAAAGAGTATGGCTATAATAGATATAAAATGGTTTTGATACATATTTAAACATGTGCCTCCTCAAAATAATCAAAAAGTGTCAGAGAAATAATCAAATAGCTTCAGAGAAGACTACATAGGGAAAATTATTAAAAGATAGGAAGATACTGCCAGCTTCCTTTACAGTTAAACTGACTGATATACAATTTCTTCAATAACAAATTTTGTGATTCTAATTAGCTATTGTTTTTAAAAGAAACCACAAGTGTAATGTGTGTATTTTGATGGTAGATGGAATTCTAGACAATGGCAAGGGAGTTAGGAGTATAGAAATTCAGTTGATAAAATTTGTTTAAGATTTATCTGGTTCTGAAGGAGGAAAGACTCAGTAACATTAAACTATTAGAAAACAAATATGCAGCTAATTTTCTATGTTTAAAACTTCAAGATACAAATAAACTGTTAAAACATTATCTGTAGCTTTGACACTAATAGAAAAAAGAGGAAACATCACTCTAATAGAAAATAGAGAAATTGAACAAAAATGAATCAAAGAAATGAATATACAGAAAAACTAAATAGGATAATAAGAAAGCCCTATATGTTAATAATCACTACAAATATACATGGGTTTAATTAGCCTATTAAATATAATCTATCATATTGCATGAGAAAGCAAGGTCCATCTCCAGGCTAATAAAGGGATGAAAGACTTAGTAGACATAATCTAGCCAAAAGAAAGCTGGAGCACAATATTTTTATTAGATGAAATACAATTTAGTGCCCCAAAAAAATGTTAATAGCAAAAAAGAAAGTTATCACTTAATGGTTAAGGGGGAAAATCATAAAGAAGTTATAATTGCTAATTTGCATACATTTAATAGTATCTTCTCAAAAAACATGCAGAATTACAAGAAGAAATCATTTTGAATTTTTGTTTGCTTCATCAGCTTCTGGCAGAAGAAACAAAAAGTTAATAAGTAGGTGATTTGAACACCATGTATACAAGCTTGATATATTAAATATATAGAGAAAACGATACCAAGAAATAGAGAATACACATTATTTATAAGAATACATGAAACCTTTTAAAAATTTGACTTTATTTTGTCAGATAAATTAACTAAATTTCAAAGATCCATTATATATTGTTTTATGGTGATAATGTAATTAAATGAGAGAAACAAAATATATAGTCATACACAAAACAAGAACCCTAATTTATGCTTTAAAAACTTAAGAATATTTAAAATGAAATAAAAAACTGAAAAGTGGAAGGAAAGGTTTCCTCAAACTACTATCTATCAAAGAACCCTTGTTCCAAAATCAATGACTCACTAAGCAAGCAGAGCTCTGGGTTGATAAAGATGTAGGTATAAAGTTGACATTTTACCTTGTGTTTTTTTCAAGGGCAGAGAAAGGAAATTCATGGCTAGGTCATTTGGAATTTTCCTCATCAGTATCATTTGTGCTAAGACATGATGATGACCACTCTTATTTTGTGTTATTCCATCTTGGTCACAGAGTAGCCTTATCTGAAGTTGTTCTGTGAAATTGTTTAGTTCAGCAGGAGAACGCCATGGCCTCGCTGACAGTAATGCTGGTTCCCAGCTGAAAACAGTGTTTGTTCTTTCCTACTCCTCCTCCCCTCTTTTCAGTTTTAGTTTACAACTAAGGTTAGGCTTCTCCTGGGTATGTTATTAACACTTAAAATTTCAAAGGTCATCAGGCACAGGTAATGGGGATTTTAGAATTGCCTGTTCATTGCCAATTTTTTCTATTTGGCCATTTAGTTTGTGTGTTTATTTTGATTTTTATTCTTAGGAGTCATTTTGTTCATTTGAATAGGAATGTGTTGTATTTGTTGCAAGTACTTTCTCTTAGTCTATGGGTTGTCATCGCATTATTTAAGAACGTGATTAAATGTTAGTTAACCACATAAAAGAAGATCTGAACAAATAAGTGTCTTCATTTCCAGGCTGCTATGACAAATATCACACAATGGGTTGACTTAAACAACAGAAAATTAATGCCTCACGGTTTCAGAGGCTGGAAGGCTGCCTTCCTCCCAGGGTCAATAGCATTCTGGTAGGCTGGCAGTCCTTGGGATTCCTTGGCATTTTTATTACATGGCAATCTTTTCTCCTTTCTCTTCCAGCTTCCTGGAGACATCTGGCTTCTCCCCATGGAATTCTCTCCAAAGTCCTCTAGTGTCAGGATTAAGACCCACCCTGATTCACTTAACAACAACTAAACTAAAAATAGCATCTTCAATCCCACAGGAATGGGGTTAAGAACATGTTTTGTTTTGTTTTTCTGAAATATATAATTCAATCTACCACAGAAAATATGATCTGTGGTATTTACTTACTGATAAGAAAACTCAATGTAGTAATGAAATAAAGTAAATTCTCCCCAAGTCAATCAACACCTTTAAAAAATTACAAATTCTGAATTAGCCATAATAGCCAGAATAATTCTGGAAAAATATATATATGTTGACCCTACCATATGTTAAGATTTATTGTCAAACTATAGATGCAGGGATAAATAAATACATCATCAAAACAGAATAAAAAGGAATAAAAAAGACCCAAGCATGTATGAGGAATTATATTTAAAAATAACTGAGGAAAGGGGATGATGAAATATTCAGTAAAAGACATTGGAAAATTCTTTTTTCCATGAGGAATATATGAAAACCATATCTAGTTTACATCAACCACCAAAGGGATTAAATATATGAGTAAAAAAAGAAAAATTGGAAATATGCTATATGTCAGAACTGAGAAAGATTCAATAAACCAGAATTTTTTAAAAAGCAGAAGATATAAAGGGAAGGTATGATAAATTGACTGCATGAAAATCTTAAACTTCTATACAACAAAAAAATCATGATAAAATAGAAAAGTAAGCCACAGAGTTAGAAAAGGTATTGTATTCTATGTATTTTTATTCTTTATATATTACTATCTGGAATGGAAGAAGAATTACTGTAATTCAATAAGGAAAAGACAAACAATCCAACAGAAAAATGAGCAAAGAATGGGAAATTCTCAGATGAGGAAACTCACATATCTACAAGTTGTGTGAAAAGATATTCATATTCAACCACACTAGTAACATGGGAATTGTGAAATAAACAACAGTGAGATAGCATTTTATACCTATTAGAATGATCGAAAAATAAAGGACTGACAATATAATATAGCCTGTGCATAAATTCAAAATTGTTTCCAAGTGTACCTAGTCTCTAGAAATCCAAATAAGTAATATAGGCCCTACAGTCTTTGAATGTTCAGAAAGGATGTAAGACTGAATGTGTATTCAAGGCTGCATCCAGACAGAATGTGGAGGATATGTTAAGTTCAAGCTCAGCTGAAATGTGGAGGATACGCTAATTCAAGCTCACCTGAAAAGTGGGGGATACTTTAATTGAAAACCTACCTAGTACTCAGACAAACACTTAACTAACAAGGAAAGTCATTTTCTTTCAAAAGGGCACCATTTAACTCCCAACCCTTATATCTTTTCTGTATAAAAGGGAACCCAAACTTCTATTTGGGGCTCAGTTTTTATTAGGACAGAAGTCCACCGAGTCTGGCTGGTTGAAATAAATCAATTTCCTTCCCAGACTTCTTGTGTCCTGGCCTTCGATACTGCATACACCCAACTTCTCTACAACAACAATGCTAAGAATTAGTGGGATATAGTAATATGAACTGTAATTAGTGTAATTTATACTTTAACTGCTTATTAAAGTGTAAATTGGTACAGAGATTTTGGAAAACAATTTGACATTATCTAGTAAAGCTGAAAGTACTCATATCTTATGACCCAGCTGTTTCACTTCTAGGTATTTTCTTTGGAGAAATCGTCCCACATAGACACAGAAAACAGACCCATGGGTGTATTACAGCATTTTTTGTGATAATGAATATTAAATCAATCCAATATCCATTAAGAAGGTGATGTGGACTATGGATTGGAGGCTCTTCATCTCTTTGTAGATAACCTAAGCTGTCTGTGACTTGTAGGTGTGGGATATAAGAGGCTGCAGTCCTGCCCTTGGTGACCATGGCAATGACTCAAGTCCCAGGAAACAGTTTAGCAATGTAAAGTCTATAAAATTTAAATTTTCAGGGAAAATGCAAACCAAATGTACTAAAAGCTTATCTAGAATGTATAAAGTCCATGCTAAAAGCTTACCTAGCATGTGGACAATACATGCTAATTAAAGCCTATGAGCACTGAAACAAAGAACAATTTAACCCTTCCTCTCTGTATAAAAGGAACTCAAAATTCTTGTTCAAGGGCTCCGGTTTGAAACAGAAATCTCCCCAGTCTGGCCGGCCATCAATAAATCATTTTTCCTTCTTAAAATCATTCCTGAGTCCTGGCCTTTCTATATGCAAATAATTGAAACTCTCTCAAATTCTACAACATTTTTGGGGACTCTCCCGAGATTGCAAATGAAGGCCAGAGATGATAGCATTTTGCTGCCCCTTCCAAATCCCCGAGGAAGCCAGAAGGACTCAGGTGAACCCCAAATCTGAGCACACCTGGATTAAATTTAATCCAGAAAAGATGTGGGCTCCACCAGAAACCTCCTGACAAAAATTGAGGGCAATGGAAGATCTGAAGAGAAAGATTCTGGGAACAAAAAAGAACTCCAAACATAGAAGAAGGTAAGTCTCCCCGGGTGAGCACAGTCTGGAGAACACTAGCTTTAATTGCTAGGGAGGGAGGCTGATCACCTCCCAAGAGAACTCTAGTAGCCCCAGAAAATTGGGGGTAAACCATTCTCTCTAGGTCTGGAAAAAGGAGAAAAACCGGGAAAAAGCCTGGTGTTTTGGGTTTGTCTAACTGCATGTTGGAATCTGGTACTGGTCTTATATCCACTGAAGGAGTGGAGGCTTGATTATAATAGGAAGGGATGTTTATAGGTTCGAGTCCTAATGTCCTGGAAATTGGTCTGGATTTTAAAGAACTTGGTTACAGGAAAATGGATCAGCTTTTCTAGTGAAGCTTGGTCTGGGTGTAAAGTTAAACAGTGAAAAAGGTCTAGCTGGAATCTTTTGTTATGGTGCTGAATTGCGAATGAATTGTCTTTATACCAGATGTTAATGTTAAGTGTTCTCTCTAAGGTTTGTGATGGCTGCAGGGGCAGCCATGCTGAAAAAATATATTTATAAAGAACTTGTGGGTCAGATTAGTGACCTTTGTGCTTCTGTCTGTGTCAGCTCAATGCTAGTGTTGGAGTTGTGTGGTTATGTAAAAGTGGTGGAATTTAGTTGAGCTAGAACCCTCTCTTGCCATTGGCAAGGGGGTGAATTGATTGTGGGGCAAAACTGTGGAGTCTAGATGTTTGCACATGCTCTGCTGTTTCGTCTCTGGTCCTCCCCTTTGCCAGGGCTTAGTGGCCATCTGTGTCCATGCCACACACCTGGGCTTGTTGGGGCTGCCCTTTTAGGGTAGCTGGGTCCCCGGGAGGGGTGCCGAATTTGAGTAGGTTCTGTCTGCTCATTTTGGCAGAAAGCTGGAAAGGGGGAAGCGGCTTGCCCCTTTACAATGAGTCTGCACCTTCTATTCATAAGCTGCACTCCTATTTGTTCGCTGTGCACCCTACTGCCTGGAACAGGGAAGGTGAAGGGGATGAAAGGCAGGATCAAAATAAATGCAGTAACGTTCCCTCCCTAGGGTGCGAAAGCCCAAAATACATTTGCATTCTGCCCAGGTTCTTTACTTTTCCAAGTCTCTCTCTGTAAGACTGAAGAAATACTTTAAAATGTTTTAGAACTGTAAACTTGTTTGAAGAAAGGAGGCTATGGCTTGAAACAATAGACCACTAATCACTTGATAGCCTTTTCAATGGTCTGGCTGGGAACTTCAGGGTTGTGAGATGACAGAGGGAAAAGAAAAAAAAAAGAATGAAATGCTACTTTGAAATCTATGTTTGGCTTTTGTCAGTTGCTGGTGCCTAAGAATTCACAGTAAAAAAAAGTAAAAATGTAGTTTAAAATGAATCTTTAAATGCCAATACTCTCTTGCTGGTAAATTAAATGCATAACTTGCAGATGAGAATTTGTTCCATTATTAAGAAAAGGCAGGACTTCACAGAACTGTTACTAATAAAATTCTTGTAGCTTAATTAATAAAAGTATCCAATTTTTCCTTAAGGTTAAAAAATTAATAAAAACTGTAACTAAGAGTTAAGATCATTTATAGATGCATTTATGTTATAAAACAGCGGAAAGATAATAATTGAAATTATAACTGGGTGAATTTAGCCTGAAACAATTATTGTAAGTGTAAATTCTAAACCAACCTTACCTTCATTTATGGTTACTTCAAGCCTAGCCTCACCTCTTCCCTTGCCTTTGCCTATGGTTATTTCATAACAGCTTCTGCCCCTATAGTCCAGGGAAAGGAGAACTTGAGGACATCCCTGTCTCCTGTCCTACTGGTATTAGTAACCCTGCTTTCTCTCATAAATTCAAGTGTAAACTAAGTTGCTGCCTGGTGGAATTCTTAGCTCTTGGGGTTAAACGACCACTAGAATTTTATTATCTCCCAAGGACTGGGGAAAAAAAGGAAGTCTCCTGCCTTGACTGTCAGTGTTCCTAAAAGTGGCAATTCATGAGAGAAACCAGTCTCCCTGAGGCTTCAAACAGCCTCGATAAATATACATAGAATTAATCTTGTTGCTTATCAAAATTCTGCTAAATTCAAAGTAAAATATAAGGTCTTGAAACAAAAGAAAATGGTGCTGAGGCATTGGGAACATTTTGGTTTACAAGCCATTAGTTAAGAAACAAAATTCTTGTGCAAAACTGCACAGTCATAGTGCAAATTAAGGAAAAGTTTCAGGAGTTTTTGAAATGTTTTGCAGTCACACTTATTTTGTAAAAAAATGGAAGTTTTAAGTAACTGAAGTTATGTTTTTATGTCAAACTATTCATGTCTGCCTATTTGCTCAAATTGTTGAGGTTAAATATGCAGTTATTAAGTAATATATTTTTCTAGAGCCCAAATTAAGCTAAACAGTATATAAAATGAGGCAAATTATAAGTAACACCAATGAATTGTGTTTCTGCGTCTAACTATATTTGTGTCTGCCCATTTGCTCAGTGTATGTCTTCATATATCAGGATGATAGTATCAAATTAACAAGTGAGAATTCTTAAAAGAGCTCTATTCAAATTGTTAAAAATTAAGTATGCAGTTATATATGTGAATAATATTCCTGGAGTCCAAATTAGACTAAGCAGGGTGGAAAGGTCATATAGAAATCTGATTATAGGAACTATTGGGAAAGGCCATTCTCTTTGCAAGAGCTTTGAGGGCAAGACTAGGTGTAGCCTATCTAATAGGCTGAGGAATTAAGAATCAGTTTGCCCTGTAATTTCCCAGTTTAAACCTTTTGACAGCCATGCAATAAGGGTAATTAGTGGTTCTGTTGACAAATTTCAGTAAGTAAAGTCCATAAAAACTATGGAGAAATCTTTCCTGGATTATGATTAAACAAATTAGGTGATTGTGTAATGTGTTTTGAAACCTGGTAGTCAGTATGCTTTTAAAAATTATTCATTTTCATAACTTAAACAAAGAAAAAAAGCTTTAGCTTCCTGTAAAGAAAAAAAAGAGACCATTCCTTGCATAAACTATAATGGTTTCACTTTTATTTAGCTTGGGTGTAATCTCCCTTAGTTTATAAAATACCCATTAAATAAATTAACATTATATATGCATTATATATATACTGTTCCCATCAGCTTTTAATTTATTTTATTTTTTTAAAGATTTATTTAATTTTGGTCTTTATTTTTTTAATATTACATTAAAAAAATATGAGGTCTCCATATACTCTCCACGCCACTCCTCCCCCCATAACAACAATCTCCTCCATCATCATGAGACATTCATTGCATTTGGTGAATACATCTCTGAGCACCGCTGCACCTCATGGTCAATGGTCCACATCATAGCCCTCACTCTCCCACATTCCACTCAGTAGGCCATAGGAAGACATACAATGTCCAGTAACTGTCCCTGCAGCACCACCCAGGACAACTCCAAGTTCCAAAAATGCCCCCACATCTCATCTCTTCCTCCCATTCCCTACCCCCAGCCATCTTTATAAGCACCTAACCTTGTCTACCTCTGTAATCCAATGTCCTCTTTTAAAAATGGGTATTCCAAAATTTTAATTAAGTATGTTTCTTTCAGAATGAACATCTTATTAGCCATATGAAAACTTCATCCAGCTTCGTAAAAAATGCCAGATCCAACTTCCTCCAGTTAAAATAAGAGTTTTACACCTTGTTAAGCAATGACTACAGCCCATGGCCATCAGAAAGCAGTTACAGAAAAAAAAGATTATCTCCCTTCAACACCCCTTTAATATTAAAGGTATAAACTCTTTAAGGGTAAAATAAAATTAATAGATGGATCTAGAGCCTGACTGGAAATTTTCATGAGCACCAGTGGCCCCAAGATAACTGCAGACCCTGCCCCAGGATTCTGCTGTCCAGAATGAAAATTTCTAAACTTTTAAAAACAGGATCCTGGATGCTACACTGAAAATTGATAAGAAAAGTAATCAATCAAAACAACAAACAGCCACCCACCTCAAAGCTCCAACAATAATTATGCCAAAGCTTTGCAAGTTAAACTTCAGCATAAGGGGGGATAATGATGTGGGCTATGGGTGGGAAGCTCTTCATCACTTTGTAGATAACCTAAGCTGTCTGTGACTTGTGGGTGTGGGACTGTAAGAGGTTGCAGGCCTGCCCTTGATGACCATGGCAATGACTCCAGTCCCAGGAAACAGTTTAGCAATGCAAAGTCTATAAAATTTAAATATTCAGGGAAAATGCAAACCAAATGTGCTAAAAGCTTATCTAGAATGTATAAAGTCCATGCTAAAAGCTTACCTAGGATGTGGGTGATATATGCTAATTCAAGCCTATTGAGCACTGAAACAAAGAACAATTTAACCCTTCCTCTCTGTATAAAAGGAACTCAAAATTCTTGTTCAGGGCTCGGGTTTGAAACAGAAAGCTCCCAAGTCTGGCCGGCCATCAGTAAATCATTTTTCCTTCTCAAAATCATTCCTTAGTCCTGGCCTTTCTATACACAAATAATTGAACCTCTCTCAAATTCTACAACAAAGGAGGTGGATAAATAAATTGTTGGACATTCATGCGACAGAATAAGACACAGCAATTAAAAGGAAGGATCAGATCTACAGGCCATAATATGTAGAGTTCTCAAAATATAATATTGAGTAAAAAGAACAAGGTTCTTAATACTACATATTCTATTATGCTATTTGTTAAGAACACATAAAATTTATATGTGTGTGTAATTTATAGTCACTATATATATATACATACATTATATAAATACATGATATGGCTAGCATTATATTCATTACAGTTTAGAATTTAAAAGGAGAAGAATAAAAGAGGGATCAGATAGTTTGTGGGATGTGACTGGGGAGAGAAATATGGAGGAATTCAACTTAATCTATAATCTTTTGGGTTGTTTTTGTTTTTTGTTTTTCAAAAAAAGGACTGATACGACCATGAAAATATTCACTTTGGAGTACCAACTAATAATGATAATGGTAATCATGGTAATATCTCACAGTTATTAACCATTTATTATGTAATAGGTCCTGTTCTCATCATTTCATGTATATTACCTCATCGAATCTTCACAATAGCCCTATAAAGTGACTGCTTTTATCGCACCTATTTTACATTAAAGAAAGTGAGGCACAGAAAGGTTAAGTACCTTGCTAAAGATCATATAGACAGTCCATGACAGAGCCAAAACTTGAATCTAGATAACCTAGTTAAAGTGTCTCTAAGTGTATGGTCTTAACTGCAGTGTTAGCCACATACAAGAGTATTTGTTTTATAAGCCCTTGTTCCGATCTGTACTTGTCCTTAATAACTCTTTCCTACTAAAAAACAGGTGTGTGTATATAAATAGTAAAATTAAGTTGTAAATTCTGGTGAGGGAAATTGTTTGGAAGGAAGCTAAAAGATATATGTGGGCAAAGGGCTTATTCCAGATGGAATTTTAGACAAGAATGTGGAAAGAACTAGAGGTAGCCCCTCCTTGGTGCATTATTTTCATTTGCTTCTCCCAAGGTTATAATGGTTCTGGATTACAAGCTCAGTATGTATCTTATAGACCCAGGTGTTATAACTCAGAGTCTTATCTACTTAGTATCAATCTGCAGACACCAGACTGTCAGAAGCAGAACTAGAAACTAGTCAATAACATTGACCTTCAAGAGTAGAGGAAGAGAGAATGCAGAAACCCTAGTGGTGACTTCATATGAACAATAGGATGTAGCAACTTTAAAGTGTCAAAAATCTGTGACGAAATTCCCCGTTCTGGGCCAAATGCTCCTATGATACTGTAGCAGAATCAGCAGCTAAAGCAAAGCTTCAGTGGGGATCTTGGGACTGGTGCTTGGAAGGGGAACAGGAAGTGATGACAATATTGGTAAAGTTCCAGGTCCCCACTCTTTCCCACACAAATGTTACCCTCTTCATGGCTTTGTATGGCCATCAGGTACCTAATGAATATTAGCAACAGTGGAGGCTGAGACTAAAGATGACATGTGAATCAAAACAAAACAGTAGAAGAAAGAAAAATAATAAAAGGAGCAAAATTCTGAGCCATTATGTTTCTAACACAAAGTAATTGGAAATCTAGGCACAAGTTTGGGAGACAGTAAAATTCAGCCACCTGTTACATTTTACCCTATTTTATGGACTCTGACTTGAGTCTTTGCATCATGCCTGTATTCCAGTTCTGCTCTGACCTTCTAGAGACTTTCCAAGACCATGGCCCTGGGACAGAAAAAATACATTACTATCTGGGTCAAAAGTAATCTGCCCAATGTTTTAGGAAGCCTAATACTACCTTTTCTACTCTGTTCTGAGGTGTTCTGTGGTTCCTGAACCACAAAACCTTATTCCAGTTATTTTCCAATGTCTCACTGTCACATTAACTTTAACTGAAATCCATTGACTTGCTGGGTATCATGGTTCACAGTAATCATATTTGGGTTTCTAGAACTCATCTAGTCTTAATCCCTTTATAATTATACAAAGTCATGACAGATATTATCTTGTTAAAGGAATATTTCTGTATGTCAGAATAGAAAGCATAATAAAATAAGGGTTAAATGAACAAGCACTGAAGTAGACTGAGTTCAAATCCTAATTCTGTTACTCTTCAGATGCATAATCTTGGCCAATATATTAACTTCTTTGTGCATTAGTGTCCTCGTTTGAAAAAAAAAAAAGGTGATAATTATCGTATACCCAATATATTGAATTGTTTTGACAATTAAATTAGATAATAAATGTGTGTGGGGAAGCAGATTTGGCTCAACGGATAGAGCGTCCCCCTACCACATGGGAGGTCCAAGGTTCAAACCCAAGGCCTCCTGACCCATGTGATGAGCTGGCCCACATGCAGTGCTAATGCACGCAAGGAGTGCCATGCCACACAGGGGTGTCCCCCACATAGGGGAGCCCCATGCACAAGGAGTATGCCCCATAAGGAGAGCTGCCCAGCATGAAAAAAGTGCAGCCTACCCAGGAGAGGCATGGCACACATGGAGAGCTGACGCAGCAAGATGATGCAACAAAAAAAAAGAGACAAAGATTCCCAGTGCCGCTGACAAGAATATAAATGGGCACAGAAGAACACACAGCAAATGGACACAAAGAGCAGACAACTGGTGGGGGGGGGGCAGGGAAGGAGAGAGAAATAAATAAAAAATAAATCTTTATAAAAATAAAATAAAATAAAAAAATGTGTGTGGCAGATGGCTGTTAATGTCCACTCCTTGGTCAATCTCTGTATTTACCTGTAGCAGCAGTTGACAGTTCCTGATATGCTGATAGTTCCATTCCTCTCACAAAATTCTGTCTGTGAGCTATTTCTTGTGCCATTACAGTTTAAGCAGTCCATCAACAGATAGGCCAAAAGTGTCAGGGATTTAATGCATCCAAGAACATTCTCTAGCCAATGAGGGATGTAAGAGCTGGATAAATACCTAGTTTCTCCAGTCCTTGGTGGGACAATTCTGAGGCATGTTCTATTTGGTTCTGTATAAAGTGCCCAGAGGAATTAAATTCCTATTTGTCCATAGTGCTAACTCACTTATTATATCACTATTTTATTGGCTTTTATTCTTTCTCTGTCTTATTTTCTCCACTCCAAGATGTTTGTTTCTGGAATTGTGGACCAAATAAACTGCAGGTCATATGATAAGGATATGTTTAACTTTATAAAAATCACCAAACTGTTTTCCAGTGTGATCATACCACTTTATCTTTACTTGGTCTGTTTAGACTTCCAGTTGTTCCATACACTTGCTGACAAGGCTTGGTATTATCAGTGTTTTAAATTTTATTCATTCTGGTTTTACTTCTAGTAAGGTGGAATAAAAACCTTAAAGTCTAACCCCCCCAGAGATAGCATCTATAAACTCAGAATGAAATAAAAACAACAAAATCAGTTGCCTAAGGGCTCTACAGAGTGAACAAAATAACAAAAGTTGGGGAGGACCTGAATACCAGAGGAAGAAACCACATGAGTTGAGTTTCCCAGATTTTCCTTCTTCGATCTGAGGACAGGTCAGGATGTGGTGTGGAGTAGCTAAAACTTGGATGGAAAATTCACCATTGTTCTGACCTGAAGAAACAGGGGGGAGGAACTTGGGACAACCATAGCCACCAGAGAGTACAGGGAGTACTGAATGGATGAGAATAAGAAAGAAGAAGCCCAAATTTTGGGTATGAACTCAGTTCATGTCTCTGACTGACTCCTGAGTAATGCATGTGGAAGGCAGTATAAAGGTAAGCTGCAACTACTACTTAAATAACGAGCTTGAGATTTGAACTGCCTCCCACCACAGGAGGCAATAAATCTGCAGTTTGAGTCTAACCAAGTTAATCGCCACCTGAAAGTAAAATATGAACCCTCTTCAGAGGAATAGAATAGTGTCCAGAGTCTCCACAACTTAAAATTATCAGTGTTAAAATCCATGATAAAATACAAAATTGTTCTACTAATGAAGAACCAGGAAAATGTAACCTGTTTTGAAGTGAAAACAACAAAGAAGCCAACACCAAGAAACTCAGATATCAGGTTTGTCAGACTAGGATTCTTAAGTAGCTATTTTCCCATAACTGAGAAACAAAGTACATTAATGAAAATTTTAACTGAATAAGCTTAAGAGCAGAATGAAAATGACAGAGGAAAAGAGACAGTGAACTTGAAGATATAGTGACAGAAATGATGCAACCTAAAAGACAGAAAGAAAAAATAATTTGAAAACAATGAGCAGAATCCTGAGTGAGACAATATTAAAAGGTCTAACTTGCAAAAAATTGGAGCTCCAGAAGAAGAGAAAGAATGAGGTTGTTAAAAATAGTGAAAGACATAAATTTGAAGATTTCATGTCAGCACACCCCAAGTGGAAAAAAATACAAATATGTAAGGAACATTATAGTCAAGTTGTTGAAAACCAAAGATGCTGGGAATTCTTTTTTTTTTATTTCAAAGTTTATTTCAAATTCAAAACATAAAATAACAGACAAAAAGTCAGCTTAACAAGTCATGGACACATTACTCCAAAGAAGTTCTGTTCAGGCACTTTTATTTCATCTAATCCTAAATACAAACTCAATTGTCCCTCCAGTGTTCAGAAAACTGAACAGATGAACAAAGATTGGTTAAATGACATGATCAAGGTTCCCTCATTTATGAAAAAGAGAAAAAAAGTTTAATTATATCTCATAAAACTAAACCACATCTTCTTTTTTTTTCAAAACTTCAGAGTAGATGTACTACCTTCTTTGCTGTGCTACAAAAATATTACAATATTATTGTTAACTATAGTCTATAAGTTACATTTCTGACCCAGCAGAAATAAAAGAGATCCTAAGAAGATGCTATGACCAACTGTATGACAACAAACTAGACAACATTGATGAAATGGACAAATTTCTAGAAACACATGAACAACCCACACTGACCCTAAAAGAAATAGAAGACCTCAATAAACCAATCACAAGTAAAGAAATCAAAACGGTCATCCAAAACCTCCCCAAAATGAAAAGGTCAGGACAAGATGGCTTCACAGGTGAATTCTACCAATCACTTAAAGGTACTGGGAATTCTTAAAAACAACCAGTAAAAAATGACACATTAGATACATAGGAACACCAATTCAAATGATCACAGCTTCTAGACTTCTCATCAGAGACCAATGGGTGTGTAGCTCTATTTCCATGTGGCTTAATTTGCATTTCTTTGATAACTAGTGATATTGAGCACATATTTACATCTTTATTACTTACTCATATATCTTCTTCTGTAATTCTTTCCCATTTTTATTTGTCTTATTTATTTATTGAGTAGTTTAAATATTCTGGATACAAGTCCTTTATCAGATGTATGTACAGAAAATACACTCTCCAATTCTGTGGTTTGTCTTTTTATTTGTATCTTTTCAAGAGAAAAAGTTTAGAGTTTTGAGGCCATCAAATATATCATTTTTTAATGGTTCAGACTTTTTGTACTGCATCTAAGAAATACTTGCTTACCCTGACATTATGAAAATTTTCTCCTGTATTCTTCTAGAAGTTTTAGCTTTTATGCTAAATTATATTAGGCAAGTTTCTATTTCAAGTAGGTTTTTTATTTAGCATTGAGGAAAGTAACAGCTCATTTTGGTCCAGCATCACTTGTTTTATTTGAGTGGAAAGTCCTTCAGGCTATAATTTCCCCATTGAAGAACCTTGGCCTTTTTGTCAAAAAAACAATTGTCCATATATACACGGATTTCTTTCTATACTCTCTATTCTGTTCTATTGATTTGTATGCCAGTCCTTATGTCAATATCACCACCTTAGTTACTTTATCTTTATATTAAGACTTGAGATAAGATAGTAAAATCCTCCAATGCTGTTTTTCAGAATTTTTTTGGCTACTCTGGATACTTTGCATGTCTGCATAAGCTTTAGACTGAGCTTTCAGCTTCTTAATTTCTACAAAAATAAAATAAATAAAAATAAAATTTAAAAACCTGATGCAATTAGATTTTGAATTTCATTGAAACTATAGATAAATGTGAGAAGACTTGTGATGTTAACAATATTGAATCTACTAATTCATGAGGGTGGCATCTCTAGCCATTTATTTATAACTTTTTAAAATTTCTCTCAGCAATGATTTAAAATTTTCAATGCACAATTTGTGCACAGATTTTGTTAAATTTTTCTTAAAGTATTCCATGTTTTAAGCTATTATAAATAGTACTTTTAATCTTAATTTCCAAAGTTTTATTATTTGTATATACAACACATTGGTTTTTATATTGAATCACTATTCTACAATACTGATAATTCACTTATAAATTCTAATAGTTATTTTTATAAATATCTTAAAATAAATATCATGTATAATGGTGCCATCTTCAAAATAAAGTTTTAGTTCATCTTTTCCATTCTTTACAGCATTTATTAATTCATTTATTTTACATATTAGCACTAGCCAGTGCTTCCACTAAAATGTTGAATGAAAGTGGTGATAGAATTGTTGTGATTCTAGCAATTGAAGAAATTGTATCATTAATGTGGAGACAGTGGCCACTGGAAGTGCTGAAGTCAGTGAGAGGGGAAGAGAGGTAGAATATGAGAACATTTTCAGAACTTGGGATTGTCCTGAATGATATTGCAATGACAGATACAGGCCGTTATATATCCTGCCATAACCTACAGAACTGAGTGGGAGAGAGTGTAAACTACAACGTAAACTATGATCCATGCTTAGAGGCAATGCCTCAAATGTGTTCATCAATTGCAAGGAATGTACCACACTAATGAATGATGTTAATGTGGGGAAGGGTTGGATGTGGGGTGTGGGGCATGTGGAATCCCTTATAATTTTTTTTGTGTAACATTTTGTGTAGTCTAACTATCTTTTTTTTTGTTTGTTTGTTTGTTTAATTTTTTTATTTTTTATTGACTTTGTAATAATATTACATTAAAAATATATATGTGAGGTCCCATTCAACCCCACCCCCCACCCCCCCTCTCCCCCCACATCCATTGGATTTGGTAAGTACATCTTTGGGCACCTCTGCACCTCATATACATTGGTTCACATCATGGCCCATACTCTCCTCTATTCCATCAAGTGGGCCCTGTGAGGATTTACAATGTCCAGTGATTACCTCTGAAGCACCATCCAGGGCAGCTCCATGTCCCGAAGACGCCTCCACCTCTCATCTCTTCCTGCCTTTCCCCATACCCTTTGTCCATTATGTCCACTTTTCCCAATCCAATGCCACCTCTTCTATGTGGACATTGGATTGGTTGTGTCCATTGCACCTCTATGTCAAGAGGAGGGTCAGATTCCACCTGGATGCTGGATGCAATCCTCCCATTTTCAGTTGTAATCACTCTAGGCTCCATGGTGTGGTGGTTGTCCTTCTTCAACTCCATCTTAGCTGAGTGTGGTAAGTCCAATAAATCAGATTGTAGGTGCTGGAGTCTGTTGAGGCTCAGGATCTGGCTATCACATTGTCAGTCCAGAGATTCATATCCCCTAAATATATCTTAAACCCCAACATTAACTACACCTCCAGCACATTAGCATGAAAGTCTTATGAAGGGAGATCCCATCTGAGTCCAGATTCATCACACATAAACACCATTTCCAAAGAGGGGCCATCTGCCCTGGTAGTTAACCCCATCGGCCATGACCATAACTCCCATGGGTCTCTTTAGCCCTCAAAGGAACCAATATCTGGGGGTTGTATCTGCTTTATCTGTCTCTCTGACTCTGCTCAGTTGTGCATGAGGGCAAACCTTCTGCCAGCCTCCAGACTCTTTTTTAGAAACTCGTAGCCATATAAACTCATTTCTCCTTTCCATTTCCCCCTTACTTTAGGTCAAACAGCATTTTAAAGTCATGGTATTTTATGTAGACATGGATATTCTGCTGATCCGCATTGAACCTTCCATATAAGGTCATTTTCCAGTTGCATCATCAGTTGGTATTTGATAGTGGTCCCTCGTTGCCAGGGAGGCTCATCCCCGGGTGTCATGTCCCACGCTGGGGGGAAGGCATTGCATTTACATGCTGAGTTTGGCTTCGAGACTGGCCACATTTGAGTAACATGAAGGCTGACAGGAGGAAATTCCCAGGCACAAAGTTGTTCTAGGCCTTGTTCTTATTTTGGGTTTATCAGCTCACAAGCATAGTCATTAGCATCAGGGGCTCACTGTTGAACCCTCACTCCCTCCCGGTCCCCGCCACTGTACCTGGGAGACTGTCGCTGCTCCCCTAGGGACCACGACAGAGCACCACTGGCCAGGAACCCAGTACCCCCCTACTGTGGTTTTTAATTGTTGCCACTATGAGTATATCCAAACATTACCATGCACCCTGGACATATGTTCTGTACAGCTCCCTGTCAGCCATATATCACCTGTCATTGGTACCCCATACCAGTATCCCTCCATTGCCATTGTTGAAACACTCTGTGATCCAGAACTCCCCGAAATTTGAAGCCCAATATAATTTCATGGTCCCTTACTAGGGAATGGCATATAGCGATGAGCTTAAAGGATAGATAAAGAACTTGGATAAACTTAGATAAAGAACTTAGATAAAGAATGTTGACTTGAAAAAATTCCACATCCTATCTTTTTTTTTTTTTTTCCCCCCCTAATTATTCAGCTTTTCTTCACAGGAGTCCTAGACCACAGCAATGCATATATATAATATACAGCACTCCCACACATCCACCAGAAAACCTTCTCCCTTCCACAGTGATACTCTTACGCCCTATTCATATCATATTTACTTAAAGTGATGTACAGAGTCTGAGACATTAGCTTTCTAACAAGGTGACATCTGTGCTTACATTGTGGTGCATACTTTAGGATACACAGTTCTTTACATTTTTAGTTATCCTATGTTTTACATTATGGTTTACATTATCAGTCTGTCATCTCCTATATGTTATAGTGTAATATTACATGTTTTATATCCATCCTTGTGTACTCTCAAGAAACTCCTCTCTTACCCCCCATTTACTTTGGGACCACGACAGAGCACCACTGGCCAGGAACCCAGTACCCCCCCTACTGTGGTTTTTAATTTAGTCTAACTATCTTTTAAAACATACATATATATGTTTTTTAAAGAAAGTGGTGAGAGTGAGCCTTTCTGCTCATCACTGATCAAAAGTGTGAAGAATTCAGCTTGCTATAATCCCAAAGTTACCAAGACTCCATTCACTTTTCAGTCTTTTTTGTGCTTCATTTAAAATAGATTCAACTGCAATAATTTCAAATGTTTTCTTGTGCAGTGTCTAATTTTTTATTAATCCCTTCCAGTAAAATTTTCGTTCCATATACTGTATTTTCCATGTATACAAGTATTATTTTGACCTTTTTTATTTTCTATTTCTTTCCTTGTTATGATTATTCTACCCTTTATATTCCTGAGCATATGAAGAATATTAATGATGGCTGTCTGCTAATGCCATCATCACTGTCACTTCTGGATCTGTTTTTATTGACTTATTTTTCTCCTGATTAAGGGTTATAGTTTCCTTCTTCATAAGGCTAGTAATGTTTAATTGGATGCCAAATATTGTGACCTTTATATTGTTAAGTACTAGATTTTGTTATATCCCTCTCAAGAGCATTTCCTGAAAAACAGTTAAATTACTTGCTGATTAATTTCATCCTTTCAGGGTTTATTTTTAAGTCCCTTCAGCACAAATCTGAGCAGACATTTTCCTGGAGTTAATTTAACTCCATTCTAATGCTTCAATATTCTGTGGTTTCTGCCCACTTCTATGTGCATTTAATGAGGTCTTCCTACATTGACTGGAGGAAGTTGAGCATTTCCCAACCCTAGTATACTCTAGGAATAGTTCACCTGATTGCCCCCCAGCAATTGTACTTTCCTCAGAAATTGTTCTTATATGGGCCCTTGGGATTTTGCTATACATACATGCAGTATTTTCAGCTAAAGACCCAAGGAGAGCCCTATGCACATTTCTAGGGTTCTTTCTATGTTTTCCTTTTTCTTCTGGGAAATTCCAGCTGCTTTGACTTTCATGAACTTTAATCTCTGCCTTTTCTACTCAGTCATATTGTTAAAAGCTGATGGAGATCCCTTTCCCTGGGCCATTTTTCAGAAATTATCTCCAAGCAGAAATTCTTGTGATGGTAAGGTTCACTTCATTTGTTTCCTTGTTTCCATTTTTTCAAGGTTCACAATCCTGTGCTCATATTTTAAAACAGTTGTTTTTACAGTAAATCCTGTTTTCAAGTTGTTTACAGCTAGAAATCAATTCTGTACCACATTGCTCCCTTATGGGTAGAAGAGAAATTCACTTTTAATGGTTTCGGCTATATTAGTCTAATTGTTTATACTAGATTCAAGTATGTCCATTTTTAATATATTGAAATGATACAATATTTCTATTCATCTCAAAGTGTTTCAGAATGATTAATGACATTAAAATTATGAGATTTTTATGGCAGATCTAAAGATGGTAACATTCCCTAAGTGAACAATTTTAACTTAAAAATCATAACCTGAAACTTTATGCTCTCTTACTATTTAGATTCTTAGGCACTACAGGTAATTTACTTCTCTTCCCGCACTTGCACACCAGGTTTAATGCATAGCTTCTATAAGATTTGCATTTTCTACTTTCTCTGTGATCATCCTTAACCTACATTCTACCCTCATACAGCCTTGCAAACTAGTAATGGGTTTTAAAATATCTTGAGATCCATTAACAACCCCCCACCTTCTAGATGATTTAGAGAAACCCCATAAAGAATGTTTATCCCAGAAATTGTTTGGTTTAGCATTCAATATTGGCTGAGCACTATATATGAGGATTTATTTGGGCTGTTTTTTTTTCTTTTAAATTTTATCAAAGTATAATATTCACAAATAAACTAACATAAAAAATAAATGTATATTAAAACTTGCAAACTTACAAAACAAACATGTGCAACATCATACATCACCCCACCACTAACACCTTGCATTGCTGTGCTACATTTGTTGCAAAATATGCAAGAGCATCAAAACATTACTACTAACTATAGTCCACATCTTATATTTGGTGTGTTTTTCCCTCAACCCACCTTATTATTATTATTTTTAAAATATATTTTTATTATAGAAATTATGATCCTACAAAAAATCATGCACATGTGTAGAATTCCCATACAATGCCCCTTCACCTACACACCAAAACGTGGTGGAATATTTGTTACAGATTATGAGATAATATCATCAGACTATTACCACCAACCATGGCACACTTTTTCCATACCCCTCCCATTATCAACACAGTACATCTTTGGCATTGATGCAAGAATATTTATTACAATATTGCTCTTATAAATATTTATAAATATATATATAAATAATATATATAACATATATAAATAATATATATAAATATTTATTACAAAATTGCTCTTATAAAGGTCACATTAAATGTATTTTACCTGTGCTTCTCCACATTCCGACCACCCTGCAATAGTGACATACATCTTTAGCTCACAGAAGGACACTCTTGCATCCATATCATAAACCACAATTTTCATCCACTCTGGGTTCACTGTGTTATTCAGAACTTAGATTATTCTCTAGCTTTCTTTCAATTGACATTACATCCCTTTTCAGCCACAATCCCATTTATAAACGAGCTGCTACTCATTACAATGTTACCATCAACTCTATCCATTCCGCAATTTTATAGTCAAGTTAATTAAAACTTCTACATACATTAAGCATCAGTAGTCCTTCTCAGGTCCCCTCTTATTTCTTAATTAACCTATACTCTAGGTTTTAATTCCTTGTGTTTATTCTTCATATTTAGTTCATATTAATGAGACCATGTAAAATTTGTCCTTTTGTGTCTGGTTTACTTCATTTAGCATAATGTCTTCAAAATTTATCCATGTTATCCTATGTGCCCCAATTTCATTTCTACTTACTGCAGCATAGTATTCCATTGTATGGATATATAATACCACATTTTGTTTATCCATTCATTGGCTGATGAACATCTGCCATCTTTTGGCAATTGTGAATAATTCTATGAACATCAGTGGGCAGATGAATGTTTGCAAGTTTATCTGGATATGTTCCTAGTAGAGGAATTGCTGGATCATATGGCAGTTTTATATTTAGCTTCCTGAGGAGCCGCCAAGCTGTCTTCCACAGAGGCTGCACCATTTTACAATCCCATCAACAGTGAAGGAATGTTCCTATTTCTCCTCTAGCACTTATTATTTTCTGTTTTTTCAAATAATGACCATTCTGTGCAGTGTGAGATGATATCTCATTGTCATTTTATTTTACATTTTGCCAATAGTCAGTGATATGGAACATGTTTTCATGTACTTTTTGGCCATTTGTATTTCCTCTTTGGAGAAATTTCTAATTAAGTCTTTTGCCCGTTTTTTAATTGGATTGCTTGCTCTTTTATTGTTGAGAAACGCATGAAAAAATACTCAACACCAGTAATGATTAGGGAAATGCAAATCAAAACTACAATGAGATATCATTTCACACCTATCAAAATTGCCACTATTGAAAAGACAAGAGAACTACAAGAGTTGGAGAGGATGTGGAGAGATAGGAACACTTATTCATTGTTGATAGGAATGCAGAATAGTACAGCCACTGTGGAAGATGTTTGGCAGTTCCTAAATAAGTTGAGTATAGACTTACCTAGATTATAAACCCTTACCTGACATGTGATTTCCAAATATTTTCTCCTATTGAGTCAGCTGCCTCCTCACCCTTTTCACAAAGTTCTGGTGGGTGCAAAAGTGCTTAATTTTAAGGAGGTGCCATTTATCTATTTTTTTCTTTTGTTACATGTGCTTTGGGTGTGTAAGATCCAAGAAACCACCACCTACCACAAGGTCTTTAAGATGTTTCCATACTTTTTCTTCTAGTAGTTTTATGGTTCTGGCTTTTAAATTTAGGTCTTTGATCCATTTTGAGTTAATTCTTGTATAAGGAGTGAGATAGGGATCCTCTTTCATTCTTTTGGTTATAGATATCCCATTCTCCCAGTACCATATGTTGGAAGAGACTGTTTTGTCCTGTTATCATGGACTTGGTAGGTTTGTAAAAAACCAAATGACCATATAGGTTAGGGTTTATTTCTGGATTCTTGATTCTATTCCATTGATTGAGGCGTCTATCTTTATGCCAGTACCATGCTGTTTTGACTACTGCAGCTTTATATTAATAATATGCTTCAAGGTCAGGCAGTGAAATTCCTCCCACGTCACTTTTCTTTTTAGAATGCTTTTGGCTATTCCAGTGCACTTTCCCTTCTAAATGAACTTGGTAATTACCTTTTATAATTCTTTAAAGTAGGCTGTTAGAATTTTGCAATTGAATCTATAAATCAGTTTGTTTAGACTGACATTTTCACAATATTAATTCTTCCAATCCATGAACACAGAATGTCTTTCCATTTGTTTAGGTCTTTTTAAATTTCTTTCAGCATTATTTTGCAGTTTTCTGCACATAGTTCCTGTACTTCTTTGGTTAAATTAATTCCTAGGTGTTTGAGTCTTTTTCTTGCTATTGTAAATGGAATTTCCCCCCTCAGATTGTTCAGTACTAGTACACAAAAACATTACTGATTTTTGTGTATTAATCTTGTATCCTGAAGCTTTGCTGAACTCATTTTATTAGCTTGAGAAGCTTTGTTGTGTATACTTCAGAATTTTCTAAATACAGTATCATGTCATCCACAAACAATGAGAGTTTTACTTCCTCTTTTCCTATTTGGAAGCCTTTAATATTTTTTTCTTCTCTAATTTCCCTAGATAGAACTTCTAGTACAATATTGAATAACAATGGTGACAGTGGGTATCCTTGTATTGCTTCTGATCTTAGAGGGAAAGCTTTCAACATTTCCCCTTTGAGTACAATGTTGACTGTGGGTTTTTCTATTATGTCTTCTATCAAACTGAGAAATTTTCCTTCTATTCCTATCTTTTGAGGTGTTTTTATAAAAAAAAAAAAAAGGATGCTGGATTTTGTCAAATGCTTTTTCTGCATCCATTGAGATGATCATGTGAGTGTGCTGTATTACACTGATTGATTCTCTTATGCTGAAAGAGCCTTGCATACCAGGAATAAATCCTACTTGATCTTGATGTATAAGTCTTTTGATATGCTGGTTGGATTCAATTTCCAAGTATTTTGTTGAGAATTTTTGCATCTATGTTCATTAGAGAGATTGGTCTTAATTTTCTTTTCTTTTAGTATTCTTTATCTGGCTTTGGTATTAGGGTGATGTTGGCTTCATAAAATGTGTTGGGTAATTTTCCCTCCTCTTCAATTTCTTAGAAGAGTTTAAACGTATTGGTATTAATTCTTTTTGAGATGCTTGGTAGCATTCACCTGTGAAGTAATCTGGTCCTGGACTTTTCTCTGCTGGGAAATTTTTTTTTTTTGGTCTTTATTTATTTTTTTAATGTTACATTAAAAAAATATAAGGTCCCCATATCCTCCCCACCTCCCTCACTCCACTCCTCTCCCCATAACAACAACCTCAATCATCATGAGACTTTCATTGCATTTGGTGAATACATCTCTGAGCACCGCTGCACCTCATGGTCAATGGTCCACATCATAGCCCACACTCTCCCACAGTCCACCCAGTGGGCCATGGGAGGACATACAATGTCCAGTAACTGTCCCTGCAGCACCACCCAGGACAACTCCAAGTCCCGAAAACGCCCCCACATCACATCTCTTCCTCCCACTCCCTACCCCCAGCAGTCACTATGGTCACTTTCTCCACACCAATGCCACATTTTCTTCAATTACTAATCACAATAGTTCATGAATAGAATATCAGTAAGTCCACTCTATTCCATACTCTATTCCTCCATCCTGTGGAACTTAGAATGGTTGTGTCCACTCCACATCTATAGCAAGAGGGGGCTTAGATTCCACAAGGATGCTGGATGTAATTCTCTTGCTTTCAGGTGTAGGCACTCTTGGCTCCCTGGTGTGGTGGTTGACCTTCTTCACCTCCATGTTAGCTGAGTGGGGTAAGTCCAATAAACCAGAGTATAGGAGTTGCAAGTCTGTTGAGGCTCAGGGACTGGCTATCACATGGTCCATCCAGAGATTCAGGTCCCCTGGGTATACACTAAACCCCAGCACCAACTACATTTCCGGTAAAAATAACAGGAGAGGCTTGTGGACAAAGATCACATCTGAGTCCAGCTCCATCACACAGAAACAGTGAGTCCAAAGTAGGACCAACTGACATGGCACTGAACTCCAGCCATGACCATAGAACCTGTGGGTCTCTGTAACCCTCAGAAGTACCAACACCTGGGGTTGTATCTATCTGTCTCTGGGACTCTGCTCAGGTGTGCATAAGAGCAACCCCTCTGATAACCTCCCGGCTCTTTTTGAAGACTCATATCTGCTGGGAGATTTTTGATGATGGATTCAATCTCTTTAAATATGATTGGCTTGTTAAGTTCTTTTATTACTTGTAGCATCAGTGTTGGTCGTATATTTCTAGGAATTTGTCCATTTCATTTAGGCTGTCTAGTTTGTTGGCATACAGTTTCTCATAATATCCTTTTATGATCCTTTTTATTTCTATGTTGACAGTCATAACCTCTCCCCTTTCATTTCTGATTGTATTTATTTGCATCTTCTCTCCTTATTTCTTTGTTAGTCTAGCTAGGAGTTTATCAATTTTATCGATCTTCTCAAGGAACTAACTTTTGGGTTTGTTGATTTTCTCTAATATTTTTGTGCTCAATTTCATTTATTTCCGCACTAATCTTTATTATTTCTTTCCTTATGTTTGCTTTGGGATTGGTTTGCAGTTCTTTTTTCTCTAGTTGTTCAGTTAAATCTTTGAGTTTAGCTCTTTCTTCTTTTTAAATATAGGTTTTTAGGGCTATAAATTCTCTCTCAAGACTCTCTATGCCGTATCCCATAAGTTTTGATAAGTTTTGTTCTCATTTTCATTTGTTTCAATATATTTACTGATTTCACTTGCAATTTCTTCTTTGACCCACTGATTATTTAGTAGTGTGTTGTTCAGCTTACACACATTTGCAAATTTACTTTTTCCCTGTCTATTATTCATTTCCAGTGTCATTCCATTATGATCTGAGATGGTGTTTTGCATAATTTCAGTCTTTTTATATTTAATGAGAGCTGCACTGTGGCCTAACATGTGATCTATCCTTGAAAAAGATCCATGGGCACTTGAGGAGAATGCATAACTCACTGTGTTTGGATGCAGCATTCTGTATATGTCTATTAGGACTAACTCATTTATGTTGATAATTGTAGAGATGTCTATTTCTCCCTTCAGTTTTGCCAGAGCTTGTATTTTGGGGCACCCTGGTTAGGTGCATAAATATGTATGATTGTTATATCATTCTGGTGGATTGTCCCTTTTATTAATATATAATAACCTTCTGTATCTCTTATAATATTTTTGAATTTAAAGTCTGTTTTGTCCAATATTAGTATAGCTACCCCTATTCTTTTTTGGTTACTATTTGAATGGAGTATCTTTTTTCAAAATTTCACATTCAGTCGATTTGTATCCCTAGGTGAGTTTTTTGTGAGCAGCGTATGGATGGCACATGCTTTTTTATCCATTCTGTCAGCCTATATCTTTTGATTGGGGAGTTTAATCCATTCACACTTAATGATACTACTGTAAATGAATTATTTACTTCCACCATTTTATTCTTTGGTTTTCTTATGTCATATCATATTTTTGTCTGTCTTTTTACTCTTTCAGTTATCCTTTCTCTATTCCTTCTTCTATACTCTCCTCTAGGCCTTTCTTGCCTGTCTTTTTCTTTCAGGTTCTAAGACTTCCTTTAATATTTCCTGCAAAGGTGGATTCTTTTTTGCAAACTCTCTAAGTTTCTGTTTGTTTGTAAATATTTTATACTCACCTTCATATTTGAAGGACAATTTTGCTGGATAAAGAATTCTCACCTGGCAATTTTTCTCTTTCAGTATCCTAATTGTGTCTACCATTGTCTTCTCATCTCCATGGTTTCTGAAGAGAAATCTGCACTAAGTCTTACTGGACTCCCTTGTATGTAATGGTTTGCCTCTCCATTGCTGCTCTGAGAATTTTCTCTTTATCTTTGACATTTGATGTTCTGAGTAGAATGTGTCTTGGAGTAGGTCTATTCAGATTTATTCTGATTAGAGTAGATGAGCTTCTTGGACACGTAAGTTCATTTCTTTCATGAGAGTTGGGAATTTTTCAGCTATTATTTCCTCAGATACTCTTTATGCCCCTTTCCCCTTCTCTTTTCCTTCTGGAACTCCCATGACATGTATGCTGTTCTGTTTTATATTGTCATTCAACTCTCTGAACCCCCGCTTTTTTTTTTTTCCATTCTTTTCTCTCTTCAATTTTAGCTGTTCTTTGGTATCACTTATTCTTTCTTCTATCATTTCAAATCTAATGTGTTTTTTATCTCACATATTGTATCTTTCACTCCAATGAGTTCTGTTACTTTTCTGTTCAGGATTTCAAATTCTTCTCTGCTCAGTATTTATTGCTTTAGTCATATTGTCTTTCAACTCATTTATTTGATTTTGGAAATTTGTGCACATCTCTCTAACTAGTTGTCTCAAATCCTGTGTCTCTCCTGGGGCTTTGATATACTCCTTTTCATGGTCCACATCTTCCATTTTCTTAGTAGGGGTCATAATTTTTTGCTGATGTCAAGGCATCTGATTAGGATGTAGCTTACTCAGATGCTCAATTTCTTTCTCTTTTATAGGGATTTAGTGGTGGAAAGCTGTGTGCTATCACTACTTTTAGAGTCTTGGCTCAACCTGGATTGTTAGGATTATTCCTGCTAGTTGCTTAAAACAGGGCTCTGGACCCAGTAATTGGTTGCAGACTGGCTTTCTAGGGCCTTGGGGAGGTAAGCTATAAAGGCCAGAAAAAGCCTCTCCTACTTATTTTTAATTTTCTCATATACACTTCCTTGGTCTGCCAGCAGATAGTGCTCTCTGCCAGCTCTCAGTTCAGTACCTGGTCAGAGAGCATTTGTTGCAACACAGACCATATCAGTGTAACAGAAGACTGGAGGCTAAGAGCCTTGTAATTCAAACTTTCTCACTGACAGTTTCCCAGACTTCTCTGGCAGCTCCCTCCATTTTCCTGGGTTGGAAATATTTCCACTCCCTTTTGAGTCTTCAACAATCAATCCCTGTTAGTAGAGGAGGAGATTGGGAGGGTAGTATATCTTTAGGCCCTTGCTGGTTCTCAAGGCAAACAAAGGTGTGGCCCCACTCAGCCTGGACGGAATCCTGGGACACAGCAGACCAAATTTGTGAGTCAAAAACTGAGTCAGATTTAGGTTGTGTCCCTCTCTCCCCTTTCCTGGACTTCGCTTTGTACTGGCAGACCCAGAGGCCTGAGAGTTCTAAAGATTATTAGTGTGGGGGAGGGTGCCAGCAGCAGTAGCTGCTGATCTCAACTCACAGTTCTGTTGTCATGATTACCCTCCTTTTTTCCTTTCTCCTTTGGGTAATGTCCTGCCTTTGCCTGGTGTCCTAAACCCTAGAAGATCTTTTTCCAGAATCCTGCTGGAGTGGGCCATTTCAGGAACCTATGGAGCAGGAGGTGTCTGGTCGTCGATCTGGAGATACTGAGACAAAATTAGTACTTCTTCAAGGTAAAATGGCAGGTTTCTAACACTGAACTCAGAAGCTGTGGGAAGGTAAATCCCACTCTCCTAGGGCTAAGGGCTGCTGTTTTCCCTGAGAACTACTGTTGGTGCAGCAAAGTTCCCAAGTCCTCTGTTCCCTAAATGCATGAATCCCAAGCCCATGTTCCCTGAACCCTGGCAACCCACATCTCACAGACCCACGTACCCTGAGTCCACATTCTCCTGGGCCTCTGTTTCCCAAACCCAACAGTCCCAGAAATCTGGCATTGCCCTAGACCTTGGGTTTTGGACTAACTCCAGGAGTGGGAGGGTTTAGGTGTGAAGTGCAGAGGGGCCCAAGGAGTGCACATTCAATTTTCTGGTTCCCCCCTTTTATTGAGTTTGGAGGAGCATACTAGCTGACTTGGGGAGAGCCTAGGAAGAGAGGAGAGGTGAATCTGCTGAGAGAGCCTGATTTACCTAAACTCCCTGGGATAGGAAACTTGTTCTGGGAGAAGGGGGAGTCAGAAAATTAAATAGCCCTCCTTTAACACACCTAAGGGAGAGGGACTGTAGGACGTGCTTTGCAGGTCTACAATAGCTTATTTAGAGTTTCTGGTAAGGGGTGGGTGCTCTCTTTCAAGAAATTAAAAGACATTATTTTCTGAGGTACGTTGGTTCACCAGGGACCCATTTGAATCTCCTACGGGAGCCCCCACACTGCCTTCCTACTGCCCTGGGAGAGAAGGAAGTGAGGAAGGGAGAAAGGGGGAAGATCAGACTCCTAAGCAGTTTATTCTGTTGCAAACAGGATTCCTTGCCTGAGGCTTTATCTGGTCTTTTTTGTTGGTTTATTTTCTTGTTTTTCCTTTCTCTTTATTCCCCCATGATGCTTTTTATTTCTTTTTTTCCTCTCTCTTTTCCTTTCTTGCCTTTTTATTTTTTTATTTTTCTTCTCCCCCCCCCCCCTTTTGTTTTCTTTTTCCTTATTTTTCATATTAGGTGCTACACGCAACATTTCTTATTTGCTAAGTTTCCTCATCCTCAATTTCCTCTTTCCTCTGTGTACTGATTTTGGCTACTGATGCTATCCCCATTCTTTTATACCTTTCTATCCTCCATCCATCATTTATTGTTTCTCTTACATTCCACCTCTCTTTGTTTAGCCCCCAATATTTCTGACTTTTTATCTCTAATACCTCTGCTCTATTTTCTTTTATTCACTCTTTATATTATTGGCCTTTCTTTTGTCTTTCCCTCTTATGGACCACATGGGCCTTTTAAATCATACAATATTCCTCCCCATATTCAGTTTACTATCTCATTATAGGTACTCCACTTTTTTACTGTGGTAAATCTACACAGTTTACATGAGTTCAATATCCATTCTCCTAGATCTCAGGTGGTTCTTCTGCTAATGTTCACTATCATTACTAGTATTATATTTTTCTTTTCTTACCCCTTTTGTTTTCTTAGGCCTTCATATTTTCCTTCACGGGAACTCAGCCAAAAACAAGGCAATAGAATAAGAAGAACAAAGTCACAAAGGGAAGACTTAACACACATACAAAAACAACTAATTAAACCCCAACAGGAAGAAACTAATCAACTGATTAAACACATCAAGATAAAATGATGACAAGACAGCAACAAAAAACTACAAACCATACTCAATCCAATGAACAAATGAAAAACCAGGAAGAGGAACAGAACATCAAACAAATAATTAAAGCTCTCAAAACACATATCAGGGAACGATTTAATGAAGTAAAGGAAGAGATTAAGGGTATTAAGAAAACACTTGGAGAGCATACAGAAGAAATTGTAATCATACACAAAAAGATAATGGATTTGATGGGGATGAATAGTACAATCCAAGATATCAAAAATACACTCTCAGCAAATAACAGCAGATTTGAAGAAGCAGAGGAAACAATTAGTGATGTGGAAGACAGTACATCTGAAATAAAACAGATAGTAGAATTGGTCAATAAAAAGATAGAAAAAATACAGCAGGGACTTAGGGACCTGAATGACTATGCAAAACATGCAAACATATTCATTATAGGCATTCCAGAAGGAGAAGAGAAGGCAAAGGGGATAGAAGGGATGTTGGGGGAAATAATGGCTGAAAACTTAACAAACCTATTGAGAGAGATGCCTGTACATGTCCAGGAAGCACAACACACCACAAACAGCATAATCCCAACAGGCCTACCCCAAGATATATACTTGTCAAATTATCCAATATGCAAAACAAAGAGAAAATAATAAAAGCAGCAAGAAAAAGAGAACCATCACAAACAAAGAAGGCTCCATAAGATTAAGTGCTGATCTCTTATCTGAAACCATGGAGGCAAGAAGGCAGTGGTATGACATAGTCAAGGTACTAAAAGAAAAGAATTTCCAACCAAGAATACTCTATGCAGCAAAGCTAACATTCAAAAATGATGGAGAGTTCAAAATATTCACAGATAAACAGAAACTAAGAGAGTATGCCAACAAGAAACCTGCCCTTCAAGAAATACTAAAGGGAGTTCAGCAGGAGGAAAGAAAAAAACAGGAGAGAAAGAGTTGGAGGAGAGTGTAAGAACTAAAATGACAAAAAGAAGTTTTAAAAAATCAAACAACATATGAAAAACACAAATCCAAAGGAAATATGGCTAATATAAGTAATTCCTTGAAAGTATAACATGGAATGTCAATGGATTAAACTCACCTGTTAAGAGACATAGATTGGAAGATTGTATAAGGAAATATGACCCATCTATCTGCTGTTTATAAGAAACACATCTTAGACCCAGGGACTCAAGAAGATTGAAAGTGAATGGCTGGAAAACAATCTTACAGGCAAACAATAACCAAAAAGGGCAGGAGTAACTATATTAATATCGGACAAAATAGACTAACTGCAAAACTATTGTGAGAGACAATGATGGACACTACATATTAGTGAAAGGGATAATCTTTCAAGAAGAAAGAACAATCATAAATATTTATGCCCCTAACAAGGGCACCTCCAAATACATGAGATAAACACTGGAAAAACTAAGAGAAGGAATAGATGCCTCAACAATTATAGTGGGGGACTTTAACACACCACTGTCACCATTGGAAAAAACATCTCAAAAGAGAATCAATAAAAACAAAGAATTTGGGCAATATATTAGAGGATCTGGACATCATAGACATATACAGAAGATTACACCCAAATACAGCAGGATATACATTCTTCTCACATGCACATGGATCATTTTCCAAGATAGATCACATGCTAGGCCACAAAGAAAGTCTCAATGAATTCAGAAAGAGTGAAGTCATATAAAATAATTTCTCTGACCAGAGTGAATGAAGCTGGAAATCTGCAAGGGGCAGAGACCCATATTTGGCACCAAGATATAGAAGTTAAACAACACACTATAAGAAAAACAGTGGATCAAAGAAAAAATCTCAACAGAAATCAATAACTACCTTCAAACTAATGAAAATGATAACACAACATATCAAAAGTTATGGGGTGCAGCAAAAGCTGTACTGAGAGGGAAATTCAATGCCATGAACATACATCAAAAAAGAAGAACTAAAATTGAAGAACTGATTGTGCAATTGGAGGAATTAGTAAGAAAACAACAAATTAACCTCAAAGAAAGAAGAAAGAAAGAAATAACAGAGATCAGAACAGAGCTAAATGAAATAGAAAATAAGAAAGTACTCAAAAAAATAAACAAACCAAAGAGCTTATTCTTTGAGAAGATCAATAAAATTGAAAAGCCCTTAGCTAGATTAACAAAGAAAAAAGAGAGAAGATGCAAATACACAAAATAAGAAATGACAAAGAGGATATCACCACTGACCCCACTGAAATAAAGACTATCATAAGAGGATACTTTAAAAACTATATTCCAACAAGACAGTTTAGAGGAAATGAACAAATTCCTAGAAACACATAAGCAGCCTACATTGATGAAAGAAGAAATTGATGATCTCAACAAACCAGTCACAAGTAAAGAGATAGACTCAGTCATTAAAAACTTCCCAACTAAGAAGAGCCCTGGGCCAGATGGTTTCACAGGTGAATTCTACCAAACATTCCAGAAAGAACGAACACCAATCTTGCTTAAACTATTCCAAAACATCAAAACAGAAGGAACATTGCCTAACTTATTTTATAATGCCAACATTACCCTAGTACCAAAGCCAAACAAAGACATCACAAGAAAGGAAAATTACAGACCAATCTCTCTAATGAACCTAAATGCAAAAATCCTCAACAAAATGCTTGCTAACCGTATTCAACAACACATTAAATGAATTATACACCATGACCAAATGTGTTTCATTCCTGGTATGCAAGGATGGTTCAACATAAGAAAATCAATTAATGTAATGCACCACATAAAACAATTGAAGGAAAAAATTCACATGATCATATCTAAAGATGCCAAAAAAGCATTCAACAAAATACAGCACCCTTTCTTGATAAAAAGACTGCAAAAGATAGAAATAGAAGGAAACTTTCTGAACACAATAAAGGGTATATATGAAAAGCCCATAATTAGTATCATTTACAATGGTGAAATCCTAAAATCTTTCCCTCTAAGATCAGGAACAAGGCAAGAATGCCCTCTATTTCCTTTTCTATTTAACATTGTGTTAGAAGTACTTGCTCAAGCATTGAGGCAAGAACCAGATATAAAAGGGGTCCAAATAGGAAAGGAGGAAGTCAAAATTTCACTATTTGTGGATTACATGATCCTATACATAGAAAACCCTGAGAAATCTATAAGAACCTATAAATTAGTTCAGTCACAGGTTATAAGATCAATGCACAATAATCAGTAACATTTCTGTACACTGATGATGAGCAACCTGAGGAGGAAATCAAGAAACAAATACAATTTACAATAATAAATTAAAAATCAAATACCTAGGAATAAATTTAACCAAAGGTGTAAAAGAAATATACACAGAAAACTACACAGCACTGCTCAAGGAAATGAAAAAAGATCTAAATAAATGGAAGAATATTCCCTGTTCATGAATAGGAAGACTAAATATTATTAAGAGGTCTATCTTACCAAATCTGATCTACAGATTCAATGCAATCCCAATAAAAATGAACACAGCATTTTCTAATAAACTAGAAAAACTATGAAATTAATTTGGAAAGTAAAGAAGCCCCAAATAGCCAAAGACATATTGAAAAAGAAAAGGAATCACATTACCTGACTTCAAAACATACTACAAAACTACAGTAGTGAAAACAGCATGGTATTGGCACAAGGATAGACACACTAACCAATGGAACTGAATTGAGAGTTCTGATATAGATCCTCATATATACAGCCATATGGTATTTGACAAGGCCAACAAACCCTCTCAACTGGGAGAGAAATGCCTCTTCAACAAATGGTACCTGGAGAGCTGGATATCCATATGTAAAAGAATGAAAGAGGATTACCAACTCACACCTTATACAAAAATCAACTCAAGATGGATCAAAGACCTAAATATAATACCCAAGACCATAAAGACCTTGGGAAGCAAAGTAAGGAAGCATCTACAGGACCTCATAATAGGAAATGGCTTCATGGACTTCACACCAAAAGCACGAGCAGAAAAAGAGCAAATAGATAAATGGGACTTCCTTAAAATTAAAGCCTTCTGCACCTCAAAGGAGTTTGTCAGGAAAGTGAAAAGAGAACCTACACAATGGGAGAAAATATTTGGTAACCATATATCTGAGAGGAGACTTATATCTTGCATATTTAAAGAACTCCTATATCTTGAAAATAAAAAGAAAAACAACACATTTAAAAAATGGGAAAAAGATTTGAACAGACACTTCTCCAAAGATGATATACAAAAGGCTAAAAAACACATGAAAAAATGCTCAAAATCATTAGCTATTAGGGAAATGCAAATCAAAGGCAAATCAAAATAACAATGAGATACCATCTTACTCCCATAAGATTGGCAGCTATCAAAAAATCAGAAGACTACAATTGTTGGAGAGGATGTGGAAGAATGGGAACACTCATCCACTGCTGGTGGGAATACAGAAGGCTCCAACCATTCTGGAGGACAGTTTGACAGTTTCTCAAACAACTAGCTATAGATTTGCCAATGACCCAGCAATTCCACTGCTGGATATATACCCAGAAGATCTGAAAACACAGACACAAACTGATATATGCACATCAATGTTCATAGCAGCACTATTCACTATTGCCAAAAGTTGGAATCAACCCAAATGCCCATCAACAGATGAATGGATAAATAAAATGTGTTATATACATACAATGGAATACTACTCAGCTATAAGAACAAATACAGTACAAACACATGTGATAACATGGATGAATCTTGAGTTGAGTGAAGCAACCCAGGCATTGAAGAACAAATACTACATGACCTCTCTGGTATGAAATAGGCTTAAAGGAATTTGTGGAGGAGAGGAAGGTTGCAAGCTGACACCTACATGGGTAAAGTCTATAAGCTGGAGGTAAGTATTTGTACAGGGAAGGGATAAGATGGGGGCATAAGGATAACTTTGGGTGGGGCTTTGTGGGCTTGAGGGGGGCTATGGTTGGGAATATGGGTCAGATGTCCCAAGGAATTTGGAGGAGAGGTGGGGGACCAGTTGTATATGGGATACTGTCAGGTATATGGTTGAAACTATAAGATTGAGAAAACTCTTTAGAAAATATAATAAGGAAGGATTACATATTTAAGGTGCTTAAAGGGGGGCATCTGGCACAAGGGCAGGCTTCTAGGGAGTGTGTGAACAATCACATTTTGTCATAGTGTGTTAAATCATTGGGTGGAGACTGTACAATGAGTGTGAAGGTGAACCCACATCCTGGGGAGATGCGATGTTCTCAAACAGAGAGAACTGTGTCCCTCAAGAGAATTGGTGTCTCCCAATGCATTATGGTAGTGTTCCTTCTAGTTAAGTTTTTGGAAGAGCTTGGATAGGATTGGTATTAAATATCTTTGAAGGCTTTGTAGAACTGCCCTGTAAAACCATCTGGTCTTGGGCTCTTTACTTGTGATTGGCTTGTCGAGGTCTCCTATTTCTTCTAGGATCAGTGTAGGTTGTTCATACATTCCTAGGAATTTTTTCATTTCCTCTCTGTTGTCTAGTTTACAATATAGATGAAATTTATATTCATCTATACATTTGTTCATAGATGAACATTTGTTCGTAGTATCCTCTTATGATTTCTTTTATTCCTATTGGGTCAGTAGTAATGTCTCCATTTTCATTTTTATTTCATTTATTTGCATCTTCTTTCTTTTTTTCTTTGTCAGTTTAGCTAAAGATTTGTCAATTTTGTTAGTCTTCTTGAAGAACCAACTTTTGGTTTTTAAAATTTGATTTGTTTTGTTGTTCTCAATTTCATTTATTTCTGTTCTTATCTTTGTTATTTCCTTCCTTTTACTTTCTTTGAGAATAGTTTACTGTCCTTTTTCTAGTTCCTCCAGCTGTGTATTTAGGTCATTGATTCTAGCTCTTTCTCCCTTTTTCTAAAATTTAATTTAATTTTTAATTATCTTTTTTTAAAGTTAATAGAGTCTTTCTGCCTTTTTAATGTAAGTAATGAGGGTTATAAATTTTCCTCTCAGAACTACCTTAGCTGCATCCCATAGTTCTGATATGTTGTGTTCTCAATTCCATTCATCTCAAGATATTTTTTGCTTTCTCTCAAAATTCTTCTTTGACCCACTGATTATTTGAGAGTGTTTGTTTAATCTCCATATATTTGTGAATTTTCCCTTTTTCTGCCTCTCATTGATTTCCAACTTTATTCCATAATAATCAGAAAAAAATTCTTTGTATAATTTTGATCTTGTCCAATTTATTGAGATCTGCTTTGTGACCCAGCATATGATCTATCCTGGAGAAAAATCCATGAACACTTGAAAATAAAGTATATCCTCTGTATTGGGGTGCAGTGCTCTGTATATGTCTTTTAGGTTTAGTCCACTTAACATAGTATTCAAGCTTTCTGTTTCTTTATTGATCCTCTGCTCAAATGCTCTATCCAATAGTGGCATATTGAAGTATCCAACTATTATTGCAGAGATATCTATTTCTCTCTTCAGTTTGGCCAATATTTGTCTCATGTATCTTGAGACATCCTGGTTTGATTGTTATTTCTTCCTGGTGAATTGCCCCTTTTATTATTATATAATGTCCTTCTGTGTCTCTAATAAGGTTTACTTTTAAAATCTATTTCATCCAATATAAGTATAGCTACTCCAGCTGTTGTTTGTTTGGTTGGTTGGTTGTTTACTACATGCGTGGAATGTCTTTTTCCCACATTTCACTTTCAATCTTCTGGTATCCTTGGGCCTAAGGTGAGTCTCTTTTAGACAGCAAATAGATGGCTTAAAATTTCTTATCTGTTCTGCCAGCATGTGTCTTTTGACAGGGGAGTTTAATCCATTAACATTCAATCTTATTACTATAAAGGCAGTTCTTATTTCACCCATTTTGGCATTGCAGTTTTATCTGTCATTTTATTTTCACCACTCTTTTGACACTCTTAGCTATTTTAATTGATATAATCTTCATTTCTATACTCTCTTCCAAATCTCTCTCTCTTTCCTGTCTTTTCTTGTCAGGCTGTAGCACTCCCTTTGGTATTTCCTGTAAAGCTGATCTCTTGGTTACAAACTCTCACAGTTTCTGTTTATCTGTGAATATACCAAACTCGCCCTCATTTTTGAAAGACAGTCTTGTCAGATATAAGATTCTTGGCTGGCCATTTTTCTCTTGCAGTATCTTAAATATAGTATACTATTGCCTTCTTGCCCTCATGGTTTCTGATGAGAAATTGGCACTTAATCTTATTGGGTATACCTTATATGTTATGCATTGCTTTTCTCTTGCTACTCCCAGAATTCTCTCTTAGTCTTTGGCATTTGACATTCTGATTAGTATGTGTCTCAGAGTTGGTCTACTCATATTTATTCAGATGGGAGTATGAATAAATGGACATGGGTATCAATGTCCTTCAATAGGGTTGGAAAATTTTCTTCCATTATTTCTTCATATATTCCTTCTGCCACTTTTCCCTTCTCTTCTCCCTCTTGACTCCCATGACAAGTATGTTTGCATGTCTCTTGCTGTCATTTTGTTCCCTGAGACCCTGTTTGATTTTTCACATTCTACATCTATTCTTTTATACATTCACTTTTGGAGGCCATGTCTTCAAGCTTACCAATCCTTTCTTCTGCCTCTTCAAATCTGCTTTTATATGCCTCCGGGGTAATTTTAATTTCATTTACTGTGCCTTTAATTCCCATAAGATCATAAGATCTACTATTTTTCCACGTATGCTTTCATTTTCTTCTTTGTGCTCACCCAGTGTCATCTTAATATCCTTAATCTCTTTATCCATATCATTGAGTTTAATAAGATTTGTTTTAATATCTATGATTAGTTGTCTCAACTCCTTTATGTCATCTGGAGACTTATCTTATGCCTTTAACTAGGCCACATCTTCCTCTTTTTTGGCATAGATTGTAATTTTTGGTTGGTGCCTTTGCATCTGGATTACTAGATGTGTTTATTCTGGGTGTAGTTTCTCTCTTTAGTCTAGGGCTTTCTTGTCTTTTTTCTCTTTCGATTGTGTAGTAGGAGCCAAGAATGTAGTTGGTGCTGTAAGCTGTGGAAACTGAAGCTTCCCACATTGTCCCAAGTACTGATGAAGGTTCTCCCACCTTTCTCCTCTGCCAGGGGTAGGGAGAGGGCCACAGCTGTGTGTAATAATCCAAGTTGTGCAGGCCAAGACCATTTGTAGTTGTCCAGAGAGACTGATGAAGTTTCATGCCACTTCCTCCCCTGCCTGAGTTGGGGACGGAGCTGCAGGTGTTGACAGTATAGGCTGTGTGGGTACAAAATGATTGCATTTGCCCATGTAGACTGATGTAGCACCAGCCCCCCTGTCCCTGCCAGAAGTGGAGATGGACCCTCTGGACTCCCCAACAATCTAATCTGTGTGGGCCAAATGCACCTGCAGTCACCCTGAGAAACTGAAGAGGTACTGTCTCTTCTGCCCTTCAAGGGGTGGGAATGGAACTGCCCAAAGTCAACAGTTCAGTCCGTGTAGGCTGCCATTGCCTAGAGAATCTAAGGAAACACCAGTCCCCTCCCATCCTATTAGGGGGTTGGGTGGATCTACAGACTTCCAAAAGTTCAGTCTGTGCAGGCCAAAAGTGCCTGTCATTGCCTGGAAAGGCTGAGGAAACCCAGCTTCCCTCCTATCTTACTTGGGTATGGGAATGGAACTACAGGTGTCCAACTATCCCATCTGTGTGGGTCAAAAGCACCTGCAGTTACCCAGAGAGGCTGGAAAAACACAGCCCCTCTCTTGTCCTATCAGGGGTGGTGGTGGAACCACAGGTTCCCAACATTCATGTTTGTGCAGGCCAAAAGCACCTGCAGTTGTCCTGAGAGGCTAAGGAAACACAAGCCCCTTACTATTCTATGCAGGGGTGGGAGGTGGGGGAAGGTGGGGCAGAGGTGAAGAAGGAATCAAAGGCACTCATAAAACCAGTTACCATGGGCTGAAAGCATCTGCAGTTGCCCAGGAGGCCAAGGAAATACAGCACCTCTCATATCCTATTGGAGTGTGGGGATGGAGGTAGCTACAGGCCTCTTTCCAACTAGAACAGTTTCAAACCTTAGCTGTTCTTAGGATTATACTTTAGCCAGCTGAATTTACTAATCAGTAGCTGAAGTCAATGCCCAACCATCTCTACCTCCCCTATTTTTGGGAAATGGAGCTTCCAACTCCAGCCACAGAACAGTCTTGAGGCAGCTTGTGCCCCCATTGAAAGTATGGGCACCAGCTTCCAAGGCATGGAGTGCTCTACTCACAAATTTTCTCTGTGGATGGACAATCTCCTTATTCCATCTTTCAAAGATATTGCAGGATGTTCTTCTGCTCTCCTGGGGCCCCAAAACAGGTGTGTTAGATAGCTCTGGGTGATTACTAACTGCCCTATAGGATGAGCAGACTCTTGGAGCTCCTTACTCAGCCACCACCTTGCCCCTCCTTTGAGTTGTTTTCTTTTAATGTCCCATGCAAGCACTGGAGATACAATTGTGAACAAAAAGAGCTAGGGTCTCTGTTATTGCAAAGATTATAGTCTAATGGAAAGCAATCATTAATTACATTATCACACAAATACATTTATAACTGGAAGCTGATATCATTGTTACAAAAAAAAAGGAAAACTATGATATGAAACAGATAAGCCCATCTTAATCTGGAAAACTCGGGGAAATCTCAGTGAAAATTACTACTAAAATGAAAGCTAAATCTTATGCAGGAATTATCTAGGTAAAGGTGGCCACAGAGAGGGGGGATGAAAGAGTTGTTCACAGAAGGGGAACATCTTGTGTCAGGTCCTATAGTTAGAGCATGGCATGTTTAGACAACATTACCATGGCCAGTGTGGCTACAGGCAGAGTGTAGGATATGCTGATGATACGAGAAGGGAATAGCAAATTCTATCAAAGGGTCTCAGTCTTTATCTTAAAAGTGCAAGGATTTATTTCAGAGTTTTAAGCAATAGATTAACTTGATCAATATAATTATGAATGATTCCTTTGATTTCAGTATGAAGAAGAGATTGAAAAGGAGCAAGCATTATGGAAAGAGACTAGTAGAGTGTTACTGCAGTAGAACAGACAAAAAGAATGATAACCTGAATTAGAAATTTATCAGTAGAAAGAAAAAGCAGTGGATGGATTTGAAAGTTTTTAGAGATAAAATCAAAGGGCTTGAAGAGAGAACAAGGAAGAAAGAATGACAACTTGTGGGATTAAACAGATGATAGTGTCATCTACTAAAAGAGGTAAAGAACAGGATGAGTGGTGTTTGAGTATAAGAGTGAATAAAGGCTATAAATTCAGTTTTGGAAATGCTGAGTTGAAGGTGTTTTTGACACATTATTAATAAATTAGAGATGCTGGGTAAACAGCTGGGAACTGGAGCTCCACAGAGAGGTAAACAAAATGATAATGTGAATGAGTTTGCCAATAGATGGAATATAAAGTATATAGTGAATACTGCAATGAACCACTTGGAGCCTCTTTTCCTGAAACTCTGCCTCTGTTGCTAAGAATGCCACTGGCTGAAAGCCTTTAGTTTTCAGTCTTTTCAGGAGCCACTTCATTTGCCACGATCTGCCTCCCTTAAGATCACACCTATTTCCAGTACGGTATTTAACCAATGATTCACATATGAGGGAATAGAAAGGCCAGGGCATCATGGCCAAATAGAGTATAACTTTAAAGAGCCATTTTTCAGTCAGGGTTCTCCAGGTAAATAGAAATGATAGGATATATATCATATGAAATTTTTTATAGGAATTGGCCCACACAGCTGTAAGGATGGATAAGTTCAAATACTGTAGGGCAGACCACAAGCTGGGAACAACAATAAAGATTTTCAATGAATTTTCCAGGAGAAGTTGGCTAGCTGAAGTAGAGAAGGAAATTCTCCCTTATGGCTGCTGAAATCATCAGTTCTCTTTTTAAAGCCTTCAAGTAAATGGATGAGACTTTCTCATTGTTGAAAGCAATCCCCTTAGTTAATTGCAGATGTAATCAGCCATAGATATAATCATACTAGTGATTATTTACATCCGTGAAATATCCTCACGTTAACAATCAGGACAGTGCTTGCTTGACCACACAATTGGATGTGATAACCTAACCAGGTTGACACAGGAACTTAACCATCACAGCCATTACATCTCCAGAGTTTCTTGTATTGTTGGTTGAGGCTGTTGTTGGGCCTGCATCAGAGCTTTACATCTCCCTCTGCCCTCACCTGCTTCCTTCATCTCTCTTACACAGGTGTTGATCTCAAAAGAACTACTCAACAAATTTACTGCACACTAACTCTGGATAAAACCTACCTTTGTAAGAGTAAAAATGCAAATGGGTCTAGAACTGAGTTTTAATAAGTCCAAACTTTTAGGCCCATGTAGAGAAGTGAGAACTAGAGATGATATGATCACAGCAATAGAAGTAGAGAAGGCAAGAGTAGACTCCAAGAAAAGGTTCAAGGACTAATTAGAACATGAACTGAAAAATAATATTCATTAGAATTAAAAATATTGGTAAGAGATTTTCAGAGCATTAATAAAGGTAGAAAGCCAAACTGGAGTGGACTGAGGATGGAATAGGATATAGAGAAAAGGAGACAATGAACATAGAAAACTCCCCTGAGAAATGTATCTGAATAGAAGGAAAAAAATAAGATTGATGGTGGTTAACAGAGCTCAGAAAGATTGTCCCTGTCCTTAAGAGGGAAAAGAGTCATGTTCAGTTGTTCATATAAAGGGACCAGTCATTCAAAGTAGCCAGAAGCCTGCAGTCAGAATTCAGATGTTTATGTCAGTTTTTGTTAGTTGGTTTGTTTTTATTCAAACTATAGTGTGTATAATAATCATCATGGGGCTTGTTAGAAAAATGGAAGGCCCATAATTATTCCCAAAGATTTGGATTCAGGAGGAAGGCAGTGGAGTCCAGAGAGCTGCATTAATAAGGCTCTCAAGTCATTCTGGCACTGCAGTCATGGGCCACCTAAGGATCACATCTAGGCATTAGAGGTTCCACTTGTGAGTGTTCTGGCTCTCTGGTGGAGTGGAAATAGATAATGTGTGTGTGTATGAAGGAAATAAAAATATCAACACCACCAGAGTCCTTTTGGGGTAGAGAATTGCCTTTGCTTAGGAAATTGTTTCCCTAGAAAATGGAAGGCAAGATCAGAGGCCTTGAGATCTAGAAATAAAATAAAATGAAGAGACAAAGAAAAAGATACATTTATTTGCAAAAAAAAAAAAAAAGAATAAAAAAGGGAGGGAATGTATGGGGAGAAGAAGACAAAGGAGAAGGCAGTGAGATAGGAGTGAGGAAATGACCGTGGGAATTTTCAAGAGATTAGCACTTAAGGGAAAAGGAGGCAATGAAAAATTTAGTAGCAGTGATGGAATGACATTTAGGGTTCAAGTTGTTAGTCAATTCTAAATTGTTTATGTTGCCACTGATATGAAGTGGCAGATCATATCACTTCTGACTCCCAGATCATCTCAAAATCCTGATTTGTCTACAAGAGACATAATGGTGATCAAAGGAATGGGTAGGTGAGAGAAGTGTGATATGTCCTCCACTGAGCCTCATGATGAGAAGAGACAGGAGTCCAAAGGTTCCAGGCCACTATTTGAGTGGCTGACCATGGCCTATAGAAAAGAGTACATTCAACAAGCAGTTCCTCTATGTTATCAACCTTCTTTTCCAACTCTATTAGAAAACTCATGTCTAGACTATATATTCATTCATTTAAGAAATATGTACTAAAAGCCAATGGTGTCCAGCATATAATCAGTTATAAAAGTGAACAAAACAGTCTCTATGTTCATAGAGCTTGAAGTATAATGGGGAAGACAGATGTAAATTGAATCCTACAAATATGATTATAATTTTTTGAGGTTCAAGGTAGATGAGACACATGCCACTGTGAGAGTCTTTAATGAAGAACGGTGATTTAATGTGAAAGATTAGGTAACTTTTTCAAGAAAATTGAACTGACTGCTGAAGAATGAGTAAAAGCTAACTAGGTTAGTGTATCTTTTCACAGTGTCATTGGGAGGACTAAATGAAGTACTGAATGAAAAGCCTCAAGCTAAGTTTCTAAGATTCTAATATGGTCTGAATGAAAAGATACATTGGTTTAACAGCTTTGTGGGGAATAAAGAAACATGACCACTTTATATATGCACATCTAATGTAAGGTACAGCTTCATTTCTGAAATCTAAAAAGCTAACACCGTGGAGATTGAGATGCAGTATCCTTCATATTTCCAGCTTAGCAAAGTTCCTGCCATATAGCAAGTACTCAACAAACATTTGTAAAGTAATTTAATATTTGCCCTTCTTCTGTCCCTTTCCCATCCTTCCTTTTCTCTCATGTGCTATTATCCTATTTATCTTGTCAAGCACAAAAAAATTTGCTAAATGTATTCATGCTGAAATTTTAAAGATTTATGTATTCCTCCTTCACAGAGTATTTCACTTAAAAGATGCTGTGGAAAAGGTAATACATAATGGGGAACTTTTAGGTATCTTTGGTAGTATTATTTTGAAATGAGTTCTCTGAATCAGAACATATAAAAACAAATTTGTACCAGGACATAATAAATGCAGTTTAAAAAATCAGCTACCTGACACCATAACAGTTCATTTCTTGGTCAAGTCACTCACTATTTAGTGCAGGAGGACAGGATAGCACTTTGCTCCATGCAGACTTTTAGGATAATTCCCTCTATGATTCTGTCCTCCTCTGGATTCTTGAATTCTTTTTTATTCAGCAGGGGAATGGAAGAGACTGTAGAAACCACAAGCAGAATATGTAAGTGTCAGGCTGGGAAGAAATACCCATCAATTCTGCTCACATTCCATGGACAAAAACTCCATCTTATGGCTGCATCTCACTGCATGAGTGGCTTGAAAATAAAGTCTCGGTGAGTACCCAATACATAGAAGGTGTAGCTGTTTGATATGATTATGAATTCCAAAAATAGATATTAGATTATGTTTGTAATCTGGTCTGTACCTGGCTGTGATTAAGTTATGATGAGGGCTTTTATTGGACCACATCATTAGGGTGGTGAGTCCTAAGGGATGGCAAAGGACAGAGTTGAGGATTTTTGATATTGGTGTTTTGATGTTGGAGTTTGATGCTGAAGCCTTAAGCTGGAGCCCCAGGAAGTAAGCTCACAAAGGAAAGAGAAACCAGCCCCAAGAAGGGAGGAAACCAGGAAGCATGAACATTGGCAGCCGTCTTGCTCTAACACGTGAAAATAGACTTTGGTGAGGGAAGTAACTTATGCTTTATGGCCTGGTACCTGTAAGCTCCTACCCCAAAGAAATACCCTTTATAAAAACCAACCAATTTCTGGTATTTTGCATCAGCACCCCTTTGTCTGACTAATACAGAATTTGGTACTGAGGAGTGGGGAAATGCTTTTGCAATTATTGAAATGCTGGGATGGTTTTATAAATGTGTAAGGGGTATTTTTTGGAGGAATTGTGAGATGCTTAATGGAAAAGGTCTAGATTGCTTTGAAGAGACTGTTGGTAACAATATGGATGCTAAAGAGACTTTTTATGATGCCTTAGAAGTAAATGATGAAACTATTATTGAAAACTGGAGGAAATGTGATCCATGTTTTAAAGTTGCAGAGAACTTAGCAAGATGAACTCCTGGTGTTTTTATGGAAGGCAGAATTTGAAAATGGTGAGCCTGGGAATTTAGCTGAAGAAATTTCCTAAGTAAACCCAGAGAATGCAGCTTGGCTTCTGCTTGCAGCTAGCTTATAGCAAAATGCTAGATGAGAGAGATATCCTGAGGACTGAATTGTTAAGCACAAAGAAGGCAGAAAAAAATTCTGGAAATTCCAAGCCTTTGGAAAGCAAGCTCCCAGATGAAAGTGCCCCATCGGAGAACTTAACTAAACTTGGAAGTGGTAAATCAAGATTGAAGATGCAGTTATCTCAGAAAGACTTGTGGAAAGTCTTACTGTCTGATGACTTAGACCCCCGCTTCCTGCATGCTAAACCAGCAAGGTTTTTGAGAGAGCTGTATGAACAAAACTACTTTCAGCCTGGAATAAAAAGGACATGGAAAGGAGAGACTGAAGAGGAAATGACTTCAAGAGAAAAACCTTGGAAGCTGAGATCTGGAATCAGTACATCCACTTAGGCCAAGAGAGGAACCCCACCCATGTGTACAGGGAGGGTGAATTTGCCCCAGCAGTTGAAGAGGATGGATGTTCCTGCCCAATGTTCTGGGAGATTTTTGCCACCCCAGGGTACAGAGAAGGTAGAGCACATTCCTCAAGGATTAGGGCAGTTAAGGTCAGCACCCCTCAGGTCTGAGAGGGGTGGACCTACCCCCAAAGGTTAGAGAAGACCAGGTGGTCATCTGGTTGCTCTGAGAGGGTTGAGCCTGTATGCCAAAGGTTAGGGGGAATGTTGTCTTCACATCACTGTACTAGGGGGGGTTAAGACTCTAACTCAAAAATTGGGTAAGGTGTGGCAATCACCCCAACTCTTGGAGGGAGAGGTCTGGAGCTTGGTTGACCCAGATGCTTGATGAGGGTGAAACAAAGAAAATGACTGTTGGGCAAGCCAGTGGAAAGGGTGGGTTCCAATAAGGCCCCAAGGAGAAAAATACATCTTCTTAAGAATGACTCTCAGACTTTGAAATCGAACAGAAGATTCCCTGCAGGTCAACTGAACTGTAGAAAAACCATGAGTCATGTTTCCCTCCCAATTTCTCCTTATTGTAATGAAAATGTTTATCCTTTGTCCATTTGTTTTTTGGAAACACATAAATTGTTTTATAAGTTTCAAAGGTCTGTAACAGATGGGGCTTTGCCCCAAGACAAATTGTATTTCTTTAAATTGATTGTGATATGATTTAGTACTTGCATTGTTACTGATTTAAGGTTTTTTCGAATATTATAATGTCTTTTTGGAATTCAGAGGGTGGAGTGTAGCAGTCTGATATGGTTATAAATTCCAAAAATAGATATAGGATTATGTTTGTAATTTGATCTGTACCTGGGTGTGATTAAGTTATGATTAGGGCTTTGATTAGGCCACATCATTAGGGCTGACCCCTTAGTGAGTAGAGACTCACAGATAAAAGGGATGACAAGGACAGAGTTGAGGGTTTTTGATGTTGGAGTTTGATACTGAAACCTTAAGCAGGAACCCTGGGAAGTAAGCTTTCAGAGGAAAGAGAAGCAAGCCCCAGGAAGGGAGGAGCCCAGGAAGCCTGAACCCTCACAGACATTGGCAGTCATCTTGCTCCAACACGTGAAAATAGACTTTGGTGAGGGAAGTAACTTATGTTTTATGGCCTGGTATCTATAAGTTCCTACTCCAAATAAATACCCTTTTGAAAAACCAACCAATTTCTGGTATTTTGCATTAGCACCCCTTTGGCTGACTAATACAGAAGGGGACACAGATATTTGGTGAATCCTAGAAATATCTACTACAACCCTTATTCTACCATACATGATATTGCATCTGATGCCAATTTCTATCCCAAGTACCCTACAGCCACACTCATCATTAGGGCATGCATTTATTGGCACAATTTTTGAATTTTGTTCTTATCACAGTGACCAAAATCAGTGGTTACCATAGCTTCTCATAAAAATAGCTTGGAAAAGTTTTATTAAAAATATATTCCCATGGGAAGCGGATTTGGCTCAACCAATAGAGCATCTGCCTACCACATGGGAGGTCTAGGGGTTCAAACCCAGGGCCTCCTGGCCCATGTGATGAGCTGGCCCATGCACAGTGCTGCCATGCACAAGCAGTACCGTGCCACACAGGGGTGTCTCCCGTGTAGGGAAGCCCACCCACAAGGAGTGCACCCTGTAAGGAGAGCCACCCTCCATGAAAAAAGTGCAGCCTGCCCAAGAGTGGTGCTGCCCACACAGAGAGCTGACGCAGCAAGATGGTGCAACAAAAAAGGAACACAGATTTCCAGTGCCACTGACAAGAATGCAAGCAGACACAGAACACACAGTGAATGGACACAGAGAGCAGACAACTGGGGGGAGGGGAGGGGGAAGGGGAAATTAAAAAAAAAAATAGAAGTCATAAAAATAAATAAATAAATGCCAAAAATTTACATATATGTGTGTGTGTGTGTATGTGCATATATATATATAGTCCCAGATTCTACCTTAAACTAATTCATTTGACTCTCTAAGCAAGAGCACTGGGAAAAAGAAACACTAAAAAATTTCCACAGGTAATTCTGGTAGAGCTGATTCAAGTCTTGACATTTATGAACAACTGATATAAGTTATCTAGTCTCATGCAAGATCCCTTTTGGACAAGAGAGAAGAGGAGAGAAAATAAGGGGGCCTAACAACCATAAAGCACGTTGTATCTGAATGTGTCTTACACAGATTATTTCATCTTCCCAATAATCATACGAAGTACATAATCTTACTACTCATGTAGCTTACAAAGACTGGCCAAGTCAGCTGGTGCCAAGTTTTAGAACAAGGGCCAGAGATAAAACAGTCTGTCCCACCAGAGGCCTGGAGTGAAGGAAGAAAATAAACTATATCTGAGTCAAAACCCTTTAGAGAACATGAAGGGTAAATCAAAATCAGTCAATAAATTGAAGGGAGAGAAGTAAGACTGAAAGTAAGAGATAAATCTGAGGTCGAGTACTAAGATGCAAAGGAATGGAGTTACATCAAGTCAGGAGTAATGAGCCAGGGGTCTTGGGCCATTGTCACAAATAGAGAAAGGGGTCTGAGGGGCTTGGAACTATACCATTAAAAGTAGCATATGTTAGTGGGCAGGTGGGCAGTCACCCACTATTACACAAATATAAAAAGTAAATGTCATTGCAAAGACAGATACAGGACACTATATAAACTGCCAAAACCTACAGAATGGAGTGTGAGAGAGTGTAAACTACAATGTAAACTATAATCCATGCTGTGTGGCCATGCTCCAAAATGTGTTCATCAATTGTAATGAATGTACCACACTAATGAGAGACGTTGTTAATGTGGGAAAAGTGGGAGGTGCGGGGAATGGGGCATATGGGAATCCCCTATATTTTTTTATGTAACATTTTATGTAATCTATGTATCTTTTAAAAATAAATAAAAAATATATTTAAAAAAACAAACTAAGAAAAAAAAAGTAAATGTCAGGGAGCAGATATAGGTCAAGTGGCTGAACACCTGTTCCCATGTAAGAGGTCCAGGTTCAATTCCTGGTACCTCCTAAAAACAAATAAACAATGAAAAGAAATAAAACAATTCTCACTAGAGAATGGATGTAGCTCAGTGATTGAACTCCTCCTTGCCATGTATGAGGTCTTGGGTTCAATCCCCAGTACCTCCTTAAAAAAAAAAAATCAAATGCCAAAGAGATTAAGAAATTTCCCAATATCACCCAAGTTTCAAATCCAACTTGTCAGATCATGCTGTATACATTTAAACCAAGACTGACCTGGGATCAAACCTACTTTTGTTTTGTTGGCCATAAACAAAGTAGAGCTAACTAGCCCACTTGAGCATGGATTCTGCAACAAGGACTCTGGGGACCAATTCTACGGTGGCCTTCATGATCCCCAACTCCTAGTGCTCACACTCCTTGAGTACAGGAGTTGCTTATGACTTCTTTCTAGTCAAGAAAAACTGCAAAGATGATGGGATATCACTCAAATGATTATGTTACATTATGGAAGACTCTATCTTATGGTAGACTCACTCCCTTTTTGGCTTTGAAGAAGCAAATAGCCATGTCATAAGAGGGCCTGTGGAGAGGACACAGGGCAAAGTATGGGATGCCCCCACTGGGAAAGGCATCTGGCTGACAGCCAGCAAGAAATTGGAGCCCTAAATCTTATAGCTGCAAGAAAATGAATTCTGCCAAAAACATGAGTGAGCTTGGAAGCAGATTCTTCTCAAGTTGAGCCTTCAGATGAAAATATAGTCCAGCCAATACCTTGTATGCAGTCTGACGAAACCCTGAGGATCCAGCTAAATAATACCTAGACTCCTGACCCACAGAAACTGAGATAATGTGCAGTTTTAAGCAGCTAAGTTTGTGGTATCTTGTTATGCAGCAAGAAAAAAGAGGGACCTCATTTGCTTCTCTGAGTCATCCAGTTATGATGTAGATTGGTAATCCTAATCTTTAAAACTTGACTGTTCAAGATGGAATTTGAAATGGACCGCACACACATCAGCCCAAGTTTCAATTCATGTTTCCCAGTTGTCAGGGATTGACTCATGTCCCCCTCTAAAGACAAGTTTAAGTCCTCACCTCCAGTCCTGTCTGGGTGAAATCATTTGTAAATAGGGCCTTTGGAGGTGTTATTAATTAGGATGTGGCAAAACTGAATGATGGTGGTCATTAATCTAATAGCAAAGGAAATTGGACTTGGAAACAGAAGCCAGAGAAGAGAGAGATTGCCATGTGACAGAAGCAGAAATGCATCTACAAGCCAAGGAACACCAAGCTAGCATCAGAATGCTACAGATTCTGGGAGAAAGCATGGCCTGGCCTGATATTGGACTTCTAGTCTCCAAAACTGAGAGACAATAAATTCCTGTTGCTTAAGCCAACAAGTGTGTAGTATTTGTCACAGCAAACCTGGCAAACCAAGGGGCCTTCCATGATCTTCTATGCTAATCAGTGCTGTTATTTTCCTTCTTACTATGTTTACTACATAAACATCCAGCTTTCTTATCCATGCAGTTTCTGAAATACTGCCCTACATTTATTTCATGTCTGACTGACTTTGAAATTAATAAACATCATTCCAAACGTCACACAGATGGATTGTGAAAAAGAAGATGGTAAAATGAACTGAAATAAGCACAGCAATTCTTATTCAAATTTCAAAAGAGCAGCACAGCATGAGGGGTCCTGGCTGCCAACCCCATATTCCCTGAGCGGATGGGCGGAGAAACACTTGGCTCCAATTCCCTCTGTGGCCAGAAATACCAGGTCCTCAGAGAGTGAAGAAATGCTTTGAATTGCTGGTCTCTTCAGCCACCCGGAACAATTGACAGATGGAGCAGGTTATGGAGCCAGGTGGGGTGGCTGAGTGGCAATCTAGCTTCCCCCCAGTCAACCCATCCTTCTGTTCCTCAGGGATGTCCCACAGGAACTCAGGGGGAAGCAGGGATGGGGAATGCCTTAGCAGTAGCTGCTAAGTCAGCCCACAGAGTGCAGCCAGCCTTTGGAATGTGAGCTAACTCACCACCTTCCTTTGCATAAAAGGTTCAGGCACTTCTCCACAAACAGGAAATGAGAGGTACGTTAGACTATGGATGAGGTGCTGGCCATATGCCGCCCTCACCCTACAGGCAGGATTAAAGAAACTCCCCACAGAGGTCCATGAAATCTCCAACTCAACCAAATAAAAGGAACTGAAATATCTAAAATGCACTTATTTGCTCAGAAAGCAAAGAATGTTGGGACTAATCAATCCTATCTCACCCACCTCTACCAATTCAGTTCTCAGCCTATTATTTTCTTCTCTTTTGCTCCCGCTGTCCCACCAAAATGTGAAGGTAACCTTGTGTTTTTTCTGCACTTTACACCTCATCCTTTCATTTTTCCTTCCAGACATATCTTCAACTTTTCACTGAATAGAAATTCTCTCTCTCTCACACACACACACATACACACACTTGCCATTTGAAAAAATATATAATCCTAGAATGGAAAGGCAAAATGAAAAGAGTGAAAACACATTAAAGTTCAAATTGAGAAAAAAAATACTTGCCAATGCAGATAAACCACATATCAAGGACTAAAGATAGTTTCTGGGGAAAGAAAGTCACCCTCATCTGCAAATCAAATAGCAAATGTTTATTGCACATCCACTATATTCAAGGCACTAAGCTAAATATTAATGAAGATAAAAATGTGTTTAAATTACAGTTTCTCTCCTTAAAAGTTGATAGTTTCTTTGGGGAGCTAAGAGGGGGGAAAGGATGATATATATTATATAGTGTCTTACATTTCATAGACTATCTTTATATTTGTAGTTTTGATTAATACTTAGATAAAGCCTGAGGTTAGAAATTTTTTTCTTATTAAAACAGATGAGGAAAAGAAAGTCTCAGAGATGGTATTATCTGCTGAAGGCAACCCAGCAATAAGCATTTGAGTTGAATCATACACATGTCCTTTCTAATTTACGTAACTGTCCCTAAATGAAACCAACTATAAATATCAAAGATGTCCATGAATGAGAGAAACCATTTTGAATTTCATAAACAAGTTTGTCAGAGGGGATATAGAATTTGAGCTGGGCCTTCAAGTAGGGGTAGGTGTAGTAGTCAGAGAAGCAGGAAAGAATACTTTGGTTGTGGGAAACACTGAGAGCAAAGTCTTAGAAGCAGGAATACAAATGCATATATTTAGGGTTGTTTTAGTTTGCCAGTGCTGCTATGATAAATATCAAACACTGTTTGGTTTAAACTAAAACAGGAATTTATTGCCTCACAGTATGGTAGACTAGAAGTCGAAAATCAAGGTATCAGCACACTTTGCTTTCTCTGAAGTATGCAATGTTCTGATGGTGGTTTACTGACAATCCATTACTCAATCTCTTCTTCCAGCACATGGCTATCTGTCTCTTTCTGGCTTCTACTCCTTCTGCTCAGTTGTCTGTGTCTCTGTCCAGATTTCGTCTCCTTATAACACCACAAGTCATATGGATTAGGGTCCCTACTGTGAATCAGTATGGCCTCAGCCAAACAAATACAATCTTCGAAGATCCTATTTACAAATGAGTCCAACTCATACCTGAATACATATTGGTGGGGGACATGATTCACTCTACCACAAGGGCACTCTGAGTATTTACAAGATACCAAATGTCACCCTCATTTCAATCATAAGAAACACTTGTTTTCTGTGTCTATAAAATGAGAAAATATCTTTTCAAGGGTTCATGCAATATAGAAATTTTGTTCTCTTTTGAAGCAAGAGGTCAGGCACCAACGCCTATGCTTTTAGGAAATAGCGGTAAGATATATGGCTCACTCCCAACTGCTTGGGTCTAGATCTTATTTCCATCATTAACAAGCTGTATAACCTTGAGAAAATTGTTTCAATGTCCCTATCTATTAAATGGAGATTTTAGGAGTTCCTAAATCAAATGATTTTTGTGAAGATTAAATGAATTATCTCCTCTAAAGCTCTCATAACAACTAGCACATAGTAAGTGCACAATAAATACTGAGCGTGAGTCCTCCTGAACATCTAATGTTTTCCTACAACAACAACTGTCAAAAAATCCCACCTGGAACCATCAAAGCAGGAAAGATTGAAACATACGCTAGGGCCTGTTTCTGGGCAGTTAGGCTGGAAGTTATAACAATAGCACAGAGTGCTGGAAAACCCCTGAAGGTTGCTATAGATAGCTGCTTCACAGACAAATGGATTCTGAGCAAATCAAGTTTTATAGATCTAATTAGAAAGCATAATTTCATGGCCCCAAAGAGTATAGAAGATTCATATATGTCATGAGAGTGTGTGTGGTTTTTAGAAGAGTCAAAAAAATTAATGGAAAGTCTCCAGCATCCAGAGCAATGGTTTGCTATTTATTTTACCTAAATATTTAGTATCTGTTTTTAAATAGATTCTGAACTTTACTTTTTTTTATTTTGAACCTTTTAATTCATATGTTATTCAGTGGTCTTTTTTTGATGTGTGAGCAAGTGCATCTTTGACTCTCCCAGATGCTCTGTTTTTTCGTTTCCTACTAATTCCAGTGGCAAAATCAGTGAAGAACTTCAAGGAATAAATAATGCGGTAAGACTACTAACACTTCTATTAGATATGAGAGAGTTGCATAGCATTTGGAACGTTGTGCTTATTCTATATGCTAAATTAAATAATGAATGATTCCTGGAGATAAGGATGTAAAAGAGGATAGGGCTTATATACAATGGGCATATTTTCACACCCCCAAAAAGAAAACATGTGTTTTCTCTCATTCATTAATGTAGCAATAAATAACTCATAATACCATAATAACTAAATCAACCTTAGTAATATATTCAGCAAATTACCTGCATTAAAAATAAAATAATTACCTTAAAATATACATTTTTTCAAAGATACAAAAATGAAATGACAGTATCCAGAATGGGAAACTATATTTACATATAATATATCTGCTAGGGGAATTGTATCCATAAAGAAATCTTGCAACTCAACTGTAACAGGACAAATAATTTAGTTAAAAATGGGCAAAGAGTTTTAATAGACATTACTCAAAAAAGATGTGCAAATGGTTGATAAGCACATGAAAAGAAGTTCAAAATCATTAGTCACCCTGGAAATGGAAATCAAAGCACTAGGAAATACAATATCACACTCATCAGGATGGTGAAAATGAAAAAGAAAATATCAAGTGTTTGTGAGGATGTGAAGAAACTGAACACCATTGGTGGTTATGTAAAATGATAGACTCTTTTGAAAACAATTTAATATTTCTTCAAAATTTGAAACACAGAGTTACCATATAACCCAGCAATTCTGCTCCTGGGTATACACCCAAGTGTGGCAGTTTGAGATTATTTTATGAATCCAAAAAAGAGAAGATTATGTTCGTCAACTAATCTATTCCTCTGGGTATGATACCCTTTGACTGCATTGAATTCACTTGAGGGGTTGATGATTAGATTACCTGTTAGATTGCTGTAGAGCTTTTATTGGACTACATCAGTGAGGCATGACTCAATTTGAGTCCCTGCCCCCTTGCTGGGTCTGATAAACTCGGACTCAAACAGACACTGGAAGGGAGAACTCTGCCATTTTTGATCCTGCCATGTGACAGTCTCAAAAAATTGAGGCCCTGGGAAGAGATGAGCTATTTGCCTGAGAGATTACAGCTGAAATTGGGAAGAGAGCAAAACAGCCAAGACTGATATAGGAGACCTGGAAATAAACAGGCCGTATGCCAGGAAAGAGAGGACTACAGGATAACTTAAGCACAAACCCCAAGAGGCTGGGCCATGGTGCTCAAGAAGAAAGGATGAGCCTGGAGGGGGAGGACTGAAACCTGGGCAGAGATCGGTGGCCATCTTGCTCCACCATGTGGCAACCTGCCAGGATCAGCAATAGCTGACTTGGGTGAGAAAGCATCTCTGATGATGCCTCAGTTTGGACTTTTTCATGACCTTGGAACTGTAAGCTTTTACCTCAAATAAATCCCCTTTGTATCAGTAGCGCTTTGGCAAATTAAAACACCAAGAGAAATGAAAACATATGTCCACACAAAGACTTGTACGTGAATGTCATAATATCATTATTCATAATAACCAAAGACTGGAAACAGCCTAAATGTTCATCAACTGATGAATACACAAAATGTAGTATATCTATACAATGGAATATTATTCAGCAATAGAAAGAAATGAAATAATGATGTATGCCATAATATGAATGAACCTTGCAAACATTATGCTAAGTGAAAGAAACCAAACTCAAAACAATACATATTGTATGATCTCATCTATATGAAATTTCTAGAATAGGCAAATTCATAGAGATACATTAGCAGTTTACAGAGGATAGGAAAAGCAGGATTGAGAAGTGACTGCTAATGTACATGAGATTTCTTTTTGGGGTAATGAAGATGTTCTAAAAGTAGATAGTGGTCTTGGTTGTACAAATCTGTGAATTTACTAAAAACCATTAAATTGTACACTTTAAAAGGATCAATTTCATGGCGTATGAATTATATCCCAAAAATCTGTCATTTTAAAACACATCCTATCTATCAAGATTGAAAACTGAAATACATTATAAATAAAAACTTCAGTTCATCAACAGACACCATTACAAGAATGAAAAGGCAAGCCACGGAATAGAAGACATCAGTAAAATACGTATATCTGAAAAATGACTAAAACCCAGAATTCTCAGAAATTAAATAAAAGGAAAAGACAACTGTGGTAGATTGAATCATGTGTCCCAACAAAAGACATGTTCTTAACCTTAACCTGCCTTCCTGTGGGTGTAAACTCGTTTATTTATAAATAGTATCTTTGAACTTGTTAAGGTGAGTCAGGGTGTGGAATTATGAATAGGATCTTAGAAGATCTTATTTAGGTATGGACAGCTGAATCAGGATAGGCCTTAACCTGTGTTACCGGAGGTCTTATAAGGAGAAGTCAGAAGTCAGAGAATGACACAGGAGGAAACCAAGGACATCACCATGTGACAGAAGTCTGTTATCCCCAGTAGGCTCCAGGCCACAGGAGAAGGTATGTCTTGCTGACATCTTGATTTTGAACTTCTATCCTCCATATTGTGAGTCAATAAATGCTTTTTTGTTTAAGCCAACCCACTGTGTGGTATTTGTCATAGCAGCTCTGGCACACTAAGGAAACAACGCTGTAGAAAAATGGGCAAAACTTAAACAAATACTTAACAAAAGAAGACATCAAATAAACAACATAATTGGATACTCAACCCCATTAGTCATCAGGAAATTGAAAATTAAACCCACAATGTGATTTTACTACAAAGTCACCAGAATATCCAAAATGAAAAGTGAATTCTGATATACTGCTTGTATTAGTTTCCTATGCTGCTCAAAGCAGATACCATGAAATAGGTTGGCCTTTAACAAAAGGGACCTATTAGCTTACAGTTTGAGACCATGAGAATGTCCAAATCAAGGTATCATCAAAGCAATGCTTTCTTCCTGAAGACTTCCTGCTGGCAATCCTTGGGTTCTCTGCTACAAGGCAAGGCACATGGCAAGTTGTCTGCTGGTCTCTCTCCTCTCTTCTGGGTTTCAGATTTCATTGCTTTCCACTTCTAGTTTCTGTGGCTGTCTCTCTCTTTATCTTTCAATCTAGTAAAAGGATTAAAACCCACCCTGGGCCATGCCTTAATTGAAGTAACCTCATAAAAAAGTCCCACTTACAATAGGTTTACATTCACAGGAATGGATTAGCTTTAAGAATATAATTTTATGGGGTACATAGAGTTCCAAACCACTACACATTGATATTAAATTGGCTAAAATTTCCCTGCAAAAAAAAAAAACAAACAAAAAGTGAAATCACATGAGCCTTGTAACTCTCAACATCTGAGAGATGGAAGTCATAAATGCTGCTACCATAATATTGTGGTAAAGAGCAAAAGAGATTATGTATGCTAAAGTGCTTTGGCAGTATTATTCTCTGGTTTCCTGTGGATGGTAATATTTAAAAATATGAGTCAAAACTAATAATGATTTTTAAGTATAAACTACCATAAGTAAGTGTAGCTAGAAAAATTAAGTGGTAAGCAATTGGATGAGCTTAGCCAAATAAGAAAAGAGAGAAAAGGCCAGGAGAGAGCATTCCCCAGTCTCTAGAGAGACCACCAGTGCTCAAAATCATGATTGTATGGACTCAATCACCTTATATTTGATCTACTTTCTATGAACCTGAGGCCAAAGCATCAATGTTAGTACATTGTGAATTAAATGCTCAGTGAGGATATATACTTCTTTGCTCTTCATTGTGTATTCCAGGATCCATACATGTAATGTTTTCAACCCAATCACTTTTACAACAAGTAAAACCTCCACAGAATTTGTATTCATTATTTTTTAGGAGACAATACAAATTCTTTAGCAACCTGTCCTTTCTTAATTTTAACTGCTCGATGCCTTTGGCAGCTGCATTAGCCACTGATTAATGGTAATGCATAATATCTCAATTCCAGAGTGAAACATATGCAAGTAGTGAGCCAAAGTGAAAATAATAAACAAATTTAATGAAGGCTGCCTTGCATTTCCTTATACCCTAGTGATGATTTGTGGCTTACTGTATTGACTAAACTCTTATAATGGTAATAGCTGACTATGTGGCAGGCACTGGGTCTAAGTGCTTCGTATATATTTACTACTAAATTTAACAACTATAATCTTATGAAGTTGTTACTATTATTATGTTTAATTTTATGAATTAGGAGATCAAGGCATAGAGAAGTTAAATAACTTTTCCAAAGTATACTCTTTTAAGGAGTGGAGCTAGAATATGAAGCCAAACAAACTGAATCAAAAGTCCAGACTCTTAACCACTACTTTCTACTGCCATAAGCATTAGTGTTTGAGATACAAAATGAAAAACCAAACAAACATAAAAACTGAACTTGCAAGTTGCTTCATTAGTCTTCCCAAGTTTTATGTCTGATTGTTATGTCCTTTTCTTTCTTATCCATGTCACCAACACCTTCTTTTGATTTAAAACTTTCCCAATTTAAGTGCTACTTGACCCTCAGGTAGCAACAATCATGCTTTCCTCTGAGCTCCCACATAAATTATACATTCCTCTAATCATAAATTTGTTTGCCTCTTTCTCTCCTAATGGAACATAAGCTTCTGTACTGCAGACACTGTGACATTGTGTTTCCCAAAGAAGGAAAGGAGGGAAGGAGAGAAGATGGGAGGAAAAAAGAGGAGGATGGACAGAAGTGACTATTCTGCTCTCCATGTTAAAGACAGTTGTTTCTTATGTACATAGTATATTCAGGTGCCCTCTCAGTTTAGATGGCTTAGATGTGAAGAGGCTGATTCAGTGTTCAGCATTCACGCATGAGAACAATTTTTTCTAAAATGTAAGAAAATGAAAAGGAAGAGGAAGAAGAAAAAAAAGTCGGGGAAGAGGCTAAGGAGTCTTGGATGATCCTTTGAAACTGCTTAGATACATGAAAGAATGCCAGGGCCCTTTCTCCTCTGTTCTTGTCCCGAAGAGATACTTAGCTGATTAAAATAGGGGCTGGTTCCCTTCCAAAAGACTGCATCACTCTCTATTTATTAACTTTTTCCCATCTACAGAGTGAAGTATGTAACATTTTGCTTGTTCAAATATCTCATGTCTTGGAGACAAGCTTCAACTGCAATTAATTTCACCATTTTGCTGACTACTGCTCTGATCTATCTGCCCTTCACGACACTTGCTCTTTTTTTCCCATTTGCAACTTTCACTGTCTTGATCAACAAAATCATGCAATATAGCCTTAAATTTCCATTTTCTCTGAATTCACAAACATCATTTGTTCTCCAAACAAAAATTTCATGATCTCAAATTGTGTAGCAGCTTAATCAGTGTTGCCACAAAATTCTTTGATTTCTTCTTCATCTAAATCATGGCCGGCTATACCATCTGGCAGCTGCCTCACTGAGGATGCTGTCCATGTACCTTCTAAACTTGCTCCTGGTTTTCCTTGTAGCTGTATATTTAAACAACATTTTCTTCTTTGAGAGTCTTTCAACTAGGCCAAGGGTTTATTTAACTTTCCTGTAAATGCCATCTAGTACCTGACATGGATCAGTTTAGAGGCACCCAAAGCTACTACCAGGCTGCCCCAAGAGACCCAGAATCCTAGCAACTGAGCCCATGTCACAGAGTTGGCAATAAATAGCCTCTATGTATTTGTAAATAATGAAAACTATTTAGACCTGCATTATATTATGTCCATTAACTAGTAGTGTTTTTAAAAGCCAATCCCCCACTTTGGTTTCCCTGAAATAGTAAAGCTATCTATAAAAATTCATAACAATTTATTAAAGGCTTAAGAAAGAAATGGGTGTGCTATGCTTTGTGATTTTCCTTGTTTCCATTTTTCAGGTCCATTTTTACTACATATTTTTCCTTGTAAGATTTCATATTTTTCCAGCTTTAGATGCCCATAAACATGACTTTGAAATAAAGTCAAATGTTTCCTGCTTTTCCATACTTCCTATTAAAATGGTGGGTTTAAAAATATGGGCTTTAGAAATCGGCAGCCTGAGTTTAGTGCCTAGATGTGTGACTAAATTGCTTGGTGGATTCGATAATGGAGTTTACCCTAAGCCTCAATTTTATCATCTGCAGAACAGGAATCATAATATTTACTTTTCTAGGTTTTATGAGAATTACATTAAACAATGAATATGTATAAAGTCTTTGGTTTTAGGCACATATGCAATCCTCTGTAAATGAAAACTGCTAATAATACAGAGAATATGGTTCTCAGACACTTTTGGAAATTATCTTTCTTTTCTCTCTGATCACTGTTTTAACATCTCAGAATCATTAGGGAGAAGAATAGAAAGGATATGAGATGTAAAATGTCAGAGCAGTTTGCTAATTTGATAGGTACACAGTCTGCAAGAATCTATCACTCCAGTCCAAGATGGTCCTCGTCAACAGCAGGTAGACAAGTCTGTATCATGGGACCCTATACTGGCTGTGGGCAAATGGAGAAAGGCTGGGGAGTCGAGGAGGAAGTTAGACATTTTAGGCTTCTTTTGATGAAGCTGTGTGCATTAGTCAGCCAAAGGGATGCCAATGCAAAATACCAGAAATTGGTTGGTTTTTATAAAGGGTATTTATTTAGGGTAAAAGTTTACAGATACAGGCCATAAAGCATAAGTTACTTCCCTCACCAAAGTCTATTTTAACATGTTGAAGCAAGATGGCTGCCAGTGTCTGCGAGGGTTCAGGCTTCCTGGGTTCCTCTGGGCTCAACTCCTGTTTTCTCCTCAAGAACAGCTGTAGGCTATGAGGTTCTCTAGGCTTTGCCTCTCTCCACAAAGTTAACTGTAGACTATCAGGTGAATGGCTCTGTCTCTTTCCCCAGGGCTCCAGCTTAAGCCTTCAGCATCAAACTCCAACATCAAAACTCCAACATTAAGAACCTCCAAACCTGTTCTTTGTCATGCCTTTTATCTGTGAGTCCCCATCTACCAAGGGGCAGAGACTCAATGTCCTAATGACATGGCCCAATTAGAGCCTGAATCATAACTCAATCAGGCCCAGGTACAGATCAGATTACAAACATAATCCAATATCTATTTCTGGAATTCATAACCATATCAAACTGCTACACTCCACCCTCTGAATTCCAAAAAGACATTACAATATTGAAAAAAAACCTTAAATCAGTAAAAATGCAAGTGCTAAATCATATCACAATCATTTTAAAGAAACACAGTCTGTCTTGAGGCAAAGTTCTGTCTGCTATAGACCTCTGAAACTCACAAAACAATTTATCTGTTTCCAAAACACAAATGGACAGACAAAGAATAAACATTTTCATTACAATAAGGAGAAATTGGGAGGGAAACATGAGTCAGGGGTCCTCTATAGTTAAGCAAACCTGCAGGGCATCCTCCATTTGATTTCAGTCTGTCAGTCATTCTTAAGATGATGGTTTCTTCTCCGTGGTGCCTTATGGAAACCCACCCTTTCCACTAGCTTGCCCAATGGTAATTTTCTTGGTTCTACCCTCATAAAGCATCTGGGTGTCCACCAAGCTGCAGTCCTCTCCTTCCAAGAGTACTGGGGTTATTGCCACACCTTACCCAATCTTTGGATTTGAATCTTAACTCCCTGTAGCAGTTTGATATGGTTTTGAATCATATGGTTATGCAGGTTTCTGATGTTGGAGTTTTGATTTCATAGTTTGATGCTGAAGGCTTAAACTGGAGCCCCAGGAAGTCAGCACACAGAGGAAAGAGAAGCCAGCCCCAAAAAGAAAGGAACCTTGAAACCCAGAGAAAAACAAGCCCCAGGAATGTAGGAACCCAGGAAGCTGAACCCTCACAAACATTGACAGCCATCTTGCTCCAAATAGACTTTGGTGAGGGAATTAACTTATGCTCCATGGCCTGGTATCTGTAAGCTCCTACCCCAAATAAATATACTTTTTAAAACCAACCAATTTCTGTTATTTTGCATCAGCACCCCTTTGGCTGACTAATATACCTCCTTAGCACAGTGATGTGAAGACAACATTGCATACAGGCTCAACCTCTCAGAGCAATGAGCTGACCACCTGGCCTTCCCTAATCTTTGGCATACAGGTTCAACCCTCTCAGAGCAACGAGTTGACCACCTGGCTTTCCCTAACCTTTGGGGAATAGGTCCATCCCTCTTAGACCTGTGGGGTGCTGACCTTAGCTGCCCTAATCCTTGAGGAATATGCTCTACCTTCTCTGTACCCTGGGGTGGCAAAAATCTCCCAGAACATTGGGCAGGAACAACCATCCTCTTCAACTGCTGGGGCAAATTCACCCTCCCTATACACATGGGTGGGGTTTCTCTCTTGGCCTAAGGGGATGTCCTAATTCCAGATCTCAGTTTCCATGGTTTTCCTCTTAAAGCTCTTTCTCCTTCCATTTCTCCTTCCATGTCCTTTTTATTCCAGGCTGACAGTGGTTCTGTTCATACAGCTCTCTCAAAAACCTTGCTGGTTTAGCATGCAGGAAGCAGGGGTCCAAGCCATCAGACAGTAAGACTTTCCACAAGTCTTTCTGAGATAACTGCATCCTCAATCTTGATTTATCACTTCCAAGTTTAGTTAAGTCCTCTGATGGGAAACTTTCATCTGGGAGCTTGATTTCCAGAGGTTTGGAATTTCCAGAATCTGTTTCTGCCTTCTTTGTGCCCAACCATTCAGTCCTCAGGATATCTCTTTCATTCTAGCATTTTGCCATAAGCTGCAAGCAGAAGCCAAGCTACATTCTCTGGGTTTACTTTGGAAATTTCTTCAGCTAAATTCCCAGGCTCACAATTTTCAAATCCTGCCTTCCATAAAACACCAGGAGTTAATCTTACTAAGTTCCCTGCAACTTTAAAACATGGATCACATTTCCTCCAGTTTCCAATAACAGTTTCATCATTTACTTCTAAGGCATCATAAAAAGTCTCTTTAGCATCTGTATTGTTATCAACAGTCTCTTCAAAGCAGTCTAGGCCTTTTCCATCAAGCATCTCACAATTCCTCCAAAAAACACCCTTTACCCATTTATAAAACCATTCCAGAATTTCAGTAATTGCAAAAGCACTACCCCACTCCTGATACCAAATTCTGTATTAGTCAGCCAAAGGGGTGCTGATGCAAAATGCCAGAAATTGGTTGGTTTTTATAAAGGGTATTTTTTGGAGTCAGAGCTTACAGATACTAGACCATTAAACATAAGTTGCTTCCCTCACCAAAGTCTATTTTCACATGTTGGAGCAAGATGGCTTCTGATGTCTGCGAGGGTTCAGGCTTCCTGGGATCTTCTGGGCTTAGCTCCTTTTTTTCTCCACAAGGACAGCTGTAGACTATGAGGTTCTCTAGTTTCTGCCTCTCTCCACAAGGTCAGCTGTAGACTATCAAGCAAATGGGTCTGTCTCTTTCCCTAGAACTCCAGCTTCAGCATCAAACTCCAACATTAAGAACTCCCAACTCTGTCCTTTGCCATGCCTTTTATCTTTGCCACCCCTTGGTGGGTGGGGACTCAGTGACCTAATGGGCCCAATTAAGGCCCCATTCATAACGCAACCACACCCAGGTACAGATCAGATTACAAACATAATCCAATATCTACTTTTGGAATTCATAACCATATCAAATTGTTACACTAAGGTTACAGAACAGTGGCCAAACTGGGTTAGGGCAGTATACTGAGCTCTAAACACTTGAATACAAGTTCATTTTTGCTTTGGTATGAAGCTAACCTTAAAGACATAATCTTAGTTTCCTAAATTAATTTTTAACATAATTGGTACCTAAAATTACCATTAAAATTGTCTTAAAATTCCATCCTCTCCAAATATGTGTTGCCTATGGTTCTTAAAAAATGGGAAAGTCTCTTTCATTCATAATGTGTTGAAAACAGCAAAAAACAGCAAAGATCATTGAAGTTGACCCCAGTTGGTCTTGCACTCAATGGGTCACAAAGAGTCAGGTGCTCCAACACTGGTACTCTATGAATATTGAGTCAGATTCTCCATCCTACTGCATTCTCTTTACGACTGTGGTTATTTGTGTCTTTAATTATCTGCTTAATAGGAAGTGCCTTGAAAGTAGGGTTCATTTATAATTCATTTGAATAACCCTCACAATCCCATCACAATACCTTCATGTAGTAGGTACCCAATAAGTGTTTTTGAATGAATTTTTTTTACTCAGATCAGGTAAGTGAGATGCCAGCCTGACCAAGCTCATCTGCCATTGCAATCATGTTATCCACTTCTGTTTACTTAGGGGTAATTGCAGGAGCTCTGAGAGAGCATTCATTTCTCCTACCTAATTCCCTTACCTCTGCTATGAGAAAAAAAGTACAGTTTAACCTCCTCACTAAACAATTTAGAATCCACTGTAGTGTAATATATTAATCATGAGCTTTGCAGTCAGCAGACCAGCTTACAAAGGGGCTCTTTGCAAATTTAGACTGATGAGGAAAATATCTAAATGTTGGTTTTCTTATTTGAAAAATGGAAAAACCAGTAATGCCTTCAGCACAAATTGATAGTAAAGTACTAAATATGTAAAGCATACACGCATTAGATACCCAAAAAATGTGAATTAGCTTCCCTTTATCTTTTTAAGAGCTTTGGTGTCCAAAACATCTTATTGAGTCCAATCATCTTTTCCCTGTGTCTTCTAGGATCATAATTCTTTTCTTCCCTCAATTCTAGAGCTTCTCATTCAGTTGGAAAATTCTTTCTCGGACCTACATAAAAGTGTTAGATTTTATTTATTTTATTATTGACCTATTGATAAGCAGCATAATTTTCCCTAACAATAAAGAGTATACAAAACCCAGCATTCAATCTGTGCTTTTCAGAGGTTCAGGGATAATGGAAGTGACACAATGACAATTAGAATTTTCTCTGTTGGTAATTGAATGTCTGAATATACAATATATTAATTTGATTTTACTTACTTCCAGGCATTATGAAGAAAAATATAAAAGGTAGGCAATTGGATGGCAAGAGAAATGAAGACATGACAAACTAAAAGAAATATTCCGAAATGATCTATTCTGATATCTGAAATCCTATATCAATAAATATATCTATAGATATTCCTATATCTACTATAGATATTCCTATATCTATAAAATAACTTATAATATCTATAACATTCTTTCATTAGAAGAAACAACACCCTGCTGATTTTTATCTCTGCAATGCTTCTTAATTCTAACTCACCTTGACATTAACCCAGTCTACATTTTCCTTCCTCTCTTGCTTAGGCTACTTTAATAGTTTTTTTAAATCTTACATTGTTAGGCATTTATCTTATGAACTTATTCACAATAGTACCCTAAAATATCTTTATTTTCCATTTAATAATTCTTTGAATTAAAAAAAGAAAATCTGAAAACACCCTACATAATGGAGATCTCCTACTCAAGGATATATATATTTAGTAAGGTTTCAGCAGAGAAATAGAACTAACAGGATAGACAGAGACATAGATATAGATATAGATATAGATATAGATATAGATGATATAGATATAGATAGATATAGATAGGTATACGTATAGGTATAGATATAGGAATGGTATAGATATAGGTATAGGTATAGATACAGGATAGATAGATAGATAGATAGATAGATAGATAGATAGATAGATAGATAGAGATAGATAGATACATAATGGATGGATAGATGGATAGATAAATATGTAAATATTCAGAAATTTCAATGAATTCCATTGGAGAAGCTGGCTGGCTGAAGAAGAGATAGAAATTTTTCTTTCTAACTGCTGAAATCATCACTTTCCCCTTTAAGATCATTAACTTATTGGATGAGACCTCTCTGATTTCTGACAGCAATCTTTGTTGATTGTAGATATAATTATCCATAAATGTAATCAACTCACTAATGATTTAAATCCATGAAATACCCTCATAGCTTGACCGCACAACTGGACACAACAATTTAGCCAAGTTGACAAGTGCATGTAACCATCGCAGTCCACCCCTTGAAAAATTGGCACCTATACACATCTTAAACTATACTTAATCTCTAAATAAAAACAACAACAGTTATACTTTTGCCTAACATAATTCACCTGTCCTGAATACAACTGAAAGCACACTAACCCTTTACCCAGAAGAGGATAAGAGATCTTGGGTAATAGTAATCATAATTGAATTGAGGGATATCCGGTAACTTAAATACTATGAATAAAGTTAATACAATTTGTGTTATATGATAAGAGGATAAAATAGGGGAAGAAAACAAAAACATTGAATTTATGTACAAATACAACCATAATCATAACAAAACTGGGAAGAAATACTCCTAACCAGTATATTCCCTATTTCTGCATCTGGTTACATGGTCATAGCTCATATTTATAACTACTTTCTATTATTATCCATTCCATATTCTCTTTACTGTCAGCTCCTCAGATGGTTATGGTTCTTTACCTGATGGAATGACCCAAACCTTCATTCCAGAAGAGTCTGGGCCATTATTAGTTCTTCCTGGATTGGTTTATTTGCAGTTTTCTGCTGATTTTAATCACAAGGCATGGTAGTACTAAGAGATACCTTAATAGATCTTCTATATTCCAGGAAAACTCTTCTTTATCTCCATTGTGAAGATGTGGTTCTATTTCCCTTTGATAATCAGGATCAATCACCACAACCAGTACAGTAATTCCCTTCTTTGCCTGTTGGTTCAGAGGCATGAAAAGCCCAAAGTGGCCAGGTGGCAGTCTTACCTTCCAGGTTAATGCACTCATTGTTGTGTCTCCTGGTGGAAGCACTCTTCCTTTGGGCACTAAGACCTGTCAAACAGCAGAGCTTAAGGTTGTGAAGCACAGGAATCTTTTTTTTTTCCTAATAGATCTCTAAGAGTATAGTGATTGAAGTCACTCCCATTTGTACCCTTTGATTACTTGACCTATGAATCCTGGCTATGGCAGAAATAGCCTTATAAAGTGGGCACTGATTTATAGCATTTACAGTTCCTAGACACCATTACCCCAGCCCTGCAAGGTATTGCTACCAGTTGAGCTATAATTGAGTCTTCAAAAGGTCATTTCACCATTCTATCAATCCAGCGGCTTTAGGATGATGGGGAATATGGTAAGACCAGTGAATTCCTTGAGCACATTCCCATTCCCATACTTGATTCACCATGAAGGGGTTCCTTGATCAGAGCATTGCTGTGTGCAGTGCCATGACAGTGGATAAGGCATTCTGTAAGCCCACAGAAGGTAATTTTGGCAAAAACATTGTGTGCAGGGAAAACAAACCTATATCCAGACTATGTGTCTTTTCCAGGTAGAATGAAATGCTGCCCCTTCCCTGGTCAAAGTTGTCCAATGTAATCAACCTGCCACCAGCTAGCAGGCTGATCATTTTGGGGAATGATACCACATCAGGGTCTGAGTGTTGGTCACTGCTGCTGACTGGGCAATCAGCAGTGGCTGTAGGCAGGTTGACCTTGGTAAGAAGTTCATGTTGCTGAGCCCATGCAAAACCTCTATCCCTGCCATCATGGCCAATTTGTAGTTGAGCCTATTGGGCAATGATGATAGTAGCCGGAAAAAGACCCAACTTATAATCAAAAAGCAAGTCATCCTAGCTACATGATTATTAAAATCTACCTCTGCTTAAATCACCCTCTGGTGAGCATTCACATGGGACACAAATAGCTTCGTGTTTTTGCCCCCTCAGAAAGTTCTACTTACGTAACTCTCCCTGAGACCTGTTTATCACCTATTTTTCAGTTTCCTTCCAAGTCACTAACCACCCAGCCAAACCAGCCCCAACCTATATGTCAGTATAGAAAAGCACCCCCATCTCTCCTTCCAAGCATAATAAACAACCAGGTGCACTGCCCCAAGTTCTGCCTATTGGGAGAATTTCCCTTCACCACTGTCCTTCAAGGATGTCCCAGAAAGGGGCTAGAGTATTGCGGCTGTCCACTTTCAAATCATACGTGTATCTCATTCAGAACTATCTGTAAACCAGGCCCAGGTTTTCTCTTCCTCAGTCATCTGATCATAGGAAACTCCCCATAAGGCTATTGCTGTGGGATGGGAAAGAGAAGGTAGCATGACAAGAGTGGAGGCCACTAGCATTTGGAACACGCCCTCATGTGACTTACTTTTGTGCTTTCAGGGCTTGCTCAAACCTAATCTCTTATATGTCGCTTCCATTTGATGATGGAGTGCTGCTGCGCACAAACAACTTTATGGCTTAGTGTTCATCTAAGACCGAGTTCATAATGGGCAGCTCAGGTCTCATGATAACTTGATGGCACATGGTTAAGTCTCTTCAAAGGCCTAATTTTAGGCCAAAAGCTGTTTCTCAAAAGAAGAGTAGTTATCTGCAAAGGATGGCAGGGCTTTGCTCCAAAACACTAAAGGTGTGTGCTCTGATCTTCTTATAAGAGCCTGCCAAAGACTCCAAGCAGCTTTTCTATTTGCCACAGAAACTTCCAGCACCACAGCATGTGCTAGATCATATGGCTTTGTAGCAGGGCAGCTTGAATGGCAGTCAGGACCTGTTGCAGAACCTCATCTTGTTCTTGTTCCCAAAACAAGCTGCTTTGTAAGTCACTCAGGAAATGGGCTGGAGTAGCACACCCAAATGAGGAATATATTATTACTAAATCCAAAGAGACAAACTGGGTATTGTGCCTCTTTTGGGGTCATAGGAGGAGCCAGATGAAATAGTTTATCCTTCACCTTAGAAGGGACACCTCAGCATGCCATACACCATTAGATGCCTAAAAATTTCATTGAGGTGGAAGGCCCCTGAGTTGTTATTTTATCTGTCATAAACCTTCTGACACACAAATGCTTTACCAACAAGTCTAGAGTAGTTGTTACTTCTTGCTCACTAGTACAATAAGCATAATGTCATCAATATAATGGATCAGTGTGATATCTTATAGAAGAGAAAGGTGATCAAGATCCCTTTAGACTACATTGTGACCTAGGACTGGTATACCGCCAAGATGGATCAGTGAAGGTATTTTGCTGACCTTGTCAAATGAAATCAAACTCTTTCTAGTGGTCTTTTCTAACAGGTACTGAGAAAAAAAGTATTTGCCAAGACAATAGCTGCATACCAGGTACCAGAGGATGTGTTGATTTGCTCAAGCAGTGATACCACAAATGGAACAGCAGTTACAACTGGAATCACCACTTAGTTAAGTTTATGATAATCCACTGTCAATCTTCAAGATTCATTTGTCTTCTGCATAGGCCAAATAGGAGTGTTGAAAGGGAATGTGATGGGAATCACTACCCCCTACATCCTTCTAGTCCTTAATGGTGGCTTTAATTTCTACAATCCCTACAGGAAAGAGTATTGCTTTTGGTTTATTATTTTGCTAGGCAGAGGCAGCTCTACTGGTTTACATCTGGCCTTTCCTATCATAATAGCCCTCATTCCACAATACAGGGGTTCTGCCATTTGCTGAGTATATATATTCCAAACATTCATCCTGGAACTTGGGTCACAGGATGGGTTTGAGTATCAATTGGATCCACTGTGAGAAAGATGTGAGCTAAATCTCTATTAATCACTTAAACTCCGTAAATCCCTACTCTGACTGGTGGACCACAGTGATGTTCATGGTCTCCTAGAATTAATGTCAGTTCAGAACCTGTGTCTAATAATCACCCAAGTATCTGATCAATTCCTTTTCTCCACACAGTCACACTGATAAAAAGGCCATAGGTCCCTTTGGAGGAAGATCAGTAGCATAAATTTTTGGCAGTATAGCAGGATCCTTACCCAAGGGTACCCAGGTTTCCCTTGATTCAGGGGTTCTGGATGTAAACTGTCTCAAGTCTGAGAATTGATTGAGTCTCTGTTTCTGTGATTCAGGTTTGGCTTTTGTTCACTTTACCTTCAACTCTTCTTACATTGATCAAGTAAGATTGTAGTAGACTGCCCATCTATTTTATGATCTATGCCCATGATCTACTAGATAACACTATAAGTCTCCATGAGTCAGACCATTCTGATTATTACTTTGATTCTATTGTCCTTTATGGCACCCGCACCTACCTTATCTTTGGTAATTAAGTGCTGCCACTTTTCTTCTGCCAAATCAGGATCTAATCATTCTCACTGTGCTTAAGGATCCAAGTTCAATGACAGCAGTTGCCATATTATTATCTGACCTACAGAGAAGAGAAACCAAGTAGTTCTTCAGGGATGATAGAGCTGCTCTCAGAAATTTGTTCCTAACAGATCTTGTGACAGATGTGTTCTCTGGATATTCCTAGGGTGGGAGAGTAAGTCTTCCATAATAAATCTACTCTAATATTCCAGTCTCTCTAAGCATTTGTAACCCCTCATCTACATTATAACAGAAGAGTTCTGGCATTTCAACTTCAGGTAATATAAGCCCCCTTTTGACCCATGCTTCAACCAATCATTCAAACAAACCATTAGAAATCTATCTAACCCCTCGAGCTATAACATTAGATCCAGGATCTCTGCTTACTGGACCCATATTAATAAATTCAGCATGATCCAACTTTATGTTCCTTCCACCATTATCCCACAAATATTTAAGTGAATTCTGTCTATATATATTGCTAAAATCATATCGTTCTTTTGGAGTGTAACCGACTTCCTCATGGAATACACTCTTTACCTACTTTTCAGGCCTGTTGGGACTTCAATCTAGTTATAGGTCTAGAGGAAAAGAGAGGTGTTAGGTGGAGGTCATGGGGGACAGACAATTAGCAGTGTCTTGAAAGCCCACTATCTCAGGGCATTCCATTAGAGTTTTCTGTGAAACTGGGTTAATCTTTTTGGAAGAAGGTATGAGGACTGTTTTCTCAAGGGAGACAATTGCATGTTTATCAGGCACAACAGGTTTAATCTCTTCAGATGCAGGTGAGATGGCTGATTCTTCAAGGCTGACTGGAGGTACACTGGCTGATTCCTCAGAGAAGACATAGCCAGTATCAAGGGTATCAATTTCCTCACCATCATAATTATCAGCCAATATGGTCCCACTCACAATTTTCAATATCCCATTTCTTACCAATCAATGCAATATTGGGAATTCAATGTGTGGCAGTTTTAAATTATTTTATGAATCCCAAAAAGAGAAATATTATATTTGTAAACTAATCTATTCTTCTGGGTATGATGCCCCTTGATTGCAATAAATTCAGTTGAGGGGTCTTTGATTAGATTACTTGATAAAATCAGTTTAGGGCTTTTGATTGGCCTATGTCAATGAGGCATGACTTATGTTGAGTTCTTGCTCCCTTGCTAGATCTGATATAAAGGAAACACAAAGAGAGACTCATTTAGCCAGAGATAGGAAAAGGGAACTGCCATGTTTGATTTTGCCATGTGAGAGAGATAACTGCAGAAAAACAGAAGTTCTCTAGAGGCCAGAACTACTGAGGCTCAGACAGAGACAAGCCCTATTATGGTTGCTCACATCTGGACTCCAAGAGATGGTAGATTCTGAAGGGGAAGGCAGAAGACCTCCACAGAGTTTGGCAGCCATCTTGCTTCACCATGTGGCAACAATGCCAAGATCAACAAAAGCTGACTTTGGTGAGAAAGGATCTCTGCTGATGCCTTATTATGAACTGTAAGCTTTTACCCCAAATAAGTGCTCATTGTAAAAGCCAACAGATTTCAGGTACTTTGCATCGGCAGTCCTTTGTTAACTAGAACACAATGTATGTTGTAACTCAGCCATTCACACAATTCGATTCTGTAAAAAGGCATAGAACAATATATAAGTATGATCAAATTTGCATTAAAAATTTAATGGATTTATACAGCAAAATGAATTAAATGTAGAAGGATGTTTTTGTAATCTAATAGTGAGGAAAGACACTTGAAGACTTGCAAAGCACAGAGTATAAGTTGAAAGTTTTAAGTATTTAATTGCACTATGTGAAGAATTTTTCTTCAGCGAGGGCTCCATAGAAGAAATTAATAGATGACAGACATGAAAAAAATAATTTGCAAGAATTAAAGCCAAGGGATTACTATCCAATATTTTAAGACACTCTTAAATCTACAAGAAAGTCTGAAAACTCATCAGAAAATGGTCAAATGGTAACAAGGGGGAACCTAATGGCTAATGACTACTAGAAGAAAAATTAAAATTCTATAATAATCATAGAAATGTAAAACAAAATAACCTATGAGCCTCTCATTGGAAAGGTTTAAAAAGTGGATACTTGTTTGTTGAGCTGCCTTTTTCTGTTCTTTCATTTTTGTGAGTTTGAAATAAAGTTGTTAAAAAGATAAAAATAGAAAAATAAAGGATAGACAGTATCAAATATTGGCAAGAAGCATTTAGACAAGAATTTTGTACACTTATAGGGAGACTGGAAACTGCAACAGCCTTTTGGAAATGTAGAGTGTGGAAGTAAATGGTGAATAAAGGTACGTTATGCAAGCATTAATTTTAAAAAATAAAATAAAGCATTTTAAGATTAAGAAGTTGTAGCTATGCCTGGCACTGAGGGATTACTACCAACAACCAGCTAGCAGCGCAACTGGAAAAAGACCTTAAATAAAAGGGAGAAAAGGTAAAGACAAATGAGTTTATATGGCTAAGAGACTTAACAGTGAGTTGAGAAGTCATCCCAGAGGTAATGCTTATGCACATCTCTGCAGAATCTCATAGACTGCCAAAGTAGATACTACTCCAAATAGTGGGATTCCTGAGGGCTCTGGAGACCCAGGTCATGTCAGATAGCTCTGGAGTTTGGTGTCTTGCCAGTGGGTGCTACTCTGGAATTTGTGCTCTTGAGTGTGGCAGAGTTGGACTCAGTTGTAACTTCTCTACACATGCCTCTTCTGTCCCTTCTATTTGAACTTATAGTTGGTGCAGGAGTTGGCAAGTGTATCTCTTAGAGTCTTGGATCTCTGAGCTATCCATGTGTCACCTGGACCCTGAGCCTCAGCGGAGTTGGAACACCTACACTCCAGTTCATTGTACTCACCCAAGACAACTAACAAGGAGGTGAGGATGAATAACAACCATACCAAGAAACTGAGAGAGTCTACAACTGCAAGCAAGAGAGTTCCTTCCATCAGCCATATAGGATTGAGGTCCCCTCTCAATTAGAGGTGGTGTGGGCATCAGCATCCCCAAATCCTCAGGATTGGGGAATAAAATATAGACTAGAGTGGACTTATTGGTATTCTACTATAGACTTATTGGATTCTAGCAAGAAAATTATATCATTGATATGGAGACAGTGGCCACTGGAGGTGCTGAAGGCAGGGAGAGGGAAAAAGAGGTATAACATGGGGGCATTTTCGGGATTTGGAATTGTCCTGAATGACTTTGCAACAACAGATACAGGCCATTATATATGCTACAGAATTGAATGGGAGAGAGCATAAACTACAATGTAAACTACAATGTAATCCAAACTTTTTTTTTTAAGATTTATTTATTTATTTCTCTTCCCTTCCCCCCCACCCCAGTTGTCTGTTCTCTGTGTCTATTGGCTGCATGTTCTTTTTTGTCCACTTCTGTTGTTAGCAGCACAGGAATCTGTGTTTCTTTTTGTTGCATCATCTTATTGTGTCAGCTCTCCGTGTGTGCGGCGCCATTCCTAGACAGGCTGCACTTTCTTTTGCGCTGGGCAGCTCTCCTTATGGTGCACAGTCCTTGAGCATGGGGCTCCCCTACACGGGGACACCCCTGTGTCGCAGGGCACTCCTTGCACACATCAACACTGCGCGTGGGCCAGCTCCACATGGGTTAAGGAGGTCCAGAGTTTGAACCGCAGACCTTCCATGCAGTAGATGGATGCCCTAACCACTGGGCCAAGTCCGCTTCCCTATAATCTATACTTAGTGGCAACACTCCAAATGTGTTCATCAATTGCATGAATGTAACACACTAATGAAAGATGTTGTTAATGTGGGGAAGGGTGGGGGTGTGGGGAGTGGGGCATATGGGAATCCCTTATATTTGTTTGTGTAACATTTTGTGTAATCTAAGGTCTTTTTAAAAAATAAAAAATTCATTAAAAAAAAAAGTTGTGGCTATAAAAGAACAGTCACATGGACTTCATTTTAGCTAGCATTAAAGCATCTAGAAACCTATTCCTTAGTCCTAGTTCTGATTAAGCTGCCATCAGGAGCTGGATGTAGTGAAAGATATTGCTCTTGGCTCAACCTTTCCTGCTTAGGCTTCTAATAATAGCTTTATTTGATTTATTGGTGTAAGTTTCTTTCTCTCCTATAATCAAAACGGACTTCCGTTTCTTGCCAAGATGTCTTAAGAGGAACCAGATTTACCCTCCTACCTGAAACAACCAAAAAAGAAAAAGAAAAAATATATGAAACACCAATTTCAAGATACTGTATGTGATATAATGAAATTTTTTTTTGAATCTCAAAAGATTATGTTCTTAAACTAATCTATTCTTGTGGGTGTGATATTCTTTGATTGCATTAGATTTACTCTGATTAGATCACTTGATTAGATTGCCACTGATTGGATTAAGTTGGTGACTCAGATTGGATCTCCACCCTCTTGCTGGGCTATATATAAACTGAGAACACAGAGAGAAAAGAGAAGAAAAAAAGAGAAGCTGCCATTTTGATCCTGCCATGTGAGAGATAGGACTACAGGAAGAAAGATGCCCCCAAGAGGCTGAGAAAGGTCCCAGAGTCTGGAATCAGCAGAGCACAAAGGCACAGAAAAAGGCCACTGAGGGACTGGGCCCAAATGGAGCAGCTCAAGTCTGGAGAGACAAGCCCTTCCATATGCCTGATTGTCCACAGCTGGTCTCAGGAAGAAATTAGAACAGTGGAAGTTGAGAGAGAAGGCCCGAAAGAGACAAGCTATATGTCTGATTGCCAACAGCTGGGCTGTGGGAGATGGCCAGCCTGGAGGTGAAGGGAGGGACCTTAGCAGAGATAAGCAGAGCTGCCATCCTGCCTCACCACATGGCAGGATGCCAGAGCACCAGTAGCTGACTTTGGTGAAAAAGTATCTTTGATGATGTCCTTCTTGATGTGAACATTTTCAAAACCATAGAGCTGTAAGATTTTCCCCTAATAAAATTTCTATTATAAAATCAACCCATTTCTGGTACTTTGTATCAGCAACCCTTTGGCAAACTAAGACACTGTACATCAGGCTATGAAGAACAGTGGTCCCTGAGAGATGGGAAACTAACAAGACGAACCCTACAATTGCCCCAGCTTAGTGACTTGAGAAAGGTTTTAGTTACAGTTCGGGGGAAAGAAAACCGGGCGGTGGCCCATGAGTTAAAGAGACAAAACTGAGGGTCTGAGGATACCAAGACAAATAGAATTTGTTACCAAGTAACAAAGGGAAAAGTTGCACAGAGAGATAATTTCAGTAATCTATAAAGCATACTGCTCAAGTATTCATCACTAGAGTGCACAATGTGAGGAAATTACCCTAGGCTGAGGGAAAGGACTATCTGAAGGATTTGAGAAAACACAGGGCCAGGAAGAATATTTTTTCTCATCACAAAGATTGAAAAACCTTATAATTCATGTGACATTGGGTAGACTCAGAATGTTTTTGCCTCGGTTATGGAGAAGGATGATCTCTAGACTAAATGCTATTCTGATCCTAACTAACAAATCTTTAAAGCAAGACTCAGAAAGATCAAACTGTTTCCAAATAACTATATCCCAAAACAAAGGTCAAGACTATTTATATTAACACAAAAATATATAGTACTCAACAAAGCAAAATTCACAGTGCTTGCATACAATTAAAGATTACTAGCAATGAAATGAAGCAAAAAAGTACCATCCGTAATATGATGACTATTAATCCTGTCTCACCCATCCCGCTACACATGGATCTCCCATCCACCCATGGCAACTGGAAATTATTGTTATCCAAAATAAATGATTGAATTGGTATTTATGAGTTATGACATTAGGGTTTTTTTTTTAATGATTTAAGATGTCCACTGTAGGGAAGAGTCCTGAAGCCATCTACACTATGAGTGATCTGAAGAATTAAAAATTTTCGTGAAAACAAAATCCTAACATTTTCTCAAGGTCAGCTGATGCTGTCAATTCAACCCCTACTTCAGCATTTTAAAAATAAATGCAAGCATATTTCCACCACCATCCCCCAATGGATTGAAGGTCAACGACTTTTCTTGTCAAATCCTCATCAGAAGGTCTCAGCTTTGAGAAGTGAAAATTATTGTCTGCTTGAGAAGTTCTGAGACAGCAGCTTGTTGTATTTGAAGAACCCGTGTAGGTAAGCACAAATTGAACAAGGGGAACAGTTGAAATTTATTTGTGATTATGCTTACCTTGCCTATCTGTTGAGAATGGCCACGTGGAAAGTCAATGCTGACCCTGTATTCTGAAGATTAATAGTGTCAATAATCAGATTACCTCCTGCACCTTATTTTTGCTGAAAGCAGTTCTCAAGAATATGCAGAAAGGAAATCCTTGGTACTACATTGGCAGGTGACTTAAAAGTCCTTTGTGACCATTTAATTTACCTATTTGATTATGACATAAGATGTCAATTTTTCACTGTCACTGTCTCCATGACCTTGAGCAAATCAAGAAATATCTTTGGGCTAGTATGAATAGATGCAAAGATGAAATGGAATCTATTTTCCATTACTCTCCCTCTGAGAGAATAAAACGAGATTGTGTGCTCAGAGCTTTCATTTGCCAGAAAGACCTTTGACAGATATATAATGCATTATTGTTCTTGGAACCAAACCCAGCTTGATGCCTTGTAAAAGGAGGTGCTCAATCAATACAGTGGTTGATAGATTGGTTCAGCAAGTGAAAGTGTCCATGTGAGATATCTACAAACAGAAATAGCGCCATTAAAAAAGATTCAGCAGAACCTCCAGTAAGTGTGCAGACAAAAATGCTTCCTCTCTTCTGAGTCACAGTGAAAGATACTGAAGGGACAAAATAAGGTACAAGATATGTCTAATATCCAAATAATCCCTGCAAAATATGTGAATCCAGAGATATAAGGAGTCCAAAGAAAGTAGTAATACTACTTTACAGATATTCATGACATTAAAAAGTTCTATTTATTAAGAAGAATCTAGGATTTCAAAAAGACTGCATTTACATAAAATATTCATCAGCAAACTCTCCTAAATTTGCAGAAATTACAACCCCCTTGATGTTCTGTGGTTTGCTCTGGTAGTTCTGTTTTGTCCAGGAAAAAAAGACAGGGAATCCTATCAGACTCAAAGTCCAGGAAATAGTCCCAGCAAAACACAGTCCTTTCCTCTCTTTAGATGTATGTCATTGCTCATTAACCTCTATATTTGAAGGAAGTTAAAGATCTGATAGTTTTGCATTTAAAAAGTTTCAGAGAGGATCTTTAGAAAATGATCACCTGGGTTGTATTGTAACTTGCACTAATGTTGGAAAAGCTTGTTTCATAACTGTTATGATGCCCACAATTGTACTTTTTTGGGATTATCTGCACCTCAAAATCTCTCCCCTCCATGTGTACAGAACCCGCCCCCCACCCCACCCCGCCTCTCTGCCTCAGTGCTTGTGATTCTACTAGTCTCATTCCTCAGGATCTTTCAGAAGTTTTACACATATGTATATATTTCTAATAGTCTAAATCATACAATCCAAAGGAATTACATATTGGGAGCTAAAGTCAACTGAAATAATTTTCTTTGAATAAATTATAAACATCCCTTATCACTTAGCAGATAGGAGCTTGGAAATTACCAGAGGGAAAATCCAAGAGGAGTGAGAGTGGAAAATCATCATTAGGACTTTGAGCATCTTGTGTGAAAAAGGCAGACATTCTAAAAGGACACAGGATGAGTAAATGAAAGGAGTAGAAGCAAAAAGACAAATTCCATTTGCTTTATAATCTTGGCTAAGACAAATGCATTTTAATTTTTGTAAATACAGCCTGATTTAGAGAACAAACAACTAGAGAATCACAGGCTGTTTCAACCAGAGCAGATGTTTGGAAAAGATTGTGTACCATAATTTTGAGGTACTGATCGATGAGATAGCCCCTTGGCTGAGAGAGAAGTATCGTATGACAGTAAATACAGACCTGATAGAACCACATAAGCATTCTCAGCCTGTCTACTGGGAGCCCAACAGGCAATGGTTGCAGAAGTCTGGAGGAGTATTTGAAAGTGCAACAGATGCTACTTGTCAAAAACTATTGAATTCCTCCATCGAGGGAGGAAGGTGCAGAGCCTGACCTAGTGGAGTAGGAGATAAGGGATGGAGTGATGCCATTAAAGTGGGAAGAAAACTTTCAGGCAGTCTGGATTTGATAAATGATTTAAAATATGATTCTAGATCAACAGGAATGCATTAAGTGGGTGCAGGCAGCTTCTAGAGGCAAGCAGCACCACACCTGCTTTCATCAATCCAGCCCTAGTCCCTCTGTGGGCATGATTCATGATTGTGTGCAGCATCTTCGAAAAGCAGCCTAATATTGTGAAAAGGGCACTCTCCTAGAAGTCAGGAACATCGGGAGATACCTACAAACATTATTGAGCACCTGCTATTTGACAGACACCATGCTAAGACTTTCCCAGAATTACATCATTTAATCCACACAGCACCCTGTGCGATAGGCAGTGGTGCACTGGAGCCAGCTCATAACAACTTGTGAGAGCAGCTATTTGTTGTTTGAATTTCTTTCCAGATCCATGTTCAGTGATGTCATGTTGATAGGTAGAAATTGGTCATCATGGGATTATTTATATCAGGGATATCAGCAAATGCAATAGATCAGGGATTTTTTTTCTCTAGAGAGCTAGTTATCAAACATTTAGCAGTATATTACTGCTACTAGGTATTATTATTACTCCCTTTTTATGAATGAACATACAGGCTCAGAGACATTAGAAATCTTCCCCCAAAACCATACTGCTAGGTGGTCATAGATCCTAGGCTCAATCTGAAGTCTATCTGACTCCAAAATCTATGCATGTAACCAATGTGTGACCTATTAGTGCCTCAGAAGATCCTAGCTCCACGGCACAATCTGATGATTTGGAGCCCATCACCAAACTTTTTTGAACTTCAGTCTCCTGCTCAATAAATTGGATAGTTTGGATGGAAAGATCACAGTTTTATCCATCTACTCTAGTCTACTTCTCTGGTTATCACTCACACGAATTACCACTCCATCATTTCAAAACCTTTCAAGAGGAAGAGAGACTGAATGTTGTTGTCTTCAGTTGAAATATTCCAGCACAATATGCTTGTTCTGACATTCATACTATCTTTCCTTCTTGCCCAGTCTTCCTCCCCTTCACTCTCCTATGTATATACTTTTCCTCTTTCAGGACATGCCTCATCCTCACCTCCCCTGTGAGCCAACTTGTGTTTTGATCAGGACAGAGACTGATATAAGGTAACTTGAGAGTTTAGGATATTTAGGGGAAAGTCTGACCCAAGTTGAGACCCATAGTGCAGGCCATCTGATAATCTAAGAACATAGGACATTATTATTTGTCTCAAGATATTAGCAGAATAACTTCATATAGAACAGGTGTCACAAAATGCCTGTTGAACAAATAAAAAGTTGAAGGGGAAAAACTAATGATGGTTATGGATTAAACAGCATTCTTTAGATTAGATACTCAATTCAAGGTTAGAAATTATTCCCCTGGCTAAGGGAACCATATTTTGTATACAAAGACTTTAAACCTTACTATAATGGAAACCTTGGTGGAAATGAAAGAAAGGTGCCTTGTTTCCTAGGGCAAACACCATCTTAATGAGTACTTAATCCTTTTATTCCTTGGAGGGTTTCTCCCAATTAAGAGGGTCTCCACTGAAAACCTAACTGATGTGACAATTGCCTAGCAAAGTCTGCAATGCTCCTGAGTAATAAGCATGAAGAGAATAGAGATGTAAACATTTCGAGACAGCACCAACCATGTGCAGACACTCATATTTGCTAATGTTCGTTCTTTACTTACACACATTTGCATTTGAAACACAATTACATGTCCATATTCAATTTTTCATCTATATTTGGGACAGGGATGAAATGAGTCTTTAATTCTTGGAAGCTTCATTTTCTCACTGCTTCTTTGTCCTCTTTGTCCTTCTTTACCTGTCTTTCTTCTCTGTTTCATCTCATTAGAACACCATGACTTCCTGTTTTCTCAAAATGTACTTTTGCTTACCAGAGTGCTTATAAAGTTAATCTGGATATGTTTACTTTTAAGGACATCAATAATAGTTCTTTTTTTCTGATTACACAAGCAATACTTGTTCATCATAGAAATTTTCAAACCTATAGAAAAGCAAACCTAAGAAACTGTACCCTCATTATTGTAAAATATTATCAATGTTAATATTTTATGATTCTACTTTTTCTTTCTAACTCGGCATGTCTTTAGATCAAAGGCTTAGACTAGTGATTCTCAGTCAGGGGTAATTTTGCCCACACTCACCTCATCTCACGCCAGGTGACATTTGACGATGTCTGGAGATATTTTTGGTTGCCACAACTACCAGAGATAGTTCTAACTATCCTACAATTCACTGGACAACCTCACCATAACAAAGCATTATCCTGCTCAAAATGTCAGTAGTACTAAGGTCAAGAAATCTTGGTCTAAATAAAGTCTAGTACAGTCTAAGGGCTCCCACATGTGTTCTTTTGTATTTATAGCCCCTCTGATACTCTCAATCAATATTTTGGTTTATTACTTATTTGTTTTCTTCTTATAGCCCAACAAAATCACATTCACCCATAAATCGTTAGGTAACTATTGAACACACAATAGTGAAGGACTTGCTTCTTTACTGTCTTTGTTACAGTCATCTGTGTCCCTACTCAGCTCTGCTTGCCAACTACCTTTTCTCACTCTCTCTCTCTCTCTCTCTCTCACACACACACACACACACACACACACATATACACACACACTCATTTCTGTACCCAAATGCTTTGAATTCATCTTTTCCACATTTTACTATGGCTCTGGTTATTTTTCTTCACATTATTTGAAGGGTTTGGTGTGCAACATGGATTAATAAAGAGCAGGGGCATGACTAGAGAAGAAGGAAAGAACTGTTTTACAAAGACTAGTAGGATTGGGGAAGCCCAAGAAGAACTGTAGACACTTGTCATAACAGAGGAGAAGGAAAAGGCACTGGGACTCTCTGCCAATAAAGTCATGAGAAGATCCCCCAGCTAACACAGATACAGAGGTGTAGCACGGGTCAGAGGACCCTGATACAAACTTCAGGCGCCCACTGTCAAAAGGAATTCTTTCCCTTCTCCAATATCTGGAAGAGACAGGGATAGTACTACCCTCTGATCTCTAAGAGCCTGAGGCATTGTGGGACTTTCGGAGATATTCTGATAGAATTTATCTTTGTGCAGACTGTTTCCTGGTAATGAAATCTCCTTCCATACTGACTATAAAGTGCTTCGAAGGAGTGCTGGGGCTGCATAGATAACTGGGTTATGTTGAGTAGGTTTTTGAGCCAAGGCCTCTTCTGCCTGTTCCCCTATGCCCATTACAAACATCCTGGGTACCAAAGAGGTAACTCTTCACTGAGGATTAAGTCTCCAATAATTTTTTTTTTTTAAGTACCAGGACCAAGGATTGAACCCAGGACCTGGATACATGGGAGACCAGGGCTCAATCACTGAGTCACATCCGCTCCCAAGTCTCTAATAAGAATTTGCTGAATAAATGGATGAATAATATTAAAACTTGATAACCATGATGACTGCAAAACATTTTCATATGTCATAAGTTACTTGCTCCTCAAAATCTTGTAAAGCACAGGGCACTTGATTTTACATTAGAATTGACATTTCCCTCTCTGTCACTTATTATCTGGCTTTCAGCAAGTTCCTTAACCTCCTTGAACTTGTTTCTTCCTCTCTAAAATTAAGATAACTACGCCCAGTTTACCTGGTACTGGTGAAGTTCAAATGAGAAATTGTGTTAAAGAGAACATTTTGTCAAGATAAAGCATGTTACAAATATCAACTATTATTTTGCAGATGGGGAGACTGAAGCTTAAAAAGATTAAGTCACTTTTTGAAAATTACACATACAGTAAATCCTGAGCCAGGTATCTGATGGTGGTTTATTCTAATACCACATTCATCACTCCTCCCTGGTATCCTCTAAAGCTCCTCTCATTGCCCTGATTGATATTTGAAGAACCTTTCAAATCTTAGAAACTCTGTAATTCACATTTTACAATCTGCTTAAGTTTAAGCACAATACAATAGATGCCTGATGCTATGAGGGCTACTACAAAGCCTTTAGGTCCTGAACAACCCCACTGACTGATTACTTTAAACGTTATGATGAAATAGAAAAATATTTCTACCAGTTTTATAAAACAATTCCACCCTAGAGGAAATTTGGGGCAGTGGATAAGAAATAAGGTTCTAGAATTAGAAAAGCCCAAGTTTAAAACTTATTATTATTACCACTTATTAGTGGTTTGACTTTAAGCAAGGTATTCAGTATATATGAACCTTTAGTCACTTATCTGAAAAACAAGGATAATGATATTTCACAAAATTGGTGAAAGAACTAAAAGCAGATTGCAGAAAAAGAGCTGAGCTATCCTTTGCATTCACTCTGTTAGCTATTTCCATTATTTCATACCAAATTTCTGACCCAGTGTCATCTTTTCTGTGTTATTGAGTTAATTTTATTCTAAAACAGACAATTTGGAATTATAAAAGAAACATGCATTCCCTGTCCTGAGGATGGATATACGTTTAGAGAGCGAGGGAGAGAAGTTAAAAATAGGAAGAAAATTCCCCTTGCATTGGTGGCTCAAAGGAATTTATTTCTTTGGACTAAAAAACAACAAAAAATAGTAAAGAAAAATAGATTTTCTACTACAAGATCTGTGAGTGAATAAATGGAATTCTTCCTACCAGTCCTATTGAATTTAGACATACAGCATGTCAATTACAGCTGGCCCTGATTAAAAATGCACTGGCCTCTAGGACAGAAAACATTTGTCTTGTTCAAAAACCAAGAGACAAATGGAAGTACTTACCGTAGAAATAATTAATAGGGATCATTCAGTTGGCCGAAAGATTTTTGGAAGGGTGAGTAGGACTCCTATTTTTTCCACTAGCAGTGAGAAATAGCAACTAAAAATATTATACCCTAACTGACCTTAAGAAATTGAAAAGATCTTCTGCTTAATTTCCTTCTGTGACTTACTCCCAGGGGCCTTCACCTCCAAACCTTCAAGACAAGCATGACTTTCTGTTAGAATCCATCTAAAAAAAGTCCTTTGTTGCTGGATTGCATCTTGCCTATCACAGCATGAGAGTTTGTTTTCATGCCAGGGCTCAGCAAACACCTGAATAGACAAGTGTATTTGGAAAAGCTGACATCTCAAGTTATCACACTGTAAGCTCTTCACTCTACCAATTTATGCACATTGTGAGAATAAAGTCAGCCAATGATTCAAAATAAACTTTTCCCAACATTCTTTTTCTCATTACAGTCCCTGCTGAGGAGCTCTATTCCTCAGTAACCTGACCTTCTTGTTCAAAGCTTCCGATCAATCCTCCAGCTAAGTGCTGTCTCTCTGTAATTGAGAACACAGTTGAAATTTCAAAGATTGACATTTTTGAACACCTAGTGAGAAGCTCCTGGTGAGTTAAGACAGAGAGATAGTAGAGTAGACTCATCAATGCACTGCAAACCTTAAGCTTTCAGGAGATGGAAACACCTTGATTTAAAAGGAATAACAGCTTAATATATTTGGCCAAGATTCCTAGTGACAACCCAAATATATACTCTTCTGATTGTGATATACCCAGGTATGGGGAAAGGTTTCAGTCTCCAAGATTTCATGCTTCTTTGCCTTTATAACCAGAGATAGGTGATCATCAGTTGTGGCTAAGAGGCTCCTTTTCAAGAAAATATTGCATGACAGAGCAAAATATTTTTGGAGTTTCTCAAAATTTATGTCATAAAAGTTCTGAAGGGAGCATATCTACCTCAGGAAAGAAAAATAGGATAGGCCCTTAGGAATCTCAATTGCATGACACTGAAAGGAAAAATAGTAATGAGAACTTCAAGTCAGAAAAACGTGACAGAAGCAACTCTGTCGTCAAAGGATAGTATGTTGAGTGCTTTATTTCAGAGGAAAGGAGAGCAGACTTGCACCAGCATAAGATGGGTAACTGGGCAAACTGACCAAGGCAGCAGGGAATATATAATTCTTGAGGGTAATAGTAGCACATATATAAAATCAAGATAGAGGGAAAAAGGAAAGGTCAGAGTAAACAAACCTCGATGACCAAGATGGAGTCCAATCAAAGAAGATGCAGTAAAGCAATGTTTAGGCTTTGAGGCAGGAGGCCATTCTCTACAGTTTAGAGAAATCCTTTCTACATGAGACAAGCAAGCTATGAAGTAAGAGCCAGCCCACTGGGAAACATAATTTTAGAAAGTCATGGTTCTCAGTCAACTCGCAGAGATTCAAAATGAGACTCCATTTCCCAAGGGGACCCATGAGAGGGCCAGACACTAGGTAGCTGGGTTAAGAACCATTCAAGCAAATGAACCCACACTGGAGAGGCTATATTCATTCAGGTAAATTTCAGTGTTCACTGAAATTTTTTCCAAATTCATCATTAGTTCCATGGCACTAGGAATGTTGGAAGTTACTGCTGGAAGAATGAAAGGAACTAGGCTAATTCGGCTAATTCTAGAGAACATTTGCTACAGAACAGTTTCCAATTCCAGTTACCATTAGGCTTTGCTCTCATTAAACCAAGTCCTTGGTAGGCTTGAATTAGTACTAGTAGAATGGCTTGCATTAACCCTTCTCTCTGTCCTCCTTTTTCTCCTTTAACCCATCCCCAACATATTGTGTGCTTGTAGGGAATTCATCATTTTTCACAATTCAGCTAAAGGTTTACAGGTAAAGTGACAACTGGAGCATCATCATCTATTAAATGAAGACACACCTACCTCTCAAAGTTGTTGTGAAGATTAAATGTGAAAATTCATAAGTTTTATAGCTATGGTATCTAACAATACCATGAGCTTAGTAGTTATAATACTGATCATAATGATCATCTTTCTCTCTCTTACATTATTATTGAAATGCCCAAATAAATATAAAAATATAGAGGACCCACCCAGCATTGGCAATGAAAACAGAGATAAAAGCACAACCCACTAAGCAGATATCCTGCTAGTTGTGTTACAAGCAAATAATTCACCATGTCCCTTAGGAGAAAGTAGTACAAAATCTCAGGTGGTAAATAGAAAAGGCATCTGCAAAATTCCATGGAAGCCCACTTATTTGGAGGGAAAAAAGGCAAATGAAGGGTCTGAGGAAAATGGGGGGCAATGTACTTAAAATCATTTTCACCACTGCTGAATAATGACATTCGAAAGAATTATTCTGGGAGATTAGCTGGTAGCAAGGCTTCTGCTCCAACAAAGCCTATTCTTGACGGTGGACAATAGGTCCTTGAATAAATCCATTCACTGCTGCAAGATAGTCAGTGATTCTCAAGCTCAGCTACATGATAGAATTATTTTGGAGGTTTTAAAAGATATTGATGCCTGGGTACTTTTCCCAGACATTCCAACTTAATTGATGCAACCAAGTTTGAGAACCACTGAACCTGAAATGGAGGTCAGTAAGCTCCAAGCTCAACAGCTTCATCAGCACTGAAAAGGAACTCTGCAGGTTATCCATCATTCTAGCTCTCTTTCCACTCCCTCAAGCAGCTGGATCACTGGATCAATGAATGCAGCCTTCCACAGGGCAGGATATGAAAGGACTCCAAGAATGTGGCTAAGCACAAATTGAGTCACCCACATTGGAGGAGACCAATCCTAAAAAAACAAAGACAAGTAAATAAAACAAAGTCCATAAAGTCATTAAAAAATCATCATAAATAAAGCAGGAGAATAGTATATTCAAGAGAATAGGAAATGAGATATATTTGAAAAGGAAAAAAATTAGATTTTAGACATAAAAATTCAAGAAAATCAAGGAAAAGGCCTGATGAACAAGAGATAGGACATAGACCTAGGTGAAAGAGACCTTTTAAAAAGTCATTGTTCAAAATGAACTATTTTGATATCCTTAAATCTTTAAGAAAAATAAGATTATTCATGAAAAAGGTTGCAATCGAATGTGAAAGCTACAGAAAACATCCTCTGAAATAAGTCAGAAAACATACCACCTGAAGACTTCCACCAAAAAAAATTCTCCAAAACATAGTCCTGACAGTCCAAGGAGACGTAGAATGAAAAATTAATGAATGGGAAGTCAAGGTCAAATAAGATGAGTGGTACATATCAAAACTGTTTAAGAATAGAATTAAGTCTATGGAATGAAAATATAGTAAACAACTAAAAAAATGCATGATAAAAATAATGATTATAAATAGCCTAAAATTCTAGACTATACCAACATAAATGAAGAAATGGGAGGGGAAGAGCTCAGAAGGAAATGAAGTTGCACAATTATTTTCATACTACTTAGGGAAGAACCTGAATAGAAATTTTTGTTAATGTTAAGAATAAAGAAACAGAGATATCAAAATGGATATATACCTTCTAAGCTACTAAATGAATACAGTACAAAATGGTACACTTAATGGAAAAGTAAGTTATCATAAAAAGCATCAAAAAGGTGGCAAATAAAACTGAACATATTGCTTATACTTCCAACCCCATGAAATGAAAAAAATCTCTTGAATGGGATTAGAAATACATATATGCTTGTATATATGACACAGATTTAAAATAAAGTGATAAAAGATTATAACAGTGATGAAATGGGCAAAGATACACTAAGCAATTGGAAACAAAATATAAGCAGATGTGACATTAATATGTCAGACAAAGTGGAATTCAAAGCAAAAAAGTATGACAAGACATAAAGAATGAAGTCATGTTTTTGATTATGACTATAATCCAAAACGAGGATATATATATAGATCCTCATTATCAATATATATATCAGCTACAGACATTTATGCATCAAATAGCCCAGTATCAAACCAAACAAATATTATTAGAAACATGTGGAAAAATAGAGGAAATGAAAATAGTAGTGGAAGACTTTAACATAATTTATGAGTACTTGATTAACCAACTAGGTTTTTAAATTGTGTGTGAAGAGACAGAGGGGTATAGTATAAAAAGGATCTGAATAATATAAAGTCCATTCAATTTGCCTCTAAAGAAAGGAAAATATTTAATAAGGTTGAAAGTGGCAACACCAGCAACAAAAGAGTCAAAATCAAAAGCACAATTATTTGACTCCCGGGAATAAGCCTCCCTGGCACCTAGGGATTATTACCAAGCACCAATTTAGCCATGCATCAGGAAAAAGACCTTGACCAAAAGAGGGAAATATTAAAAACAAGTGAGTTTTTATGGCTAAGAGATTTCAAAATGAGTCGAGAATTCATTCCAGAGGCTGCGCTTCTGTGCATCTCAGCAGGATCTCATTGACTGCCACAAACAGTGCCTCAGACAGTGGGGCTCCTGAGCGCTCTAGAGACATCCAGACACTATAAGCAGGACAGACAAGCTCAGGATTCCACACTGTATCAGTGGGGCTTACTTTGGAATTTATGCTTCCAGTAACAGAGTTAGGCTCATTTATGGTTTCCCTACACATAGATCTTCTGCCCTTTTTATTTGAACCTATGATTAGAAATATACTTTTTAAATATATGTTCCAGAAACTTAAATCTTTGGTCCATTCATGTGCCAGTTGAGCCCTGAATCTTACAGAGTTCAACACCTATTCTCCAGTGCATTGGAGTCACCAAGGACAACTAACAAGGAGATGACGATGGACAACTCTCATCCCAAGGAACAGAGAGTGTTTGCAACTGCAAGCAAGATAGTCCCATCCATCTTCCCTCTGGGACTTAAATCCCCTCTCAAATTAGAAACAGAGTAGGCATCACCATCCCCAAATCCTCAATTTGGAAAATGAACAATGGACTAAAGTAGATTTATTATTATTCTATTATATGCTTAGTATTTGTTAGAGGTTTGCAATAATTAACAAGCTGTAGCTCAGTTTCCCCTGATATGCATTGGGGAAAGGCTAACCCTAATCCCCCATAAGCCAATGTGTGCAAGGGCATGGCACTTCCCCACAGGTTAAATAAAGAAACCACATAGAGATGGGAGTAAAGGGAAATGGAAACCTTCCCTACCTACATTATCAGAGGGAGATAAAATTCCTACAGAACAAAGAAACATCTGCTTCTGCAGCATTCCAAGAAGTCATAACTCTCTAATACACTATCTTCTAGTCACTGTCAGGGAAAGTTTTCATCTCTAGGGCTTCCTATTGGTCCCTGCACTTCACTCAGACTCTCAAACCCCTCCCACCAACTATCATTTCTCCGCCTAGGAAAGTTCTGTATAAATCCAAATCCACCCTTCCAGGGGTGAGCTGAATTCTCTCTTCAGACCCCCACCATGCTGGTGGGGGGGCTGAAGTCTGTTCTTCAGACCCCCTCCATTGGGAGAGCTTCTCAATAAATCTTTCTTTATCTATAGTCATTTCAGTCTCCGTTCCCAATAAGCGCCGTATTTTCTCCAACAGTATTAGTCTATCAGTGGAGGAACTTTTATCATTGATATAAAGTCAGTAGCCTTCAGAGTCTCTGAAGGGAGAGAGAGGGAAGAATAGATGTAATATGGGGGCATTTTGGGGACACTGGAATTGTCCTGCATGACATTGCAATGATGGATACAGATTATACATTTTGTCATAACCTACAAAATTGAGAGGGACATAGTATAAACTTTAATGTAAACTATAGTCCATGGTTAGTAGCAAGGCTTCAGGATGTGTTCATCAGTTGTAACAAATACACCACACTAATGAATTATGTTGTTAATGTGGGAAAGTGTGGGAGGGGGAATGGGTGAGATGACTTGGCCTTCGTTTTTCTTTCCAGATTGGTGGGTACCATATTTATTTATATTACTACTCTGTTCCCAAAACCTAAGTGACTCTTCTTCCCCTCCCTTCTCTGCACTTAACCACTCACTAATGTCACTGTGACCTTGGAAAGCGAAGTCTGCAACTAAAATGAAACTTTGTTCAATGCAAACTATTGTATTACTTATGATGTTGTTTCTTTTTTTTTCTTCAGTGAATTTCAAATGAAACTCCCTCTACTTTCTTAAAATACTCATTTCCTTCTTTAGATTCCTCCACCATTAACTCAAGATCATGCAGGCATCTTCCTATAACAACAATAGCTAAGTATATAATATTTCATCATGGAACAAAGGCATCACACTAATGCAAAATGTTAATAATAATATATGTATGAAAGGGTATATATGAGAATCCTATACTTTCTGCATGATTTTTCTGTAAACTAACACTTCTCTAATTAAAAAATTTCTAGTGAGTAGAATTTGTATTGTTTGTAAAAGAGAAAATTAATCCATGGTTTAACTAATTTTTAAACAGCCTTTTAAATTTGAAGTTGAGTTAAAATTAAACTAATTTTTAACATTGTTGGTGGGAAAGAAAACTTGTATAACCTCAAGTCAGACACACATAGAAAACCATATTCTCAATAATTACATTTATATGAAGCACAAGAACAGACAAAACTAGTCTACAGCAAGAGCTATCAGGAAAGTGACTATGTTAGGGGAGGATTGACTGGAAGGGGACATGAGGGAAATTTCTGAGATGATGTAATTGTTCTATATTCTAAACTAGAATGATAGTCACATTTATCAAAACTTACCAAATTGGGGAAGCAGATGTGGCTCAGGTGACTGAGCTCCCATCTACCACATGGGAGGTCCATGGCATGATGGGCAGGCATGGCAAGCTGACACAACAAGATGATAGAACAAGAGACACAAGAAGAAAAACATAATGAAAGACAAAACAAAGCAGGGAGAAGAGGTTCCTGTTGCCTCCAGAAGAAAACGAGCAAGACAGTGAGCTGATGCAACAGGTAGGCATGGCAAGCTGACACAGTAAAATGACACAACAAGAGACACAAGAAGAAAATATATAATGAGAGACACAAAAAAGCAGGGACAGGAGGTGGCTCAAGCAATTAGGTGCCAGTTTCAGTTCCCAGTGCCTCCTAAAGACACAGCACACAACAAGTGCAAATAACTATGAGATGGGGAGAAATTAATTAATTAATTAATTGATTAAATGTTGAAAAACAGCTCACCAAATTTTACAATTACAGAGAGTGCATTTCTGTACTGTATGTAAATTTTCCTTCGATGAAAAATATTTAAATATAGATTACCTGCTTTAGACGTTTTTGTTAAATTTTCTAGTTAATATAATTTTGGACATAGAACCTTCCTTGGTATATGAACCTCTGTATCCTGCACCTCTTCAGACTTCCTAAATTTGTAGTGCTAGGCAGTAAATGAGGTAAACAAAAGGTAGGGGAGAAAGAGATGTCTATCAATTGATACTAAAAAATACTTGAGACTCATGCATGCATGGGCAACTGTAATTACAACTTTATACCCAAGGCAAAGGAATGAGAACTATATTGTAAATATTATATTATTATAAATATGTTAACATTCAACCATCCAGGTACATTCTCATGCAATCTACCTGCCTGGAATGTTTTCTCACTACTCATTTTGTTTATCCAAACTCACCCAGAAAACATCGCTCATGGTTCCAGCACCAAGGAGTAAAATACCTGGAAGGGTAGTATAAAACCCAAACTCCCACGGTACCCTGTGTGCATTTTTTTTAATTAAACTTTTAAAAATTAATTGTATTTACAAACACTGTATATCTACCCTTCCCCTCTTCAGCTCTATCCCCTATCCCCTGGTAACCTCTAGTCTACTTCGTGTCTCTGTGAACTGGCTGTTTCCAGTCATTTCTTATAAGTGACATCATTCAATATTTGTCTACATGTGCCTGTCCTTTATTTCACTGATCATAATGTTTTTGATGTTCTTCAATGTTGCTGCATGTCTCCGAAGTTCATTCTTCCTTATTGCTGAATAGTATTCAATTGTGTATATGAACCACATTTTATCCATTCCTGTGTTAATGAACACTTGGAGAGTTTCCACTTTTTGGCATTGTGAATAATGATTCTATAAATATTGGTGTACAATTTTGATATAATTATAGAATCATGCATAGTATTAAGAAAGAACACAGAGATATCCCATATACCCTTTTCTCAATTTTCCCCAATAGTAATATCTTGCATTACTATAACACAATATCACAAGGATATTGACAAGATACAGAAAAGTTACCACCACAAGGATCTCTCATACTGCCCTTTTAAAGCCACACCCCTTCCTACCTGCCTTTACCACCTTCTTTCCACTGGCTATCACTAATCTCTTCTCCATTTCTAAAATTTTGTCATCTCAATAATGTTATATAAACAGAATTATACAATATGTAAGCTTTGGGATAGGCTTTTTTCACTCAAAACAATTCTCCAGAGATTGATCAGCATAGTATATATCAGAAGTTTATTCCTTTTTATTGATGAGTAGTATTCCATTCCATAGTTTGTGTAACCATTCACCCATTGATGGACATTTAGGTTATTTCCAGTTTGAGTCATTATTATTAACAAAGCTGCTATTAACATGTCTGTTCACATTTTTGGGTGAACATTAGTTTTCATTTCTCTGTGATAAATGTCCAGAAGTCATTTACCAGGCCACATGGTAGTTACACTTTTAGTTTTTTAAAAACTGCCAAATTATTTTCCAGAGTGGTTATACCATTTTACATTCTCACCAGAAATATATGAAAGATCAAGTGTCTCTGCATCCTTGCCAGCATTTGATTTGTGATTTTTGTATTTTAGTCATCCTGATAGGTGTGTAGTGATCTCTCATTGTAGCTTTAATTTGCATTTCCCTAATGGCTAATGGTGTTGAACATATTTTCATGTTTCTTACCCTCTGTGTATTCTTTTTGATGAAATGACCCAATGTGTCTTTCCAATTTTCTAAGGCAATTTGTTGGGTTTTTTAAATTGGGTATCAAGAGTTCTTTATGTATTTTAGATTCCTTTGTTAGGTGTGTGTTTTGCAAAAACTAGCTGTTTTTTTAATCCTCTTAGCAGGGTCTTTTGCACAGCAAAAGTTTTTCATTTTGATGAAGTCTTATTTATCAATTTTCTCTTTTATGGATCATGCTTTTGGTGTCAAGTATAAGAATTCCTTGCCTAGCCCTTGATCCTCCTCGAGATTTTCTCCTCTATTATTTCCAAAAGTCTTATAATTTTGCAATTTATATTTAAGTCTATGGTCCATTTTGAATTTTTTTTTAATATAAGATGTAAGACTCAGGTTGAGATGCTCTTTTATCTCCAGCAACATTTGTTGAAAAGGCTGTCTTTGTAATGTACAAGGGATGGGTTTTCTCCCTTCCTTCCTGAAAAGAGAATGGAAGTATAGTAGAAAATGGAAAGAAAAAGGGAAGAGGTTTCCTTGTTTCCTCTATCCATTTTTATATCTCCAATCGTAATTATTGCTAGCCCACCACCCCCTTTTTTTGCACAATGAGTGATTAATTAAAAAAAAAAACTGAGCTGAGGGTAAAACCTGAAGTACATATTACATATAAGGATTAAGTTAGGGAATCTGTAATCACTGCAAAAGAAAGAAAGAAAGAAAGAAAACACCTATTATGCTGTAATGATATGCAGGGATTTTCATTCATTAACTTGTCAATAAATATTTAATGAATAGCTATTATAAGTAAGAAATGATGCATATGGTGAGGGGATACAAGGACAAATCAAGGAACAAGGAGTTTACAGCTACTAAAGAAGATAGAACAATAAAACAAAATAGGTAGATAAGACAGAGACATATATACATGTATAGATGATAGATATATGGATGTATGGATTGAGAGAAAGAAGAGTAGAAAGAAAAAGGAAAGGGAAGATAGGCAGGGAGGAGAGAGAAAGGAAGGGAAGGGAGAAATAAAGCTGAAGAGGGAGAGAGAAGAATGGAGAAAGCATGAGGAGAAAACCTTTAAAGCAAGAAGAAAAAGAAGAAAAGTAAAATCACAAAAAGAAAGTGCTGTGAGAGATGAAACGAGAAATCTCCTGTGACCGCTGGTGGGAAGGTATTATGGTTTAAGGTCTAGAAAAAGTTATGAAGAAAGAGTTTGTACATGGGGATGAAGAAGGAGCAGAAAAAGCAGGAAAGACTGAAAAGCAGGAAAGTGTGGGCATATTTAGGGAAATTGAATCTTGGCGGAAGCACAGAAAATATGAGGATAGTAAGGAACAAAATTAGCAATGTAATTCAAGGGAACTTGTGCCCCCAGAGTTGAAAATTACATATAAAACAATGTCAGAAACCAAATCCTCCACTAAATCAAACAGACATTTTAATTCTCCTGCCTATTAAATTTTTTAGTATGACTAATTCTAAATTTTCTACATAAGCTAATTAGAGTTGTGAAAACTACTTTCAAACAAACACCAGGACATTTTACAAATAAGAATTATATTCTGCTATGTCCTCAATATTTTCTTGTGTATAAATCCAAAAAGCAGCAAAAGTTTTTCCTCTGGGTATGTGGATGATAAATTGAAATAATTTTACAATCACACCAAAAAGCACATATTTCAAGTCAGAGCAAGTGACAAAAGCTAAATAGTAAAATTAAGTAAACACATATACAACAGAAAGAGGGAAACAGAGAAATCAATATTGATCTGGAAGCCAACAAGATATGTGAAGAATTTCTGGTGAGTGCTATATTTCACCCTGTTTTGAAAATGTAAGAAACAAGATTGTGGCATCTAAAGCTATGCGGATGTATTTTTATTGCAACGTCACTTGCATTACCAGCAAAGCCAGAGTAAAGAATCTATTAACCTTTCCATACAACCCTGATCTGTAGGAGGATATGTAAAGGGCACTATAAAGAAAACGCACTGAAACCTAATACTTGGCAGCTAGTCAAGATTGCTCCATTTTTTAAATTAAATGACATGTCCTCTCCAAGAATGGGAGATTAGGGGACAATCGAAAGGCTGTTGCGTTATTCCTGCAACTATAAGCCAGATGGCTTTGAAAGTCAAATGTTCCACACATGAGTAAGTCACTGCTCTAAATGAATTACTTTGGGATATGCAAAATAGAACCTGAGTTGTCCATGCCACTGAAGTAACGTTCCCTTGCACCATCAATCTGGGATTACCAGCTCATTCAACATTTTACCTAAAGAAAAGTAATGGTGGCTAAGCCCTAAACAGCATGTTTAGAAAAAGCATAAAGTAATCTTTAGCATGCACAGGGAATACAGAATCTCAATTCAAGTCTGAAAAAAATCTTTCCATTCAGCAAGGTGGGGAATAATAGACCAATAGCAGGTATGCATAAAATGAACTGATCCTCATAAAGTGAAACTATGGAGGCAACATAGCTTTAATAAAGTAGGGTTTTGAGCTAACGTAAATTTAGTGAAGATAAGGGGCCTATGAAACCCTGAATATCTGGTTAAAAGCTCCTGAGTGCTGCCACTACCATACCTGCTGTCACTGAACCTTGTTCATTGCTTCCATGATTACGAATGAAGGGATTTCCTGATCTGTCAGAGTTCCCATAGCCCCTTGAGAAACAAACAGTAAAGAGCAAGGGCCTCTCTGTGTCACTTTCAGAGGTGCGTCAAGGTGTTGAAAATGGCCAGGGACAAAGAGTCATAGTTCCTAGTATTCCTTTTTTAAAATTCACATAAACACATACACATACACGCACACAGGGCCATTTTCTCCAAGACACAATCTTAACACCCAGATTTAAATGTGATGCTCAGAAACAAGTGCTACTGTCATTCCTCCAGGGAGGACCCTGCTCTTCTCCAATTGAAGGGGCCAACCCTGCTTCTTCATAGTTGTCTACCAGGCTATAATGCTTCCTTTATGATTCCAAAAGAACTTGCTACCTCTACCTACCACTACCCTCACTACCAGTGGAACTTGGAGCTGTATCTCTCTGCCCTCTCGCAAGGGATAGCAAGCTCCCCTCTGCAAGACAGTTCCAGCCTTCTTTGCCTGGTCAAGAAGGGGAAGAAGCCCCTTTCCTCTTCTAAGTCCAAAGCCTGCCTCATTCTCTGCCCCACTTTTAGGGTGATTGCCAATCACAATGCCCAGTTCTTCAGGGGAAAATCCATTAGCACCTGTAAAGATGGGGCCACACCCACATGGCCTCAAACTCTCTAAATAATAAGACTTTAGAATGTGTTTCTAGGTGTGACTTATCCCAGCTCGAGTATGATCAATTATTTATATTCCATTAGCTACATTTTGGTTAGACTGCTCCCTGTAGACATGTGAGCTGGCCTTCATATAACCTATTCATTTAACAAAAGTTCATCTAGGGTTTCTTATGAACAAGATCCCCCTTGACATGCTGAGGAAAGGGCATAGAGAGCTGAATGAGAAATTTTCTTGCTCTCAAAGCACACACAATTTTGTTGAGAAGATAAGACATATGCATGAAAAGACATGAAATTAATGGAAAACAGAGTGGGGGAAGTAAAGGAAAATGTGGGCAAAATCTAATCTTCCAAAAAAGTAAAATCAATTCCTAAATGCCTCATACAAAGGCCTTCTAAATCCAATATCATCTAGAAAGTCTTTATGATTCATTTTCAGTTTTGATAGATCAAAAAGAAACCAAAAGGCTTGATTCTTCTCTTTCTTCCTTTTTTCTCCTTGGGGCATATATAGGGGTAGGTGGTTGGAGCAGCTGGAGGGAAAAAGCTTTAAAAAGCCTTCATAGAAATTCCTTGGGCATCTATCCGTGCACAAGTTGATGCCTCTTGCTTAACTAAATTTGACTTTAATGTGCAGAGGGAATGCAGTTTAATTACACAGTAGAGTTTATGGAAATGGCAAGTTGAAATTATATTTTGACTTGCTGTTAGAGTAAATTCCATCTAATCATTATTGAAAGAGAACAAACAGAATTCTCTCAAGCTTTGTAAAAGGTCTTTCTTCTGCCATTTCTCCAGCTCTCCCTTCCATCTTGTTCTTTCTCTTCTTTTCTTTAAATTAATTCTAAATAAGCAAACTTTGAAGATTAACAGGAAACTGTATAAAATCATTCTACTTCAACTATTTAGCATCTTTGATGGAAATCCATACTTTTCCATTCATCTTAATGTGTTTTAGCTTAATATATCAAAGTATAGGTTAAACGTAAAAAGTAGGAAGCTTCAATATTTTAAGGATGACTTTCCTACCGCCTCCATGGAACCTTCATGCTAAAAAGGATCCTTATTAATTTGATGCTGACCTTGCCTGAAATACTAACAGTGCTTGGGGATTATTTTACACAACAAAACCCTGGACTATAGCTACTCCTGTGTTTTGCTGTTACCCGTACAATATCATGTCTCCTTAACTACAATGGAAGGTTCTCAAAGGTTCAAAAATTTACAATTATTTTGTGTTCCCTTTATACCTGAAACAGAATTAGGCACAATTATGGTAGACATTTATTAAACATTTTAATTGATTAACTGGTTGAAAGGTGTTCTGTAATTTATTTGTTAGTTTATTAAAATAATATAGTGGAAGTTTATTTATATTATCCTTTTAGATGTAGCTGATCTTTTTTTTTTTTTTTTTTTTAACTTTTATTTGCATTTATTGTGCGCTGAAGTTATTCCCGAGCCATAAGTTTTTGTTTCTTCAGTTTCTTCTGGGATATCTTTTTCTTCTGTGCAACCTCCTCTTCTGGTTTAGGAACAATTTGTTCTTTTTCAGTAAGGATCATCTCAATGTGGCAGGGGGAGCTCATGTATGGGTTAATCCGACCATGGGCTCTGTAAGTACGCCGGCGCATCTTGGGGGCTTTGTTCACCTGGATGTGCTCAATGACCAGCGAATCTACATCTAAACCCTTAAGTTCAGCATTACTCTCTGCATTTTTAAGCATGTGCAACAAAAATTCAGCACTCTTTTTGGGCCACCGACCCTGTGTCCAGCCCCACTGTTTAGCCTGGGCACACCTGCCAACACCACCATTATAACGACGGAATGGCACACATTGCTTCTGTAAAGTGACATCTTTCAGATACTTGGTGGCTTTTCGAATATGCATACCCTTGATGGCCTGGGCAGTTTCTCGGGTGTTCTTAAAGTGAACACGAAGATTTGAACCTCTTGATTTGCATGATTTTGTGGGGTTTTCTGGGTCCAGGGAATAGCGAACCATTTTCAGAGATCACCTCAGGCGACTTTGGGGCCTGATCTTAATATACTTCTTAATACCCATTTTTTTCTTAGTGGATCATAACATTAGCCTATAAATTCCTTTGCCATAATATCATTCTTCAATATACACTTGCACTTCTCTTCCCAAGTAATTAATGATTTATAAATTAACACAATTTCATCTGGGAAAAAATTATTTGGAATGTTTCTGCCCAAATCCCAGTCATACAGCAAAGGGCGCTTTTGAAATATGAATTAACACTGTCACCTCTGATTTATTTGTTAACTTCTTAGGATGTGAATATAGAATTTTCTTAAAGAGCTCAAACTATAAGCCAACAAATTAATTCTACAAAGGTAAGAAAATTGATAAAGAGAATAGGTAGTCTTCACTGATAATCTGTGAGTTTGGGGGTAAAGAATTTAAATGATACTCCATCAAAACAGTATTTTCCTTCCATCTTTCTAGAAGTATGAGGAATAAGGGTAAATAATATCCAAAACATTTTAAATTACTTAGAAATATCAGAATCTTTAAAATTTAGCATCTTCCAACAAGTTTCTCAAGATTTCTTTTAGTAACCAAAGAGTCTCAATGAGCAAATACAAGAGCAGGCAGCCAGACAGCTGGGGAAATATTGGAAAACAGAAGAAGGTTCAATGTAAACTAGCTGGCCACAGTCGCAGGAGGATAGAAGAGTTGTCATGAGGGAGAATAAGGATTCTATCATTTTCCCTACATAGAAAACACTAAACAGAAATGTCTGTTAGACTGGAAGTAACACAGAGAATAGAAGATTGATGAAGATGTCAGGATGCTATCAGAAGTGAAAATCCTGAAAAGTCCCTTAGGTAAACTTCTCACTCTTGATGAAAGCTTCAAGAGTGGAAATGGCATGGGATATATGCATCTAAGATTACTCAGGTCTGGCTATATTTCCTCTTTACCACGTTATAGCAAAGAACTGAAGCTTTTCTTCCAAACAGCACTGAAGCACTGACCTTAGATATTGATATGACAGCTCAGAGATTTTGTCTGGTGTAGAAAATCCAAAAAAGTAGTCTCAGGGAACCATATGTGAGCAAGAGTTCAGGGGCTTTGGATTTTATACATTGTCTTAATTTTGACAACCAGTGAGATACTGAGTAATTGCACTTCATTCAATTTGTCCACCTAAACATGTGGAACATGTCAAGATTCTCACCTCTAAAAAACAGGTGTAATATGGGGACATATTCATGGCTTGGGAATCATCCTGAATGACATTGCAATGACAGATACAGGCCATTGTATATGCTGTCATAACTTACAAAATTGTGTGGAAGAGTGTAAACTACAGTGTAAACTATAATCCACTCTTAGATGCAACGCTCCAAAATGTGTTCATGAATTATAACAAATGTACCACATTAATGAAGGATGTTGTTAATGTGGAAAAATGTGGGAGGGGTTGGGAACAGGACATATGGGAATCCCCTATATTTTTATGTAACATTTATGTAATCTAGTATCTTTTTTTTTAAGTATGTATAAAAAAGATTCTGACCTCTATGCAAGGATATTATGAAGACTCATTAGAGCAGGGATTGGATGGCACTTTGACTTCAAGAAAAATGATGCCCTGTTTGAAAGCAGAGTCTTGAACACTCAGCAGTACATCTCTGCTCAAGTGTCCATTACCAAATTCTACAGATTCCAAGCTATATAAACTGAGATACATTAAAAAGGATATGCACACACACACACAAAAAAAGCTGTTGTGGGTACACTTATTTCTATTCACCTCCATGACTCTAAGAGCAAGCTGTCAAAAAAAAAAAATTAACTGCTAGAGGAAACTTACAGAAAAATCTTTGCTCCCCAAAGCTGTAATATCTTAATTTCACTTCAGCCTCCAATTACCAAAACATAAATTGCAGAATATCTCCATAAAAGCCAGTGCCAAACTGCAAGTATCTCCTCTGGCTGTCATCTGGGAGACGGCTTCTATTCAGACTCCTATTAGCTCTGTGGGCAGAGGGGCATATTTAATGGCTGCTTAAGTAATAAAAAGTCAAGGGAAAAATAAATAATCTCTGAGAGTTCCTGAGCTGATAGTTTTAGCCTGGCTCTGCTCTTCATTGGAATGGGTAAGTGTCCCTGTCCATAAAATAACCATCAGCATCAATGTGCTTCGAGCAGCTTATCTGCTGAAGAAGCCAGCATGAACTAATACGAAGACTCAAGGTTTTGAAATCCACAAAACCTGGATTCAAGTGGAGTTTCTTCACCATAGGAGCATGATTTTGAACTCATCGCCTCACATCCCATGTGGAGGATCCCAGGAATTTTTCTTTGAACACGACCTTGAATGGGTACCACTTTTATCTTGAACCACTTCTATATCATCTTAAAAGAGAATGGTTTTCAAGCCTATGCACAAAAGCTCCATGTCAAAAAACTCACTACCCCAAAAAGCAGCCCTGTCTGTTTGGTTTGGTTTGGTTTGGTTAAGGTGGAGCTCTTCATAGGAAGTAGAGTTGGACACCAGGAAGTACACCAACATGAACTAACCTCATTTATTTATCTTCACTTTGATCTACAAAGTATAAGGCTATTTTTACCTTGTATCTTACAGTTTTGATAGTAATTACCAGTGAGCTGAGCATTCAGGAAAACCCTATTCCTCACACATTTGCCATAACTTGGGGCAGTGTGGCTTTAAAAACCAAGCAGCTATATGCTTCCTATATCCAAAATACATAAATCTAGGGTTTTTGAAGTTTGCCCTAGGACACCAGGAATGCTGGACTTAGCTTATTGGGAATATCAAAGGATGAAACAAGGTCATGTACAACAAGGGTCAAAAAGTTCTCAGGACTACACAAAACTTTTCATCTACAAACTCTTGTTTTTGATGAGTTTCTTTATGGTATCTATTCCCACCCCTGCTCACAAATGTGGGCCATTGCTTATTTTGTGTGACAGCAAAAGAATTTGAGGACACCTTGTAAAGAAACTGTGGGTTTTACAGCTTATGAAATCTTAGAGAGAACTGGTTTGAGTTATTCATGGCCTTGTCATTATCTAGTCAATCATGTATGCCTATAAATTCTGCTCTGAGCTCCTACTGCCAAATGCTCTCCATCTTCATTTATGTTAGCCCAACACCCTAGAAACTATGGACACAAAGGGATGTAGATTCTTTTAAAGTAACTCCAAGCCTTGGTGTAATTATCAGGATTTAAATGAGGTAATGTATGTAATATAAAAGTAATTCTACAGGAAAGGCAGTCTTGAGAAGGAAATTTATAACCCTAAATACCTATACTAAAAAAGAAGAAAACACTAAATTCACAGACTTAACTGAACAACTAGATAAACTAGAAAAACAGCAAACCAAGCCCAAAGCAAGCAGAAGGAGGGAAATAATAAAGCTTAGAGCAGAAATAAATGAAATTGAGAATAAAAAAAAAAAAAAAAAAACAGAAAAAATCAGCAAAGCCAAAATCTGGTTCTTTGAGAAGATCAATAAAATTGACAACCCCCTGGCCAGACTAACAAAGAAAAAAAGAGAGAAGATGTAAGTAAATACAGAGAAGATGTAAGTAAATACAATCAGAAATAAATGGGGAGAGGTTATGACTGACCCCAGAGAAATAAAAAGAATCATGAGAGATTAGGAGAAACTGTATGCCAACAAACTAGACAACCTAGATGAAATGAACAAATCCATAGAAATGCAGAAACAGCTTACACTGACACTACAAGAAATAAAGAACTTAACAAACCAATCCCATTTAAGGAGATTGAATCCGTCATCAAAAATCTCCCAGTCAAGAAAAGTCCAGGACCAGATGGTTTCTCAGGTGAATTCTACCAAGCATTTCAAAAAGAATTAATACCAATCCTGTTTCAACTCTTCCAAGAAATTGAAGAAGAGGGAAAATTACCCAACACATTTTATGAAGCCAACATCACCCAAATACCAAAGCCAGATAAAGATACTACAAGAAAAGAAAATTACAGCCCAATCTCTCTAATGAACATAGATGCAAAAATTCTCAACAAAATGCTTGGAAATTGAATCCGATCAGCATATCAAAAGACTTAGACATCAAGACCAAGTGGGATTTATTCCTAGTATGCAAGGCTGGTTCAACATAAGAAAATCAATCAACATAATACACCACATTAACAAATTGAAGGAAAAAAACCACATGATCATCTCAATCGTTGCAGAAAAGGCATTTGACAAAATCCAGCATCATTTTTTGATAAAAAACACTTCAAAAGATAGGAAAATTCCTCAATTTGATAAAAGGCATGTATGAAAAACCTACAGCCAACATCATACTCAATGGAGAAAGGTTGGAAATTTTCCCTCTAATATGGGGAACAAGACAAAGATGCCCACTGTCACCACTGTTATTTAATATTGTACTAGAATTTCCAACTAGGGCAATTAGATGAAGAGAAAAAAATTAAAGGCATCCAAATAGGAAAAGAGGAAGTAAAATTCTGTTTGTGGATGACATGATCCTGTACTTCGAAAATTCTGAAGTATCCACAACAAAGCTACTTGAACTAATAAATACATTCAGCAAAGTAGCAGGATACAAAATCAACAGGCAAAAATCAGTGTTTTTGTGCACTGCTACTGAACAATCGGAGGAGGAAATTGGGGGAAAATTCCATTTTCAATAGGAACAAAAAAGACTCCAATACCCAGGGGTTGATTTAGCCAAAGAAGTACAGGACCTATATGCAGAAAATTACAAAACACTGCTAAAAGAAATTTTAAAAGACTGAAACAAATGGAAAGACATTCTGTGTTCACGGATTGGAAGAATAAATATCGTGAAGATGTCAATCTTACCCAAATTGATTTATAGATTCAATGCAATACCAATCAAAATCCCAACAGCTTACTTTACAGAATTAGAAAAGGCAATTACCAAATTCATTTGGAAGGGAAAGTACACCCAGATAGCCAAAAGCCTTCCAAAAAAGAAGATCGAAGTAAGAGGAATTTCACTGCCTAAACTTGAAGCATATTACAACAGTGGTCAAAACAGCATGGTATTGGGAAGCAGGCTTGGCCCAGTGGTTAGGGCATCCGTCTACCACATGGGAGGTCCGTGGTTCAAACCCTGGGCCTCCTTGACCCGTGTGGAGCTGGCCCATAATCAGCACTGATGCGCGCAATGCGCGCAAGGAGTGCCGTGCCATGCAGAGGTGTCCCCTGCATAGGGGGGCCCCACGCACAAGGACTGCACCCCATGAGGAGAGCTGCCCAGCATGAAAAAAAGTGCAGCCTGCCTAAGAATGGCGCCTCCCACAAGGAGAGCTGACACAAGATGATGCAACAAAAAGAAACACAGATTCCCATGCCACTGACAACAACAGAAGCAGACAAAGAAGAAGATGCAGCAAATAGACACAGAGAACAGACAACCGGGGTTGGGGGGAAGGGGAGAGAAATAAATAAATAAATCTTTTTTTTTTAATTAAAGAAAAACAGCATGGTACTGTCATAAATATAGACACATCAATCAGTGGAACAGAATTGAGAACCCAGAAATAAACCCCTCACCGATACAGTCAACTCATTTTTGACAAACCTGAGGCAACGTTAATGCGACAAAATAGTCTTTTCAACAAATGGTGATGAGACAACTGGGTATCTATAACTAAAAGAATGAAAGACGACCCCTATCTCACTCCCTATTCAAGAATCAACTCATAACGGATCAAAAAGCTAAATATAAAAGCCAAGACCATAAAACTACTGGAAGAAAATGTAGGAAAACATCTTCAAGACCTTGTAAGTGGTGGTTCCTTGGACCTTATACCCAAAGCACATGCAACAAAGAAAAAGTAAATAAATGGAACCCCCTCAAAATTAAACACTTCTGTAACGCACAGGACTTTGTCAAAAGGGTGAAAAGGCAGCCCACTCAATGAAGAAAATATTTGGAAATCACATATCTGGTAAGGGTTTAATATCCAGGATATATAAAGAGATTTTACAGCTCAACAATAAAAAAAAAATGACACAATTAAAAAATGGGCAAAAGACTTGAATAGACATTTGTCCAAAGAAGAAATACGAATGGCAAAAAAACACATGAAGAAATTCTCCTCAACATCACTAATGATTAGGGAAACACAAATCAAAACTACAACAAGATATAATTTCACACCTATCAGAATGGCCAGTATTAAAAAGACAGAGAACTACAAATGTTGGAAAGGATGTGGAGAGATAGGAATACTTATTCACTGTTGGTGGGAATGCAGAATGGTACAGCCACTGTGGAGGACTGTTTTGGCAATTCCTAAAGAATTTGAGTATAGACTTGCCATGTGACCCTGCAATACCACTACTGGGTGTATACCCAGAAAAACTGAGAGCAGTGACACGAACAGACATCTGCACACCAATGTTCATAGTGACATTATTCATGATTGCCAAAAGTTGGAAACAACCCAGGTGTCCATCAATAGAAGAATGGATAAACAAATTGTGGTTTTTTTACACAAAGGAATATTATGTAGCTGTAAGAAGAAATGAAGTCATAAAGCATATGACAATATGTCTGAACCTGGACAACATCATGTTGAGGAAAGCAAGCCAGACACAAAATTACAAATACTATGTGATTGCATTACTATGGACCAAATAAATTGTGTAACATACTATATGATTCAAAAAAAGTGCATATGTATCCAGTACACTTAAATGAGAAATGTATGTTTTTATTCAGATGTTTTCTTTTTAGCTTTTAATTGTTCATATTTTCAATTATTAAATGTACAAACTAAAGTTAAAAAAAGTAATTCACCCAGTGCTTCAATCATTAGGAAGGGAATGGTCATTTCCTTTTTTCTAAAGATTTTTGGCAGACAAATTTTAAATTACAGTGCTTATCACAGCTTATGATAGCTGCAGAAATATTAAATCTTCTGAGTTTGTGGATATTTTGATATTTAACACCTGTTTTTTAACACTAAAAAGGGAACAGATATACTCATCATAGGCCTAATATTTACATCATTTCCAAAATTTATAGATTTCAGTTTAGGCTCAAGAAAAGAGTATGTTTTATTGAATTTATATAGTAGGTGATCTTCAGCTTCAGGAACAGCATATCATTCTCAAAACAGCTTAACAGAAGGAAATTTTAATTATTATACACAGAAAGAAGTCCTTGGTAAGAGTGGCTCCAGAATTTCAGAGATTTCCTGAGTTAATAGTTTTGTTGTTTCAATGACTTCATCATGGACCCAGGTTCTTTCCAACATTTTGTTTGAAAATCCTTAGCACCAAAGATTGGTCCCCATACTAGCCTCCACAGTTCCAGGGATCACATCTACAAGTGGCAACACCTTTTCCTTGTGCCTTTTTAAGAGAATGGAAGCCTTTTTTCAAAATCCCCCAGCAGACTCCCATCTCATCTCTTTGGTCAAAACTGGATCACACAGCATAAACCTAAACCATTTATCCACGAGAGAAATGGTTTACCATGACAATTAGATTAATGAGAATTTACCTTAGAACTGTAGAAAAAGTCACCTTCCTCACACTTTAATAAGGAAGAAGGGAGAGTAAATATTGAGTGGGCAACTAACATTGTCCACTACACAAATTAATAAATCATGGTTTTTTAAAAAATTTTTGACCAAATGGATTTATTCACATGGTTTGAAAAATAAAAACAAGTGGAGAGATTAAAATGAAAAATAAAACTCCCTTGCCCCATGCCTCCCAATTTCTAGTTTTTCTTATATGGGAAACATTATTTTTGATAGCTATGTTCAGAATTATATTTCTAATGATTACCTTCAACCTTTAAATAACGTGCATATTCCACTATATTTCTTGATTTGTTAATTTTAGATAAAGTCTATTGACTTCATGTTCTGACACCTGAAATTTAGCTCTCATATCATCTCAGCCTTCCCTTCCCACTCCTACCAAGATGATTATTTCCTAACTTTAAAAAAAAATTATCCTTGTAACTTTAAACAAAGGATCACCATTTTATTTCTTTTTCTAGCAACTATACACAACATCTCTTGCCTTTTAAATGGTCAAAATTGATAGTATTTACATTATTTTCTGTGGCCATAACTGTTTTCTGTGCTTTATCTATAGATTGATTATAAAAGTGGAAAATCAATTAATCATGTTTGCTTTGTTATTCTTCTGTCAGTACTGTTCACCGCAAAGCAAAATAATTATGATTGATTTTGCCTTTTTTAATAGTTTTTTTTATTTGCCTCTATTATGTTCTTAAGTAGTTCCAACTTTCCAAGGAAAATGTCAAATTCATGAAATGCCATTTTTTTATACTAAATGCCTTTTTTTATACTAAGTTCCTCCTTCCTGGAAACTCTGAATCTTCCGGAACTGCTACAAAGCCACCATCCCAGTACTCACTGCTTTTCCTACTTACCCCAGATATATGTTTCCTTAGATCTCATTCTTCCTTTCTTAGTTATACTTTACGAAAGCAAATCCTCAAGTAACTACCTGAGAACGTTTTTTAGAAAAATCTCTTAATTCCTGTAAATGTCTTTATTCTGTATTCATCCAGATTGCTTCAGTTGGTTTGGTATAGAAAAATATTCTTAAAAATAATTTTCCCTCAAACCTTTGAAAGCATCTTTCCATTTCCTTTTAGCATCCAGTATTGATGATGTGACGTTAATGTTAGTTTGAGATTCATTCCTTTGTAAGTGATCTGGTTTTACTCTCTGGAAGCTTTTTAGTGTCTTTTGCTCACTCTGGAATTCTAGAATTTCTCAGTGATATATCTATGTATTGATGTTTTCTAATTCATTGTGCTCTACAATCCCCTACTGGTTTCTTTCAATCTGAAGGCACTTATACTTCAACTGGAAATTTCTCTTTTACTGTGTATTTTATAATTTTCCTTATCTATTTTTCTGGATCTCTGCTCATCAAATATTTACTGCCAAAAGCAATCCTCTAAGTCTCTTATCTTTTCACTTATCTCTTCTTTCTACTTGCCTTTCTTTTGTGCTGTAGCTAGTGAAATTTCTTCATATTTATACTCCAACTGTTAAACTGGATTTTATATATACATTTTATAAATGTTTTTCATTTTAAAAATAGTTGTTATTTTGTAAGTAGATAATTTGTAAATGGTTCACCCTGATCAGATCTGTAGAGGTCGTAGTTTCTTAAATCTCTCTGAGAACATGGAGTTATTTTACAGATCACTTTGATACCCAAGTTATCTTAATTACTTAAGGTACTTTTTTAATTAGTTTTTCTTTGCTTCGTGTTTAGGCTGATTGGGTGATCTTGTGTAGGTGGGCAAAAAAAAATCCATCACCAGCATCAATTTAGAGTCTGTTGGCAGGTACCTGTGGGACTCTTGAGTGCTAAAATATTAAGCAGTGGAACCATTCACACTAGCTTATCTGATCGTTACAAGATAGATTATTTGAGATCTTCAGACATAAAGCTTCCTTTTGATTTGGTATTGTTGGGTCTCGTTCTTATTTTGCTGAGGGCATAAATACTTGAATGCTTGATAAACTGCCAGTGGAAAGGGGTGTCATGAGGGGAAATAATTGTGTTGCGTAGATTCCAAATGTTCTCTTATTTCAGCTCCACATCTCATTCCTGACCTCAGTTATTCCTCATAGTTTAAAATCCAGACACTCTGTCTAGAAGAGTGATTCTCAAATTTTACTGTGCATCAGAATTGCCTGAGGGCTTAACACTATACGATTACTGGACCTCATCCCCAGTGCTTCTGATCCAGTAGGTCTGGGAAGGGTCTGAGAATGGAAATTTTAACAATTTTCATGTAACGCTGATGCTGCTCATCTGAGGACCTCACTGTGAGAACCTCTGCTCTAGAGCTTTGCAAAGGATACTGCTCACTTCTCATTTGAACTCAGCTGCCCCATATATTTTAGAGCCCAATTTCATTCAGAATCCTTCATTGGTCACCTGTCCTCTGCCCTCTTTCCATCTTCCAGAGAGTTGCTGAAATCTCTTTTCTACTAATGGTCTATAATCCAAACTCTATGTTAGGGGTTATACTTTGTTATTTAATTTCCTTGCCTGTTATTTTATGTTAATTCTTTACTATCACCTAAATAAGTTTTTGGGAAAGAAAGAATATAAACATATGGGATCACTCTGCCTTATTGAGTGAAAGAGTTACTCTTTTTTTTTTTTTTTTCCCCACTCACTAGCACTCCACATTTTCCCACATTAACAACATCCTTCATTAGTGTGCTACATTTATTACAATTGATTAACACATTTTGGAGCATTGCCACTAAGTGTGGATTATAGTTTACATTACACTTTACACTTGCTCCCACACATTTTTGTAAGTTATTACAAGATATATAACGGTCTATATCTGTCATTGCAATGTCATTCAGGACAATTCCCATGTCCCAAATTACAGCTATTTCTCCCTGTCTCTGCACTCAATACCTCCAGTTTCCACTGTCTCCATATCAGTGATAAAAGTTCTTCCATTCCAAGAATCACAGTAAGTCTATAGTCCATCATTCATTCCTCAATTCTGAGGAGTCTGAGATGGTGATGCCCAGTCCCCCTCTAATTGAGAGAGGGCTTAGATCCCATGGGGCAGATGGATGGAACTATCTTGCTTGCAGTTGCAGACTATCTCTTTTCCTTGAGATGGTAGCTGTCCATCATCACCTCCTTGTTATTTGTCTGGGTGAGTACAATGAACTGGAGAGTAAGTGTCGCAAATCTGTTGTGATTCAGGGCCCAATTGGTATATGGATGGCTCAAAGATTTAACTTTCTTGGACAAACACCCACCAACTCTAGTACCAACTAGAGGTTCAAATAGAAAGAGCAGAAGAGCCATGTGTAGGGAAACCACAACTGAGTCCAACTGTCACTCAGGGAAACATAAATTCTAAAGTAGGGCCCACTGGCAGGGCACCAAACTTCTGAGCTGTCTGCCCTGCCTATAGTGTCTGGATGTCTCCAGAGCCCTCAGGGACCTGAGGATACTATTTTTGGTAGTATCTACTTTGGCATTCAATGAGATTCTGCTAAGGTGTGCATAAGCTTAACCTCTGGCATGACCTCCCAACTCACTTTGAAGTCTCTTAGCCATATAAACCCATTTGTCTTTACCCTTTCCCCCTTTTGGTCAAGGTCTTTTTCCAGTTCCATTTCCAATTGGTGCTTGGTAGTAATCCCTTAGTACCAGGGAGGCTCATCCCTGGGAGTCATGTCCCATACTGGAGGGGAATGTAATGCATTTATATGCTTAGTTTGGCTTAGAGAGAGGCCACATTTGAACAACAAGGAGGCTCTCAGGAGGTAACTTTTAGGTACCCTATAATACTAGAAAGTTTCAACTTCAAAAAGTAAAGGATTATAAGTACGATCATCACTATTAAAGGTCTAAAAGACCTACTCTTGTGTTTCAGTTCATCAGTAGGTCACTAACATCAAGATGTTTGTCTTTAGAGCTTCCTTCTATAAGTGTCTGCAACTTCCTCTACCTACCATAATTTCAAGCTAAATTTTTAAACTCTGATTCTAGTTATAAAAAATTTGGATATCTCATGATATGAAAGGGAAGCTTTGAGGAATAGAAGACAACTAAGTAACTCAAAAATAAAATGTGGCATAGGTGGATTAAATGTTTACCAAGACAAATTTCCCTTGTTCCTGGATGCACAGAAAGTCTACGTTTACCAGCTCTCCCTCCCATATTATTTGTTCTTGATCATGGACTGTGAGGGAAAACATTGTGTGTAACCTCTAGGTTAATGCAGTTAAGAAGTAGATAGACCCTCTTTATTCTCTCTTTCCTCCACCTGCCAGCTTCATGCAGAGGCCCTGGAGGAGGCTAGAGCCAAGAGATGGAAGGAAATTGGGTTCTATAATGACAGATTGCAAGGAAGGGCAGCTGATCAGGAAGAAGTTCATTGAACTGGTACACTACAAAAAGTGGCGTTACACTAATTAGTAAATTAAATGATGAAAGAACGTTCCTCTTGAGTCTGTAAGCATGTTCGAGATACATGAATTTTGCATTGGGATACTGTCTGTATGTATTTCTGTTTTATGAAAGCTACAGAACTATAAAGAATTTCACTACAGCAACACATTAGATCATTTCCACTTGGCATAATTGCTTAAAATTCTGCCTTATAAATCTAGTGAAAAAGGTTCTTGTTTTATTTCTACTTTAATAAATAAGATCTAACATTCAATATAAGGATTGAATAAGATAATAGATATAAAAGTGCTTTCCAAATATATAAATGCTATCCAAGTACCGCAAAATAATTAACTTTCCTTAGGAGAAGAGGTGAATTAGTGACAATTCTAAATTTTTCTTTGTATTAATTTGTTAATTGAACTTGTAAATTTCAGGTTCTTAGGCAACAGGCTGCTGATTCAAGGTTTTTGGAAATCTTAAATTAGCTTCCTCAGCTCAATTCATAAGTTAGGGGCTGCATTGTTGTAAGAAGTTTAATTTTTATATTATCCAATTTTTAAAATACTAGAAGCTTTAATTAAACTTACCAGGTCTTCGAACCTTTGGAAACTGCATGGTTCTAACTGCAGTATTTCATAAGTAATCAAAGAAGATTGAGGACTCTTAGGGCCAAATGAGGCTAATCAGGCACATTCCACTTAGGTAATTGAACCACTGGCTGCATTCCACCTGCCTAGACTGGACACTCAGAAGTAACATTGGGTGCCATTTGTGTGAGCTGTTATGGAAAACAAAATGTGGTGAGCAAAGAAACACTGTTACCAAAATTAGAAGGGACAAAAGCTTAACTTTTTTCAAAAATGAAAAATGTAAGGGCTTCACTAATATCCACATACAAAACACAATTAATGGACTAGCACAAATCAGCAGTATTATGTTGCTCAAGAAGCACTAGAAGAACTTCCATTTGAGAAACATTAATTTAGTTGATGTCAACCATCAAAATGACTTAGGGTTACTTAAGTAAAGTCTTGCCTTCTATGTATCTGGGCCAAACTCACTAACTACTCTGACTAGAATTCAAACAGTATTGCACATCTACTCTGTGCCAATGTGCTCATAATTGAGATAGATATAAAATTTAATAGGCTTTGTCCCCTGATCTCAAAACTCTTATACTTAATGGAGAAATTTTAAAAAGTGACATGAAAAAATAATATATTTAACAGCAACAAGCAACAAATGACACTCAATGACATGATACAACCAAGTTCTATCACAGTACAGAGGAGACAAAAATCACTTCCAATTCCACTTTTCTTGAGACTTTCCTTGGAGAGATGAGATTTAAACTTGGTGAGGTGAGGCTAAAGCTCAAAGATAGATGGGATTTCAACAGGCAGAGAGAAGTAGGAAATCATTGCTCTGAGATGGTTGAGCCTATATGCAAAAGGTTAGGGAGGATGTTGCCTTCACCTCACTGTAATAGTGTGGTTAAATCTCTAACCCAAGAATTGGGTAAGGTGTGGCAATCACCCCAATGCTCTCCGGGGGTGAGATCTGGAGCTTGGTGGACAGCCAGTGCTCGATGAGGGTGGAAGCAAGAAAATGGCCGTTGGGCTAGCCTATGGAAAGTGTGGGTTCCCATAAGTCACCAAGGAGCAGAAACCATCATCTTAAGAATGACTTTCATACTTTGACATCTAATGAAGCATGTCCTGCAGGTTTACTGAAATGTAGAGGATCCGTGACTCATGTTTCTCTCCCATTTCTCCTTATTGTAATGAAAATGTTTATCCTTTTTTTCCATTGAGTATAGGAAGCAGATAACTTGTCTTTAAGTTTCAGAAGTCTATAGCAGATGGTACTTTGCCCCAAGACAAACTGTATTTCTTTAAATTGATTGTGATATGATTTAGTACTTGCATTGTTACTGGTTTAAGTTTTTTTTCTGAATATTGCAATGTCTTTTTGGAATTCAGAGGGTGGAGTGTAGCAGTTTGAAATAGTTAAGAATTCCAAAAATTGATATTGGATTATGTTTGTAAACTGGTCTGTCTAAAGTTTCACATTTACTTAATTAAATTATGATTAAGGCTTTGATTGGGCCACTAAGGAGTGGTAAAAGAAGAGAGTTGGAGCTTTGATATCGGAGATTTGATGCTGGAGTTTTGAGGTGAAGCCCCAGGAAATAAGCACACAGAGGAGCTTGGTTGTGAGGAAAGAGACACAAGCCCCAGGAAGAGAGGAACCCAGGAAGACTGAACCCTGGCAGATATCGGCAGCCATCTTGCTCCAACACACGATGAAAGACTTTGGTGAGGGAAGTAACTTATGCTTCATGGCCTGGTAACTGTAAGCTTCTACCCCAAATAAACACCCTTTGTAAAAACCAACCAGTTTCTTATATTTTGCCCACTCAAAGCCTTTCCATAAAATCATGTTCTAGGTAACCCCTACCTCATTCTACTTCCCAACACTGTAGCCATGCTGTTCATAGTCCTTTCCTGAATTTCAAAATAGTTTTAGGCAAAGACATGAATCTCTTCACATAGTTTCCTTCTGATTAAAGTTGTTCCCCACTATAAACAGATTGGAGGGTAGTATCTACCTAGTCACTGAGATCACAGGAGAAGTTGAGTGATATAATGGGAAATGTATAAGTTTTAAATTAGGCAGAACAATTTTTGAACTCTCATTTATCAGCACTTTCCAGGTATGGTCCTTTAAGCAAACTTACTTAATTTTTCTGAATCTTTCTGTGTAAAATGAGAAAACATATTTTGTGAAGCTGTATAATCTAAAACCTACTATAATACATGTTAAATGTTCTACCGCTTCTCTTCTTCCCTTAGTATATATAATATGAAAATTCAAAAGGACTCCTTTACAAATAATGCTATCCCCTATTGTGTTAGGTTGATGAGGAAGAGAAGAAGAGAAAGAGAAGAAAGCTGTCAACACAAAACATTACTAGAGTAACTTTGAACCTGACTCAGATTTTCGAAATCTTGATCTTGGTGTTTTGTTTGTTTGTTCTTTATGATCACAGTGCTTTTTGTCCTTCCTCATGTAAAGTAAACTGGATTAAAAAATAAAACTCAGAACCCACAGCTGTTGCTAATATTATATCACCTTTAATTTTCATCTGACTAATCACTTCTAAATTGGATAAACTGAAAACATCTGAAGTTTTAGTAAGTGTCTACACCAAATTTTGCTCTGAATTTATAAACAGCTTGAGTATGAATATCCATAAGGTCCCTCCTACTTTTGTCCTTTCTGCACTGTTTTAGAATTGAGGTTAACTTACCTCATGAATAATGAGGTAATGTAAGGAGAAAGCACTTTGCCTTTCATATGATGAAGGTAAAATATCTGGTTTATCCTTATAAAAATGATATCATTTTGGCAAGTATTAAAAGTTAAAAATCTTTAAATAATGAAGGAACATCTTATATCTTTCCCAATAGCACTAGATTTTTTCCACCATCCAAGTTCACCTTATCATCATTATTTAAATGATGTTGTTATATTTATACATAAGAAAATAGTTTGCAATATATTATATTTCAAATATTAATCAATTATTTACTTGTTTAGTATAATAAAAGTAATAAGTGCTATTTTCAGATGCCATAAAAATATAACATTATTAATTTAGTTAGTGTATGAGATCTTACACTTTAATGACCAAGTCCTTGTGCTCTGGGCCCCGAGTCCATTTGACCAGCGTTTGGCCAATTTCCTTTATCTATCACTGGGGAGCATTTAAGTTTTCCTTAAACCAATCCTGTTGCAGCTGGGCTCTTCAGCCAGGGTCTGGCTCTGGGCAATTGTTCTACCCTTCAAAGTCTCCTCATGTCACACCAGATAACATTTTTTCTGATATGACATTTCCCAAGGTCGTAGTTATTCAATTCTAATCAATGTCTTGTCTGTAATTTCACAGTCCAGTCAACATTATACTGCAACAATTTTCCCTTTCCTGAAGACTTTCTCCTCCTAGTTTCTCATTGAAATTTTTCAAGCCCTTTTCATCTTCTCCATCCATCCCAGCTCTGCATCACCTACAAAGAATGGCACTAAAATCACTGTGGTCACAACTCCATAAGACTTGTCATAATATACAGGTTTAGATACACAAATCTACATTTAGGGGGAATATCTCTGTTATAAATATAATCTACAAAAATGCAGGTCTGTTCAAATAAATACTCATTTGCATTACTTTACAGAATACTCAGTTTCTCAGGTTGTAAGGTCAATGTCAGTATTCTTTTGTTGGATTCAGTTCTTCCACAAGAATAGGAGGCAGGAGAGTAGTGACTTGGAGTTATGTACCCAATTTTAATTTTAATTCCAATCTTGTGGTCGTGAATCCATTGTAAATAGGACCTTTTAACAAGGATACTTCAGTTTAGGTACAGCCAGAATGAATCAGGGTGGGCCCTATATTATTATATCTATTATTCTATTCTATAGCTTTAAAGAGAAGGCTCCAGAGAAAGAAGCTGCAGTGAACATCAAGGCAAAAGTCAATGGAACTCAGAGGAGAAAGGAGAAGACACTGCCATGTGCATTGCCATGTGATGGAAAAACCTGAAAAGAAGCAAGCATTTGGAAGCTTTCTAGCCTCTGAATCCATAAACAATAAATTCCAGTTGTTAAGCCAACATATCACATGCTATTTGTTTTAGCAGCTAGGAAAATAAATCAGGGAGTTGGCTACCTTTTTTTTTTTTTTTTGTCAAAGTATGAGTGTCCTTTCAAGAGTCCAGCTTTTTTCTGTCAGAATAGTAGGCCAGTCTTCTCCAATGTATCCATCTTAGAGAGTAGAAACTTCTTATAATATTTTAAATAGAAAGCTGTTATTATTATTTTAGCTTAAAAATATATTGACAGGTATAAGTACTGCTTTCACCACTTGCTGAGTTGCAGGCTATGCACTATAAATATATCTGTCCTGATGACTGAAAAAAGTGAAGAAACTGAGATGCATGGTTGCTAAGTTATTTTTCTTACCTAGTACAACCCCACAGACGGAAACATAAAAACTATAAATTTATTTTAAGCTATAATTTGTATTCCTTTTTTTTTTAAATAGAGTAAGTCTCAATTTGTTCTGTGAGTGACTTTACAAATGCTCAGGAATGGTTGACAAAAATATTTCATGTATTCATTTGCCATTCAAATATTTTAGGAAAATATTTTTCATAAATATTTTCAAAAATTTTTATGAAAAGTTTGTATTATTTAGTAAATATTATTGAGTAGTAAGAGTTCTTTATATATTGTAGATACAAGTCATTTATTGTAGGTAGGTATGCATTTTTAATATTTCCTACTAGATTTTGGCTTACCCCTTTTATTTCCTTAGTTATCTTGGAAATAGAAAAAATTTTCATTTTAAAGATTTGCAATTCATCAATTTTTCTTCATATCATCATTTTTTGGGGGGGGGGGGTCCTATATAAGACTTTTTTACTTATCTGGGTAAATTGAAGATGTGAGCAAATTATTTCACATTCCTCTAATCAACATGGGGAACCTGTGTTCCCTTCTCTTAAATCTCCACTGGCTCTGTGGAGCCATTGACCAATAGAATATACCATATCAGTTTGGGAACTCAGGTATTAAGAGACTGGCAGCATCCACTACCTGTCTCTTTGAGTACCTGAGTACTAGTATTTGGAACCTATCAACCATATTATGAGAAAGCTGATAGGAGAGGCCTACATGATGAGGGACAGAGACTGAAAGATGGCAACTCCAGCTGAGCTCCCCACTGATAGTTAACATCAACTGGCCAGACATTTTGGAAGCGAATTCTCCAACTCCAGTTGAGTGACCCCAGCCTGGTATGAGAAGCAAGATTTGTGAGCAAAATTTTAAATTGTTGTTTTTAGCCACTGTTTGTGGGTGACTTGTGAATACAACAAAAAATTGACACAATACCTTAACGCTGCAAAGATATTTTGCTTATATTTTTACGTAGAAGTAAATGGATTTGGCCCTTACATTTAATTCTCTAAACAAGTTAGTTTTTGTAAATATTGTGAGGTAAGGGCTGAGGCTCATTTTTTCCCCATACAGATATCAAGTTGTTCCGTTACCAATTTTGAAAATACTGCCCATTCCATCCACCAACCTCCATGAAATTACCTTGATGGTATTGTTTATATAGAGAAAGTTCTTTTTAAATTTCACTCATCACTATTACTCAGTTCAGGGTAGCAGTCTTGAACATTTTGATCAATGTATTCCTATTTCATATTTTTATGCTATTGTAAATATATTTCCAATTGTTTACTACTAAAATATAGAAAAACAACTGATGTTTTTACACTGCTCTTACATGCTGCAACCTTGCTAAATTCACTTATTAGATATAGGAGTTGCTTTTTAGATACCTTAGGATTTTCTATATTTAAAAAGTTACATATAAATAGAGACAGTTTGACTTGCTATTTTACAATCTATATGTCTTTAATTTCTCTTTCTTGCCTTATTGCACCGACTAAGATCTCTAGTACAATGTTGAATAATAATGGTGAAAGCAGATATCCTTGTTTGTTCCAGGTCTTAGGGAGAAATCATTCTTTCTTTCACTACTAAGTAGGATGTCAGTGGCAGGTTTTTTATAAATGCCCTCTATCAGGTTGAGGAAACTTTCATCTATGTCTGCTTTTGTGAGAGTTTTTATCAAAAATGAGTATTGAATTTTGGTAAATGTTTCATCTTCATCTATTGACACATTTATTTTCTCCTTTATTCTTTTAATATAGTGAATTACACTGACTGATTTTTCAAATGTAAAATCAAACTTACATTCCTGGAATAAAGTGCATTTGATAATAATATGTTATCTTTTTTGCTGTATTGACAGATTCAATTTAATAATAGCTTGTAATGATCTTTTTTTTTTTAAGTCTGTGTTTATGAGAGACTTTGGTTTGTTCTTAGAGGGTTTTGTTTGTAATTGCTTTGTCTATAGGTATCAGAGTAATGCTGGCTTCATAAAATAGGTTAAGTTTTTCTCCATTTTTAAGAAAATGCATGTAAAATGTGTATTAATCCTTCCTTAAATTTTTTATAGTTTTCACTAGTGAAGTAATCTGGGCTGAAAATCTCTTTGTGGGAAGGTTTGTAATTATAAAGTCAATTTATTTTATAAGTAAAGGACTATTTTCAAAATCTCTTCTTGAGTTAGTTTTGGTAATGTGTCTCTTTCAAGTAATTTTTCCATTTCATATAACTTTTCAGATTCATTGTTGTGAAATAATTCATTATATTCCTTTATATTTATTCCAATTCTGTAGTACATTTAGTGATGTCCTCTCAATCACTCTTGATAATGGTAATCTCTATGTTCCTTCTTCTTTACTTGATCAGTCTAGCTTGAAGTTTCAATCAAAATTATATTTTCAAATAAATAGCTATTTCTTTCAATGATTTTCTTTATTGTTTGTTCAATTTCTATGTCATTGATTTCTGCTCTTTATTTTTTTCCTTCTTTCTACTAATCTGGGGTTAACTTTGTTCTTCCTTACCTGTTACTTAAGATAGAAAAAAATTTTTTTACCTTTCCTCTTTTCTAATATGAGTATGTAATGGTATTAAATTAATCAACCTTTTATTTAATAATATTCCTTGTCATAAAGTCTACAATGTCTGAATTAATATATTCATTCCAGCTTTCTAGTATTACTGTTTTCATGACAGATCTATTCCCATGCTTTTATTTTTAATTTATCTGTATCATTATAAATGGCTTTCTTATGCAATTGGGTCCTGCTTTTTTAACTTAGCATGATAAAGTCTGCACTTTAATTTGAGCATTTAAACCATTTTTATTTAATACAATTATAAGGTTGAGTTTAAATCCACCAAATTGTAGATGATTTCTAAGCATCTCATTTGTTCTTTTTCTTTCTTTTCCTGCTTCCTTTTGGATTGAATGTGTATTCTTAGAATTCCTTCTTATCTCCTTATTGGTTTATTAGCTGTACCACTTTACATCTTTATTTAATGGCTGCTTTAGAGTTTACAATATGCATACTTCAAGGAAATCAGTACTTTAAGCTATCCAATGTCATTAACATATATTCTTTTTTCTATCTACATATATAATATTACACTATTAAATTCAGACTATATATAATATAGCTAGCTTTTTTCACTAAACAAATTTTCTCATTATGTTTTTCTTTATATCTATGATTTTTAATGCTTTGATCAAATTTTTGTTCAAGAACATGTGTAATTTGTGATTTTTTAAAATCTCCACTGTAATTTCAAAATTCCTCCCTTTTTCTCAGTCTTATTCTTCTCAAAGAAGATTCAGAAAACAGGGCAAGAATTTTGATGTCTTAAAGGAGAATTCATTGCTCTAATTCAAGAATATAGATTAGGCTGTATTTTTCTAGCAGTGGAATTTCAAGGGAATAAATTTCAGTGCTCACGGTCATGGCCATCTTTACTCTCTCCCTCTCTTCATTTCTGAAATGGAAGAAGGCCCACTCATATGTTACTATGCAAGGCAATTAGTTATCTGTTTCTATCAAGTGAAACCCAGACTTGATAGAAACCCAAGAAAGCTACATAAGTGGTCTATTAAAAATCTGAGAAAAATAGCCTGGATAAGTCCAGGAATAGTTATTGGGAAAGAAAGTTGGTAAAATAAAGAAGTTCTCTATGTGAGCCAAACCATCCTAAGTTCACTCCTGGAGCCCAGTTAAAGTGTAATCAGGCCAAGACAGTGCTATACAACTCCCAGGAGGGTAAAGGACAGAAAGATGAAAAAGCCAAAACAACAAATGTGTTATCAAACCCATGCAGTGACCAGGAAGTGCTTCCCTCTCCCACTCCCAAGATATTAAGCTGCGGTAAAACACTGACTAACTGTAGCTGTTACAAGGGAAATGGGAGGGGGAATTAGGGGGTTTTTCTTCAATGAATTTGGCCAGCAGAGCTGGCTTTGAATCTCAGCTCTGGCATAGACCATAGCACAGGAAATCAGAGATTTCCTCTTCCTGGAAAAGTGCACCAAGGAGTAGCATCTGCTGGCTGGTCTCGAAATTGCATAGGCAAAAACTGCTTTTAGTTCTTCTGTATCCTAAACTCTGGAAGAAAATCTGTACTCTATTAGTGAGTCTCTGACCCAATTTTGATAACTTAAACTGGGTGATTTAAAAGACTTAGAATAAGTTGAACCAAAAATTAAAGAAGAGCTGAGAAAAAAAAATAGGTAACACAAGAAATTGATCATTAAAGTAAATTCACCAACATATTCAGATACCTAGACATCAACAAAAAAAAAATCCAAGCCATACTAGGAAATAGGAAGACATGACTCAGCCAAAGGAACAAACCAAATATCCTGAAGAGATACAAGATTTAATATAATTAAGCAATAATAATCACACAACTCTCCTAAATAATTTCAAGGAATTGAAAGAAAATATGACTGAAGAGATAAAGACTATTAAGTGATCATTGGGTGATCAGAAAGAACAATTTGAAAGACTGCAAAGAAAAGTAATAGACTTTATGGGAATGAAAGACATGATGGATTCAGTTAAAAATACATTAGAAACACATAAGAGCACATTTGAATTGCTTAAAGATAGAATGATTTCAAAAACAGAGCTACTGAACTGGAAATGACAGGAGAACAGAAAGAGAAGAAAATGGAAAAAATGGAACAGGGTCTCAGGGAATTGAATGACAATGCAAAATTTAAAAACATATGCACTATTGGTGTCCCAGAAAGAAAAGAGAATGGAAAAGAGGTAGAAAGAATATCGAAGGAAACAATGACCAAAAACTTCCCAACCCTTATGAAAAGCATAAATATTAATATCCAAGAAGAACAGTATACCCCAGACAGAATAAATCTGAATAGACCTAACTCTGAGATACCTACAATTCAGAATGACAAATATCAGAGCTAAGGAGAGGATTCTGAAAGCAGCAAGAGAAAAGCAAAGCATCACATCCAAGGGAATCTCAATAAGATTAAGTGCTGACCTCTCATCAGAAACCATCAAGGAGAGAAGAAAGGGATACGATGTATTTAAGTTACTGAAAAAGAAAAATGTCAGCCAAGAATTCTGTATCCAGAAAAACTGTCCTTCAAAAATGAGGGTGAGTTCAAAATCTTCATGGACAAAAAAAAAAAACTGATGGAATATGTTGCCAAAGACCAGAATTATAAGAGATGCTAAAAGGAGTGCTGTGCTGCAGCCTGAAAGGAAAAAACATGGGCGAGAGATTTGGAGAAGCATGTAGAAATGAAGAATATTAGGAAGGATAAATTAAAGGGTAAAAAGGCAGATAATAGTACAATATGACAACAGAAAGCTATAGGACAAAATGGATGAAATAAGCACTGCTTTTACAGTAATAATATTGAATGCAATGGCTTGAACTCCTAAATCAAAAAGACATAGATGACAGAATGGATTTTAAAATATAAGCCATCTATATTTTGTCTATAAGAGACTCACCACAGAAGTAAGGACACAACCAGGTTAAAAGTGAAAAGTTGGAAAAAGATATTCCATGCAAATAGTAAACAAAAAAGAGCTGGAGTAGTGACACTAATATCAGAAAATAGATTTTAAATGCAAAACTATTATAAGGGATGAAGAAGGTCATTATATATTAACAAAAAGGAAAATTCACCAAGAAGAAATAACTACACTAAATATTTATGCATGTAACATGAGTGCCCTAGATGTATGAGGCACACACTGGCAAAGCTGAAAGGAGAAATAGATGTCTCTACAGTAATAGTTGGAGACTGCAATAAACCACTCTCAGTGTTGGACAGAATATCTGGTCAGAGGATAAATGAAGAAACAGAGAGCTTGAATAACATGATAAATTAACAAGACCTAACAGATATCTATAGAGCACTGCACCACAAAAGAGCAGGGTAGACATTCTTTTCAAACACTCGTGGATTCTTCTCCAGGAGAGACCATATGTTGGGTAACAAGACAAGACTCAAAAATTTTTAGAAGATTGAAATTATACAAAACATTTTCTCTGATCATAACAGAATGAAGCTGGAATTTAATGACAGATATAAAAAGGGAAAATTCATAAATATATGGAGATTAAATGACACACTCTTAAATAATCAGTGGGTCAAAGAAGAAATTGCAAGAGAATTCAGCAAATATCTTGAGATGAATGAAAATGAGAACACAACATATCAAAACAAGTGGGACACCATAAGGCAGTACTAAGAGGGAAATTTATAGCCCTCAGTGCTTACATTAAAAAAGAATAAAGAGCTAAAATTGAAGATCTAACTGAACACATGGAGCTACTATAAAAAGCAGAGCAAAAAATCGAAACCATGTTGAAGGAAAGAAATAGTAAAGAGCAGAATGAAAGAAATTGAGAAAAAAATAAAGACAATAGTGAAAATCAACAAAACCGAAAGTTGGTTCTTTGAGAATATCAACAAAATCAACAAACCCTTAGCTAGACCAACAAAGAAAAAAAGAGAGAAGACACAAATAAACAAAATCAGAAATGAGAGGGGGGACTTTACCACTGACCCTGAAGAAATAAGAGCAACTTTATGCCAAAAAAACTAGACAATGTAGACAAAATGGAAAATTTCTTAGAAACACACAAACCACCTACACTAACAAAGAAGAAATAGAAGACCTCAACAAACAAGTCCCAAGTGAAGAGAATGAAACAGTCATCAAAAACCTCTCAAAAATGAAAAGCCCAGGACCAGATGGCTTCACAGGTGAATTCTACCAATCATCAAAGACAATCTAATACCAATTCTGCTCAAGCTCTTCCCAAAAATTGAACTGGAAAGAACACTACAAACTTCATTCTATGAAGTCAACATCACCCTAATACCAGGTAAAGATACTATGAAAAAAAATTACAGACCGATATCTCTAATGAATATAAATACAAAAATCCTCAACAAAATGCTTGGAAACCAATCCAAAAGCACATTAAGAGAGTCATATACCATGAGCAAGTGGGTTGCATACCAGGTATGCAAGGATGATTCAACACAAGAAAATCAATTAGTCAAATAAACCACATTGATAAACTGAAGAAGAAAGATCATATGATCCTCTGGATTGATGGGAAAAGGCATTTGACAAAATACAGCATCCTTTCTTGATAAAAGCACTACAAAAGATAGAAATAGAAGGAAGCTTTCTCAATATGGTAAAGTGCATATATGAAAAACCTAGTGCTAGCATTTTACACAATGGTGAAAGACTGAAAACTTTCCTGCTGAGATCATGAACAAGACAAGGATACCCCCTCTCATTGTTATTCAATGTTGTGCTAGAAGTTCTAGCTAGAGCAATTAGGCTAGAGAAAGAAATAAAAGGCACCCCAATAGGAATGGAAGATGTAAAACACCCACTATTCACTGATGATATGATCCTACTTTAGAAAATCCTGAAAAATCCACAACAAAGCTACTAGAATTAATAGATAAGTTCAGCAAAGTTGTGGAATACAAGATTAATATGCAAAAATCAATTACATTTCTATACACTACTAATGTGCAATCTGAGGAAGAAACCAGAAAAAACGGAAACCAGAAAAAATTCCATTTGTAATATTAGCTATTACAAACAAATGTTTGGGAATAAACTGAGCCAAGGGCTTAAATGACTTGTATTCAGAAAACTATAAAACATTGCTAAAAGAAAACAAAGAAGACTTAAAAAAATGGAAGACCATTCCATGTTCACAGACTGGAAGACTAAATATTGTTAACCGTCAATTCCACCCAAACTGATTTACAGATTCAATGCAATCCAAATAAAAATCCCAACAGTCTGTTTTGCAGAAATGGAAAAGCCAATAATCAAATTTATTTGGAAAGGTAAGGGGCTCTGAATAGATAAAAATGTCTTTAAAAAGAATGAAGTTGAGAATTCTCACTTCCTGACTTTAAAGCATATTACTTAGCTACAGTGGTAAAAAACAGCATGGTACTGACCAATGGAACCAAAACAAGAACCCAGAAATAAATCCACAGATCTAAGAGTCAGGTGACTTTTTACAAGGCTGTTATGCCTGCCCAGCTGAGCCAGAACAATCTATTCAACAAATGGTGCTGGAAGAACTGGATAGCCATATCCAAAAGAAAAAAAGAGAACCCCTATTTCACTCCCTATATAAAAATTAACTCAAAATGGATCAAAGACCAAAATATAAAAGTGACAACCATAAAACTCCTAGAAAAAAATGTAGGAAAACATCTTCAAGATCGTGTGGTAGGCTATAGTTTCTTAAACTTTACATCCAAAGCATAAGCAACAAAAGAAAAAATAAATGGGACAGCCTTCTAAATTAAACATTTTTGCACCTAAAAGGACTTTGTCAGAAGGGTGAAAAGGGAGCCAACTCAATGAGAGAAAATATTTGGCAATCATATATCCAGTAAGGGCTAACTATCCATGATGTGTAAAAAGATCATACAACTCAATAATAAAAAGGCAAACTACCCAATTTAAAAAATGGGCAAAAGACTTGGAAAGACAATAGTCCAAAGAAGAAACACAAATGGCAAAGACACATATGAAAAAATGTTCAACATCTCTAGCAATTAGGGAAATGCAAATCAAAACTACAATGAGATATCATTTCACACCTATTAGATTGACCACTATTAAAAAGTCAGAAAACTGTAAATGTTGGAAAGGATGTGGAGAAACAGGAATGCTTATTCACTGTTAGTGGGAATGTAGAATGGTACAGGCACTGTGGAGGACTGTTTGGCAGTTCCTAGGGAAATTGAATGTAGACTTGCCATGTGACCTGGAAATACCAGTGCTAGGTATATACCCAAAAGAACTGAGAGCAGTGACACGAATAGATAGCTGCACACTGATGTTGATAGCAGCATTATTGACTATAGACAAAAGTTGGAAACAACCCAGGTATCCATCAACAGATGAATCAATAAACAAATTGTGGTGTAAGCACACAATGGAATATTATGCAGTGGTAAGAAGAAACAAAATCGTGACTCATATGACAGCATGGATGAACCTGGAGGACATTATGTTGAGTGAAGCAAGCCAGACACAAAAAGACAAATACTGTATGATTCTGCTATTATGAACTAAATATATTATGTAAACTTATGGAATTAATACTTAGAATATGTTCACCAGAAAATAGAATGAGGGTAGAGAATAGAAAGCTGATGGTTAATCTGTGCAGAACTGGTTAAAAGGTTGGTTGTAAATCCTTGAAAATGAAAGGAAATGGTGAGAGCTATCATGCTGTTTGTGACTAGCAGAGGTATTACATGGGTATGGCTGTGGTTGAAAACGAAAGTCTAAGGACATTTATATTACTAGAAGAAAAGCTAAAAAATGTAACTAGGAACTGTAAAATATAGTGAAACCTCATGTAATATATGAATATGGGTTATATTGCAGATATGACTGCTTTTACAAAAAATAAATACAAATAAACTAGAGAGAAGGAAACAGAATAGCAGCTATGTATGGCAGGGGAAGCATAGAGAGATTGAGAGGTGATGAGTTTTGTTTGTCTGGTTGGTTGGTTTTTGTTTTGTAGTATTATTGCTATTACTAGAATAATGAAAATGTTCTAAAAATGATTGAAGTGATGAATGATTGAAGTGATGAACTATGTGATCATACTAAATACCATTGATTGTATACTTTGGATGATTTATGCTTTATTAATATGTATCGATAAGATTGACTTGTTTTTAAAAAATGTGAACTATGAACTTTTAAAACTTCCGGATGAAGACACCAAATTACCCTCCAGGAAAGATGTACAGATTTATATTTCCATCATTACTAAATGAGTTTATCTTCTTTTTTTCACACTTCATCAGTATTGGTCAGCATCTTAAAATAACTTTGCCATATTCACAGGAAAAATCCTATTTTCATTTAATTTCTACATTTTTTATTAGTTGTGGAGTTAACTTCTTTTCACATTTATTGGGTATTTATATTTTTCTTCTGTGAATTTCCAATTTGGACTTATTGTCTGTTCATCCTGTTAAGGTTTTTCATCTTCTGCTCAATGATTGTCTATTTCTCATAGTAGTTTCTTTGACTTCTTCTTATTGATTCAGTTTGTCATTTGCCTATTTTATTTAAGAATATCCCTCTTAAGCATTGAAATTCTGCCATCAGATTTTTCAATTATGACTGATTAACAAATCTATTTATACTTCCCTTTTTAACATCTGATTAAAAATTAATTAAATATCACAAGACTTTACATACAAGGTGAGATTTAACATATTACCAGGATATAGTGGTCTTCCAAATCACCTTCTCTCTCTTTTCTTCTTGCAAGTTGACACCATCTAATTCAAAATCCAGTTCCCATTTGCACATAAAGTGCTAGACCCAGAGAGGTAGAGAAGAAGTCTGGTGAGCAAAAGCACATTAACTTTTGCATTTTGCTTTTCTTTCCCGTCTCCTATCTAGCAGATTACTATTCCCCCTCCCCTGGTCTGTCGCTGATACAGCCCTGTTGTGCCTCAGAACATTCTAAACGGACAGATAACCAAGTGCTTGCTTGGTTCAGAAACAATGGAATACACATGGAGTAAAGGAAGACACCTTAGGGCACTCCCCTATAGAAAAGACACCTTAGTCCAGACCCCTGGCTGCTACAGTGCAGCAGGAAGGCACTTGGATACTTGCCACCAGGAGTGGGAGAAATGCAGGATGGCTAAAGAGGGAGCATGAGTGCTAAAGATGCCTAGCTCTACTTTCATTTTTTTCTACACTCCTGCGAGTTTTCCGTTCCTTCCTTCGATACTGCCTGAATGGCTATTTTCAATAGCAGGGCCCCCCAGTCCGGTGCCACAAAGGAGAAACATATCTCTCAGTGAGAGGTAATTTATTGTGAGTGCATGAGCAGGGAACTGATGAAATCTTTCCAAAAATAATTCCAAGTAAGAACAGGAGCTAGGGTTTTTATAGGCAAGGCACGGCCATAGGTGTTGAGGATCAAGTGACGACCACGAGATGCATTCTTGCCATGTTGGTGATGACGCTGGATTTTTTTTAAGCCTCTCAGGAGGAGGATGTGGGTAAATTTCTCAATCCTTTGTTATCTCAAACATGCCAAACTCCTGCTTGTTGTAGATGGATATTGCTGTGTGACTGCTCAAGGATATCAAGACTTTTGTTTCTGAGGAAATTTACATTTTTCCTCGGTTATAAGGTGGTCCTGATGCCATTCTGAGGTTTTGCTTTGTGATGTTACCTTAAGCAGAACTGGGAAGGTCTGCTTATTGTCCTTTAGGAACTAAGAACAAAGAGTATTAGATTAATAGAAAACCAGTTCAACTAGATCTAGGGAAGGTATTAGTATTTCCAGAACGGCTTAAATGCAGAGATTTTTAGTAAGCACATTTTCCACCTATCAATTTTAGTTTTGTTTTGTTTGGCAGACACAAACAAATAGTAACATCTGTAATATCAGACTCTCCTAAATTTAGTCTTACAAAATTAGTCTTAAAAAACAATGATATCTTTACTTTATAGACTGATCTCTTAGGAAACTTATACATCATACAACATTGCACTAAACCAATAGTGAGCACAAACATGACAGGCAAGACTTCAGAGCCCATTTTAGTCATTTTGCTCTGAGAATGGGAAACACAAGAGATCTGAGAAGAGCAGAGATAAAATCAGGAGAAAGATAATCACACTTGAATAAGAAGAAACTCACAATGAAAAGGTTTCCAGTTAGTGATCTTTTGTTTTTCGTAAAATATCACTAACCCATTGTCACTACTACATTTGTAAATGTTTGTATTACTGAATTGATACAAATAGTTCAAAGCAATATTATCTTCAATGTACAGTTGGATTTTCCTCCAAAGTCACCTTGGATGGTATTTGGGGCATTACTGTATTCATTGGAGGTTTTAATGTGGGATTTCCTGTGGGTTTTGTGTTTGGTTTGGTTCACTTTTTGGTTTTATTTTTTAAAGCAGAATTCTCTAAAATTCGGTTTCTGAAGGGGAGGAAAGGGCTCCCTCAGAGTCAAAATCGTTTTGGAAATAATTTCAGTGCAGGAGGGATAGCTAGATTTCCTTATGGGTCTCGTGGAAAATAAGGCATGTTCCCAAGAAAGGAAAGTAAACACAGCTCATATGAGTGGTGACAATAATCCCTGCCAGCCAGAGGAGAGAATGGGAAGGGAGAGCTAAGAGCTCAGGTAGTGAAAGAGACAAGGCTAAAGTAAAGAGCAGTGAGGGGAAGAAGAACACTTTCTGCCCACATTCTCAGGCAGTCTGAGCTTTTGTCCAGGGCTGGTCGACCCTAAGGGCTCTGGAGAGATGCTGGTCAGCTGGTGCTGCAAGATAGTCCACTGAAACCGTGCTTGTCCTAGTCTCAGAACATTAAATGAACAATAAAACCCATCTCGTCATCTCAACTATTCTATGCAAGTGTCATCAAAGACGCTCCTCAAAGATGGTCCCAACCTCTGGTCTGATTTACTTGTAATACATCCTGAAGGGGACTGAAGATTCATGACCTCTCCACGTGCTTTCCACATTAGGCGCCTGTGAAAACGTGTCCTGCTCATTTCCTCCCCCTGAGTGAGTTGCTAAGGGCTGCCGGCTGCCCTTTAATGACATGCAGTCTGAAATCATAAACTTCCCCGGGGAGGCAGGAGAGGAGCAGGAAGCCGGGTAGCAAAGAGGCTGAGTACAAATTGCATTCCGCAGCAGGAGGGAGGTTCCTTTCCCTGGTACTTGTGACCAGCTCTGCTGACCTTTGCCTGTCTCCTTTATTCTCTGCTATTACTTTTTATGCTTTGTTCCTTTTATGCACAGTTGTATTTTGTGTGCTGTATAAGCTAACCAGCAATAAAACTAAGATGTAACATCCCCAGACCCACTAAGATTCCTAAAGGGAAAAAACGAAAGCAAGCTAGTTTTAAGTCATCTTCCTTATTCCCCCATGAAAACTAGGACTACCAACAGCTGCAAAAAAACACCTTCCATGCATAACGAATAAACGCAGAAGATGTGGACTTTTTTATAGTGGGTCTACCTGTTCATCTGCCACAGTGAACTGCAGTTTCCCTGGGCCACCCAACTTGGGGAGAGGAGGACAAATACACTTTCTCTGTGAAAGCCTGGAGGGCGGGGCACCTCCACCGCCCCTTTATCTCTGTGGGCCAGAAGGCTCCAATTACAGGCTGGTGAATTCTGCCTCAGAGCTCTGCTTGCAGGAAAAAGAACAAGGGAAGAAAACAGCACCATAAATCTAAAAGCTTGTAGAAGACTTATCTTGGATTTTATTTCAGTCAAGACCCACAGAAGCTTCTGTAAAATTAGTATGGTTCAGACGATAGGTTGCTTAGAGAAAAATCTAACTCTGTCTCCCTGTTTTCAGATAGAAGCAATTCTCGCAGTTTTCGATTGAAGAGGATATGCTTCCTTTTGGCAAAAGAAAGCCCACTGAGCATATCACAGTGCTCCCCCTGCTGTCCCCAAACTTACAGATGCACTGCACCAGAACCATCACCACAACCAGCCCCCACCTCCTCCTGGAAAACACAACCCAAAGATCCGGAGACTGGTGTTATTTTTAATGAGACAAAGATGGACTTCAGATACAGATTTTTTTCAGTTAAATAAGCTCTGTAAACTTTTCCTTTTCACCCCCTCCCAGAAAAAATGTATGGATATGATCATATTTTAACCATAATTACTTCCCCATTCAATAATCGGTTTCTTCCGCAAAGCTCTCCATGATCACCTCAGCAGAGGAAATCTCTTACGGAGTCCCGAGGGTCTTTATGAGCTGTACAGCTCCTGTGGTGTGTTGTGGGATGGCTTTACAGCTTTTGATGAGCACAAAGACCTTTTGGGAATGAGAACCACAGCCCTCGTTTATCTTGTCACACTAATGCTAAGTGACTGGAGGTCTTCACCCTCTCTGACTACTGAGGTGACTGAGGTGGGGCGCAACTCAGAAACTAAATGGAAGCTTGTCTAGAACTGGACTGTTGAATTCAAATCAAATCTAAAAGCACAGGGGCTAGAATGGCATTGATCTTAATCAGTGTAAAGGTTAATGCACAGACATAGTTAGTGCCATAGAGAAAGAGTGTTTTCTTTGCTTCCTGACTCCTTTCTATGAAAAAAAAAATCTTCCAAAGAAAGAGGATATAATTTAAAAGCAAATATCCAACTTCTTCCCAAGCATCCATTTTCTGTTCCCAGCCACAGGCCTTTGCCCTACCGGCAGTGTCCTTGGCCAGAGGATGAAGGGAGGGCCATCAGGAAATAATGCTGACTCAGAACTCTGCAGTCATCCTTTAACAGCCTTCACTGTGGGCACACTCTTCCCTTCCGAATCCTCCTCCCTCCTTTGCCCAGTCAGACAATATCAGGTTATTCAGTGCCAACCATGAGACCCCAAAAGATGGGTGGTTTGCCCACCCCAGTTTCTATCCTGTGAAATCCCAAAGGAGTTGAAAATATGCACACAAGGCAGAGGGAATATCGAGCTGCTTTGATGGATGATGCTTGAGCCCAGAGCAGATTAATCCTTTTCCCTGAGTCAAGTGAAGTGAGAAGACGCTCGGTACCAGCATCTCCCTGGGAAGAACTGCATGTGTCAGCTCTGCAGAAATATTGCGGCAAAAGCTGAATGGCTGATCTACAGGGCAAGCCCCCAGGAGGGGATTTCCCCCCCACTTTCCTGCAGGAGCTCTACACCAGAGCCAGCAAACACAGGAAAAAGGATGAGACAAGGTGCACCAGCTGGTCAGAGCTGGGGAGAGGAAATGGCCCCAGCAGAGATGTGTAACAAGTCAGCAGTCTGCCCTGTTTCCAAGCAGCAGCATCTGTGAGACTGAGCTGTGGCTATTTAGGTTATTGTTTCATTGCCCTACATGGAAGTAATCCTTTGGGCAGGTTTTCTTTTTCTGATTATTGTTATTATGCTTTCATCATAGAAACCAGGCAAGTACCTTCCAATTCTACTTATAAAGGAGAAGACAATGACAGGGGGGTAAAAATCCTGTGCTGAGGGGCAGGAGGCCAGTGTTCCAGACAAGACTCTGCCACTCACTTCCCATATAATCAAAGGGTATCACATCACTTTTTGCATTTAATTCTGAGGCAGACATTGTTGGTTGCCAAGAACCATATCTTTCCTGCCACATACATTTTCTTGCTGGTAGATTCCCAACTTTGTGTAGTGAGTGAGCCTCCCCTGAGCCCAAGAGGAAGATGACTACTCCCCAGCCCCAAGCAACATATATGGATTATGAAACTTCCAGTTCCCTCATTGTAATTAGTTTGTTTTAAGCTTGGAAACTCTAAGTAACTCTGGCAAATAGGACCTAAGATTGTTGTGGGACATTTCCTCACTCTTGAGAAGGGACAAAGAGGGGACTTGTCCTTTCCTGCCTTTGCATCTTCTTTATGGGGTTGTGACAAATGCTTGGAGCCGTGGCAGCTATATGGTGACCAGAAGGAGGAATGCCATCCATGCGCTAAGGATAGCAGAACAGAAAAATGGAAAGCACCTGAGTGTTTGATCACATGGTTATATTACTGAATTAATCTTGGAAATGTGAGCAATTAACTCTTCATTTTTAAGCCTTTCTTAGATGGGTATTCTGTAACACACAGTTAAAATAATTCTCTGAATCCATCAATCCTGCTTTCCTGCCTCCAATTACCTTCACTTTCTGCTGAACCCTTCCCTTCTTGCCCTTGTCTGCCCTGACAGTTGGGCAGCAGCAGTGAAGCAAAGGGAGGGAGTGTTAATAGGTCAATATGCCTATTGTGTTTTTATTCTTTGCCAGTGTTTTCAGAGGGGAAACTGGAACTTTTGAAAGAGGGTAAATTTTTTTAAAAGTGTATAATGTTTAAACCTCAGAAGACAAGACAAAATTAAGCATGTAGTAATGTTGTATATTATATGGAAAAAAAGTTGTAAGAAATACAAGATTTCATTGAAAGAAAATTAGAGTGTCATTCAGAATAATTACAAAGACATCGTGGGGTTTGTTGGACCTGAAGACCCAACATGGCCAGAAGGAGAAACAGCTTTGCATCATCAGCAACCATCAGCATCCACTGCCCAGTGGAGGACCTGCTGGAAAATAAGAAGGATGGTGTTGCAGCAAGAAAGACCTCCAGGGATCAATGGTTTCTCCATGTCCTACTCAAAAGGTATGCTACTTGGAGCAGGTGAAGCTTACAGGTTGATATATGAGGTCCTGAGTTCAATCTCTTGTATCTCCCACACACAAAAAAAAGGTATGCTGCTACCTATAGAAGCCACAAAGTCAGGATGAGGGCTTAGCAACTGGAACTGAAGTGTTTGGCCTCTAATTCTTATATTCTTCATCCAAGCTAGAAAAGAGAGAGTTGATATGAGTTTAGAAGTTGTACTTGGAACTAGTCTAGATCTCTATCTTATGACTTAGAATGATCACCCAAGCATTTTCTTCCCTTAATGAAATTTTCTGATAAAGAATAAATGTTTCAGACTACCTTAAGAGATTTCCTGAGTGTACAGGGATGGTATTAGTTTTTGACTGCTGTGTAACAAATGACCACAAACTTAGTGACTTAAAACAACACCCATTTAGTAGCCACAGTTTCTGTGAGGCACATGTCCAGGCACAGCTTTGTTGGGTTCTCTGCTCAGGGCCTCACAAATGTGTGGCCAGATCAGTGCTCATCTGGAAGCTCAGGAAAGCTTCTGCTTGCGTGGTTGTTTGCAGAATTCAGCTCCTTGCAGCTATAGGATGTATGGCCTCTTGCTTCATCAAAACTAATAAGGGGAGAGAGAGAGATACTAGTGTGAGATTGCTAGTGGCCTGGAGTCTTTATAAAGTAACCAAATCATAAGAGTTATTAAACTATTGTTTAGAAATAAGTGACAGGCCCTGCTCACACACAACAGGAAGAGGTTACCCACAGTCATAAACACCAGAAGGCAAGGCTTATGAGGGGTCACCTGACAGTTTGTCCCTCACATGTTAATGCTGATGAGTTCAAATGATTGTCAGTTTCAAATCCTCCTAGAACAAAGACTGACGTAATTATTCTCTTCAATCCTTTCTGCATCGGCCCAGGCAATGGAGAATAGGAGCTACCAGGGAATGTCAAAATTAAGATATTGAGCAGAATCAGAAATTAGGTGTGAACTTGGAGTCCAATATACCCAAAGGTAAAGTTTTAATAGTTCATCAAAATTAGCTGAAACTACCTGTTAAAGGGGGAATCGCAAACCTTCAAGACCAACTTGAGGTAAATTCTCTAACTGGTAAATAAATAAGAAATTGTGGGACACTAGAGTCCAGGTTTGAGGTCTACTGGACCCCTTCAAGTGGAAAGTTTCTCTTGCCAATACAGGAAGAATATAGTGCAATTTCATTAAGAAATATTAAGGAATGTGAAAAACAGCAGTCAAGTAGGAACCACTAATTTACCAGGTTATTAAACTTAATTGGTGTGGTAGGTTGAATTGTGCCCCCTAAAAAGATTTGTGGAAGTCCTAAACCCCAGAACTTTAGACTGTGACCTCATTTGGAAATAGGGTAGTTGCAGACATAATTAGCTAAGTTAAAATGAGGTCATACCAGAGTAAGGTAGGCTCTCAATCCAATGACTAGTGTCCTTATAAGAAGGGAAAAAGAAACACAGAGACAAGGCTATACAGCAGATGTGAAGCCTAAGGCTGAGGCTGGAGTCACACAACAAGCAATAGAAGCTCAAAGCTGGCTGGCCAACCCCAGAAGCCAGAAGAGGCAAGAAAGGATTCTTCACTAGTGGAAGCATGGCCAACTGACACCTTGATTTTGGACTTCTAGTCTATAGAACTTTCAGAGAATAAATTTCTTTTGTTTTAAGCCACCCTGTTCAAGGGGAATTTGTTTTAAGCCACCCAGAAAATAAATACAATTGTTTTATCTAATAGATAAAATCTGTCTAAATAGATCAGGTCTTGATGGACATAATATATTGAAGACCAAGAAAGACTTCAAGACTAAGTATTAGGAATGGATATATCTATCAGCAACATAGCACTACACTTGGGAGGGGGCTGGTGGCCTGGTAATAGAACACTTACAAAAGCCATACTGTACTAGATCACATTGGAGAGGAGAGAAATTATTAATAAAGCCCAGACAAAATGGAGCAACTGCAGAGTTTTGAAAATCAATTGAAAAATGAGGTCAGAAGGCTAGTATTCTCCAATAAGTTATTGCCCTTATTGGAGAGTCTCTCCATTCCAAGAAAATGGGTAAAACTGGGTCATGGACTAAGGTAACTGCAGTTCTTTAGGAGGATTCAGATACCACGGTCACATTTAATTCCAATTCTGAGGACAGGAGATCTGGAGATCTTTTTCTTTAGGTCAAATTAAGACACTTAACGTGTAAGAACAAAAATGTTTAAAATCTTCGTTTGTACTCTAATTTCTTTGAATTTTTAGTTTGGATTATTACCCCTCTCTCAATGCTTCCATCTAGCTGGAATGTTCATAAAACAGGGCTGCCTCTGTTTGGGTGGCTTTCCTACCAAGCAGAGGCCTAGCTGTGAGAAACTTCTATTCATCCTACCCTAGATCATAGGAAGAAACAAATTTCTTTGGTATAATTTTACTTGGACTCGGATTTCCTTCCCTTTTCTCTCCATGAAGTTAAACAAAAACAGGCTGTGGGTCTACAAGAAATGACAGAGGAGTAAGTGATTCAGTCCAAGTCATCAGACCTAAAATTTTAACAGTACCCATTTTCCCTCTGTCTATTTTCCCTATGAAATTGACACAATAGTAGAAGCCAAATCAATAATCTTAGGACAAAAGAAACATCCTACCATGGATGTATTCCATGTGCTGGATTCCAAGCATACCTGTTTCTTCTCCCAGGCACCTAGTTCAGTAGTATTCCTTCACCCTCTTAGTTTGGGTGTGACAATTTAGTCATGTGACTAAATTGGACCAAGAAAAAGAAACTATTAGAAACCATAGAAGCATTAGGAGCCAACTCATGATTTGCCATGTTCTTGTTTCTCAGTCAGGTCTAGCAAGAAAGTGGCTGCTCTACCACCCTGGATTCTTGAGAACCTACAATGAACACAGAATGATCAGCTCTGCTGATCCACAATGGACTTGGAGATAGAATAGACAAGAAATAAACCTTCATTGTCTTATGCCACTGAAATTTCCTTTTGTTTGCTTGCTTCTTGTTCTGACAGCATGATTTAGTTTATCCTGGCAGTTACCCTGCTACCTATGACCATACAGACAGAAGCAGAATTTTCCTAAGAGCTATAATCCCGCGTTTGAATTTTCTGTCTGAAACTTGGAATGCTTTGAACATCACCCCAGGAAAAATAGACTGTTGGATAGTTTGTTGAGTGCTGCAGGCTTAGATGAACAGTAACCAAAATGTCCAGGATGAAAAATTTACCCCTATTTATGGATTGCTTATAGGGAAATTCTCCAGGTTTTCATTTTTCAAACTAGTTTCAGGAGAATACATGAAGCTTACATTTTATGTTTAGAAAAATAAGGGATTGGGAGAGTGTGAAAAAGGAAAAGAGAGAGCTTTGTAAAAAGCAAATTTGTATCTTATAACCTGGGCATGTGGCAAAACATTGCTGATGTGATAGAAAAGGCAACCAGAAGACTTATTATGAAAGTTATATCAGAAAGAGGCCTGGCCATGTCATATTTACCTCTCCAACTCAGTAAAATATAAGCATTATTGGAGTATGTTATACAAAGTAATACTAAGTATGAAAGGGAGATGTCCTTTATGCTTCCATTAAATTAGAAGTAGGACAGTGAAGAGGAAGGACTCTTGAGAAGAGAAGGAACCTCCAAAAAGAGTCGTGCATAGTAATTGAGATGATAATGCTCGAATTAACATATCATCCAGAAAAGACTTTTAAATTGAAGTTAAGTAAAATATCTGGAAATGTTAACGTAAAATTTTCTTCTTCTGAGTGGGAATGGAGGTTCATAAAGAAAATTTAAAATAAAGGAATATAATGAGTTTTAGTTATTTGATTTGTGACTGTTCAATTCATATTTGTCACAAGAAAAAATAAAATAAATTATAAAAAAACATAGAAAATAAAAATAATATGCCAAGTAACTGATGTAGTAGTCAGGCCTCAAAGAGGCATGTAAAATTCTAGAGTCCTATCACCAGCAAGAAGGCAGGAAAAGGACACTACATTAATCATACAGGCCTTTGAAACAAGAGATAGACAGGAAATGTAGACTCACATAGAATGAAGTCCTTTCCTGATTCAAGTGCCATGATCACAAAAAGTCCTGATGATTAAACCAAAATTCTCTCAGTGTTGACAAAATTCAAGGCTGTACTTCCTTGGGAATTAAGATAAAATAAGATAGTCACCTACAAAATTGATAAAAGGAACCCCACACTATCTGGATCCTGCTCTCCCACTTCCTTTTAAATAAAAGGGATCACATTGCAAAAGGTTTTGAGGATCATTCAGGGGAGCCTGAGCCTCCCAAGAGCATTAATTTAAAACCAGATGGGGAAGAGGACTTGGCCCAATGGATAGGGCGTCCGCCTACAACATGGGAGGTCTGCGGTTCAAACCCTGGGTCTCCTTGACCCGTGTGGAGCTGGCCCATGTGCAGTGCTGATGCGCACAGGAGTGGCCTGCCACGCAGGGGTGTCCCCCGCATAGGGGAGCCCCACACACAAGGAGTGCTCCCCATAAAGAGAGCTGCCCAGCATGAAAGAAAGTGCAGCTTGCCTAGGAATATTGCCACATGAAAGAAAGTGCAGCCTGCCTAAGAAAGACACCACCCACACGGAGAGTTGATGCAGCAAGATGACGCAACAAAAAGAGACACAGATTCCCGTGCTGCTGACAACAACAGAAGCGGACAAAAGAACACGCAGCGAATGAACACAGAGAACAGACAACTGGGGCTGGGGCTGGGACGGTGGGGGATGGGGGTGGGGGGACGGGAGAGAAATAAATAAAAAATAAATCTTTTTTAAAAATAAATAAATAAAAATAAAACCAGACGGATCTATATCAAGAGCCAAATATCATCCCTTAGTTAGATGCTTATCCAATCACCTGAACAGAAGACCTTCTGATGTAATTAAGCTCCACAAGAGTTATTTCAACCCCAGACCTGTTAGTGGTACTGATAAATAAAAGCAGCTCCAGAGAAGAGGCCAAGCCAAAGACAGTTTTATCAATATTCTAGGAGGCAATACAGTACAGTGGGTAAGCACCCAAACTTCATATTAGACAGACCTAAATGCACCACTAGTTCTGATGTCTACTCACTACGTGACCTTCTGCAAAATACACAGCATCTCTTATGGTCAATTTTCCCACCTATAAAATGGAGATAATAATAGAATCTACCTCATGGGGATGATTCTGAAGATTAATCAATATAATGCATGTAAAGAGTTTAGTGTCTGGTATTTAGTAAGAGATCAATATATGTTTGCTATTGTTAGTTTAAAGTTTTCCTTTTGGGCCTGAGGAATGCCCTAATCTTTTTCCAATATCAGGTCAACAATCCAGTAGAGCTGGAGAATTTAACTAGCTTACATCACTGACATTCAACACAGAATATGGAAACTTATGTAGGATATCTATAGGCTCTTCTGGAACTGCTTCAAGCAATCAGCAACAATTAGAAATTACAAAAGATAATATAATTAGGACTCATAGAATAAAATTTCCTTAAGGCAAGGTAGATGCTGCTGCAAAGAACTGACCAGTTCCCCAAACCTAGTTGAAGCTCTCTTGAAACTCATTTAACACTATTTGGCATTTATTCTTTTGTGTGGGGGTTCTGTCTTCCCATTTGATTGAAAAGAAGAACTCAAATAAGGATATCTTGATTCAAGAGGGTAAAAAGGTCTTTGATATCCTCCTATCTTTTGATTGTCCCAAATTATGGACAAAGGGCTTATGTGGCTACAGATAACTGAGATGCAGGGAAGAGGCTCTCAAAGCCATGGTGAGAACCAAAAGTGTCCTGTTGCTTTCTCAGAACAGAAAGTGTCACTGGAGCCCACCAATTGGTAACAGTACAGAAGGAGTGTTTGCACATCACTGGAGTCTTGAGGAAGATGAAGTCTTTGCTCAAAGGACCTCAGGTTTTTGAAGTGGTTAGGAACCATGAAGAATTTCAATTCCAAACCTTAGAGTACAGCACTGAATTCACAATAGTTTGATTATCTGATGAAATGTCTTAGCATTTTTAAGAATGTGCTGAACGATGATTTCTTCAGGATTGACTAAGAGGTTGTAAATAAAGATTTTTTATTAAAAATCTTTTTTAAGATTTTGACCAGAGCTTTTGCCCCAGAGACAAAGAACATATGGTACAGAATGGCAGTGGTCACAGATAAATAAATCTTTGTGCAAACTCCTTCTTTCAGATCCCATAGGAATTATGTATTGCAACCCATTTCTTAGAAGTAAAATCATCTAATTTTCTTCCTCTTTGTTTCAGTCATTTTTTTATGTAATTATCTTCTGAAAAGTTAGTTATAAATGATATCATTAACTTTACTAGTTTGAGATAGAAATATGATATATCTCTTTTAGTTTCTAATTAATATCTCTAGCCATAACATGACTTTATTGATATGAAGTTCAGTGTTGAAGACTTGTCCTGATTAGTCCAAAGGAAATTGATGTTGAGCATACAAGATTAAGACTAAGGCACAGAGATGAGGAAAAATGCTAAGGACCTCACATTTTAAGGTCAAGACCTACTAGCAGCTGGGCCTAGCCACTAATCAGAAAAGTTTATTGAGGGGCACCAATACAGACAGAGTCTTTCCATCACTCACCAATATAAGAAGAGGACTGTTGGGTAGGTTGGTGGTCTTTTGTGAAAAACATTACTCATGGAAAGATGGAGAAAGTCTATATTCCCTTTGCTCACCATGAGAAGCCAATTGAGGGATTATCCTAGAGAATGATTTGAAAAGGGTAAGAGTACCTTAATGAAGGGGAATCTTGAATTTTGTTTCTTCTTTAGATATTGAATTATCCAGCAATATTATCCAGTGAATGATTCATATTAGAAATATGCCCCTGTGTTACCTCAACAGGTAAAAGGGAATTGGAAGAAGATGGTATAGGTGAGAGAGGGGACTGCAGTGAAGCAGCCTGAGAGCTCACCATTTCATGTGGTGGGGATATAGGTTAAATGAACAATCAGGAAGGTGATGGAGCTTGAACAATCTAGCTGGTATTTCACTGGGCAAGGAGACTCCACTAGCACGTGCCTGTACTGGTGATGGTGGGAGTATTGTGTAGAAGAGATTGGACCAGCGCTGCATCTCTCACATTAGGGAATTGTGTAAATAGGGAAATCCCAAAGGATTCAGTGGATTCTATATGGCCCGTGAGAGAACCGGCATTTGGACACCTGGTCTACTGAAGACAGGATAATAAGATAATGTTAGGAAAGCAAAGATAACTACTAAAAGAGACACCTGATGTTCTTCCTCTTTATGAATGGTATACAGGACCCAGTTTATGCACTCCCCCAGATTCCTGCATTTGTCTTGCTGTCTGGCCAGAACAGTCCTGAAAACACTTGTGCTATGCTTCTGGTTGTGGAGCCAGGTCACAGATATTATTCACTATAGGTCTAGGGACTCTGAATTCAGCTCCATTTTATGAATACAGATTGTATCTGCTGGGTACCCAGCTTCCCCTGTAACTGGGGGAAGTGAAAGTGGAAGTGGAAGTTCATGACACTAACTCTCTCCAGCCAAGAGAATATATCAAAAGCAATACTGCAGTCTAGAAGCATAATTGCAGTCTAATTGCATAAATTAGTGGCACATTCAAAGTCTTCAAGGATGCAGTGGTGGTAGTCCTCAACATATATGCATTTAATCTAGGCTCTGTAATAAGCAACTAGATTGTGGCTAATGGTGCAGACTAAGAGAGACATAGCAAACAGAAAGACCTAATTGCAACTGTCATACTGAATCAAAACAGTCTCTAGCACTTGGCATGGCAAATTGCTCTGGCAAAGTCTTCATTCTCAATTTCCATTAACAGGGAGGCTCAAAAGCAAGGACAGTAATATGTATTTCCTCTCTTGTGTCAGGGGTATTAACTCGTATGGTCTCTGTAATGATATAGTAAGCAGGGACCTTGATATTACTGGCAATTTGAAAAACATAATGCTTTTCATCATTACACTGATGATATCATTTTAATTGGACCCATGAACAGAAAATACCATGTACACTAGCTGTTCTAATGGGACATATATGTGCTAGAATGCAGAAGATAAACTCCACTCATATTCAAGGGCATGCCATAGTGGTGAAGTTTATAGGGGTCCAGTAGTATTGGGGTATGCCTGAACATTCTCTCTGAGGTAAACTGCAAATTGTCCCTAGCCTCTGCTGCACAAAGAAAAAGAAACAGCATGTGGTGGACCTCTTTATATTTTGGAGGGACTGTATACCATCCTAAGGACATTTTTCTGACCCATATAGTGGGTGACATGGAAGTTTGCCAGTTTTAAGCAGGGCCTAATAAAGGAAGGCTCTGCAGAAGGTCCAGGTTACAGTACAAGATGGCCTACAAATCAGGAGATATAAGCAGATCCAATAGTGCAAGAGAAATTCATGATGTGAAAAAATGCTCTGCAGAGGCAATGACAAGTAACAGATAAGAGTCGCAGCACAGACCCCTAATATTCTGGAACAAAGCCAAGCCACCTGCTGCAGAGACTATTTTCCTTTTGACAAATAACTCTTGGCATGTGTAGCAGTTTGATGTGGTTATGTATTCCAAAAAAAGATAATGGATTACGTTTGCAACCAGGTCTGTACCTGGGCATGATTAAGTTATGATTAGGGCTTTGATTGGGCCATGTTATTAGGGCGTTGAGTCCCAACCCACCGAGGCGGTTGGGATTCATAGATAAAAGGTATGGCAAAGGACAGAGTTAAGGGGTTTTTTTGTTTTGTTTTTTTTGTTTTTTTACTGTTTTTATTTTATTTTATTTCTTTTAAAAATTTCCTCCTACCTCTTCTACACCAAGATGGCTTCCTTATATGTTTGCTCATTGTTTTTTTCTTTTTTTTTCTTTTTTTTAAAATTTATTGAAATACATCACTCATACATAAACAATAAGTGTATAATAGTTGTGAACTTACAGAACAAACATATATAACATCAAACAAACTTATATATATCTCACCCTACCACCAATAACTTGCATTGTTTATAAACTTTTTAAACTAATAATTAAAGAGCATTATCAAAATATTACTACTAAACAAAGTATTTTTCACCTAACCAATCCTATTATTATCTTTATATCATTTATATATGAACATACATAAACAATTAAGTATATAATAAAAGTTGTGAACTTACAAAGTAAACATGCATAACATCATACAAGGGTCCCATACATCAACCCTCCACCAACACCTTGCATTGTCATGAGACATTTGTTACAAATTACGGAAAAATACTGTCAAAATCTTACTACTAATCGTAGTCCTTATATTTGGTGTGTTTTTCCCCCAACTCACCCTATTATTATTTTTTAAATATATTTTTTATGACAGAAGTTGTAAACTTACAAAACAATCATCCACATGTGCAGAATTCCCAAACAACATCCCTACATCAACACCACAATGTGCTGTGTCATTTGCTACAGATAACATAATATCATCTGATTGTTACTATGTCCATAGTGTACATTCAGCTCACATTTTCCATACTGCCTCAATATCAGCACAGGACATCTTTCACATATATGCAAGAATATTATATTACTACTAATCACAGTCCATTGGTCACTCCAGCTGTATTTTTCCCATGCTTCTTCACATTCCCAACACCCTGCATTAGTGTTCTAGCTAAAAAAGGACACTCTTGCATCTGTACCATCAACCACAATTCTCATCCACCTCTTGATTTACTGTGCTATCCACTTCCTAGATTATTCTCTAGCATTCTGTCAACTGGCATTTACATAACTAGACTACCATTTTCAGTCATATCTCCATTTATAAACTAGCTGTTACTCAGTGTGTGTTACCATCCACTCTATGCATTTCCATACCTTTACAGTAAAGTTAATTAAAACTTCTACATACATTAAACATCAGTAGTCTACTCAGTCCTTCTCATCTCCTTTAAGAATCCACCACCTACCACCAGGTCTTGAAGATACTTTCCTACAATTTCTTCTAGAAGTTTTATGGTTCTTGCTTTTATTTTTAATCTTTTGATCTGTTTTGAGTTAATTTTTGGATAAGGTGTGAAATAGGGGTCTACTTTCCTTCTTTCAGCTATGGATGTCCAGTTCTTTTAGCACCTTTTGTTGAATGGATTGTTCTGCCCGAGCTGTGTGACTTTGACAGGCTAGTCAAAAATCACTTGACCATACTTGTGAGAGTGTGTTTCTGAACCACAAATTTGGTTCCATTGGTCTATTGTGTCTGTCTTTAGGCTAGTACCATGCTGTTTTTACCACTATAGGTAGGTATTATGATTTAAAGTCTGGAATGAGGGTTCACTTTTCCTTTTTATGATGTTTCTGGCTATTCAGGACTCCTTACCCTTCCAAATAAATCAAATGATCATGTTTTCAATTTTTTCTCTAATGCTGGTGGAATTTTTTATTGGGATTACATTAAATCTGTATATCAATTTGAATAGAATTGATGTCTTAATGATATTTAGTCTTCCAATCCATGAGCATGGAATGTTCTTCCAGTTATTTAGGGCTTTTTTTAAGTTGTTTTCACATTGAGTTGCAGTTTCCTGAATACAAGTGCAACATCATTGGTTAAGTTCATTACTGACTATTTGAATTTTATCTGTCATATTTTATTTTCACCACATTTATGACACTTTTAGTTACTTTTATTGGTCTAATCTTCATTGCTAGACTCTCTTCCAGGCCTCTCTCTCCTGTCTTTTCTTTTCAGGCTCTAGCACATCCTTTAGTAGTTCCTGAAATTCTGGTCTCTTGTTTAGAAATTCTCTCAGTTTCTATTTATCTATGAATATTATAATTTCACCCCCACTTTTTCCCTTTGTTTTTTTTTTTTAATGTTACATTCAAAAAATATGAGGTCCCCATATACACCCCCACCCCCCTCATCCACTCCTTCCATAACAACAACCTCCTCCATCATCATGGGACATTCATTGCACTTGGTGAATACATCTCTGAGCACTGCTGTACCACATGGTCAATGGTCCACATTATAGTTTACACTCTCCCCCAGTCCACCCAGTGGGCCATGGCAGGACATACAATGTCCAGTAACTGTTCCTGCAGTACCACCCAGGACAACTCCAAGTCCTGAAAATGCCCCCACATCACATCTCTTCTTCCCACTCCCCACCCTCAGCAGCTACCGTGGTCACTTTCTCCACATCAATGCTACATTTACTTCCATTACTAATCACAATAGTTCCAGAATAGAATATCAGTAAGTCCACTCTAATCCATACTCTATTCCTCCATTCTGATCACCCTCATTTTTGAAAGACAGTCTTCCTGGATATAAGATTCTTGGCTGGAAGTTTTTCTCTTGTAGTATCTTAAATATATCAGACCACTGTCTTCTTACCTCCATGGTTTCTGGTGAGAAATCAGCACTTAATCTTATTGGATATCCCTTATATATTACACATTGTTTTTCTCTTGCTGCTCTCAGAATTCTCTCTTTGTCTTTGGACTTTGACATTCTGATAAGTATGTGTCTTGAAGTGGGTCTATTTGGATTTTTTCAGATGGGAGTACGTTGTGCTTCTTGGACAGGGATATCTATGTCCTTCAATAGGGTTGGGAAATTTTCTACCGTTATTTCTTTAAATATTCATTCTGCCCCTTTTCCCTTCTCTTCTCCTTCTGGGACACCCATGACACATATGTTTGCATGCCTTTTGCTGTCATTTAGTTCCCTGAGAACTTGTTCAATTTTTTTCCATTCTTTTCTTCATCTCTTCTTTTGTATGTTCACTTTCAGAGGCCATTTCTTCAAGCTTATCAATCCTTTCTTCCACCTCCTCAAATCTGCTACTATATGATTCCAATGATTTTTTAATTTCATTGATTGCACCTTTCATTCCCATAAAATCTGCTATTTTTCTATGTATGCTTTCAAAGTCTTCTTTGTGTTCATCCAATGTCTTCTTAATATCCTTAATTTCTTTAGCCATCTCATTGAATTTATTCAGGAGAGTTGTTTGAACATCTATAATTAGTTGTCTCAACTCCTTTATGTCATCTGGAGGCTTATCTTGTTCCTTTAACTGGGCCATAGCTTCCTGTTTCTTGTGGTGGATTGTAATTTTTTGTTGGTTTCTTGGCATCTGGTTTACTGTTTATTCTGGGCACAGTTTTTCTCTTTAGTTTAGGGCTTTCTATCCTTCTCCCTTGCTGGTTGTGCAGTAGGAGCCAAGCATGTAGTTGGTGCTGTAAGCTGTGGAGGCTCAAGCTGCCCTCATTGCACCAGGGACCAAGGAAACTTCTTCCAACTTTCTCCTTTGCCAGGGGATGGCCTGCGGCAGGGATGGAGCTGCATGTGTGGGCAGCAATCTATGCAGTGTGGGTCCAAGATGACCACAGTTGCCCTGGTAGACTTCTGATTTTCAGTCTGTGCTAGCCAAAATTACCTGCAGTTACCTGTGTAGGCTGGTGCAGAGCCCTTAGCCTCCTCCCTGCCAGAGGTGGGGCTGAAACCTAGGCCAGGGCTGCTGGCTGATCTGCGTGAAAGGAACTGGTTCCTGCCGACACTGAGAGTCTCAGTCTGCCCAGCTTCCCCTCAGGCTGGGGGTGGAGTCAGAATGGCAGCACTGGCCTCCTTCTGACTTGGGCTGGTTCATACCCCAGCCATTCCCAGGGTTATACGTTAGCCAGCCGAGTCTACCAATCAGCAGCCAAAATCGGTAGCCAACTGTCTCCTCCTCCCCCATTTCTGAGAAATGGAGCCTCCAACTCCAGCCACAGAATAGCCCCCAGGGCAGCTCGCACCTCCAGAGTAGGATGATCACTGACCTCCACAGCTTGGCCAGTAATCTCCCAGACAGGCTGGCACAGGTCCCCACAGCTTCCTCCCTGCTGGAGGTGGCACTGGGGCCTAGGCTGGAGCTGCAATATGATCTGAATGGAAAGAAGCTGGTCCCCACCAGCACTGGGATTTTCAGTCCGCCCTGCTTCCCCTCGTGCCAGGCGCAGAGTTAAGATGGCAGCTCCTGGTATCTTTCTGACTTGGACAGGCTCCATCTTTAGCTGTTCTCAGGATTATACTGTATCCCAACGAATTTACTCACCGGCAGCTGAAATTGGTGTCCAGCTATCTCTTCCTCCCCCATTTTGGGGAAGTGGAGCTTTCAATTCCAGCCATGGAACAGCTCCCAAGGTGGCTTGTGCCTCCAGTGGAGGATGGGCACTGGCCTCCATGGCATGGTGCACTCTACTTATGACTCTTCTTGCAGATGGGCTGTCTTTTGTTGGCCGCCGCTGCGGCACTGCAGGCGGGTCACTGCAGGCGAGTCGCTGCCGGGGATCGGGCCTACGCCACGGCCGGACCGGGGCGGCAGCGGGCGGCTCAAGGCTTGGGGGACGCGTGGTTCGATGAAAGAAAAACCACGGAGACGGGGTCTATGCGCAGGTCTGATTTTATTCGGGAAGTACATGGGGTTTTATAGTGTCATGGAGGCGGGGAGGTTGTGGGAGGGGCATGTCCGCGGGGCAGCTGAGGATTGGCTGCAGAGGCAAGGGCGGACCTGCGGTTTATGACGTAAGCCATTGATGGCAGAGGGGGTTGTTTCCGAGGTTGTGCCGGGGCGGATACGGGATGAGGGCAGTTGAAATGAGGCGGGGAGAACAGCGATCGGCTGGGAGGGGGAAGATAACAGTGGCTGGGAGGAGGGGCAGAGGGAGGCAGCAGCACAAACTGCTGCTGAGAAGGGCCATAATACAGGGAGGTTACGAGGAACAGGCGGGCAAAGTATAAGGAAGCGAAAGGCAGGGTGGGAGCAGGGGACAGTCTTTTCCTTCTACTTCTTCAAGGTCATTGCAGGATGCTCTTCTGATCTCCTGGAGCCCTCACAGGTGCTTCAGCTAGCTCCAGGGAGCTCTGGGTGTTTGCTAATGGCCCTGTAGCAAGATCTGACTCTAGAAGCTCCTTACTCTGCCGCCATCTTGCTAGGTGTCTCGAGTTAAGGGTTTTAGATGTTAAAGCTTTGATGTTGTAGTTTGATGCTGGAGTCCTATGAAGTAAGCTCAAGAGGAAAGAGAAGTCAGCCCCAGGAAGCGAGGAACCCTGAGCGCAGGAGGAAGCAAGTCCTGGGAAGAAAGGAACCTTGAACCCAGAGAAAAGCAAGACCCTGGAAGGGAGGAACCCAAGAAGACTGAACCCTTGCAGCCATTGGCAGCCATCTTGCTCTAACACATGAAAATAGACTTTGGTGAGGGAAGTAACTTATGCTTTATGGCCTGGTGTCTGTAAGCTCCTACCACAAATAAGTACTCTTTATAAAAACCAACCAATTTCTGGTATTTTGCATCAGCACCCCTTTGGCTGACTAATACAATATGCTACTGGGACCTAGTGGAGTCCATACCTCTGACCACAAAATACAAAGAGATTGAGCTACCAGAGCTGCCTTTTATAGATCCTGTCAGATCCACCAAGCCATAGTTATGGTACATATAGCAGCAGTCCATTATAGGATAAAAGTTATATGTTCTGGATTGGACCTGAGCAGATCCAGAAGGAAAAAACAAATAATATGAGTAGGTGGCCTAGATGCCCAGGTAACCTTCCTTTGTTGTCTTGATGACTGCACCTCAACTCATACCTTTGGCCTCCTGGGGTTTCCCTATCAAAGGAATGGGTTGGTGCCAGCAAGAAATGGATTGTCCCATATTATAGCCACACTCAAGGATGGTCCTAAATAATAATGCAAAGGGAAATTATCCTAGTGATCAAAGCTGCAAGCAGTATATGTAGCAGTTTATTTCATATGGATGACTCAGATGTATAGGTAGACAGAAGTGCATATATATTACATATATATGTAATATATATGATGAGAGGGTGAGAGGGAGTGGATTGTCTAATTCAGGGTTCTAAAAAGAAGATGATTTGAATGTCAGGTACAAGGATGTCTAGGGAAGAGTATGTCAATGAATTATGGAAATAGTACAAAGCATTCAGATCTTCGCATCTTGCATTAATGCCCAATAAAGAGCATCCACCACAGAGGAGTCATTTAAAAATAAGTAGACTCAATTTGCTCTTTTCTTGGGCAATGAAACCCTGAATAGAGTGGTCATAGTAGGAAAGCCAGAGATTATGCATGGCCTAACAGCATGGGCCCCCTCTCACCAAGGCTGATCTGACCACTGATGAACACCCAACCTAAGGAGGACTGAGTCTTAAACATTGGACTGAGACTAGTCTAATAACTGACTATGTCTGAAAAACTATAAAGCCTGGTGTGTATATTATGAAGGGCCCAAACACAAAGTGGGAATGTGGGTTCCACAGAGCACAGTGGAATTCAGTTTTGGGGGAAAAAATATCATATTTATAGCAGGCTGAGGTGCTTTGATCAAAGGTTACTTCCTCCAAGAAACTTTCACTGATTCATCATTCTAGGCCAAATCGATGGTTCCAGTGCTATAGCAATGTCCTTGAGCATCTATGCTAGCATTGTTATCTTTTTTTTCTCTTTTAGGAGGTACGGGGATTGAATCTACGACCTCATATGTGGAAAGCAGGTGCTTAATCACTGAGCTACATCCATTCCCCAATGAGAGGTGGTTTTTCATTTGTTAGTTTTTAGGAGGTACTAGAAATTGAACCCGGGACCTTGTTCGTGGGGAGCATGTGCTCAACCACTTGAGATACATCTGCTTCCCTAGCATTTATCTTATTACTCATCTCTTAGGTGATAAGTTATCATTCACTAATTCAACAAATACATATTGAGCACCCACCATGTGGCAACTAGTATTCTAAGCACTGATGATCTGTTGCTGAACCAATGTAGACATAATCTTTTATAGAATTTAAAAGATAGTGGAAGAGATAAGTATTAACCAAGCAGTCATGCTAATAAATATATACTTACAAAGTTCTCAGAAGGAAAAGGGAAAAGTCTAGATGCATATAGTAGTAGAATTTGATCAAAACTGGGGAATCAATGAAATGTTCTAGGGAGGCCAAGATCTTGAGCTGAGAACTGAAGAACAAATGAGTTAAAGAGAAGTTGGACTGAAACACTATCCAAGAAAGGGAAGCGTATGTGCAAAGATACTGTAGTGGAGGGGAGATCACATGGATATTTAATAGGTATAATAAAATAAACAGGAGTTGGACTTAGATTAAATATGGAAGGACAAAAAAACAGTGTGTGTTTTGTGTACCTACATGAAGTCATTCCTTCTCTGGGTCAAAGTACAGTGAGGTAAAACAGATTTAGAAAGAAAAATCATGAATTTGGTTTTAGACATATTGACGTTTACAAAATTTCATTGCTTTTAGATTGCAAAGGAGATGCTAATCCAGTACATTCTTTTATTTTAAAGCACTTTTATTTATATAATTAATATGTTTAATTCAGTGTTAAACATAGTGTGAAAGAAATTAAGCACAGTAGGAAACTCAGATGGAATATATTTAATGTCATCTTCTCTGAAAATATGATTATTTATTACTTTTAATATCTCATACTCGTCTTTCCCTCCCTCTCTCCCAGTAAAAATTTTTGAGTATCTACTAGCATTATTCCAGGTGTTACAGATATAGTGACAACATCTGTTTTCAAGGACTTCCTGCTTTGGAAAGAAAATAGAAAAATAGATAGTGACATAGTGTGTTAAGTGCTTCAAAATGAACAAATAGGGAGTTCTATGGGAACACATAACTAAGACTCATCATCCACCCTTGCAGGACTGAGAAATGACTATCAGGAAGTGGTAATATCTAATCTTAAACCTGATAGGTAAGGAGGAGTTAACTCTTCCAATGAAAGGCATGGAAAAGAGACCCAAACAGAGAGAGCTAATGAGAAAGAGAGAAAGATCATAAATCATTCAGGGAACTACAAGTAGTTTAATAAGACTAAATGGTAGTTAGGTAAGAAGTAGTAGCAAGAGATAAGGCCATTATATGCCATGTTAAGGAGTCTGGACTTTTTCTGGATTGGAAATAATGAAAGGTTTGAAAGCAGTAGTAAGTGATAATATTAGATTTGCATTTTAGAAAAATCACTCTGGTTTCTGTACTAGAGTAAAGCAAGACTGGAAGTAGAGAAACCAAAAGGAAGTAATGATGAAATAATCCAGGTGAGAGATAAATATGACAGGTATATATAGAGAGATGGTTAAAAACAAAGTGGGAGATAGAAACAACTGCTCATGATGATTTATTAGTTAGGCAGAGAGATGAGAAAAAGAGTTTTTCAAGTTAAAAACAATGACTCCAGCCTGGGGGACTGAATGGGTAGTGGAAACAGTTCTTAGGGAAAGTTTATGATGTAGGACATGTTGAGCCTTGGATAGCTGAGGAACATCCATGCAGAGATACATAGCAAGTGATTGGAATGTATGGGGCTAGTGCTCAAAAGGGAAATTAGGGCTAGAGATAAAAATTTAAAAACCATTAGTTAAACATGAAAATGGGGGGAAAATGAGAGTGTGTGGTGAGGAGCATGGGTAGGATAAGGGCAGAAAAAATGAAAGAAGACCTAGGTGGAAACTCTGAAAAACAGGCAACTAGGTGACAGCCAAGGAGTGATGCCTGGACAGGACATTTAGAAAAAGTAGAGATGTTTTTGTAGCTGTATGCCAAAGGGGTGCTGATGCACCAGAAATCTGTTAACTTTTATAAAGAGTATTTATTTGGGGTAAAAGCTTACAGTTACAAGGCCCTAAAGAGACCAACTCGAGGTTGCTTTCTCACCAAAGTCAGTTGTCATGTGTTGAAGCAAGATGGTCGCTGATCTCCTCCTGGACTCTCTTTCCTGGGCTTCCTCTTTCTCTTGAGGCTCCATGGGCCCAACTTCTTCCAATCTCAGCAGAAGGCTGGTATAGGGCTCATCTCTCAGGGCTTATTAACCTAAACGCTTTGAATTTAATACAATCAAAAGGTATCCACCCAGAGGAAGAGATTAGTTTACGTATATAATCTTTCTCTTTTTGGGATTCATAAAATAATCTCAAATGGCCACAGAGACCAACCAGAAAAGGCTGAGGCACAAAAGTCAAGGAAAAAGACTGTGCTGAAAAGGAAGGAGTAGTAAGGATTGGTCAACAGAGGTGAGGACTGGAAAGTGTATACTGGTTTTAGTAACAGAAAGGTCATTAGTGACTCCCACACAGTGTTGTGGTTGAATGAGTAAAATGCCCTATGGTGGGGTTTCTGGTATTTGCTAATGGCAGATTTTAGAGGAGACAAGGAAACACCCACTGGCATTCAAAAACTTGTATCAAATATAAAACCATCTCTGCTACACTACAAGGTTCATCCTAGTCCTACTGGCCTGGATACTACACAAATAGCCATGTTTTTACTAACAATTTTAGAATGCAATTTTATCTTCGTTAACCTTAGCAGTGACCATATAATTTTCATCATTGCTGGTGACTTTGTATCTAATCTCCTTTCTGAACAATTTTTCTTTGCTATAGAAAAGATTCAAATCCCCAAGATAACATTTCTGGGTTAAAACCATTCCTGTGTTTCCTGGGAGCATTCATTCAGGAAGCTTGGCTTAAGTGCTTTTCATTTTCTTCTGTTGTATTGATAGTTTTGCAGGCGGAAAGGGGGATTTGGTTTATCACCTCTCTGTCAAGATCAGCCACATATATTAAAGTGTTTACCATACTTCCAGAAATAATGCTGATGGTTTGCATTAGTCAGAGGGACTCCCCAGCTCCAGTAATGATAGGAAAAACCGGGTATCAACATGTCAACACAATTGCAAGGTGTTCATCTCCCTTTTAAAGATCTTTAAAGATCTCATGAGTTATTACCACTGTTTTTAGCTGCAGATTTGTGATGGAAAGTGAATAACTTAAAAAAATATCAGACTGGCCCTGTTTTCATTATCCAACATGAGGAAATACAAAGGAAATGGATTCCTAAGTGGAGCTCCAGTCTTATATCCCTATAATCCATTCACCTCAGTGATGCCAGAGTTATTTTTATGAAACACAAATTTTTTTTTTTTTAAAGATTTATTTATTTATTTAATTTCCCCCCCTCCCCTGGTTGTCTGTTCTTGGTGTCTATTTGCTGCGTCTTGTTTCTTTGTCCGCTTCTGTTGTCGTAAGCGGCACGGGAAGTGTGGGCGGCGCCATTCCTGGGCAGGCTGCTCTTTCTTTTCACGCTGGGCGGCTCTCCTTACGGGGCACACTCCTTGCGCGTGGGGCTCCCTTACGTGGGGGACACCCTTGCGTGGCACGGCACTCCTTGCGCGCATCAGCGCTGCACATGGCCAGCTCCACACGGGTCAAGGAGGCCCGGGGTTTGAACCGCGGACCTCCCATGTGGTAGACGGACGCCCTAACCACTGGGCCAAAGTCCGTTTCCCGAAACACAAATTTGATCCAGTGTTGCCTTGCTTAAAAACTTTTAATGGCTCCTTAAACCTACAGAATAAGGTCATAGCTACTTACTAGGACAACAGCAACAACAACAACAACAGCTAAATGATATGTGCCCAGGATTGTTCTGAATTGGTGGATATGTACTATCTGGTTAAAAGAAGGAATAGTTTCATTTTAAAGTGATGTGGGCTATGGGTGGGACGCTCTTCATCTCTTTGGAGATAACCTTAACCTTAGCTGTCTGTCCTGACTTGTGGGTGTGGGATGGTGAGAGGCTGCAGCCCTGCCCTTGGTAACCATGGCAATGACTCCAGTCCCAGGAAACAGTTTATCAATGCAAACTCTATAAACTTTAAATATTCAGGGAAAATGCAAACCAAATGTGCTAAAAGCTTATCTAGAATGTATGAAGTCCATGCTAAATGCTTACCTAGGATGTGGAAGATATATGTGAATTCAAGCCTAATGAGAAGTGAAACAAAAGGACCATTTGGCCTTTCCTCTCTGTATAAAAGGAACTCAAAAATCTTGTTCAGGGCTCAGGTTTGAAACAGAAAGCTCCCGAGTCTGGCCAGCCTTCAATAAATCATTTTTCCTTCTCAAAATCATTCCTGAGTCCTGGCCTTTCTATACGCAAATAATTGAACCTCTCTCAAATTCTACAACAAAAGTACTTATGGTGTAGGATTTATTACTAACCACATTTTAGGAGTGTTTATATTAGTAGTATTTATTAGTCACCCTGCTTTACCTGTAAGAAAACTGAGATATGCAGGAGTAATGTGTTCAACGGTAAACAAGTATTAGGTGGTGACTACAAGATTTGATCCTTGGAGATGGTTTCAGAATCTAGACATCTTAACCTTATAGATAATCTCATTATGAGGGCCAATAATATCTCCAGAATCTTCTACCACTCCTTGTTTTCAACTATATCAACACTCCATCACTACTGTTTTTCCCTCTAATAATTATAATAATAATAAACAACAGCAGGTATCACCCTGTTTTTCCCTTTATTTGTTCTTTTCATACACTATGCTCTCTTGTACTCTTTTTTTTTTTTTTACGAGGTTCCAGGGATTGAACACAAGACCTTGTACATGGGAAGCAGGCTCCCAACCACTAGCTATATCCAATCCCCCCCTCTTACACTAAGGGAAAGTCTTCCTTCTTCCTTGTGTTCATGGAATAACAGTTTATTTAAATCTCTCTCCTCTGCCTCCCATTTTTTTCTCTCATACTCTACTTACAATTCCATGCTTTGGTCTATTTTTAACTCCTTATGACTTTGCCGCATTTTCATTGAAGAGAATTGTGAGTCCGAGTTAATGGCCACTTTCAAACTGGTTCTACCTGCCTAGCACTAGCAGAAACTGCCTTTTGTGTCAATGAATGGCATCCTTCCTTAGTTTTCACCGCTAATGCTGGTTTTCTACTATTTTTATGTTTCTTTGTTCCTTTCAACCAAGTCTGGTGGGAGAGGCAGGAGAGGAAGCTGAGTATTTGTACTGTGACTGCCATCTTTCCAAGAACTCTGACAGCATATGCTCCTTTTTATTTAGGTAATCAATGCAATATTGAGTAAATCTGACTTGACCATTCTGCTGACAGAGACTTCTTGGTTCTCCCAACTATACTGAAGAAAGTGCTATCTTAAAAGATGATGATACTGACAGGTATTATTATTTAATAAGTATATTTTAATTGTCCACGACATCAACTCCTCAGAAGCACAGAATGATCCTCTGAGACAGGATGTTTGCCCAAAGATGATGAAGATTTGATTAGAATAGAGCAAAGAAATTCGCTGAAAATATTTTCCCTTTGTCTTTGGTATAGGAATTTGTCAGTCTGCTCAAAGAAGATTTATTCAAACCCAGTCACCACCATGACTAAATATTCTTCAATAGAAATTTGTCTTTTTCACCTGTCTAATAAATTACACCATATAATCGTCTCTAAGTCCTATACACATTCTGGCTATTGTATGATACTAACTTTTAGTCTGGGAGAGGGACCCTCTTGGAATCAGATCATTATCTCCAAAAAAGAGAGTAAGATTATGATCTTAACCCAGTAAAAAAAATCATAGACTATCAGCACTGCACAAACTTCAGAGATTATTTAGGCTAACTCTTCACCTTAACAGATGCTAACACACCAGTGTTCTTCTTTCCATTCTATTATTTTAAGTTTTAATAAATCTCATATTCATGCACACGCATACCCATGCCAAAAAAAAACCCACAAAAAACAAAAATTTCTCTTGTGTCAAGAACTGAATGGAGTTGGTTCCGGTGAATGTTGCATGGGAAAAAAGGTACAGTATCAGGAGCTCTCCATACTCAGGAGCATGTCTAGTTTCCATCTACAAGAAATCATGCACTTTGCTCTATAAGCTATATAAAGACTGTCAACGGCATCCTACTATCTTCTTTCTCCATGGTGAGACATTAAGAAGCCTGTGAAGATGAATGAGATATTTCATCACTGAAAAAGTTGATGAAAGGTCCTATCAACAGAGAAAGTCCAAATGCCTCTGAACAGAAGAGAATGAAAGAAACATAAATCCTGCAGTTTTAGCTTGGACTGGGGATGGTTTCTGAAAAAAATTTAGTATTAGGCAGAGGGCTCCCTTCCTGGCCAGCTCTACATGTTTAGAGGACTGGAGGGGAGCTTCACATTTTTCCCTTACCAGTAAAATGAAGGGTGTAACTGCTGCCAGGGACAAACTTCCATGTGGATCCGCACTCTTGTCTCTGGCTAGTGTTTTCACTTCTCGCCACAGCCGCCATGCCTACCATGGGCCATTTTTCTCTTCTATGAATCCCTAACCCCACTAACTAACATTGTAACTTTTATATTTGAGGGATTGTTGTGTTTTTTCCCATAACATCACATCTCTAACTCAGTGCTTCTCACATTTTAGTGTGTATATCAGTCACCTGGGAATCTTGTTAAAAATGCAGATTCTGATTCATAGGTCTGGGGCATGTCCTGAGTAACTGACTTTCTGTCAAGCTCCTGGATTATGTCCATGCTGCGGACCACATTTTTAATAGCCAAGGCTTAGCTTACATGTCTGTTATGGATTCAATCATGTCTCCCACAAAGACGTGTTCAAGTTCTAACCCCTACTCACATGGATGTGAACCCATTTATAACTAGGCGCTTGGAAGATGCTATCAGTTAAGGAGAGGGCAAACTGAATCAGGGTGAGCCTTAATCCAATATGACTGGAGTCCTAAACAGGGGAAATTTAGGCACAAAGAGGAGGAGACACAAAGATGGAGGCAGAGATTGAATTAAGGATTGCTGGGGGAAACAGATGAGGCTCAAGCAGTTGGGCTCCTCTCTACCATATAGGAGGTCCAGGGTTTGATGCCCAGGGCCTCCTAGAGAAGCAAGCTGGCCCACACAGCATGCCAGTTCACATGGGAGTGCCGCCCCGCACGGGAGTGCTAGCTGACATGGAGAGCTGGCACAGCAAGATGCTGCAACAAAAAGAGACACAGAGGAGAGGCAATAAGAGACATAACAGAACAGGGAGCTAAGGTGGTGCAAGAGAATGATCGCCTCTCTCCCACTCTGGCAGGTGCCAGGATTGGTTCCCAGAGCTGCCTAATGAGAATACAAGCAGACACAGAAGAACACACAGCAACTAGACACAGAGAGCAGACAATGGCAGGGAAGAGGGGGAGAAATAAGTAAATAAATCCTTAAAAAACAAAAAAAAGATTGCCAGAACACCACACACTTCTAAAAAAGTATAATCCTGCTAACTCCTTGATTTTGGACTTCTGGTCTCCAAAACTGTTAGACAATAAATTCCTGTTGTTTAAGTCAACCAGTCTGTGATATTTGTTACAGCAGCCCTAGTGAACTAAGACTATATCTTAATCTTTCATCTCACTGGTTTTCACTTTTCTTCTCCCAAGCTTATTTTTTATCCACTATTGAAAAAATTCTTATGTTAGCTGAGCATCTCTGGTTCAGAGCTACTTGGCAGTTAGAAAGAAAACAGGGTAGAGTGGAACCATTTTTTTTACAGCAGTGCTTTTCAAACTACATGTGGTGAAAGACAATTTTCCCCAATCCATCATACATATATACTTTTGTACAATACGAAAAAAGTGAATTGTTAGAAAAATAAAATAGACATACAAAATACAAGCCTAATTTTTTCATTCAACAGACATAAATTATGGGATAATAATGTTACAAGAGTGAGTGTATGATTACCCCAAATGTATATCTCTGGCCTGAATGTCTCCTTTAAATCCAGTTATATGGATATATGTATTAATGTAAATGATATACAGATGATAGAGATAAAGATATATCTGCTTACTCAATATATCCCTTTATATGTCTAAAAGAACTCTCAACTTCACCATGTCCTAAACAAAGTTTTGATTGTCTCCCATTAAATCTGCTCTCCCATAGTTTTCCTCATCTCCATAAATGACACCTTACTGCTGCCAAGTCCAAAAATCTTGGTGTGTCTTTTCTCTCACCTGAATTATATGCAAATATATTTCTCACTGACCATTTCTCATACATCCAGCTGGCCCAAGCACAATTATCTCTTAACTATTTTATTGCATGAGTCTCTTCTATAATATAATATCAAATAAGCAGACAGAATGACATTCTAAAAATGTATTGTATTGCATGTTTCAAAACACTGAGTTTTTTTACATTTTAACTGAAATCAAGATAATTATAATCAACAAAAAAGAGAGCTTTGTGCCATAGTTTAATTGGAAACTTTAATTTTCCTTTTAGTGGTACATAAAATAATGGTGTATCTTAAAATTTAAGGAATCTTGGGTACAATGAAATACAGTAGGTAAATCATGACACTTCTGTGCTCAAAACCCTCCAGTGGCTCCAAATATCATTCACAGTAAAGTTGTTATTGAAGTCTGCAAGTCCCTGCTACTCTGCTGCCATTTACCTGACTTCATCTCGTTACCCCTCTTCCTCTTGCCTACTCAACACAATCCATATTGAGCTTCTCACTGTTCCTCAAAAAAAAAAAAAGTTTGCCTCTGCTTTACCAAAGCTCTTCCTCATCCTGCATGCCCCTGTAGCTTATTCTCTCACTTCTTTGCCTTTCCTTAAGTGAGGTACTAGCCATTCCTTCTCAGTGAGGTCTTCCCTAACCATTAGAGACGTTGTGAGTTTACAGAACAATCATGAATAAAATACGGGATTCCCTTGTACCACCCCACTATCAAAATGTTGCATTGATGTGGAATATTTGATACAGTTGACGATGGCATATTTTTATAATTGTACTATAAAAGTCCATAGTTTAACCTAGGGTTCATTGTTTGTGTAGTGTTGGTTCATAGATTTTGAAAATTTTTTATTCTCTTACCACATATACAATCTAACATTTCCTCTTTTAATCATATACAGATATATAGTTCAGTATTTTTAATTATGTTCACAGTGTTGTGCTACCATCGCTACCATCCATTACCAAAACATTTCCAAATAGGAACCCTGTACATTTGAAGTCTTAATGTCCTGTTTCCTATCTCCACCCCATACTCTAGCAACCTATATTCTAGATTCTGACTCTATGAGTTTACTAATTTTAATTGATTCAAATCAGTGAGATCATATAATAGTTATCCTTTGTGTCTGGTTTATTTCAATCAACATAATGTATTCAAGGTCATTCATGCTGTTGCATGTATCAAGGCTTCATTCCCTTTCATTACTGAGTAACATTCCATTGTACATATATACCACATTTTGTTTATACATTATCTATTTTTTTAAAGATTTATTTCTTTATTTCTCTTCCCTCCCTCCCCCCCTCTGGCCCAGCGCCCCCCCCCCCGCCCCGCCCCAGTTGTCTGCTCTCTGTGTCCATTCACTGTGTATTCTTCTGTGTCCACTTGTATTCTTTGTCAAGCGGCACTGGGATTCTGTGTCTCTTTTTTTGTTGTGTCATCTTGCTGCGTCAGCTCTCTGTGTGTGCTGCACCACTCCTGGGTGGGTTGCACTTTTCGCACAGGGCAGCTCTCCTTGCAGGGCACACTCCTTGCTCACGAGGTTCCTCTACGCCAGGGACACCCCTGCATGGCATGGCACTCCTTACACACATAGCAGCAATGTGCATGGGCCAGCTCACCACATGGGCCAGGAAGCCCTGAGTTTGAACCCTGGACCTCCTATATGGTAGGCAGACACTCTATCATTTTAGCCACATCCACTTCCCTATACATTATCTATTGATGGATACTTGAGTTGCTTCCATCTTTTGGCAATTATGAATAATGTCACAATGAACATTGGAGTGCAAATATCTGTCCCTGCTTTCAATTCTTTTGGGTATATACCTAGGAATAGGATTCCCAGTTTATATGGTAGCTCTATACTTAGCTCACTGAGGAACCACCAAACTATAATCCACAGCAGCTGCACCATTTTACATTGCCACCAACAACGTATGAGTGTTCTTATTTCTCCACATCCTCTCCAATATTTTTTATTTCCCATATTTTCAGCGAGTTATTCTAATTGTGTGAAATGGTATCTCGCTGTACTTTTGATTTGCATTTCACTGATACCTAATGAGGAGACCATTTGTATATCTTCTTTGAAGAGATGTCTATTCAACTCTTTTGCCAATTTTTTAATTGGTTTGTTTGGGTTTTTTTTGTTGGTAAGTTGAAGGATTCCTTTTTTTTTTACTGGATATTAATCCTTTATCAGACATGTGATTAGAGGAAAGCTTTCAATCTTTCACCATTAAGTAGGATTTTAACTGTGGGCTTTTCATATATACCTTTTATCATGTTAAGAAAGTTTCCTTCTATTCTTAGTGTTCTAAGTATTTTTCTTAAGAAACAGTGTTGCATTTTGTCAAATGCCTTTTCTGCAACAATTGAGATGATCATGTGCTATTTCCCCTTCTTTCTATTAATGTGGTGTATAACATTAATTTATTTTCTTATGTTGAAACAAACTTATATACCAGCGACAAATCCCCTTTAGATCATGGTGTATAGTTCTTTTAAAATGTTCTTGGATTCAGTTTGCTAGTATTTTGTTGAGGATTTTTGCATCTATATTCATAAAAGACATTGGTTTGTAGTTGGTATCTTTATCTGTCTTTGGTATGAAGGTGATGTTAGCCTCATAGAATGCGTTAGGGAATGTTCTGTCATCTTCAATTTGCTAGAAGAGTTTGAGCAGAACTGGAGTTGAGTCTTCTTGGAATGTCTGGTAAAATTCCCCTGTGAAGTCATCTGGTCCAGGGCTATTCATTGTTGGGAAGCTTTATTATTACTGATTCAGTCTGTTTACTAGTAATTGATTTGTTGAGATTTTCTATTTCTTCTTGACTCAATGTAAATAGTTTGTGTGTTTCTAAGAATTTGTGCATTTCATCTAGGTTAACTAATTTATTGGCATACATTTGTTCATAGTGTCCACTTATAGTCCCTTTTATTTCAGCAGGGTCAGCAATAATGTGCCCCTTTTCATTTCTTATTTTTATTATTCATATCCTCTCTTTTTTCTTTGTCAGTCTAGCTAAAGGTTTATTGATTTTATTGATCTTTTCAAAGAACCAACTTTTGGTTTTGTTGATTCTATTTTTTTTTTCTATTTCCTTTATCTCTACTCTAATTGTTATTTCCTTCCTTCTTCTCTCTTTGGGTTTAGTTTTCTTTTCTTTTTCTAGTTTTCTAGTTTTGAGGTAAAGACTTGGATTTGAAGTCTTTCTTCTTTTTTAATGGAAGCATTTAGAGCTATATAGTTCCCACTCAGTGCTGCCTTTGCTGCATCTCCTAAGTTTTGGTATGTTGTATTGTCATTTTCATTCACCTCAAGATATTTCCTAATTTTGCTTCTGATTTCCTCTTTAACCCATTGGTTGTTTAAGAGTGTGTTGTCTCTGATTTATTGGACTTACCCCACTCAGCTAACATGGAGTTGAAGAATGTCAACCACCACACCATGGAGCCTAGAGTGCCTACAACTGAAAGCAGGAGGATTGCATCCAGTATCCATGTGGAATATAAACCCCCTCTTGACATAGATGTGGAATGGACACAACCAAGCCAAGGTGCACAGGAAGGAGGAATACAGTAAGGATTAGAGTGGACTTAATGATATCCTATTCATGAACTATTGTGGTTAATAATCGAGAAAATGTGGCATTGGTGTGGAAAAAGTGGCCATGGTAGCTGCTGGGTGCGGGGAATGGGAGGAAGAGATGAGATGTGGAGGCATTTTCAGGACTTGGAGTTGTCCTGGGTGGTGCTCCAGGGACAATTGCCAGACATTGTATGTCCTCCCATGGCCCACTGGATGGAATGTGGGAGAGTATGGGCTATGGTGTGGACCACAGGACATGGGGTGCAGCAATGCCCACAGATATACTCACCAGATGCAATGGATGTGTCATGATCATGGGGGAGAGTGTTACTGGGAAGGACTGGTGGGGTGGGGGCGGTGGGGGTGAATGGGGACCTCATATTTTTTTAATGTAATATTTTTTAAAAAATGAATAAATTGAGTAGAATTTGGGGGAAAAAAAGTGTGTTGTTTATTTTCCACATATTTGTGAATTTCCATTTCCCCCTTTGTTATTGATTTTAAGCCTTATTCTGTTATAGTTGGAGAATATACATTGTATGATTTTAATATTTTTGAATTTAGCGATACTTGTTTTGTGATGCAATATATGGTCTATAAGGAGAATGATCCATGAACACTTCAGGAGAATGCATTCTGTTTCATTGGGTTCAGGGTTCTATATATGTCTGTTAGATCTACTTGGTTCAGTTTATCACTCAAGTCATATACTGTCTTACTGTTCTTCTGACTAGAAGTTCTTGAAAGTGGTATGTTAAAATCTCTTACTATTAATGTATAACTGTCCATTTCTCCCTTCAAATCCATCAGTATCTGCTTCTATATATGGGGGCTATGTTGTTAGGTGCATATATATTTACAACTGTTACATCTTCCTGTTAAAATGTCCCATTTATCAGTTTGTAATGACTATATTCGTACCTTGTAAAATCTATTTTATCCAATATTAGTAAAGTCACTCCAGCTTTCTTTGGTTTACTACTTCCATGGTATATATTTTTTCAAACCTTTCACCCTCACCGTAATTGTATCTTTGACTTTAACATGAGTCTCTTGCAGAGAGGATATAGTTGGATCATGATTTTTCTTCATTCTGCCAATTTCTGCCTTTTCACTGAAAAGTTTAATCCATTTACATCTAAAGTCACCACTGATAATATGACTTTCTTTTCCCATTTTTCAATTTAGTCTTTGTAAGTTTTATACTTTTTGTCCCTCACTTCTGTTAAAGCCTACAGTTAGATTTATTTGCTTTCTGCATTGCACCATTTTGAGAGAATTCTTATGTCTACCGGGGTATAATTTTGATGTTTTCCTTGTGATTACCATGGAGTTAAAATTTATCATCCTAAATATGTATCAATTATATTTGGTTTGGTACCAACTTAACTTCAATAGCATGCACATATACTTTCACTATATCTCTCTGACCTACCACTATTTTTTGAACTTGTTACCACTTATATCTTTGTGCATTATATGTCCTACAACCTTGTAAAACTGTTGTAAGTAATATTTATCATTACTTTTTATGTATTTGCATTTTAGCACCTGTGGAAGTAAGAAGTTGAGTTATGTACCAAGCAATACCATATACTAATACTGGCTTTTATAATTACTCAAATGGTTACCTTTACCAAATGCCTTTATTTCCTTAAGCTGCTGTGAACCACTGTCCAATGTCCTTTCATTTCAACCTGAAGAACTCCTTTAGCATTGCATGTAGGTCAGGGTTAATGATGATGAACTCCCTCAGCTTTTGTTTACCTGAGAATGTCTTAACCTTCCCCTTATTTTTGAAAAGAGCCTTGCCAGATATAAAATTACTGGCTGGCAGTTGTTTTTCTTCAGCTTTAATATTTCAACCCATTGCCTTCTTGCCTCCATAGTTTCTGATAAGAAATCAGCACTCAGTCTAAATTGGGACTTCCTTGTGCATAACACATTGCTTTTCTCTTGCAGCTTTTAGAACTCTCATCTTGTCCTTTGCATTTGGTAGCATAATCAGTATATGATGGGCTGTCGTCTTCTTCATATTTACCCTATTTGGTATTCTCTAAGTTTCGTGGATGTGTATATGCATGTCTTTTACTAAGTTTGGTAAGTTCTCTGTCATCATTTTTTGTTTTGTTTTGTTTTGTTTTGTTTGTTCTGTCCCTTCTGCCCCTTTCTCTCTCTCTCTTTTCCTTCTGGGAAACCCATAGTACAATTTTTGTGCACTTGATGGTGTTCCCTAGTTGTCTTAGTCTATTTTCACTTTTAATATTTCTTTTTTCTTTATGCTCCTCAGCCTGACTCATTTCAAGTATCTTGTCTTCAAGTTCAGTTATTCTTTCTCTGCCAAGTTCAATCTGCTCTGGAAACTCTCCTGAACATTTTTCATTACAGTTATTGTGGTCTTCAATTCTAGCAGTTCTATCTGTTCTTTTTTAAAATTTATGCCTCTTTACTTAGACTATTATATTATTGATTCATTGTTTTCCTGATATCCTTTATTTCTTTCTCCATACTTTCCTTCATCTCCTTGAACATTTTTTTTTATCAATTTTGAAAAAGCTTTGTTTTGTATATTCACATTCTCATCTTCACTGGTGTTTTCTGTATTTTTATCCTCTTCTTTGGATAAGCCATCATTTCCTATTTCTTTTTCTTGTATGCTTTTGTTGCATAGCATACATTTTAATATTTTAAAATGAAAACTCTGGGATTTACTGCCTAGGATGTTTGTTTCTTGGTTTTGTAACCAACAGGTGATAAGACACATTTTTCTTCAGCTTCAGCCCGCCTTTCAGGAAGGTCTTCCCAAGGTGAATGCACTGTACAAGGTTTTCCATGTCTTTCTGGACCTCTGTCCTAGGCTTTTGTTTGTTATTTGTTTTGGAGTTCCCCTATTTACAGGAGTTTGGTTGTCCTCTCCATTCCCCAGAGGACAAACCTCCTTTGCTGGATATCTGAAGCCAGACTGTCTGCCTCTACAACATTTTATACTCCGTCATTGTCTCAAGCTGCATTTGCTTGGTAGATAAATTATTGGAGAAGAATCACCCCAGGGAGGTCTTTCCCAGTCAAAACAGGACCAGGAACCCACAAATAGAGTGCAGAACATCTCCAAAGTTCCCTGTGGAGGGAATCAGGAAGGGTACCATAAGCTTCTGCCAAAGCTCCCCAAAAGTGAGCTTTCCTGGACTGCCCAGAAAATGCAGTCCTTCAGCTAACTATCCCCCACAGTCTTGTTGAAGCACTGCATCTTTAAATCTCCACTACTTCTGTCCCTGCCCAGGGAGAGTGGAAAAAATAGCTGCCACTGACCTTGTCTGGTGTGAGTTGGAACAATAGCTGTCCTCAGATCCAGGATGCCAGTGATCCAAATTCACTCATCAAAACTCATGACCAGTGAAAAGGCCAAGAGAACATGAGGGTCACAATGCCTGCCATGCCATGAGTGATCAACTCTCTCCTTACCAATTAAATCTATGGAAGTGTGGCAAGAAAACCTAGCAACTGTCTGCTTCTTTGGGGTTGCTTCATCACAGATAATTCATAGTTAAACCAGATACAAAAAATATTTCATTATTATATGACACCTACCAAAATCTAAATTAACCGAAAGTGCTAGTCTTTTTTATTTTCAGTTGTTCCATAATATTTTAGCAACAACTTCAATAATGATAAATAATGAATGTTACAAAGTTTGAGAAAGATAGCAAACTGAAAAGGAGAACTAATATTATGGGTGTCAGGATCAAAAAGCACTCAACCAGGTAAGCGGACTTGGCTCAGTGGTTGAGGCATCTGTCTACCACATGGGAGGTCCGTGGTTCAAACCCATGTAGAGCTGGCCTGTGCACAGCGCTGATGCCCGCAGGGAGTGCCATGCCACGCAGGGGTGTCCTCCGCGGAGGGGGGGGGAGGGTAGCCCCATGCACAATGAGTGCGCCCCATAGGGAGAGCCGTCCAGCGCGAAAAAAAGTGCAGCCTGTCTAGGAATGGCGCCACCCACATGGAGAGCTGACACAAGATGATGCAACAAAAAGAAACACAGATTCCCATGCTCCGGACAACAACAGAAGTGGACAAAGAAGAAGACGCAGCAAATAGACACAAAGAACAGACAACTGGGGCCGGGGGGAGGGGAAATAAGTTAAAATCTTTTTTTAAAAATGCACTCAATGAACTAGAAAGTAGGGCAAAATTAACAAATGATCATTCATATAAATACTTATAAAGTCCTAAAATTTAGTTTAAAATACAGTTGCCCAAGAAAAGAATAAGTGCAATTAGAAATTCATATTTTAAAAAACATAAAAATACCTAGGGATATTGCATTTCCAGACATGAGAGAGTAAAACAATCTAGAATTTCCCTCCTGCTGGAAATAATTAGAAAAATGTTCAAAATATAGAAAACTATTTTCAAACACTTACTTTTAACTGTGATCTCAGTAAATCAGAAACAAATAAGGTAAAACCTACAGCCACCTAGATTTTCTTCGCTCAAGTAATTTCTGGATGTGGGACAAAGAGGCTGACAATCTTTCTGAGTTGAGAGATGGAGTTAAAGAAAGCTGAGGCAGCTAGAATTGCATAAGAGAATGTCTGAGAAAAGGAAGTGATACAAAGAAGGAGCACCAGAAGTCTGCATAGGGGTTCCCTTGAATCTTTGACTGAAGATCAATGTGTACATATGTACCCTTAAACTTGATAAGGATGAGCCAGACAACTCTTGAGGGAAGAACTAATTATTCTTAGCAAGGTGAATGCACTGTACTCCTCTTCAAGGAGGATGTAAGATTAACACTTCCCAGAGGTTACTCAGCAATGAAAATCACCAGAGTTCCCTTTAGCAAAAGTGGACAAATAGTATTAAATACAAGGCTTATTCAGCAGAGACCCCCAGAAGATCAAATTCTAAAACAAATTTGTTCTAGAATAAGGGCTGCTCTAGACCTACCTTAAAAGAGGTTAAAAGCGGACCTCAAAAATATTAAACTAATGCACAATAATTTGCCTGCCTGCAACAAAATGATACTCCAGACTTCCTTAAAGGAGCACAACAAAATCTGACATTAAACCAATTAAAAACTATTATATAAACAGAAAGCAGGAAATGTAATCCACAGGTGAAAAACTACCAGAAAAAGAACAGAAATAACACGAATGATGGAATAAGCAGAAGAGAACACTAAAGCAGCTATTATAAATATGCTCCATTTACTCAAGATTTTAAAGGAAAATATGATTATAATATGATAAAAAATAGAAGATACAGAAAAGACACAAATAAAATTTATACTGATGAAAATTCAAATTCCAAACTGAAATGAAAATACACTAAAAGGGATTAACAATCAATTAGAAACTGAATATGATCAAAGAAATTGAAAATATAGCCATAAAAACTTCCAAACTGAAGCAAAATTAGGAAAAGATAGAAAATAAAAACTTGGTAGTCCGTGGTTTAATATATGTGCTTTTGGACTCCTAGAAAAAGGGGGACGGCGGCGGACTTGGCCCAGTGGTTAGGGTAGCCGTCTACCACATGGGAGGTCTGCAGTTCAAACCCCCGGCCTCCTTGACCCGTGTGGAGCTGGCCCATGTGCAGTGCTGATGCCCGCAAGGAGTGCCCATGCCAAGCAGGGGTGTCCCCCGCAGAGGGGAGCCCCACACGCAAGGAGTGCTCCCCGTAAGGAGAGCTGCCCAACACAAAAGAAAGTGCGGCCTGCCCAGGAATGGTGCCGCACACATGGGGAGCTGACAACAAGATGACACAACAAAAAGAACAACAACAGAAATGGACAAAGAAGAAGACACAGCAAATAGACACAGAGAACAGACAACCGGGGTGGGGGGGGGGGCAGAAGGGGAGAGAAATAAATAAATCTTTAAAAAAGAAAAAAGAAAAAGGGGGACATCAAAATACTTTCAAAATAATAGTCAAAAGTTTTTCCAAATTTGATGAAAAGTGTAAACTCACAGAGCTAAGGAGCTCAAAATTGGATTTGGCAATGTGTTCTTTGATATGACACCAAAAACACGAGCAACAAAATCAATACAAAGGATAAACTGGACTTCATCAAAATAAAAACTTCTGTCCATCAAAGGGTATTTAGCCAAAAAAAGTGGAAAGACAACCTATAGGATGGGAGAAAATAGTTGCAAAAATATATATCTGATAAGAGTTTAATATCCAGAATAAGAAAAAGAACTCTTACAAACCACAAGACTAACAATCCAATTTTAAAATATACAAAGGACTTGTATAGACATTTCTCCAAAGATAAACAAATGGTCAGTAAGTGCATGACAAATGTTCAATACCACACAAGTGTTGGAAACTACGATGTGTCAGTTTTGTGTCAGTTTCGGCTGGGTTATGGTGTCTAGTTGTTTGGTCAGGCAAGCACTGGCCTGATTGTTATTGTGAGGATATTTTGTGGATTTAAGTCATCTGTCAGTTGGTTGCATCTATGGCTGATGACATCTACAATCAACTAAAGTGATTGCCTTCAACAATGAGAGAAGTCCCATCCAATCAGTTGAAAGCCTCAAAAAGAGAACATCACTAGTTACTGGAAAAATGAACATGAAAACCACACTGAGCTATCATTTCACACTCATTAGAATGGTTACTATTAAAAAACAAAACAGAAAACTACAGGTGTTGGAAAGGATGTGGAGAAATAGGTACGTTTATCCACTGCTGGTGTGAATGTAAAATGGTGCAGGCTTTGTGGCAGTTTGGCACTTCCTCAGGAAACTAAGTATAGAGTTACCATATGATCTGGCAATCCCATTACTAAGTATATACCCAAAAGAACTGAAAGCAAAGATTCGAACAGATAATTGCACACCAATGTTTAAAACAGCATTATTCACAACAGCCAAAAGATGGAAGTATCTCAATTGTCCATCAACTGATGAATAGATAAACAAAATATTGTATATACATATGATGGAATATTATTCAGCTGTAAAAAGGAATGAAGTCCTGATGCATGCAACGGAACAGATGAAGACATTATGCTGAATGAAATAAGCTAGAAAAAAAGGAAAAATATTGTATGATTTCACTATTAAGAATGAATTATTATATATATATACTTTATATATCCTGCCATAACCTACTGAATGTACTGGGGGAGAGTGTGAGCTACAGGGTAAACTATTATCTATGTGGTGCTGCACTGCTCTAAAACGTGTTCACCAAGTGCGATGAGTGTGGCACAATGATGGAGGAGGTTGTTGGTGTGGGAGGAATGGGGTGGAAGGTGTGGACTATACAGGAACCTCTTGTATTTTTTAATGTAACAGTTTTTTGTGTGATGTATATATCTTCAAAAAAATACAGTTTACAAAAACAGATGGGGTGGGAGTGGGGTATATGGGAACCTCTTAACGTTTCTTATGTTTTTTTAATGTGTTTTAATATAACGTTCTTTGTGATCTATTAACTTTAATTTTAAAGTGTAAAAAATAAAAAAGAATTAATTACAAGAAACACTTATAAAGTTAGAATCAAAATATAGGTTACCAGTATAGAGACTGGGGTTAGAGAATGGGGAGTTGATGCTTAACTTGTACAGATTTTCTTTATATGCTGATGGTAAAGGTTTGAAAATGGATGGTGGTGATGGCAGCACATGATAATGATTATAATCAACAGCACCAAACTATATAGATGAATGTGATTAAAAGAGAAAACTTTAGGATGTATATATTGCTAGAATAAAAATTAAAAGATAAACATATAAGACTGTACAACACAGTGAACTCTATTATAGATGATGCAGTAAACTCACTGATGGCTACAGTTAATAACACAAGTATGAGAATGTTCTTTCATTAATTATAATAACTACAATACTAATACAAGGTGATAATAATAAAGTGGTAAGTAAGATGAAAATATACCTAATGTAAGCAATAGGCAATAGAACAATTTTAATAGTCTTTCACCAATTGAACTAAGATAATTAATGTTAAAAATAGTACAATTATAAAACCAAAGAAAAGTACTATCATCAATTGTAACAAATGTTCCACACCAACACTAGGTGCTTGTGGTGGGATGGTTTATTAGTCAGGGTTCTCTAGAGAAACAGAATCAACAGGAGATATTTGTAAATAGTATGAGATTTCATAAAATTCTCTCACGTGACCGTGGAAATGCACAAGTCCAGATTCCACAGGCAATCTACAAACCAGGGGCTCCTATGAAAGTCCAGTGAAGGTCCTTGATGAGTTTCCAGGAGACATTGGCTGTCAAAAGATGAGCTGAGAAATTCCCTCTGCATGCTGAAATCACTTCCCCTTCTAAAGCATTCAACTGATTGAATAAAACATCACTCATTGCTGACCTCAATCTCCTTGGTCGATTGTAGATATAATCAGCCATCTATGCAGTAAACTCACTGATGACTAAAGCCCATAAGTGTACTTGTATTACAATTAGCCCAGTGCTTGCTTGACAAAACAACTGGGCCCAATTACCTGGCAAGTTGACATATTAGCCTAACCACCACAGATGGTATATGGGTATCCTGTATTTTATGCATGCTCGTTTTGTAAACTCATAGCTTCTCTAATAAACAAAGAAGATAATAAGTCAATATCCTTAACTATCAAGTGAAAAAATGTTAACCTGGAACCTATAAAATTCTAATAAAATTAATCACCAGCAAGCCTCTAATATAAGAAATGTTAAAGAAAGTTCTTCAGGCAGAAGAAAAATAATGCTAACGTAAATTTCATCCACAGAAGGAAATGAAAAGTGCCGATAAAAGGTATTTCCTGAGTTATAATTTCATTCAAAAACTATTTACAGCAAAATAACTATGTATGTAGACAAATAAGACACAGTGGCTTGGCCTGTGGAATTGGAACTAATGTTATGGTTCTTACACAATATAGGAAGTGGTATAATATTATTTAAAGGTAGATTGTGGATTGTAATAAGTTAAAATGTGTATTATAAACCCTAGAGCAGCCAACCAAAAATTATAAGAGAAAGAAGAATATGAAACAAACCATTTAGTTATCTTTAAAAATATGCAATTAATCCAAAAGAAGGTAGGAAAAGAGAGTAAAATTAAGCAAAGAAAATATGTGTCAATTAGAAAAAATAGCAAAGTGGTATATTTAATCAATAATTTCATTCAGTATAAATGGTCTGAATAAAAGGCAGAGATCAGCACATTCAATCTTTTTTTAAAAGCAAGATGCAACTAAATGCTTTCTATTAAATAAAGAAAAAACAAACAGTGAAAGTGAAAAGTGAAAATGATGAAAGATAAAACCTGGAAAAATATGTACTATGCAAACACTAATCAAAAGAAATCTAGAATAAATATATTAAAATCAGAAAAAGATTCTAGAACAAGAATTATTTTCAGGAATAAAGAATATTTCATATTAATAAAGGATCAATTTGGTGGAAGAGTTGGAACAATTAGTTGGAAGAGGGGTAACTTGGAGGCAATGGAAGTGTTCTACATGATCCTGCAACAATGGGTACATGCCATGTTAAACAACACCAAAAATTTATAAAAATATATAGTCTAAAATGTAAACCATAACGTAAACCATAATGAAACCATGGTTGGTAGCTCTGTTTCAATATCTGTACATCAGTTGCAGCAAATGTAAAATCCACATGTGAAAAGATTATTGCTGGGGACGGTGGAAAAGGGTTTTATGTTGGGTATATGGGAGTTCCCTATATCGTATATGTGGCTTTATTGTGATCTAAACTTCTTTGAAAACATAAAAAAAAAAGAGTGTAGACACTGAGGAAGAAACGGAAGAGATTGCCTTGCCACTGTAAATACAGGGCAACACCTATTACAGTGATGTTGGGGGCACGCCCGCCATTTTGCGGACCGCCCCTCACCAGTAGAAAAAATGGCGAGCGGCATGATTCAGCACTATTTCCCCCTGCTTCCTGCCTCTCCCCGCCCCTTTTTCCCCCGGAGCCCTTTCCAAGCCATATAAGGTCTTGTTCCAGCCCTGACCAATACCCTTGCAACACGAATGCTTAAGACACTATATAAGCTTGCTCTGTACAAAAAGAATAAACGGAAGAAGACGACACACCATGGTGCAGCTCTGAGTGGTTCTTCCCCGCCATCTGCCCACTCCCTCTCTCGGGTACCCTGTTGTCCTCGTGGTCTCCATACACCCGCTGGCGGGGCAGGAGAGCACACAGTGATGAAAAGTAAAATGTAAAAAAAAAAATTATGATATTTTTCATTTTTTTAATACCCCAGTTTATTTTTTACTTTATTTTAGTTTTTCTAATTATTATGCATTCTATTTCTAATCTTTATGCCTATCATTACTATTTCATTTTCCTATTAATTGAATTCGACAATATATTAGACTTAATTTTTTAAGAAGTTTTGGATCACAGAGGAGTTCAATTGTAGCAGGAGTGGAGCACTGATGGGGTATGCATGGGTGAGAGGGAGTTCTCCAGAGCATGCATGTAGGGTATGTATATACGTTCAGATGTTCATTGGGTATTGACATAATGGGTAGAGTTACACATGACAACTAAGGGAGTGCTGAGTTACCATTCTGGGGAACTCTGTTGCATTCCCCAATGGAGCAGCAACAATCTCCCAAGTGCAAGGGCAAAGACCAGTGAAGAAGAAAGGTCCAATGATGGGTCCTTGATACTGATGACTATGCTTAGCAACCTGTGTGCTGGAAATTCCTCTATCTCCTGAAGTTTTAACAAAAATTTGTATTTGTATTGAGATCAAATTAAGGTTCATACAGAACCTGTGTGCCTGAAATATGAACTAGGCCTGGAGCTACCAAGTGCCTAAGAGTTACCTCCTGAGACCCTCCATGTTGCTCAAATGTGGCCACTCTCTAAGCCAAACTCAGCATGTAAATGCATTACTTTCCCCCTAGCATGGGACATGACTCCTGGGGATGAGCCTCCCTGGCACTGAGGGATTTCTACCAAGCATCAGCTGGTGATGCAACTAGAAAAAGATATTGAATAAAAGGAGGAAACAGGAAAGATAAATGAATTTATATGGCTAAGAGACTTCATAGTGAGTCAGGATGTCATCAGAGGGGTCACGATTACGCAAATCTCAGTAGGATCTCAGAGACAGCCAAAATAGATACAACCCCAAGTGGTGGTGCTCCTGAGGGCTACAGAAACACCCAAGTCCTACAATCATGACAGATGACACTGGAGTACAGTGCCTTACCAGTGGGCCCTACTTTGGAATTTGTGCTCCTGAGTGTGATAGAATTGGAGTCAGATGTGACCTCTCTACATATGCCTCTTCTGTCACTCATACTGAACCTGTGGTTGGCACTGGGGTTGGTGTATGCTTGGGAGACTTGAATCTCTGGACTGACTGTGTGCTGACTGGGCCCCGAGCCTCAGTGCAACTGCAGGACCTACTCTCCAGTTTGTTGGACATGCCCATGTCAGCTAACAGGGAGGTAGGGATGGTCAACCACCACACCAGGGGACTGGGAGAGTTTAAAACTGCAAGCAGGAGAATTCCATCCATCAACCTTGTGGGATCTAGGCTCCTCTAGAGTTAGAGACACAGTTGGCATCGCCATTCCAGAGTCCTCAGGTTGGAGGAATAAAATATGGATTAAAGTGAACGTACTGGTAATCTACTATAGAATTATTGTGACTCTAGCAAACTGAATCATTGATGTGGAGACAGTGGCCACAGGACTTGCTGAGGGCAGGGAGAAGGAAGAAGATACGTGATATGGGGGCATTTTCAGGATCTGGAGTTGCCCTGAATGATACTGCAGTGACAGGTGCAGGACATTATATATCCTGCCAAAACCCACTAAATGGACTAGGAGAGAGTGTAAACTACAACGTAACCTATAACCCATGCTGTGTAGCAATGCTTCAAATGTATTCAAATGCAATGAATGTGCCACACTGATGAAAGAATTTGGTGATGTGGGAGGAGTGGGAGCGGGGAGCTGGGATATGGGATCCTTTTATATTTTTTAATGTAATACTTTGTATGATCTATGTACCTTTAAGAAAAATTTTAAATCAATAAAAAAAGAGTTATTTTCAGGAATAAAGAATACTTCATATTAATAAAGGGTCAATTTGTCAATAGGACATATCCTTGATCATGTATATTTCTAATAAAAGAAAATACTATGAAAAACCTGATGGAATTAAAAGAAGGAATAGACAATCCCATAAAGATAAAAATAATGGAACAAATAGAGATTCTGGACATAGACCTAAGCAAATACAACCAAAGGAATTTTTACAAAGGGACAGATGAATGATAGTCTGTTCAACAAATGGTGCTGGAGCAATTAGATATTTATAGGAAAAATAATTGGTTCTACCTAAAGTTCACATGCCTTGTACAAAAACTAATGCAAAATGAATCATAGATTTAAATGTAAAACATCAAACTATAAAACTTAGAAGAAAACAAGCAGAAAATCTTCAGGGTCCAAGGATTAGTGAAGACTTCTTAGACTTGAAACCACAAGCACAATCCAAAAAAAGAAAATATCAATAAATTGGACCTCATTAAACTCAGTTTGGGCTATGAGAAATACCCCATTAAGAAAATGAAAATTCAAGCTACACATTGGGAGAAAGCACATATCTGACAAGGAATACTTGTATAGGTTATATTTTTTAAACTCTCAAAACTCAACAGTTAAAAAAAGCCAATAAATCTAATTCAAAAATGGGAAAAAGACACACAGAGACTATATAGATGGAGAATAAGCACATGAAACATCACTAGCCATTAGGGAAATGCAACTTAAGACCATCATGAGCTATCACCACACACCTATTAGAACAGACAAAATAAAGAGCAGGTGAAAATGCAGAGAACCTGGATGTCTCATATGTTCCTGGTAGAAATGTAAAATGGTACAACCACTCTAAAAAACAGGCAATTTCTTTTTAAAAAGCTAACCATACACTTATCATGTGATCCAGGAATCATATTCATGGGCATCTATCTCAGAGAAGTAAAAATTTACATTTGTATAAAAACCTATATAAGAACTTCATAACAGATTTATTTACAATAGCCAAAAACTGGAAAAAAACAAAATGGTCTTCAATACTTGAAATACTACTCAGCAATAAAAAGAATGGACTATTGATACAGGCAACAACTTGGTTGGATCTCAAGGGTATTTTGCTGAGTGAAAAACAACCAATCACAAAAAGTCACATATTGTATGATCCTATTAATGTTTAAATAACATTCTCAAAATAATGAAATTACAGGCACATAGAACAGATTAGTGGTTTCTAGACATTAGGGATATTAGGCTGAGAGGAGTCAGTGTAACTTTAAAGAGGTAGCAAAAGGGAGATCATTGTAGTGATGCAAGAGTTCTGCATTGATAGGGGTGGTGGTTACATAAACATATACATGTGATAAAATGGCATGCATACTATACCAATGTCAATTTCTTGGTTTTTATATTGTGCTATAGTTATCACTTGGGGGAAACTAGGTGAGGATACACAGGACCTCTCTGTACTATTTTTGCAACTTCCTGTGAACATATAATTATTTACAGATAAATTATAAATTAAAAGTAAAAACAAATGTAAGTAATTTCATAGGTTCAATATAATATATATGAAAATAAAATGCAGTATAATGTGCTAGTCACAAAATAACTAAGTTTAATTTTTTAAAAATTATTGATTACTAGTATACTACAAGAGTACTGATCCTTTCATGGAAATCAAGTTTAAAATGAATGAGTTCTCAAATGTGGCCACTCTCTAAAACAAACTCAGCCTCTAAATGCATTACTTTCCCCCACAGGGTGGGACATGACTCCCAGGGATGGACCTCCCTGGTGCCAAGAGATTTCTACCAAGCACCAGCTGACAATGTAACTAGAAAAAGACCTTGAATAAAAGGGTCAACTCAGATCAGCAGAACATCTCAGCCTACATGGAATATCAGGTATTAAAAACTGCTTTTGGACCTTGGATAAAAGGGGGAAATGGAAAGGACAAATGAGTTTATATGGCTATGAGTCTCAAAAAAAAAGTTGGGTGGTCATCAGAGGGGTAATGCTTATGCATGCCTCAGCAGGGTACCAGAGACAGCCAAAGTAGATAGAAACCCAGGTGCTGGTTCTTCTGAGGGCTATGGAGACCCACAGGTTCTATGGCCATGGTAGATGGCTCTGGAGTTCAGAGCCATGTCAGTTGGCCCTACTTTGGAATTTGTGTTCCTGAGTGTGATGGAGTTGGACTCAGATATGACCTTTCTACAGATGCCTCTTCTGTTACATTTACCAGACCTGTGGTTGGCATTTGGGTTGGTGTATAGTCAGGAGACCTGAATCTCCGGACTGTCCATGTGACGGCCAGGCCCTGGGCCTCAGCAGACTCGCAGCTCCTACCCTCTGGTTTCTTGGACTTACCCTGGCCAGCTGACAGGGAGGTGAAGAGGGTCAACCACTATACCAGGGAGCCAACAGTGCCTACAACTGCAAGCAGGAGAATTGCATCCATCATCCATGTGGAATCTAAGGCCCCTCTTGATGGAGAGGGGGACTGGACATAAGCATCCCAGGGTTCACGGGATGGAGGAATAGAGTATGGATTAGAGTGGACTTACTGGTGTTCTGCAGGAGAACTATCGTGATTAGTAATGGAAGAAATTGTAATATTGATGTGGAGAAAGTGGCCACAGTAGCTGCTGATGGTAGGGAGAGGGAAGAAGTGATATGATGTGGGTGCATTTTCAGGATTTGGAGTTGTCCTGGGTGGTGCTGCAGGGACAGATGCTGGACATTGTGTGTCCTGCCATTGCTCACTGGGTGGAATGGGGAAGAGAGTAGACTACATTGTAGACGACTGTCCATGTGGTGCAGCAGTGCTCCAAAATGTACTCACCAGGTGCAGTGAATGTGCCACAATGATGGAAGAGTTTGTTGATGTGGGAGGAGTGGGATGGGGGGATGCGGGGTATACGGGGACCTCATATCTTTTTAATGTAACATTTAAAAGAAAATAAAGAAGAAAAAAAATAAAAATTAAAAAATAAAAAAAAGAATGCATGGGGAAAAAATGAATGAGTTCTTTCAATTCAGCTGATATTTCTATCATATAGGAATAAATGAAAATGATTATTAAAGTAGCTATTATAAATATGCTCTGCATATTTAAGAAAGTAGAGGTAAATATGAATATGATGAGGAAAGAAAGAGAAGACAAAAAAACAAAGACTCAAAATGAACTTCTAGAGATAAAAATGATAATATCTGATGAGATTAATCTCAGATTAGGCAACAAAGAAGACAAGAACAATGAAACTGAAAAAAGCAACACAAAGCGTCCAAAAATGAAACACAGAAAGAATAAAAAGAACATCACTATGTTGTGTAACAATACTGAGCTGTCTAAAAGAGGTGAAATTGGAGCCACAAAAGAAAATGGGTGAAAAAATATTTGAAGAATTATGACCCCAAATTTTCCAAATTTGATGAAAAACATAAATCTACAAATCTAGAAGCCTCACTGACCCCTTTCCCCAAGCAGAATAAACCTAAAGAAAATCACACAGGAGGACATGATAATCGACTTTCTTAAAACCAGTGATGAAGAAAAAAATCATTTTATGATTTTTGAAATAAAACATGATTTTATGAAAATAATACATATCATAATATATATATGTTAAGTACAAAGGAACATACATGAGAATGACAGTTAATTTCTCATTAGAAACTACAAAACCAGGAGACAATGGAAAAGCATGTTTAAAATGTTTTAAGGGGAAAAAAGTTAACTTGGAATTATTTACAAAAAAAAATGTCTTTCAATAAATGAAAGGGGAAAGACAAATGAATTCATATGGCCAAGAGACTTCAAAGTGAGTCAGGAGGTCTTCTCAGCAGGATCTCATTGACTGTCACAGTAAATATTGCTTCAAATAACAGGGCTCCTGAGGGCTCTGGAGACATCCAGACACTATAGGCAGGACTGACACCTCAGAAGTTTGGCACCCTACCAGTGGGTCCTACTTTGGAATTTATGCCCCGCAGTGTGACAGAGTTGGATGCAGTCATGGTTTCCCTACACAAGGTTCTTCTGCCCCTTATATTTGACCCATAGTTAGTACGAGAGTTGATAGGTTTATGTCCAAGAGACTTACATCTTTGGAATTTCCATGTGTCAGTGTAGGTCAAGAATCTCAACAGAGTTGCAACACCTACTCTCCAGTTCATTGGATTCACCCAGGACAACCAAGAAGGAAATGACAATGAACAATGACCATCCCAAGGAACAGAGAGAGTCTGCAAGTGCAAGTAAGATAGTTCCATCTATCTGCCCCGTGGGATCTAAGTCCCCACTCAATTATAGGCATAGTGGGCACCACCATCCCAGAATTCTCAGGACTGGGGAATGAACGATGGATTAGAGTAGACTTACTGTTATTCTACTATAGCCTTATTATTATTCTAACAGTGGAAGAACTTTTAACATTGATGTGGGGGCATTGCCCACCAGAGGTTCTGAAGGGAGCGAAAGAGGGAAAATAGGTGTAATATGGGGGCATTTGGGGGACATTGGAAATGTCCTGAGTGATGCTGCAATGACAGACACCATTATATATCTTGTCATAACTTACAAAATTGTGTGGAAGAGAGTTTAAACTATAATCCACACTTAGTGGCAATGCTCCAATGTGTTCATCAATTGTATTAAATATACCACACTAATGAAGGATGTTGTTAATGTGGAAAAGTGTGGAAGGAATAAGGTATGGGGCATACAGGAATCCCCTACATTTTTTACTTATCATTTATGTTATATAAATATCTTTAAAAATAAAAAATGAAGGCAACACCACTATATAGAAAAATCCAAAGGAATTCACAAGAAAACTACTAGAACTAATAAACAATTTCCACAAAGTGACAGGATGCAAGATAAACACATAAAAATCAATTGTGTTTCTATATACTAACAATGAACAATCGGAATGAAATAAAGAAAACAATTCTACTTATAATAGCATCTAAAATATTAAAATATGTAGAAATATTGGTAAATTTAACCACGGATTTAAATGACTTGCATTTTGAAAACCACAAAAATTTCTGAAAGAAATTAAAGACAACCTAAATAAATGGCAAGACAGCCCATGTTCATGGACTGGATAAGTTAATATTGTTAAGATTCCAGTACTAACCAAGGCAGTCTCAAATTCAACATAATCTTGATCAAAATTCCAGCAGTCTTTTTTCAGAAATGGAAAAACTGATTCTCCATTTCTGATAGCCAAAACAATTCTAAAACAGAACAAAATTGGAGGACACATAGTTCCCAATTTCAAACCACATTTCAAAGTTACCATAACCAAACAGTGTAGTTCTGGCCTAAAGATAGATATTTGACCAATGGAACAGAATTGAAAGCCCAAAATTAGACCCACACATCTATGGCCAATGGATTTTCAACAAGAGTACTAAGAACATACAATGAGAAAGAATAGTCTCTGCAACAAATAATGCTAGGAAAACTGGATATCTACATGCAAAAGAATGAAGTTAGACCCCTTCCTCATGCCATATACAAAAATTAATTTGGAATAAACCAAGGACCTAAATATAAGAGCTAAAACCGTCCAACTCTTAGAAGATAACACAGGGGCAAATCGTCATAGCCTCAGCAATGGATTATTAAATATGCCATTGAAAGCACAAGCAACAAAAGAAACAATATATAAATTTTTACTTCCTCAAAATTAAAAACTTTAAAAACATCAAAGGACATCATCAAGAAAGTAAAAACACAACCTACAGAAATATTGCAAACTATATATCAGATAAGTGCTTAAAATCCAAAGTATATAAACTGAAATGCAACAACAAAAAAATTAACAACCCAGTTTGAAAATTGTCAAAGGAGTTGAATAGATATTTTTCTAAAGAATATGAAAAGATGCTTAACATCATTAGCCATTAGAGAAATGCAATCAAAAACACAATGTGGTGTCACATCACATCCACAAGTTGGTAATTTTTTTTTTTAAATAGTAGGAAGCGAATGTGGCTCAAGTGGTTGAGTGCTGACCGCTAACATGGAAAGTCCTAGATTTGGTTCCTGGTGCCTCCTGAAAAAACAAAAACAAACAACAAGCAAAACAAACAATAAAACCAACTCAGGAAAGCTGATGTGGTTCAGTGGTTGAGTGCCAGCTTCCCAAATACAAGGTCCCAGGTTCATTCCTAGGCCCCTGGTACCTCAAAAAAATAATAATAATAAAGAAAAAAACAAGTTTTGAAGAAAATGCAAAGGAATTAGAACTCTAGTGTATTTTGATAGTGATGTAAAATGGTACAGCCACTGTGAAAAGCAATATGGCAGTTCCTTGAAAAGTTAAATATGAAATTACTATATGATCCAGCACCTTCGCTTCTAGGTATATGCCCAAATAAAGTGAAAACAGATTTGTGAATAGATTGTTTACCAATGTACAACCAAACATTGTGCACTAATGTTTATAGCAGAAATAGTCACAATAGCCAAAAAAAGTGAAAACAATCCAAGCATCCAACAACAAATGAATGGATAAACATAATGCAGTACAGACACACGATGGAATATTATTCAACCATAAGAAAGAAGGAAGTTCTGAGACATGCTGCAACAGAGAATAACCCTAAAAACATGTTCAGTGAAATAGGCCAGACACATAAGGACGAATATTGTATTGTAGTGGAGAAATTCGGGTATGCGCGGTTTCGAAGGCCAGGACATGAGAATACCGAGAAGGAAGTTGGTTTATTTCGACCGGCCGGGCTCGGCGGACTCTTGTCCTAATAAAAACCGAGCCCCGAACAGCCTTTTCCAGACCCTTTTATACAGAGGATATAGGATTAGGAAGACTAACAGTGATGGTAAACAGACCTTTGGTTAGGTTCTTCAGATCTTAGTATCAGATAGGTTATTTCCTCCAGGTGAGTTACATATTCTCCACATCCAAGCCAGTTTGGATTAGCATATCTTCCACATCGTCTGGAGGCAGCCCTGAATACACACTCAGTCTCACATCCCTTCTGAACATTCAAAGACTGTAGGGCCTATATTACTTATCTGGCCATCTTGGAGACTAGGTACTCTTGGAAATAATTTTGATTTAATGCACAGGCTATATCAGTATAATGTCACATGTAAGAGATGTCTAAAATAGGAAATCCACAGAGACGAAAGTATAGACTCGAGTTTACCAGGATATAGGAAGAGTGGTGAAAGAGGGATGTATTTTTGGTTGATATGGTATGTTTGGAAACAAAATTAACTTTAAAAGACAGAAGAGAAATAAAGACTTTTCAAACTAGAAAAATCTTAGAAAACATTATCATCTAAGAAATATTTAAGTCCTCCCTTTGAGGAAGACCAGGGGAATCTTTACCATATATCCTTGCCATGATGTTGTAGGGTCCTTCTTCTGAGGACCTGACTACATCTTTAGCTGATCATTTTTGGATCTGAACATTGGTTCAAGGCCAGGCATTAAACTGTGGATTGCCACTAAGGCCGTTATATCAAGAAACTAGTAGGTAAAATAAATAAATAAAACCAAATAGAAACTTTCTTAAATCTAGAAGGAATATTAAAAATCAGATATGTTAGTCCATCCATCCACTCTTACATCCCTCACACACACAGAATCCTACCACCTATCATCACCCCAAATGCTATCACTATCTCTATATCACTGTCTGCTTTGACCTCAATTACTGGAATAGTGACCTGTGTTTCCCTGCTTCTACCCTTTCCATCATAGGGTATAGTCTCAGCCTGGGAATTAAGTAGATCATCCTAAAAAGGAGTCAAATCATGTCACTCCTCTGCTCAAACCCCTGCAGAGTCCAAATTAAAGAATTTTATAGGGCCTACAAGATCTCCTACTATTATCCCTATGACTTCATCTACTACTAATTATTCCTTTGCTATTTTACTCCTGGCAGGCTTAGGGCCGTTGCCCTGCCTCCTCCCTCTTCCAGGAATGTTATTCCCCTAGTTATCTTTGTGCCTAAATCCCTCACCTCCTTCAAGTCACTGCTTCAAATAATACCTTTTCAAGCGGCGTCTTATTTATATTGCGACCTCTTCCAGTATAATTGCACATACTATATACTTTAGTTATATAGGTTAGTGCAAAAGTAACTACGGTTTTGCATTGTTGAAATTTGTCATTTGATATTGGCATACATTCTTAAATAATGTGGTGAAGTTTACACATCATTTTAGTGTGCATTTCTCACTTTTATTTCTTTGCTAATGACTTATTATTTGCTGTTTATTTTATATTTATTTTAGACTATGGAATTGATGTTAGATAGAAAGCAAATTCAAGCAATTTTCTTATTTGAGTTCGAAATGGGTTGTAAAGTAGCGGAAACAACTCACAACATCAGCAACGCATTTGGTCCAGGAACTGCTAACAAATATACAGTGCAGTGTTGATTCAAGAAGTTTTGCAAAGGAGACAAGATCCTTGAAGATGAAGAGAGTAGTGGCGGGTCATCAGAAGGTGACAACGACCAACTGAGAGCAATCATCGAAGAGGATCCTCTTAAATTACAAGAGAAGTTGCCGAAGAACTCAATGTCGACCATTCTATGGTTGTTCAACAGATGAAGCAAATTGGAAAGATGAAAAAGTGGGTACCTCGTGAGCTGACCGAAAATCAAAAAAAAAACATCGTTTTGAAGTGTCATCTTATCTTATTCTATGCAATAACAATGAACCATTTCTCAATCGGATTGTGTCTTGAAACGAAAAGTGGATTTTATATGACAGCAGGCAACGACCAGCTCAGTGACTGGACAAAGAAGCTCCAAAACAATTCCCAAAGCCAAACTTGCACCAAAAAACAGTCATGGTCACTGTTTGGTGGTCTGCTACCAGTCTGATCCACTACAGCTTTTTGAATTCCAGTGAAACCCTTACATCTGAGAAGTATGCTCAGCAAATCCATGAGATGTACCAAAAACTGCAACACCTACAGCAGGCATTGGTCAACAGAAAGGACCCAATTATTCACTACAACACCCGACTGCACGACACACAAACAACGCTTCAACAGTTGAATGAATTGGGCTATGATGTTTTGCCTCATCCACCATATTCACCTGACCTCTTGCCAACCACCAACCACTAAGCATCTCGACAACTCTTTGCAGGGAAAATGCTTCACAACCAGTAGGATGCAGAAAATTGCTTTCCAAGAGTTCCTTGAATCCCAAAGCACAAATTTTTATGCTACAGGAATAAACAAACTTATTGGCAAAAATGTGTTGATTATAATTGTTCTTATTCCGATTTATAAAGATGTGGTTGAGCTTAGTTATGATGATTTTAAATTCATGGTCCAAAACCGCAATTCTTTTTGCACCAACCTAATATTTATCACGTTATTTTCAATATCTCTCCTGCCCACTAAACCATAAACTTTCAGAGAACCAGGATTTTAGTCTGTTTATTTGCTGGTGTATTTCAAACACCTTCAACCATGCACGCACATAGTCACTGCTCAATAAATATTTGTGGAATGAATTAAAGCAAATGAATCAATCAAAATATTCCCTCTGAGTTCAGGGGAAAAAAAACAACGAAATGGCTGCTATCAACTCTATTCAAGTTTGTACTCAATTTTCCAGAAAAAGCAGTAAATCAAGAAAAAAATTATAAAAGATATAAGCATTGGGAATGAAGAAATAAAATTAGAATTATTTGAAGATGTTAAGATCATATTGCTGTAGAATTTGAGAGAGGTATAATTATTTGCATATAGAAAGACCAGGACTCAGGAATGATTTTGAGAAGGAAAAATGGTTTACTGACAAGGAAAAGTGGTTTATTGATGGCCGGCTGGACTCGGGAGCTTTCTGTGTCAAACTTGAGCCCTGAACAAGAATTTTGAGTTCCTTTTATACACAGAGGAAGGGTCAAATTGTTCTTTGTTTCAGTGCTCAATAGGCTTGAATTAGCATATATCGTCTACATCCTAGGTAAGCTTTTAGCATGGACCTTATACATTCTAGATAAGCTTTTAGCACATTTGGCTTGCATTTTCCTTGAATATTTAATGTTTATAGAGTTTGCATTGCTAAACTGTTTCCTGGGACTGGAGTCATTGCCATGGTCACCAAAGGCAGGACTGCAGCCTCTTACTGTCCCACACCCACAAGTCATAGACAGCTTAGGTTATCTACAAAGAGATGAAGAGCCTCCCACCCATAGCCCACATCAATATATGTAAAAATAAAAGAATCTACAGATAAATAATAGGGTAAAAAGAGAGTTTATCAGGGTTTCTCTGAAATATCGATATGCAAATACCAATTTTCTTTCTACATACCATCAGCAAAAAATTTAAAAATGAATAATCCTTTTAAATAGCATAAAAATATGAAGTACATGACAACAAAGCTAACAAAGGTTGTGCAAAAATATTTATAGAGGAAAAAAATGTAAAGCTATTGAGAGGTTTTTTGGGTTTTTTGTTTTTTGTTTTTTCTATTTGGTTGCTTTGCCATGCAGGGGCCTGTGCCCCACTGTGCACATCTGGGACGGCCTTTTTCCTTTTTTTTTTTTTACCAGGAGGTCCCAGGAATCGAAACCAGGTCCTCCATATGCTAAATGGAAGCTCAACTGCTTGTGCCACAGCCACTTCCCTATTGAGAGATTTTTAAAAGCTCTTAAATACATGGAAAACTTAGCATGTTCACTGAATGAAAAAATACAATTCTCCCTAAATTGATCTATAGGCTTAATGCATTCCCAAGCAAAATCCCCAAAGATTTTGTGTGTGAAAAGATGCATATGTGTGAAATTGGCAAAATGATTGTGGCAATCAAAATTGGCAAAGATGCATGTGTGTGAAATTGGCTAACTGATTTTAAAACTTATGTGAAATGCAAAAGGCCAACTATAGCCAAAACAGCCTTGAAAAAGGAAAAGTGAACTATGTGTCAATATCAAACAGCAAAATTTATTTTAAAGCTATTATAATTAATACAGTATAGAAATGAAACAAAGGCTGACAAATAAATCAATGCTATAGATTGGATAGCCCAGAAAATTATCAACTCCCCCTCCATAGGGACATTTTTTATGTTACAAAGATGTTGTTGCTAAGCAATGAGGAATGGATGGACTTTTCAGTAATTGGCGCTGGGACAACTGGATGCGCACATAGAAAAAGAAAAAATTATCCATACCTTACCCCATAAACAAAATCCATGTCAAGGTAGATTAAAGACCCCATTGTAGAAGTTTAGATATTACTATTAGAGAAAATGACTTCTTGATAGGGAAAAATTTCCTAAACAATCCATCAAACACCTTAATTATAAGGGAAAAGATTGATAAGTTCAATTACATTAAAATTCAAAATAAGAATTTCTCTTCATCAAAAGGCACCAAAAGGAAATGGGGGAAAAACCCACAGAATGTGAGGTTATTTGCAACTATGTAACACCCAAAAAGACAAATAAGAAATGTAAACAGCCCAAATGAAAATAAAATGCACAAAGGATTTCAATGAACTCACAAAACAGGAAATCCAAATGGCCACTCACAAAGAAGACATGCTCAACTCCTTATTACCACTTAAATACAAATCAAGACCACAATGAAAAACCATTACACACCCATTCTACTGGAAACATTAAAGTATCTGACAATTAGTAGTGAGAAGGTGGAACAATAAGAACTCCCCTGGAAATGAAACTGGTACAAATACTTTAGAAATAGTTTAACATTATCTAGTAAAGTTGAAGATATACATGCCTTATGATGTAACATTCTACTCCTAAATATAGAGTAAATATATTTACTCTTGAGGAACCCTAGCAAATAGCCAAACAATAGATACAATAATGGTCATAGCAGCATTGTTCAAAATAGCCCCCAAATGGAAATACTCCAAGGTGCATCAAGGTAGAATCAACACATGCATTGTTAAATATTAATATATTATACCCTATGCCCATAAAATATAGAAACTATAGATACACCCATCAACATGGGTAAATCTTACAAATAAAAGAAGCAAAGTCACAAAAGAAAAAATCTGTATGATTTACTTGCATAAATTTCAAAAAACAGACAATCAAATATAAGTCTTAGAGGATAAACTATAGAAGAGACAAATCTACAGGTATAAGCAAGGACAGATGGTCCTATTTGTTTGGTTGAGATTGGGCTGTGATGGTGAAAAAGTACAATGGCTAGTTTCTACTTGACCCCAGTGGTTTCACTGGTATTTGAGTTGTAATTATTTTTTAAACTGTGCGTATGTTTTCAACAGTTCTTCTGTATGCATAAAATAATGCACAAGAAGATAAACAAACAAACCCCACAGAAACAAATTCATGGTGAATCTATTTCCACAGCCATCAATATGATTGGAAGAAGCAGTCACAGAATTAAGAAAACACCTTATTTTTTTCCATCACATTTCTTCCTGCTTTGGCTTGCTTTAAGTACTAATTATCAACTGTTTGTGTTGCTCTTCGTGCATTTTAATTGCTGTTCACTGATCTAGTCTGACCTTCTGCTTAGTAATTTTGAATAGTCAGCAGGAGGCATTAAATTGCATCAAGACATAATGCATTATGTAATAATGTAAAAAACGAAGATAAGATGATGCTAGGGCTTGCAAAGCAGGAAAATGTAAATGAGACCCTTTGGATACAATACATCCCTTTAATTAGAACAGAAATGTCACACAATTGAAGTGTAATGGACTTCAAAGAGAAAAAACTAAGAACATCCTGTTCCTTCTTACTCCCAGGATTTGGAATTGAGATCCCTTTAATAGTTTCCTTATTTTTTGCATTTCAGTTCTGAGCAGAGTTAGTACACAATTTGGCAAATTAGTTTCAGAAAGACCACTGTCAAAGTTATTTTCTAATCACGTAGGGGAGGATTGTTTGAGGAATAAATTAATGGTGAGTCAGGATTTGAAACCAAGTCTCTCTCATTTCAGCAGCTTTGCTGTCAGATGGTTTTCCTAAAAGGCTTCTGGATGATTTTCAGAAGCATCAATCCAACATAATTAAGTTGCATAAATCTAACTTGGAATCTGATGGTGACTCTGGCAATTTTATGAAAACTGCCTCTTCAATCAAACGAAAAGTAAACAGAAATGGTTTCATCAATACAATCAGATTTCTGTTGAGATGTTTCTATAGATTTAAGTCCAGGAACAAAAAATACCAATGTGATATCATGAAATGCACACAGGACCAGTCAGAAAACTTTACAAATTGTATAATCTTGGGCAAGTCCTGCAACCTTTCTATAAGCATTTTTTCTAATCTGAAAGATGCAAGAATTCTGTCAAGCAACCCTCACACTGGATGAACCAAATGAAATGGAGGACATGGAAATGGCTTTAGATTTTAAATCATCCTGCAAGTATTTTACTAATATTACAAAAGCCAAATAGAGAAGATGCTCAAAATTTTTGCTCTTTAAATTCCTCAGTCATTCTATTCATCCAGTCACAACTTTTCCCAATTACATTGGCACCTCATTTCACTAGGTTAAATTGTGCCAATCCCTTAATCCCCATCTATAAATTTGTAACTCCATAGGGATGCACCTTATGGAGATATAATCAGGAATATTGAATTGAAAGACCAAATGACATAAGAGACAGGACAGACTTGAGTTCTTATTTTCATCTGTCTGACCCTAGATGTGTGAAGCAGAAGTTTGCCCAAGTACTATCTATTCAAAAGCTTATTATAAAGAGTACACTGAGATAAGAATACTGCTGACTGTCCAGCCGGAAAAACATATGCTTTGAAGTTCCTCCTGTGTGGGTTTGTTTTCAAGAAGGACCCACATCATTAACAGTTGCAGACTATGGTTACAGAAGAATGTTCTGCAAAGTAAACTGGATTATATGAGGCCTGGACCTGTGACCTTGGCCTCGTTAGCTGTGCTCTAGCAAGATGAGGTAACAGGTCCAGATGGTAACACGATATAGAACACTTTGCAAGCATCAGTCTGTGCTTGCACAGATCAGAGATGACTTCTGAATCCTGAATCCTTTGATGACATGTGTTATTTCACCCCTAGGTACTTAGTGCATGATTCTATGGAAGTAAAAAGTAGGGAGACAGATGGTCAAGCTGGAGGGAAGGAAAAAGAGAACAAACATAAAGAGAAAGGAAAATGCTTAAAGTTAGAGGTTAGGGTTCTGGCTAATAACCAGAAATGTGAAATATAATGGAAAGCTCATAAATCTCAAAGTATGAAAAACTTAAGCATAGACGTTAGTCCTTGCAGTACAAAGCTTAACAGTCAAAATGAAATACCTCCCTTCAAGAGAACACATGACATCAGAACAAAATATAGTACACAATTGACTTGGTTAATAATTCATGAAAGGTCGCCAACCATGAAATATGTTTTGATATAGAAGAAAATAACACTAAACCAGGGAAACTGGAGAAGAATTTCAAAGTTAGAGGAATCAGGGCAAGGCCACTGGCTGGTGGGGGATTTTTCCAACCCTTGTTACTAAGGAAATTTGAAGGCAGTCTATAAATAGCTTCCTGCCATTAGCCTGCCTCAGAAATGAGGTTCTGCAGCAGCACTGCAGCTCTACACACTGCCGCAGGAAATTGAATTCTGATACCTTCTCTCCTCTATTTTTTTTTTTTAATCTTATTATTTCTTGTGTGGGAAGCAAGAAAGAAAAGTAAACAATACAGGAAAAGAAAATGGAAGAAAGAGTTGATATATATGGAAAGACCAAGACTGTGATGTTTCTATTTCACAGGAGTGATCCTTGAGTTCCTGTAGCTATGAAATTACTGCATATGTTACTCCTGGTGTTAAACTAGGTAGGAGTCCTTCATGTTACTTTCAGGGTTTCAATCTAATGCCTGGTTTTCAGGGGTCCATAAAGAAGGGATCAATGCTAATCTGGCTTCTTTCCTTTCTTTGAATAAACTCTAATTCCTTTGCAAAATTTATTTCACCCAAGATTTTCTCATACAATGGAAATTTTTAAATTGCCAATATGCTTATTTTGATAAATTGTGGACTCCTTCTTCTATACATCACCATTTCTGCTCTCTTTCCCCTTCATTCTGTTTCTGTTTTCTTTTGGACTTTTCCCCACCAAATACCTAAGTAATTTAAGAATATTTATTCTCTCTTTTTTTTTTTAATGAAATTAAATTTTTTTCATCATCTCTTTCACCTCTGTTAGATCTGTTACCTTTTATGTATGGTGACAATTTATTCTGTATGTTCCCCCCGTGTCTTATTTTTTTCACTTTATCTTCAAAGATGCTTTAGGCTATAGAAGTCACATAGAAAATATAGGGGATTCCCATTTAACCAACCCCCTTATTAAAAACATATTCCCTGTGTATGGTACATTTGTAACAATTGATGTACAAATATTGAAGCATTTATACAAACCATGGTCAGTGGTTTACATTATGATTTACATTTTGCACTGTACACTTTTATAGGGGGTTTTAGCATTTATTTTTTAAGGAATATTTATTCTTTTCAAAAGATGTAAACGTCAGCTTGGGGGAAAAGCGACTATGATACTACTTATTAGGCATCATTCTATCAGGTAGTTTTATCAAAATTGCTACATTTAGAACCTTCATCCCTAATCTTTAGTAAATGAGGGAACTGGGAAAGCTGATTTCAGTATCTATCTCCCCGTTTCCTTCTGCTCTTGGACCTCTTTTACCAGAGGCTCTGGGACCATGTCTTAAAAACCACAAGACCAGCTCAGCTGAGCCTGCTGAGGGTGTCACGCTCTCTTGCTCTCCTCTTCCTCCTCCAAAATCAATTAACTAGTTCACCACATTAGTTCATAAATTCAGTGCAAGTCAGTCCCATTGAGACTGATAAACAGAATTTCATCAGGGGGAGTGAATATGCAAGAAGAGCCAATAAATTTTTTAAACAAAGACTAATAAGAGAGGAATTGTTGAAAGAGTTAAAACAGTAAAAGCAGTATAAAATAGTTAAAAACAATATAGAGGTATAAACAAGTAAGTCAAAGGGATAGAGAAGAAAATCCAGATTCTTGACAATATATAAATATAAATATATATATATATGCCTTTATAATATGATAAGGTGACATTTCAAATCAGTGTGAAAGATATTGGACAATTGGCTATCCAGCTATCAAAATAATAGATTCTCTACCACACTCTGTATACAAAATTAAACTCAAATGTAAAAAATAAAAATATGAAAAATACTTTAATGAAATATGAGAATAACTTTATAAACTTCAGGTGGGATAGAAGAGGGGAAGATCATACTAAGCAATCCATAAATCCAGAAGCTCCAAAGGAAAGCGTTAATATGCTGGACTATGTAAACTTTAAAATTGTATATAGAGAAAGGCACCATAAATAAAAGATAAATAATAGCCTCCAAGAAAATAGTGCAAGGTATATAGCAAGCAAAATGCTAGTATCCATTATATCAACCCTAACAATCAATAAGAAAAAAATCAAATAATTTAGCAAGAAAAAATGGTCAAAGGACATGAACCAACAATTTATGGAGGAAGAAAGAGAATGGCTGATAAATATTCAAAAAGATATTCAGTCTCACTAGTGGTCAGAGAAATGTAAGTAAAAATAAAATGAAATTTTGATCTTTAGCAATCATAATGACAAAAATTACAAATTGATAATATCTAGTGTTACTGAGATTATAGAGAAATGGAATTTCTCATCTACACGGTCTGTCTTAAATTCATCTTTCTTATTCTCTGGCAGTTCATGTGCAGCTGGGAAGATCTGGGGGAAAATACACAATCAACCTGAAATTCTAATTTCATATTCATGACTACAAATCTCATTTAGGCACATAACCCTGCCCAACAAGCCACCACTTCACTGAGACTATTAAAATTAAGTTTAACAATAAACTCCATGACACTAGTGGCTTTTCTATCCTCACCTTATTTCAATCAATAGCATTTTGCCTCATCTACCCATTTAAGTTAGCCCCTTCTCTTAGATTCTGTCACTCCAAAACTCTTAGACTTTGCCTATTTTACCTGCCACTGTTGGTTTCTCCCTCTCTGTCTGATATCAGCACAGTAAATGATGCAAAGTCTGATTCGTGTCTGCCACTCTTCTCTATCTGCACTCTCTCCTTAAGAGAGTTCTTCAATTCCCCATCGATTCCTATGTCCTTAAATGCTGGGGACTTTCAAGTTTGCATCTTCGTGACTGACATTCCATGAACTTTGAACTTGGCTATCTAAGCTCTTTCTTACACCTCTACATGGGAACCTAATCGCCATTGCAAACGTAATATGGTCAAAGCATAATTCCGAATACATCAGATCATCCCTATTTTTCTTTTCTTCCAGTCTTTCCTATTCCATGGAATGGTATCACTAACCACTGAGTTGCTCAAGTCCAAATTCTAGTAGTCACCCTTTATTTATCCTGTTCCATTACATCACAAATTAAAGTAATCAACAAGTCTTACAACTTTCGTCTCCAAAACATATCCTTAATACATTTCATTTTTCAACTCCATTATTAATTCCCTTTTCAAGCCACTCTCCTTTCTTAAGTGGACTATGGCGGATTATTAGTTTCTTCTCTTGGCCAAGTGAAATCCATCCATCCTCCACAGAGCAGTCAGATGATTTTTTTAGAACCTACAATCAGATCATTTCTCTCTCTGTTGACCACATTTTTTTTCCCTTTTTAGTGAGACAAGAATGCTTGAGGGGACTAGAGTGGAAGGAATGTTCTTCTCCAACTAGTATAAGGCTCTGACAAAATCTTTTTCCCTAGAGAGTAGGTCTTTATTATGAAGAAAGCTCTATATTTCTCAAGGATTTCTTTTCCCTTCTCTTAACCAGATTCTCAAGGATATCTTGCTCAGATCTTCACTATGAAGATTTTTTATCTTACCTAATAATTTCACGTGTATATCCTAAAGAAAAAAAACATTCCTTTTCTTTCCTTCTTTATTTCTTTTTTCCTTCCTTTCTTTCTCTCTTTCCTTCTCTCTTTTTAATTTCTTTTTGAAATTTGGAGGATATACCTTGCTATTGACCATGCCAGACCCATTTTCCCAGGTATATCCTTGGGCACCTTGTACTTTTATTTTGTTTTCCATGTTGATTTTGACTTTCTCTTCAGTTTCTTTCCTTGGCAGGACATTTTCATTCTACCTCTTATCCTTCATTTTGAGATTTTGAATTTCCAATTCGAGGTATATTTTTATTTGCAAATGCTTACTTAAAAATACTTAGTTTGAGTTGCAGTGCTTTTTACATACAATTTTCCTCTGCTTCATGCTTGATTTTTAGGGGAAGACTTTACATTAGTTGAAATATTTTTATTCTTACTTAAAGGTTTCTTCATATAGTGGCTTTGAAAGGATTGCTTGGGTTTTTTGTTTTTTTTCTCTTCAGCAATCTGAAACATCATGAAAAATTCCCATAAGTCCTTAGGCGAAGGCCAGGCTGCTCGGTCATAGTGTAAGACTACATGAGGATTATCAGAGAGTGGCTTCTGAAGAATTTTTAACACAACAGAGAGAGAAATCAAGCACTTCTGGCAGGTGTTGGAATCAGGCTCAGGCAGAGTGGAGAGACCTGTAATGATCACTGTAAACACTCATGCTTCAGTCATGACACCAGAGAGAGGATACCTCAGAAGTAAGGACCACAGCAAAGAACAAGGCCTATTTCAGACCCACATTAAAAAACCTAAACCAAGAGCTAACATAGCCAATGGAATGTCAGAGTTTAGAAGGGAAAATGCCATGGGCTACAATTTATCTCCCTTAATGAAGAATAAGACCTAGCTAACACACTTTCAAGGTGATGAGTTAGAATAAAAACAACAAGTTTCAGAAGAAAATAACAGAATCCAATGGCTCTTTAATGTAGCATCGATGATTCTCATTTAAAAAATGGCAGATACATTAAAAAAATAATGATTTCTTAAAACAGTAAAATGTAATCCAAGTCAGGGAAAAAAGAGTCAATTAACTGACCCCAAGCTAGCCCATATGTTGGATTTAGTAGAGAAACACGTTAAAGCAACTATTTTAAGTGTGTTCAAATGACCAAAGAAAACCATATTTTCAAAGGATTAATTGAAAATATGACCTCAATGAGAGATGAGATAGTATATATCAGCAGAGAAATAGAAACTGCAAAAAAGGAAGTTAAAACTTCAAAGAGCAAAAACCAAATTGAAAAATTAGCTGGCCTGACATAACAATAGATTTGAAAGTCGATGAACTTGAAGATAGAGGAACAGAAATTGTCCAGTCTGAAAAACAGAAAAGAAAGATTGAAGAAAAATGAAAGAGCATCAGAGATTTGAGAGATAATATTAAACAGAAAAACATATATATAATAGGAGTCTAAGAAGGTGAAGGGAATGAAAGTAAGGCAGAATAAAATAGGTGAAGAACTAATAGCCAAAATTTCACCAAATTTTATGAGAAATATAGACTTTTAGAGCCAATAAATTCTACAAACCTCAAGAAGAATAAATAAATACAAAGAAAACTATACCTAGATACATAATGTCCCAAACTTCTGAAAACCAAAAATAAAGAGAAAAATCTTAAAAGTTATTAGGGATTGGTAATGGGAGGAGAGGAGAAACATTACATATAGGGAGACAATAATAAAAATAATTATAATTACTGACTTTGCTTCAGAAACATTGAAGGCCCTACCACATTGGGACAGCATATGTGAAACACCAAAAGAAATAAACTAGTAATCCAGGTGGGATGAAAAAATAACATTTAACAGGAAAGGAAATAAAAATTACTAAGAAACATATAAAAAGGTGATCAACTCTGTTAGTAATCAGGAAATGAATATTAATATTACAATGAGTTACTATTCTATATTCACTAGATTGGCAAAACATAAAAAATTCTGAGAGGGCTAAGTCTTGATGAGGGTGAAGTACTAGTAAATTAGCCAGTGTTTTGGAAATCCACTTGACATTGTCTTATAAAGCTGAATACATGCAAACTAGGTGATTGAGCAGTTCCATTTCTTCTCAGAACCTCAATTCTTGATCACGAGCATTAGGATACATGATCAAAGTTTTAATCATAGCACTGTTTATAATAACAAAGCTAGGAAACCACATGAATTTCTATCAATAGAGGAAGAAATTTAAAATAATGTAACATTCACATAGTGGAATATTATACAGCATGGTAAGTGAATGGACTATAGATAGAATCAACAATACTCTTGAATCTTAGAAACAACACTGAGTGAAAAAACAAGTCACAGAAGACTGCAACCATTATGTGTACAAAACTAAGATCCAGCTGCATTATAAATAACAATATGTAAAACTATATACAGAACCCAAAGACAATCAGAACTAAGCAATGTATACACATGGATATCAGTATATGATAAAAACTAATCTTTAATAAGCAAAGAAACAATAGATGCAAAAGTCATAGTAGGGATTGCTTCCAAGGAAGGGCAGGGGATTGCTTGGGGAAGAAGCAAACAGGCACTTTCACCTACTACTTCTTAAGTTTGGTGATGAGTTCATATCTATTTTTTATGCTTTGTATCATTCATACATATTACATGTAGTTTTTGAATGCCTCAAAATTTTAAAATACTCGAAATAGGATGCATGTAGGGGTAATAATTAAAATGTTTAAAATGAGGAAGCGCAAAAGGCTTATCCAAATCCAGCCCTAAACTTATAGCTCAGGAGGAGGGTCCTGGTGCTCCCTCCAGGTTCAGACACCTCACTATCATGGCTGCACAGTAGGAAGTAAAGGTGCGGATGCCCAAGAAAGGGATTATACCATCAGTCATGGATATGCAAAAGCTATTTATAATGATGTTAAAAAGCTCTGGGCATTATTGAAAAATAATTTATGCAAATGTAACAAAAATGAGTTAGCAGTCTTCATAAACTCACAATTGGGCTGTATAACTACCTTAGCATTATCTCTGTAGGAAGGATAATTTTGTTATGCTCTTTATTGGGGAGAAATGCTTATAACACTGCAATTTGTCTGAATAATAGAATGATTGATGAAAAGAAATGCAGTTCTGTTACCTGTACTATTTCAAGAAATAGGCTAACACAATATTACCTAGCAGAGGTCATCAGGAGACCTACACTATTGAACGAGAATGATTCCTGATCAGCTTTATGAATATAAGTAAGTTCTTCTAAATTGCTTATAAATTACTCCTCTTGACTAGCTAATCTCTAAAATATTATTTATTGCTATTCTTATTCATATATGGCCTAAAGTGAATTTCATTCCAGTTCCTATCTAAATTAGTGGAGTCCAAATTAATTGAATTTTAATAAATAATTTGATAAAAGTTGCAAAAATTTTCCAGAAAACTGACATCTACCACAGTGCATTTGCACATGATAATTAATATATATCAAATGAAAATAAATTTGTGGAAAGACTACATAAGAATGCTACTTATTGCAGCTCAGTATTTTTTTGAGCTCTGTCTTGTCAAGATTTGTTAAACAATGTCAACTGGAGAAATACTTAATCCTCTGGCCTGGATCCTTTACTGTATGATTGGGTAAGTGTTTTAACAACTTTAGCCCTCAATTTCTTTTTCTATAAAAGGAAAAATGTTTTGACAAGATAATAATTAAGACTCTTTCAAAAGCTAATTTATATGCATAAAGAGAAAGAGAAAAAATGTCACTGGTCCTGTTTCTATTAATAGCAAAGAATGGGAGCAGGTGTAGCTCAATGGTTGAGTGCCTGCTTTGCATGTATAAGTAGGTCCTGGGTTCAAACCTTGGTATCTTAAAAAAAAATCCCATTTTTCCAGGTATCTCTTCCATAATTTCCACACCAAATGGACACTTTATAAAATTTTACTTCAAATTCCCTACCATCAATAGAATCTTAAATATGTGTGTTATTTTTGCCTTAACAATTAGGATGGAAGGGAATAAAATCAAAGGATTTCCAGCAATCATATCCAACCAAAATGTCAAACTATCTAATAATTGGGAAACAAAATTTTTAGCAGTGCTTGAGAAGAAAATGTTGAGCCAAACGTATTGTTCTAGACCACTGCATTTTGACATTTGGCCTATATTCTCTCTTTTTTTTTTTTAAGATTATTTATTTATTTATCTCTCCTTCCCCCCTGCCCCAGTTGTCTGTTCTCTGTGCCTATTTGCTGCATCGTCATCTTCTTTGTCCACTTCTGTTGTTGTAAGCGGCACAGGAATCTGTGTTTCTTTTTGTTGCATCATCTTGTGTGTCAGCTCTCCCTGTGTGCAGCGCCAATCCTGGGCAGGCTGCACTTTCTTTCAAACCCTTATGGGGCACACTCCTTGTGCATGGGGATCCCCTACACGGGGGACACCCCTGCTTGGCACGGCACTCCTTGCATGCATATCAGCACTGCACATGGGCCAGCTCCACATGGGTCAAGGAGGCTCGGGGTTTGAACCGCGGACCTCCCATGTGGTAGACGGACACCCTAGCCACTGGGCTAAGTCCGCTTCCCCCCTATATTCTCTTTTGTTCACTTAGAAAGGAGACTAAGAATTATTATACATAATATGGTGAACAAAAAATCCACTAAGCATTTTAATAAGAAAATTATAATTGAGGAAATCATGTAAACTCAATCCATATTTGCACTATTATCTAGTGAGCCTCCTTTGAATTTTTGAATATATTTGAAGTCTTAGAAATTGACTGGAAAGGAAGATATATGGTAGAGAAATGATAATAAATGCAACCTGTTGAAGAGGGTGATAAATTCTGTCAGTCACCATGTTCTTTAAGACCAGTGGTACCATATCGTAACAAGGCAGCACTTGGAAGAAATGCCAGGGTCATTTGGGTTATAGCTCTATTTTTAGACTGTCATGAGTGTAATTGGCTCAGACAGTTTGTCTCAACCCAATATTTATAATCCTGGTGCAAGGCAGTTGCATGAAACAAAAACCCTAAGTCCTTAGGTGATTTGAGAGAGAACACCAAGGACAGTAACAAGAGTAATGGTTATAATAATAAGTGTTAGGAGATATAAACATATAATATAATTATGTAATTTTAAAGCTGAGAAACTGGCCTTGATGTTCATTTGTACTCCAGGCAATTTGCCAGTGATAAAACTGAGACACAATTTTCGCCCTTTGCGTAAGGTCCCACAGCTAATCATGCCAGAACCATGTTTCCTGACTTCTAATTCAGAGGTCTCCCTATATTGCCATATTAACATAATTTTTATTTTTCCAGATGCTGTAAATAAAACCTTTTTCAGAGTTAAATACCTTATGATTGTTCGACAACATAAAATATATAACTTGAACACGTTGACTAATACAACATGTAAATGAAAATTAATTAATATGAAAGAGCCCAGCTCATCCATGAAAGTACATTGAGATTAGGGGAAAAGCTGTCACAGCCATAATCTACAAGCCTATGCCAGGCATTTATCTGAACACTTGCAATTCCTCCCTGACACCTACTGCTCCTTGCCCCCAGCTTTCTTGATTAATCGAGCCCTTTCCTAAACTCCCTTATCTACTGTGGTTCTATGCATGAGGCCCCATTTCTTATTTAGCCTCTGTGAGTCACCATCCCACCCATCTGACAACAAGATTTTGTTATTCTCTCTCTATAGCCACAAGCCACAAATGGAAGAAAGAACACACTCACAGTCACTTCTTAGGATCCCTGGGACTGGTCAGTCCCCTTCCAGTGCCTGTCAGAGTTTGTTCAAAATGTTGAAAGAGACTAAGGCTCACCTAGTTTAAAAACACAACAAATGTTGCAATATACCCTGTTACTTCTACAATAATGTGATAGCCCAGCTCTGGCAGCATACTTGCTTCTGTGAACTAGTCTGGCAATTTCTGGCTGTTAGAAAATATTTTCTTATAATTGACTAAGTTGTGTCTCCTTCTAACTTCTACCCATTGGTTTCAGTTGTCCCCTTTGGGGTCAAAAAGAATTTCCTTGTTCCTTCTTCCACGTGACATCTTCAAATACTTTTTAAGATTGTACAAGTCCTCCTTTAAGTCTGCTGTTTACCATCCCAATACCACTCTCAAAACTTGACCCAGTTTTTCAATGCTCCTTTTCAAATGTAACATCCAGAACGAAACATCACCCTCCCCTCAGTTGTCTGGCCACTGACGAGAGCCCTGAACAGGACCAAGATGGTGTGCATTTCAGACGCAGCACCTTAGTTCCAGTTCTCCATCTGCATGACCTTGCTCCATGTACATCCGTGTCATTCTCTGAAGCCTGTGAAGCCTCCAAGGCCTCGTCTGCCCCAGGTGGTTCCAACTCACCCTAATTGGGAAGAGCTTCTCTTTCCTATTTGGTAACTCCAGTGCTCAGTTTCAACTTCTTTATCTTTCTTCTTTGTGGAAGGAAGAATGTAACTCCAGTTCTTCCCATAAACCTAGATGTGAAGAAATATTTCTCAAGCCTTCTGAGTGCCGTGACTAACTTGCAGTTTATACGCATTTAGCTGGTAATCGTTTACTCCAGGAAAACAAACAGGCCCTATTTCCTGAAGGCCCCTGAAGGAACCATTCCTTTATGATTAATACTTGAGTAATGTTCCAAAGGTAGGGCCTGCCAAGAATGCTACTCCTCACCTCTCAGTCATAGCTGAATTTCCTGTGAAGCTTTCTCAAATCGATGATGACCCCATTCCCAATGATTCTGATGCAATAGGTCTTTACTGTTATTGTTGGTAATGTAATTGCTATTGTTTTTAAGCTCACAGGTGATTTTTGATGTATAGACAGAATTAAGTTAAAGGCTCTGAGGTCTTGCTCAACTATCTATTAGACATGTGATATGGACATTTTTCTAAGAAGGGGAAGCTTCATCCAGTTTCTCACAAAAATATATGAAATATAAATAACACCTGTCCCTTGGGGTTATTAATATAATGTGCAAAAAACATTTAGCACAATAATTGACATGCAATTAGTATTTAATTCATGGTAGCTACCTCCTAAAAATCCTACCAGGCAAATAAACGCCTATTCACTCTGCCTGGTCTACCTTAACTTCTCTCTGACTCTAAAGCAGAGTTAATGGCTTCCTAATCTAGGTATCAATAGTACCTCATCCTCTCTCATTTATAGTGCTTTTCATATAATAGAATTATAAAGACCTCTATTTTCCTGAGAATTTCAAGTCAATTCAGTACTCCTAAAAATTCATCTCCGAAAAATATCTTTAATAACCATTCAAATTTGTTTATCTATAATCATTTCCAAAAAACCTTAGTAGATCATACAAAATGGACTACAGAAAATTAATTCACTAAAACATCTTCTGCTTACGGAGACCAAACCACTAGCTAGAGAATGGAAATCTATTAAAGCAAAGTCTATCAATAAACCCTGTGAAATTTCTGTTTCTTTTGCATGGTTTTTCTTTTTGGTTCTTGACTAGAAAGATAAAAAGAAATGAAAGCAACCTCTATGTTCTAATCGCAAACCCATCACATAAATTATTGGTAGATTCATTTCTGTAGAGAGGGCTAATGTAATTCTCGAAACTCCCAACTGAGCTAATGTGATTACACTCAGTTCCCATTAACCAGGGGTCAGCTGAAGCCAAACCCTGTACCTGACCTTCCAGAGGGGTCAATAATGGAAGAAGGGAGGGCAGCTACTCAATAATGAAAGTGTCCCAGTCATCAGATTTTATGAAGAAAGGCTCTTTCGTCATTTACAGAGTGACATATATAAACGTACCAAAGATAGCAAACCTGCAAAAACAGAGCTAGAAAAGACTTAAAAATTCCAATCCCCTTTTTTACACATGAAGAAACTGGGGCCTAGGGAGGACAGACCACTTACCTAAGGTTACCTGTAAGTTTGGGCAGGGCCAGACACAGTAGGAGCATGCCACTTCAGATGACCTTCTAGAAAAAATGCAACTGGGCCCAGGATGGGGGTCATTTGAAAGTACACTACTTATGAAATATTCTATGGAATTTTCTCCCTCTTAGTCTTTCCCATATCTGTGTGTGTTTTTACTCACAATACTGCTCAAAATTTTGTCTCAGATTAGCTAAAATTACCTATAAATCAATCTCATCCAATTCATGCTGAACATGTGAAGAAAAAAAAACACAAAATAAATTCAATAATTGATAAAACCTGAATTGTAAAAATTGATAAAAGAAGCTTATATTCTTGATGGATTTATAACTACAAAAACTAACTGAAGAGTATTGGAGTTAAAGGAAATGACAGCCACCAGAAAAATTCCCCATGGCAAGAAGCCAGGGTGAGTAATGCTTGATTGATGGGCAGATATGACTCTTAAAATTTAAACTGAAAAGAATTGATCTTGATTAAATTACTTTGACAAAATAAAAAATGAAAATGGAAAAACTGGAAATGGTTTAACTGCTCTTCAAAAAATCAGTTAAGTTAAATAGATTTAATATAATTTGCTCTGGAAGCTACTTTCTTAACAAAAATTTATCAGTGGCATAATTGTGACTAAAATGTTTACAATAAAAAGGCTGTGTAAAAATATTCTGTATCCCATGAGAGAATTCCAATGAAAACAAAGTTTGACTTGTCTAATAGTAATTCTGCAGTTTCTATGATAAAGTGGTTAATACTATTATCTTCAATAATAAGGACATTCCAACTTTTAAAATACTACAAACACGTTATGCTCCACAAACAGATGCCTCACTTCAGAGCGAAAGATTTAAAAGATGACTGATGCACACAAGAGAGTTCACAGGTTGTAGTATATAACTTAGCCTTATGACTCTTACATAGGTCCTAAAAAGTTAAACTTATAATTATTCCCCCAAATTGCAGTTAATTTATATAAAATAAGTACACTGGTGACTCAGCCTTCCCCCTGGCTTTTCACTCAGTTATTGAGAAGGCACCACCCCAGATCCTTGACCAAAGCAACAACAAAACTGGAGGAAACCGCATCTTGAAGGAGATAAAAGGGGAATAGTTTACTGCTATCCCACTTCAGCTATGGCTGCTGCAGAAAATGGCTTAGGTAGATTGACAGGTGATTAATATGGTGAGAGTGTGTGTGTGTGTAAATATGTATGTATGTATATATATATTATATTTAAACACAGGAGAATGTTTCTTAGATGAAAAAGCAACATGTGTGAGTGATATTGAATGCCTAGAAAGTGAAAGGCAAAGCTGATGATTTTTGCATACCTAAGTGAATATTATAGGTCTTTATAAATAATTTGCTGACTTCTTTCCTTCCATTGTTATAATCTCCAAGCCTAAAATAAAAGCAACTCCCTTATCTTAGGTTAAAAATGCAATATCAGAGAATTTCTTATTAAATTATACAAAGGATTCAATAGCAATGAAGTCAGAGAGAACAGAGAGAAAAACATGTGTGTACGAAGATTAATGATTTAGATGGGGGGAGGGATCCATTCCAACTGGCTCTAGGCAAAATGATGAAGCATACTAGTTTTGTTTCCTGCTGCCCTTAATCTTTGCCTATAGACTTCCTTTCCTTTGCTTCTCCAGCTCCACCTTGCTGCTGATAGCCTATTCCCTGTCATCAGGACCATTTTTGCATTTCATTCCCAGTTCCATATTTTAAAAGTGGACAATTTCATGCTGAAGTATTTAGGAGGAAGTTTACTGGTTCCTGTAATTTACTTTGACATGCATTTAAAAAAAAGATAGAATTAATGGGTGGATGGAGGGATAAGTAGCAAGATAGAGGTGTGAGAAAGCAAAGCAGTAAAATGTTAATGGTAGAATTCAGGGATGGGGATATGAGTGTACATTTGCTATACGTTTGAAACCTTTCATAATAAAATGTTGAAAAAACTATGGACATATTAGGCTAGCTTTGGCTGTGGGAGACTGCTCAATTTTGCTCCTGAGTCCTTTTGACATGAATCTGGTGGTGCCTTGTAGCTTGCTTGCTAATTGCTATCATAACCATTCCAGGTGATTTCATGCTTTCATGCGCTGTTCTGGAAACAACAAATTCACCAAAAAGCCCTGATTTCTTTCAGAGGGAAAGAGCATTTCAAGACAGCAATGTTGGTGCTAGGATTACTCAATGTGACTGACCTGGTCATTATTTTATGGGTCTTTTCAGAAGACAGATATCAAAATATATTCATAGATAAATGACAGATAGATTAGACAGACAGATAGATGGATAGACAGATGATTGATAAATAGATATTTTAAAGATAGCATGCCTCATTAAGGTCCTACTGATACTTCAGATTAATACTACAAGGACTTCACTTACTCTGTTCTATATTACTTCTGTATCTCCCTTTTTCCCCTGAGAATTCTGGTCCTCAAGGTAAATTCCTCCTTGATCTATTCCACATTGTACAAACAACAATCTCAAGAAGATGATATGATACAACTAGTTATGATTACTAAAACCAATTAATTTTTTTGCATATGCTTCTCTAGTTTCTCCCCGTTTTTATGGTTGTACTTTATCAACATATTCATATAGCCATTACATATTGTACTCTCTCTCTTTTAACCCTGCTCATCATCAGTCCTAATGTCAACATATTCCCAGTCATTTCTGGTGTGTGAAACCCATTCTGTAGTAGATTCCTCAGGAAGGACTCATGGGAACAATGTCTTGAGTTCTAGCATGTTAATTATAGTTTGTACTCTTTATAATTGAAAGTCTATTTCACCAGATATAAAATCCTTAGCTCATAATTTCTTTCCTTGAATATCTTAAATAAATTACTCTGTTTTCTTCTGGCATAAAGGATTGTTGTTGAAAATACTAATGATAATCTAATTTTCCCCTTGAATACCTAGATGTCCCAAAGATTTTTTTTTTCTCTTTAAAGTCTAGTAACTACTAGGATATGTCTTAGTGTTGATTTTTCTGGATATATATTTCCAGCTACATGATATGCTCTTTCAAGTTAAGCAACAATAAGAATAAGAAATACAATGGATTGAAGCTCGTAAGATATACTTAAAATCAAGAGTATTGAATGATATCAAAAATCAACTAGTCACCTACGGAAGAAGACAGGGAACCAACTCATTATCTTAAAAACTGATTTAAAGGAAAGAACCAAGCATTTATCCTGCTTTTTCTATATGTGCAGTGGGCAACCAAAGAGTAGATGAGGGAAATAATTATTCATATGAAAATTTCCAAATAATACATGTAGACAAAAAGATTGAATTAAAACATCACCATTTTGCTTAAGAATACACTTATTTTAAGATTCCAAGTTTCTTATGTTGTCCTCAAGTATGATTGCATATCATTTAATAAACCTGTACTTATCAACTATCCTAAATGATTTTTCAGCATGAGATAGGTCAGACAAGATACTTGTGGATAAACGAATATGTAAGCTTTCTTCATAGAGTCCACACTTTTGAAAATAACCTTTAAATCTTTTGAAGCCTTTATTCAGAGGGTATTTGAATTTAAAGGTCATCCATCAACAATACAGGCAAGAGCACAGCATTTAAAACAACTTAAATACAGAGTGATGGTGGTGTGAACAGACAAAAATAGACCAAAATGACATAAACAAAATATAATACCTAATATGGATAATAAGAGCTAGAATTTCCTGAAAATTTGGTCTCTGCAGCACTAGACTAATCTCATTTGATTCTCACAACAAAGCTTTGAGACAACACACTGTAATTTTCCTAACTTATAAATAAATTATAACTATCCTTTGGGTTACAGCCTATCCCTAAGCTAGGAATAGAAATTGAGAGTTTATTGATTGACTTATACCAAGACCCATAGAAGCTTAGAAACTCCTCCAGAGTCACACATTTAGTAAGCTTGGATATAAGGAAACTAGGCATCAGTCCCAGAGAAAAGGGATAGACAGTAAAGGGTGAGGAGGGGGCTGCCATCTACTTGCAACTAACTTTACAGATGATGCCAAGGTGCAATTCACAATTCTGCTTCCTGAGAAGCAGTGCGGTGTCACAGGAAGCAGGCAGAAGGGAGGAAAAATAAGACTCCATCCAATTCCCTGACTTGAAAGGAAATGAGGAGAAGACTTAATAATCTGCCTCATAAGTTTTTAGAATCAATCATTTCAAGGCCTAGCAATAAGGTGAGCACTGGTAGAGCAATTTCAGTATCCCAGAGGAGAAAATTATTTCCCAAGATGAATCTCCCTCCTGGGACCGATCATAGGCCTGGTCCTTCTACAAAACCCATGCCCCACAAGATGAGTCACACCTTTCCAGCATCGGCTAATATAGGAGAATATTAGCAATTTCTATAATACTGGTTCTGGGAACAAAGGAAAGTCACTCACATTAGAATAAATATAAGAAGAAAATTGACCTTTTCTCATTTAAATATGAATAAACAGAAATAACAATGATGAATGAGAAATAAAAGGGAGAGCATAAAGGAGCTGTGTGAGTTATAGCACTGACGGCAGAAAAAGAATGCATTTTTGAAAATTGTTTACTCTAGGAAACATCTGTTTTTAATCTTAATGAAAATAAAGAATAACCTAACAAACAACAAAAGATGAAAAAAAAGATGGAAAAAAAAGAGAGACTGAAATGAAAAGTGAGAAGGCATTGTAAGGAAAAAATATAGATAAATTATGATATAATAAGGTTAAAGATGGCAATGGAATAAAGAACAGCATGTACATTCTGTTCTAGATTACAAACTTACAAACTTGAGAAGTTCTCCCAAAATTCAGGAAAGCAATGTTATCAAAGTATCTGAAAGAAGAAAGTAAATTACGACTAATAGATCATAATTCCAAAAATGGACAGTGTTTCAGTAGAGATCACAATCAGTGGTACAAAAGCAATAATCTTTTACTACATAAAAGAAAAGTAATTTCTTAAGCTGAAGAAGACCTACACCTGCAAATTTATAGGACGGAAAGTTAAGAAAAGAAACAAACATTTAGATTTATCCAAGTGATCTTTTTTTTTTTTTTTTTCACTTCAAGGATGAAAAAATAATGGATGAAACATCCAGGCATCTACAAGAAGAAAATATTGAGCTGGATTCTCATTTTTCTTTAGCAACTTTAACTGCCAAAGAACAAAGTACAAATATCTTTAGAGGTGTGAGCAAGAATCCGAAGGCTAGCTACCTTGTCATATAGTATGAAAGCAATGGAAAGAAACTCTTATAAATTCTCTGAAAATAGTCTCATATATAGTTTTTCTGAAGAAAAAATACTAATATTAAAGTAATGGCATTTGGGAGGCCCCGAGTTTATTCACCTAGCCTCTACTTTTACAACTATAACCAAAGCCTGTCAGTTAATAAGACCTTCCTGCCTACACAGAGCTCCAGGTCAACCTTCTCTTGTAGGAAAATTAGATCTTTATACAAAGCAGTAGAAATTCACAAAAAAGAGCTCAAATAACCATCTCAGTTTCTCATTCTTAAATTGAAACAAACAACCAAGGACCACCAGACTTATGAACACCTGAGCAGAACAAAAGATTAAGATCAAGATCAACATTTTAAAAATAAAACATTGACCTCTGAGAAAAGTAGATATAATTTAGGGAATACAAGAAAACTGTAAAACTTCTCAGTATCATCAGAAACATTCAGTTAATATTGCATTAAGAAAAAGGTAGCTATGAAACAGATACAATAAAATAAATAAGAGCTCTTTGAAATTTTGATTATAGTACCTGAAATAGAAAACTCAATACACAGTTTGAGAAATAAAATCAAGAAAATCCACCAGAACAAAAGTGAAAACACAATGAGATGGAATATATGAGAGAAAAGTTGAGACATGGAGAGGCCAAAATATGCTAAGGCAAACATGTATCTAAAAATAAAGAACAGAGAATAGAATGGTATAAAATTTCCTAGCACTGAAAAGAGACGTGAGACCTAAGAAGACAGAAAAAAAACCTTGTGAATTTCAGAACTGCAAAAATGAAGAAATTGTTCTAAAGCTCCAGAGGAAAAAGAATTAGTTCACCTACAAAGAAAGGTAAATCAGACTAAATTTAGATACTGGATGCTAGAAAACAATGGCACAGGGCTCACAATATTCTGAAGTAAAATTATTTTGCCTTTAGTATAGTCTATATGCCAAGCAAATCATAAAACCGAATTGGAAAACTCCTCCAAATGTGAAGCAAACTAAAATGTGGCATGCATTTGGCATGTAAAGAAATATTCTATTTTTGCCATTATTCTAGGAATATTCCCTTGTCATTAATAAAATAAGATCATGAAAAAGGGATACAATAGTAAAACCAAACTTGATAAAGTCTTGAATAGGGCGGTGGACTTGGCCAGTAGTTAGGGAGTCCGTCTACCACATGGGAGGTCTGCGGTTCAAACCCCAGGCCTCCTTGACCCGTGTGGAGCTGGCCCATGCGCAGTGCTGATGCGCGCAAGGAGTGCTGTGCCACACAGGGGTGTCCCCCGCGTAGGGGAGCCCCACGTGCAAGGAGTGTGCCCCGTAAGGAGAGCCGCCCAGCGCGAAAGAAAGTGCAGCCTGCCCAGGAATGGTGCCACACACACGCAGAGCTGACACGACAAGATGACACAACAAAAAGAAACACAGATTCCCATGCCACTGATAACAACAGAAGTGGACAAAATAGTAAATAGACACAGAGAACAGACAACCAGGGTGGGGGGGAAGGGGAGAGAAATAAATAAATAAATCTTTAAAAAAAAAAGTCTTGAATAGCATTCAGATATTCAATATATAATATATACTGTGTGTTTGCTTTCACCTTTTAGGACCAAATTGTGGACAAAACACAGAAGAGTTGTTTGGAGCTTAAAACAGAAAGATTGTATTATTGCGCTTAATATTATGAAGTAAAGAGATAAAATGGATAGAAAGGTGAAAATGTTAACAGCAGCTCTAATGCTCTCACTTTAGACAGGAAGAAATCAGACACTGTCTAAATTGAAAAAAAATAAATAAATAGAGCTTTAAGCATGTTATTTAAAGTTGCAAAGGCAATCAAGAAAATAATTAAAATAACTTTTTTTCAGTTTGCTAAAAGCAACCATAAGCAATATGGCTTGGCTTTTACAATGGAGTTTCAAGCTTACAGTTCTGAGGCTGTGAAAGTGTCCAAATTAAGGCTTCATCAGACCACACTTTCTCCCTGAAGACTTGGCACATGGCAGCATCTACTGATCTCCACCTTCTCCTCTGCCACTTCTGGCTTCAGTGATCTCCTCTCCCCAAGGTTTCATTAATTTCAAGTTCTGGCTTCTGCGGCTTTCTCGCTCAGCTTCTGGGGGTTTGTCTCTGCTTCTGCCCCTATCCTTCTCTGTATTCATCCCATTTATAAAGGCTTAAGACCTACTCTGGGTCACCACCTACTGAAGCAACCTAATCCAAAGGTTCCACCTACAATAGGTTCACACCCAGAGGATTAGCTTTAAAAGATATAATCTTTTCTGGGGTCCATAAAAGCCTTAAGCTACTAAAATACTTATCAAGATTTGGGGGTGGGTAGAGAGAAAGGAGAGAAGAGCAATAATGTAAGTGTTCAGAGAAATAAGTCAATAGTTATTAAACATTCAGCAAACATTTACTGAGCATCTATTATATGTCAGACACTGTTTTGAGTATACAAGATACATTGGTGAACAACAAAAATATAACTTCTTGCCCTCAGGGTGCTTCCATTATATTGAGGAGAAGCAAACAATAAATGTTCGACCTCTGATGAGTAAGGAAGTAGTTTTGGAAAACTGGAGGTAGGAGAATGTCACCTGACAGGAGTGGTGGCCCTTGGTCAGTACACTCGGCCAGTCTGTGATGATCATGCCGAAAGCTCAGGTCAGAGTATTCCTTGCAATCAGCCTCTCAGATTATAGAGCAGAGTGGAGTTAAGGAAAGGAATGGATCTGGAAGTACACACAGAGGACACCCAGCAAAACATAAAAAATAAGTAAATTATCTAAGTTGTTTGAAGATGATATATGCTCTGGGGGAAAGGCAAACATAACAAGAAAAATCAGAAATGACAGGGTGTGCATGGGAAGGAGGCTGCAATTTTAAATAGAAGTGTTCCAATACATCTTATTGAAAAGATCTTGTTTCACCAAATACTTAAAAAGGTGAAGGGGAGAACCAAGTGAATATTGTTTTAGCTTGATAGGCTGCCAAATGCAAAATACCAGAAATGGATTGGCTTTTATAATAGGAATTTATTAAGTTGCAAGCTAAACAACTCATAGATGAAAATAAGCATCAAAACTTTTCGTTCAGAATATTCATAAAATAAAGAAAATTAGAATATTACTAATTACAACTTAAAGAAATGGCAAAAGGGCTAAAGTAAAGTAAATTCATATCCTTAAACACACACATACACATAAATAAACATGAACACAAACGACTTCAAACTTAAGAAATTAGAAAAGAATAAAACAAATTGAAAATAGAAGGAAAGATTTATTAAAATAAAATTATAAATCAGAAAATAATTATTTTTTAAATCCCAGAGGTTGATCATTGGAGAAAAATCAAACAGTAAAATAAGTAAGTCACTAAGTAGTCAAATGACTAAAAGGAGAAACTGCACAAATAAGTCAGAGGGGAAAAAAAGGACACATGTCTACAAATATGGAAGAGACACAGGCTTCCAGTACGAGATGATTATTTGGTTCTAAATAATTGATTGGAACCAATTGAAGAAAAATCTCTGGACCAACCCCAATTCAATTTTTTTAAAAAAAGGACTTCTTGAATAATAAGTGTAAAATACCAAAGCAGGACTCCACTGATTACCTAGTTGATTACAAATCTATTGTAAGTAGGACCTTTTGATGAGGTTACTTCAGTTAAGGCACGGCCCAGGGTGGGTAAATCTTCTTACTGGAGTCCTTTATAAACAGAATACAGAGAGTGAGGGGGATAAAAACATGAAAGCAAGAACCCAGAAGAAAAGGGAGAGACCAGCAGATGCTGCCATGTGCCTTCCCATGTGACAGAGAAGTCCAGGATCTCAGGCAGCCTGTCTTTCGGGAGAAAACATTGCCTGATGATTCCTTGATTTGGACATTTTCCTCAGCCTTAAAACTGTAAGTTTGTAAGCTAATAAATTCCCACTGTTAAAAGCCAACCCATTTTAAGGATTCTGCTTTAGCAGCCTAGCAAACTAAAGCAAGGACTAAAATATTTCAATATTGAAACTTAGCCTAGTATTATATACTGCCTAAGAGTTACCTCCTGAAGGCCTCCTTGTTGCTCAAATGTGGGTTCTCTTTAAGTCAAACTCAGCAAATAAAGACACTACCTTCCCCCCTGCATGAGATGTGGTTCCTGGGGATGAGCTTCCCTGGCACCGAGGGATTACTATCAAGCACCAACTAGCAATGCATCTGGAAAAAGACCTTGACAATAAAGGGGAAATGGTAAATACAAATGAGTTTTTATGGCTAAGAGATTTCAAAGTGAGTCAGGAGGTCATTCCAGAGGTTATGCTTATGCAAGTCTCAGCAGGATCTCATTGACTGCCACAATAAACAGTGTCTCAAATAGCAGGGTTCCTGAGGGCTCTAGAAATATCCAGAAACTATAAGCAAGGCAGACAGCTCAGGAATTTGGCACCCTGTCAGTGGATCTTAATTTGGAATTTATGTTCCCCGATGTGACAGAAATAGACTCATTCATAGGTTCTTTACACATGGCTCTTCTGCCCTTTTATTTGAACCCATAATTAACACTAAACTTGATAAATATATGCTCCACAGACTTAAATCTTTGGGCTGTCCATGTGCCAGGTGAACCCTGAATTTCTGCAGAGTTGTGACACCTACTCTCCAGTTCATTGGACTCACCCAGGACAACTAACAAGGAGGTGATGATGGATAGCTGTCTTCTCAAGGAACAGAGATAGTCTGCAACTGCAAGCAAGATAGTTCCATCCATCTGTCCATGGGATCTAAGACCCCTCTCAATTGGTAGCAGAGTGGGCATCACCATCCCCAAATCCTCAAGATTGGGGAATGAACAATGGAATAAAGTATGCTTATTATTATTCTATTATAGACATTATTATTCTAGCAATGGAAGAACTCTTATCGTTGATGTAAAGGAAAAGGCAGTGGCCACCAGAGGTTCCAAGGGCTGGGAAAGGGAAGAATAGGTACAATATGGGGGCCTTTTCCAGACATTGGATTTGTCCTGCATGGCATTGCAGTGACGGATGTAGGCCATTGTATATTTTGTCATAACTTACAAAATTGTGTGGGACAAAGTGTAAACTATAATGTAAATTGTAGTGCATCATTAGTAGCAATGCTTCAATATGGGTTCATTCTTTGTAACCAATGTACCACACTAATGAAGGGATGCTGTTACTGTGAGAAAGTGTGGGAGGGGGAAACACATATGGGAATCCCTTATATTTTTTATGTAACATTCATGTAATCTAAATTTCTTTAAAAATAAAAAATTATTTTAAAAGTGAAAAGACAATATTTCAACAGAATTCTCACCATTTCTGACAGAACCTAACAAAATTGCCGTTTTTCACTGGGAAAGTCTTAGACTTTAAATATGAATAAACAGAAAACAAAGGCCTTAATTTGTAGTTCAAATTAAGGTGATAAACCTGAGAAATCATAGCGAATGTCTCTTAGTGATGCAATATAATTTTTAAAAGTAAAGGAAAACCAGAAAATTTCTCATTTGAATTTTGGTATGACTTGTTATTTCATTTAAGGAAATATTTGAGTCCCTACCGTTAAAACAGATGAGACAAATTCCCTTGTCATAGTGCTTATATTACACTGGGGGTGAGAGGGGCAAAAAAGTGAAAATAAACAAATCATGAGGAAAATATCAAGAACTTTCAATCATATACACACACAATGAAAATTAAAGAGGATGATGTGGTTTGTATGTTAGCATAGGCCTCTCAAATGAGGTAATATTGGAGACATGAAATGAACAGAAGTGGGCTGCCAGCTGGAGATCTAGAAGGAAGCATTATGGCAATGAAAGAATAGCCTGTACTCATCCAATAACACTCATCACACTGTGTTGTAACTGCTGTTTACTTTTCCATATCTCCCTATTTTGTATAAGCTCTCTGAGGGCAAACTGGCACCCCTACATAATTTATGGTATTAAATCTTACCTAAACTCTCAAGGCTCCCCAGGAACATTTTAAGGTATCCTTGCTCAGCTTCCCATCTATTAAATAATGATTCTTCCAACTTACATTACTCTCCTCATAGTTTTGAAAACTTTTTTTTTCCCCAGTACACCCCACTCTTCTGGAAATAACATGCCACCCTATACCACTAGCCATGAGATCTGAGTGTAAACTGCCATCTTGTTTTATGATCAGCATGATTGATCCATAGTGTGAGCACCTGAATTAAGCTTAAGCAACTTTGAGTTCGGCTTCTGTCTCTTACCATTTTTATCTATAACATTCCTCTCGGACCCAAACACCAAGACTTCCTTATTCTTCTCATCAATTTCCTCACATATCTCTTCACCAATACCCAACCTTCAATCTCACTCTCCTTCATTTCATTATATCTCTCCACATCTTTCTGGATATTAAATATGATCAAACATTTGATTACTTCAAGTATCAGATGATCCCTGTAGCTAAATTCAAACACCTCGGTATAGTTCACAGAGTCCCCTGATGCGAGTTGATGTCCCACCACAAATTGATATAAATATTGTACTTCGCCCACACACAAGGGTTTTTGATGCCATACTCTTTCTCTCTTCTGTCCCTTCCTGTGTTCTTGCTACCTGGAAAGTCCTCTTTCTGCCTCCTGAATCTGAATACTAAGGAGGGAAGAAACCCAAGTTAGAGTGAGTGGTCAGTCACTAAGAAGAGAGAAGGGTAACCTGAATCCATGATACCTGCAGACAAGATAAAGTCCTTTGGTTTCCCTGAGAGTTGTTAGTTATTGAGACTAAACATAGACAACTTTATGAGATTGATTTCCAGAGCTTCAGAGAACTGAGGACAATTCTTCATGCTAATACAAAGGATAGAATTGCATATGGAGAAGTGAAGTATGGTGGGAAAGTTCTGAAACACAAGTTGTTAATGATGAGAACATGAGGTAAGGACATTATAAGGAACTTGGGTAAGAATGAGTGCAAGGAAGCTGAAATGGGAAGTGAGAAACAATGAAGACAGCCCTTTTGACAAGACTGAGCCTAGCACAAAAGGAAAATGAGGTAATTGTTGATTTCTTCACACATTGCACAGTAAGCTCCTCAGTTCTGTGAACACTATTTGAAAGCTAAAAACTGCAAAATACATATTTTCCCAAGAGTCAAAGTCCTTGTTGACTTGCCATTCATATGACACAATGTCCTTAGAACTAAGAATTACTCAAATTTCATGTAACCTATTCAGTTATGAAGTTAATAATTAATGAGGAAGATATTATCTGCATACCCATTTTAAAATGCAACAGATGCTTTACATTTCCTGCACCGAAGATAAAATCTGACTTAAAAACTCATGTATTAAATGTCACCTTGAAAGAGTAAGGAGAGCATCACAATCTATTAATACAATCACAATTAAAAACAATTTGTAGAATGAATAGCGTGTAATAGAGAAAAACAAAGGAATGGAGAGATGGAGGAGGCACATTTACCTTTAATTTCTGGAACTATAAAAGATGACTCTTTTGCAATAAATTTTAAAAACTAATACTTTTCTTAGAATAAAGTTAATTTATAATCGTTATAAGACAAATGAAGAAAGAAGGAAATCAATCATAAGTAATCACATGAAGTAGTAATTACACCTATTAACATTTTGATAATTCTTCTCCAGTGCATATCCCTAAAGCATTTTATGTACCACACTTAGAACTTTATAATCTGATTTTTCACATTATAAAATACCATAAACATTTTCTGCATTATTCTTTTAAAGCATATTATGTGACTACAGGATTCAACTAAATAGATGTATGTGGTTTATTTAAACAGTATCTATTCTTAAACATTTAGAGTATTAACTGTTTTTGCTATAATATGCAATGTCTCTATGAACATACTTAAGCTCAGTTTTACATGCCTCCAAAATGATATCATTAAATGGATATCTCTCAAATTGTATGGTGTGATAATCTAGTCCCTTGCAGTACTCCAAGAAAAGTGGTTCTATAATCAAATAAGATTAGGTAGGGAGGCAGGGCAAGATGGTGTTTGAGTGAGTGCACCTTACGGTCTCTCCTGCGAAGAGGCGGCCGAGTGGGGTTGGAGTCTTGCTGGAGGGGGCTGTCTTGGGAGCTTGCAGGGCAGAGGGTGTGTGGACACTGATCCGGAGAGAGAGTGGCAGAGGTGGTGCTTGCTAAAGTTAGAATTGCGTCTTACAAGTACAGAGGTCGGAAGCTGTGGACTGGCGGGACCCTTTCCCCTGGGGCTGTCAGCACGATATTTCCTGAGATCTGTCAGTTGTGCGGTGGCGTTCCTGGGCCCTGTGGTCCCCAAATGCATGGTCCCTAGGTCTGTGTCCCCTGAGTCCCCATAGCCTGTGTTCCACGTACCTACGTGTCCTGGGTCTGCAGAGTCCCGGACTTCCCTTTCCCAAGTCTAGCGCTCCTGGACATCCAGGATTGCCTTAGCCCTCCGGTTTTGGACTGACTCGGTGGATGGGAGGGATTCGGTGGGGGGTGCAATGGGGGAACCTGGCTAGTGTGGGTTCGATTTTCTGGTGTTCCCCACCACCACCTTTTTTTTTTTTTTTTTTTTTGCTTTTTTTGCACTTGGAGGAGAATACCGGCTGGCTTGGGGAGAGTCTGTAAAGAGAGGAGTGGTGAATCTGCTGAGAAAGCCCGATTCACCTAAATACCCTGGGATAGGAAACTTGGCCAGGGAGAAGGTGGAGTCAGAAAATCACCCAGCCCTCTCTTAGCACACCTAAAGGAGAGGGACTGTAGGAGGTGCTTTCCAAGCCTCCAGTAGCATACTTGGGGTTCCTGGTGAGGTATGGGTGCTCTCTCTCTCTGGAAATTAAGAGTCATTGTTTTCTAGTGGAGCTGATTCAACAAGGACCCATTTGAATCTCCTACCGGACCTCTCAGGCGGCTCTCGTGCTGCCTGAGAGAGTGAAGTGAGGAAGGGGGAAAGGGAGGAACATCAGATCCCTAAGCATTTTATTTAACTACAAACAGGATTCCTTGCTTAAAACTTTCCCTAGTATTTGGTTGGTTTTTCCTTGTTTTTCCTTCCTCTTTATCCCCCCCAAAGTCCTTTTTTCTTTCTTCTTTCTTTCTCTTTTTCTTTTTCCTGCTTACTTCCCCACTCCCTTTTTTTCTCTTTCTTTCTCTGCTTTCTTATTCTTCTTACATTAGGTGCTGCAGGGAGAGCTTCACGTTTGCTGTATTTCCTCATCCTCCATTTACCCTTTTCTCAGTGTATTGATTTTGGCCACGAACACTAATCCTTTTCCTCTACATCTTCCTATCCTCCATCATTGATTTTTTCTCTTACATTACACCTCTCTTTGTTTATCCCCCCCCTTTTTTTTTTGACTTTTTATTACTAATACCTTTGTTCTGTTTTCTGCCTTATATTCACTCTTTATATTATTGTCCTCTCTTTCCTCTTTCCCTCTCTCCTGAACACATAGGCCTTTTAATTCATACTGTATTCCTCCCCATATTCAGATTTTTACGTACTCTACTTTTCTTACTGTTATAATTCTACATACTTTACATGAGTCTAATATCCATTCTCCTATATCTCACATGGTTCCTCTGTTAATATTAATATCAATACTACTATTATTCATTTTCTTTTCTTACTCCTTTTGCTTTCTCTGGCCCTAATATTTTTTTTCAAGGGAACTTAGCCAACAAACAAGGAAAGAGACTAAGAAGAACAAAGTGACAAAGAGAAGAGTTAACATGCATGCAAAAACAACAACTAATTAAACTCCAAACTAGACAAAGAAGCTAAGCAACTGATTAAACCCATCAAGATAAAATGATGACCAGATAGCAACAAAAAACTACAAACCAAACCAATAATCAGGAAAACATGCCCCAATCCAATGAACAAATGAAAAACCAGGAAGAGGAGCAGAACATCGAACAAGTAATTAAAGATCTCAAAATATATATTAGGGACCAATTTGATGAGATGAAAGCAGAGTTTAAGAATATGAAGAAAACAATTGGAGAGAATACAGAAGAAATTGCAATCATACACAAAAATATAACGGATATGATGGTGATGAATAGCACAATTCAAGAAATCAAAAATACACTCTCAGCAAATAACAGCAGACTAGAAGAGGCAGAGGAGAGATTAAGTTATGTGGAAGAGAGAGTACATCTGAAATCAAACAGATAGTAGAACTGGTCAATAAAAAGATGGAAAAAAACCATCAGGGGCTTAGGGACCTGAATGACAATGCAAAACATGTAAACATACATATTATAGGCATCCCAGAAGGAGAAGAGAAGGGAAAGGGGACAGAAGGGATGTTGGAGGAAATAATGGCTGAAAATTTCCCAAACCTATTGAGGGAGATGGATGTACATGTCCAGGAAGCATAATGCACCCCAAACAGCATAAATCCCAAAAGGCCTACCCCAAGACATATACTTATCAAGTTATCCAACGCTCAAGACAAAGAGAAAATACTAAAAGCAGTAAGAGAAAAGAGAACCATCACATACAAAGGAGACTCCATAAGATTAAGTGCTGAATTCTCATACAAAACCATGGTGGCAAGAAGACAGTGGTATGACATAGTCAAGTTACTATAAGAAAAAAATTTCTAACCGAGAATACTCTATCCAGCAAAGTTAGCATTCAAAAATGATGGAGAGTTCAAAATATTCACAGATAAACAGAAACTAAGAGAGTATGCCAACAAGAATCCTGCCCTTCAAGAAATACTAAAGGGAGTTCTGCAGGAAGAAAGAAAAAATCAAGAAAGAGAGTTGGAGGAGAGTGTAAGAGCAACTAAAAAGACAAAAACAGAAAAAGAAAATCAAACAGACTATGACAAACACAAACCCAAAGAAAATATAAGTAATTCCTTGAAAGTAATAACACTGAATGTCAATGGATTAAACTCACCTGTCAACTTGAAAGTAATAACACTGAATGTCAATGGATTAAACTCACCTGTCAAGAGACTCAGACAGGAAGATTGGAAAAGGAAATATGACCCATCTATATGTTGTCTGCAAGAAACACATCTTAGACCCAGGGATTCAAGGAGGTTGAAAGTGAATGGCTGGAAAACAATCTTACAAGCAAACAATAACCAAAAAAGGACAGGAGTAGCTATATTAATATCAGACAAAATAGACTTTAAAAGCAAAACAATTGTGAGAGACAAAGATGGGATTTACATATTAGTGAAAAGAATAATCTTTCAAGAAGAAAGAACAATCATAAACATTTATGCTTCTAACAAGGGTGCCTCCAAATATGTGAGGCAAACACTGGAAAAACTAAGTGAAGGAATAGATGCCTCTACAATTATAGTGGGGGACTTTAATTCACCACAATCAACTTTGGACAGAACATCTCAAAAGAGAATCAATAAAGAAACAAAGACTTTGAACAATATATTAGAGGAGTAGGACCTAATAGACACATACAGAACATTACACCCAAATACAGCAAGATATACATTCTTCTCAAGTGCACACGTGTTGGAAACTGAGGCACAGTGGCCTCTCAAGGAGAGATGTGCTGTCTCCATACTCGTGCTGTCTCCATAACTACGCTTGCAATCTAAGGAATGTGGTGATTGGGAGTTCCCGGCAAATAGGCTGAAGCTGTTAAAGGCTGAAAAAAAAGATGAGCTCATGCCTTTTGTAATGTATAGAACACTTAGACTTTGTACCTTGAGATAAGTTTTTTTTCTAATATTCCTTAGACTATAGGTAATGCTGATAGTTAATACGAGTTGCTCCTTAATGTCACGTAAGCTATGTTTGTGCTAGGTCTGTGCTTATTGGCACATAGGCTGTTGTGGTCCTGTTTGTAGACACATACACCATGGTATATAAAGAACCCCTTGTAATCAATAAAGTTGTCTGATGAATCTCTACTTGCAGATCCCCTGATCCCAGCTCTCTCATTCTTTTTCTCGCTCTTTCTTTCTCTGTTTCCTTCTTCCTTCTCTCTTTGTCTTTCATTCCTGATACCCTTTGGGTCCATCAACTCTGACACACATGGACCACATGCTAGGCCACAGAAAAAGTGTCAATGAATTCAGAAAGATTGAAATCATACAAAATAATTTCTCTGACCACAGTGCAATAAAGCTGAAAATCTGCAAGGGCCGGAGACCCAGATTCGACACCAAGATTTGGAAGTTAAACAACACACTCTTAGAAAAACAGTGGGCCAGGGAGGAAATCTAAAAAGAAATTAATAACTACCTTGAAACTAATGAAAATGATAACACAGCATATCCAAACTTATGGTATGCAGCAAAAGCAGTACTGAGAGGGAAATTTATAGCCATAAATTCATACATCAAAAAAGAAGAAAGAGCTAAAGTTGAAGAACTAAATGCACACTTGGAGGAATTAGTTAAAAAATAACAAATTAACCCCAAAGGAGGAAGGAAGAAAAATCAGAGCAGAACTAAATGAAATAGAAAATAAGAAAGCACTTGAAAAAATAAGCAAAACCAAGAGCTGGTTCTTTGATAAAGTCAATAAAATTGACAAACCCTTAGCTAGATTAACAAAGAAAAAAAGAAAGAAGATGCAAATACACAAAATAAGAAATGAGAAAGGAAATATCACCACTGATCCCACAGAAGTAAAGACTATCATAAGAGGATACTTTGAAAAACTATATTCCAACAAAAATGACAATTCAGAGGAAATGGACAAGTTTCTAGAAACAGATAAACAGCCTATATTGACAAAAGAAGAAATTGATGATCTCAACAAACCAATCTCAAGTAAAGAAATAGTATCAGTCATTAAAAACCTCCCAACTAAAAAGAGCCCTGGGTCAGACAGCTTCACAGGTGAATTCTACAAAACATTCCAGAAAGAACTAGTACCAATCTTGCTTAAATTCTTCCAAAAAATTGAAACAGAAGGAACATTGCCTAACTCATTCTATGATGCCAACATTACTCTAGTACCAAAGCCAAACAAAGACACCACAAGAAAGGAAAATTATAGATCAATCTTTCTAATGAACCTTGATGTGAAAATCCTCAACAAAATACTTGCTAATCATATTCAACAACACATTAAACAAATTATACACCATGACCAAGTGGGGTTCATTCCTGGTATGCAAGCATGGTTCAACATAAGAAAATCAATTAATGTAATACACCACATAAGCAGACTGAAGGAAAAAAATCACATGATCATAACTATAGATGCAGAAAAAGCTTTTGACAAAATATAGCACCCTTTCTTGATAAAAAACACTGCAAAAGATCAAAATAGAAGGAAACTTTCTGAACATGATAAAGAGTATATATGAAAAACTCACAGCTAACATCATGTACAATGGTGAAATCCTCAAGTCTTTCCCTCTACGATCAGGAACAAGACAAGGATGCCCACTATCACCCCTCCTATTTAACATAGTCTTAGAAGGACTTGCTCGAGCACTGAGGCAAGAACCAGACATAAAAAGCATCTAAATTGGAAAGGAAGAAGTCAAAATTTCACTATTTGCAGATGATATGATCCTATACATAGAAAACCCTGAGAAGTCTACAACAAAGCTTCTAGAACTTATACATGAGTTCAGTAAAGTTGCAGGTTACAAGATAAATGCACAAAAATCAGTAGCATTTCTGTATACCAATAATGAGCAATCTGAGGAGGAAATCAGGAATCAAATACCATTCACAATAGTAAATTAAAAAATCAAATATCTAGGAATAAATTTAACTAAAGATGTAAAAGACTTATACACAGAAAACTACACAACACTGTTCAAGGAAATCAAAGAAGACCTAAATAAAAGGAAGAATATTCCCTGTTCATGGGTAGGAAGACTAAATATTATTAAGATGTCTATCCTACCAAAACTCATCTACAGATTCAATGCAATCCCAATAAAAATCAACACATCATTCTTTAATGAACCAGAGAAACTAACTATGAAATTTATTTGGAAAGGAAAGAGGCCCAAATAACCAAAGACATATTGAAAAAGAAAAATGAAATTGGAGGAATCACACTACCTGACTTCAAAACATACTACAAAGCTACAGTATGGTGTTGGCACAAGGATAGACACACTGACCAATGGAACCAAATTGATACTTCTGATATAGATCCTCATATATACATCCATATGGTATTTGACAAGGCCACCAAACCCTCTCAACTGGGAAAGAATGGCCTATTCAACAAATGGTGCCTGGAGAACTGGATATCCATATGTAAAAGAATTTAAGAGGATTACCAACTCACACCTCATACAAAAATCAACTCAAGATGGATCAAAGACCTAAATATAAGACACAAGACCGGGAAACGGACTTTGGCCCAGTGGTTAGGGCGTCCGTCTACCACATGGGAGGTCCGCGGTTCAAACCCCGGACCTCCTTGACCCGTGTGGAGCTGGCCATGCGCAGTGCTGATGCGCGCAAGGAGTGCCGCCCCACGCAAGGGTGTCCCCCGCGTGGGGGAGCCCCACGCGCAAGGAGTGCGCCCGTGAGGAAAGCCGCACAGCGTGAAAAGAAAGTGCAGCCTGCCCAGGAATGGCGCCGCCCACACTTCCCGTGCCGCTGACGACAACAGAAGCGGACAAAGAAACAAGACGCAGCAAATGGACACCAAGAAGAGACAACCAGGGGAGGGGGGGGGGATTAAATAAATAAATAAATCTTTAAAAAAAAAAAAAAAAAAAAAAAGACACAAGACCATAAAGACCTTGGAAAGCAAAGTAGGGAAGCATCTACAGGGCCCATAATAGGAAACAGCTTCATGGACCTTACACCAAAAGCACGAGCAGAAAAAGAACAAATAGATAAATGGGACTTCCTTAAAATTAAAGCCTTCTGCACCTCAAAGGAGTATGTTAAGAAAATGAAAAGATAGTCTACACAATGGGAGAAAATATTTGGTAGCCATATGTCTGATAGGAGATTTATATCTTGCATATATAAAGAACTCCTATATCTTGAAATTAAAAAGACAAACAGCCCATTTAAAAAATGGGAAAAATATTTGAACAGACACTTCTCCAAAGATGACATACAAATGGCTAAAAAGCACATGAAAAGATGCTCAAAATCTCTAGCTATCAGGGAAATGCAAATCAAAACAATGAGATACCATCTTACTCCCATAAGACTGACAGTATCAAAAAATCAGAAGACTACAATTGTTGGAGAGGATGTGGAAGAATGGGAACACTCATCTACTGCTGATGGGAATGCAGAAAGATCAAGCCATTCTGGAGGACAGTCTGGCGGTTTCTCAAACAACTAGCTATAGATTTGCCATATAACACAGCAATTCCATTGCTGGGTATATACCCAGAAGACCTGAAAACAAGGACACAAACTGATATATGCACACCAATGTTCATAGCAGCACTATTCACTATTGCCAAAATTTGGAATCAGCCGAAATGCCCATCAACAGATGAATGGATAAATAAAATGTGGTATATACATACAATGGAATACTACTTGGCTATGAGAACAAATACAGCACAAACACATGTGATAACATGGATGAATCTTGAGAACCTTATGTTGAGTGAAGCTACCCAGGCATTGAAGGACAAATACTACATGACCTCTCTGATATGAAATAAGTAAACCAAGGAATCTCAGAAAGCTAGAGAACTGGATGATAAACTTTAAGGTAGCTGGAGAGTAGAGGAAGGTTGTGAGCTGACAGCTACTTGGGTGAAATCTATAAGCCAGACATAAGCATTTGTACAGGGAAGGGATAAAATGGGGGCATAGGGATAACTTAGGGTGGGGCTGCGTGGGCTTTAGGGGTGCTAGGGATGGGAGGATGGATCAGATTGCCCAAGAAATTGGAGAGAGGGAGAGGAGAACATTTGATCATGGAAGATTGTCAGGTATGTGGTTGAAATTGTGGTGCAGAGAAAACTCTTTAGAGAATGTAATATGGAAGGTTGCCTGTTTGGGATGCTTAAGGGGGGGGGGGCGCATCTGACACAGGGCAAGCTTCTGGGGAGTGTGTGAGTGCTCATTTTGTCAAGTGGATTATATCATTGGGTGGAGACCCATACAATGAGAGTGAAGGTATACCCACATCCTGGGAAGGACTGATGTTCTCGAACAGAGGGAATTGTATCTCTTGAGAGAATTGGTGGCTCCCAATGGGTTAGGGCATATGAAGTATATGAAGCCCTCAACATTTTTGCAAATATCTCTGAATATGGTCTCTCAAGAAATGAAAATTGATTGTCACGGTGGGCCCTGAGGGGAGGGAGAAAGAGGTGTTGAATACATGGAATCAGGGTAACTGTGGGGCAATGGAAGTGTTCCACAAGATCATGCCATGATGGATATAGGTCATGTTAAATTACACCAAAAATGTATAAAAGTCTTTAGGCTAAAATGTAAAACATAAGATAACTAAAAATTTAGAAAATTGTATAGTCTAAAATATAAACCATAATGTAAACCTAAATGGAACCATGTTTGAAAGCGATCGTTTCGATATCTGTACGTTAGCTGCAGCAAATATAACATGAACATGTAAAAAGATTGCTGTTGGGGAAGGGACAAAGAGTTTGATGTTGGATATGTGGGAGTACCATATATTGCATATGTGAATTACTGTGACCTAAAACTTAAGTCAAGAGAAACTTAATAATCGGGGGGGGGGGGGGGGGAAGGAAGAAAGGAGGTAGACACTGAGGAAGAAATGGAAGAAATTGTCTTGCCACAGTACATACAGGTCAACACCTGTGGCAGTGATGACAGGCAAAATGTCAAAAAGAAAGCTTTTTCATTTTTTCATTTCTTTGATACCCCAATTTATTTTTCCTTTATTTAATTTTTCTAAATTTCTAGGTATTCTATATCTAACCTTTAAACCCATCACTATATTCCATTTTTCTATTATGGGAACCTGGCAATATATTGGGCTTCCTTTTTGAAGAACTTTTGGACTACAGAGAGGCTCAACTATGGCGGGGGAGGAGCACTTGTGTAGGGTGTCTTTAGTGGGGGGCACACGGTTGGGAGGGAGCTCTCCAGGGCACGTATACAGGGTACACAGAAAGGTTTGGATATTTTCATAGTGGTTTCCGTTGGAAACGACAGATGAGAGAGTGCTGAATTCCTGACCAGGGGAGCTCTATCACATTCCCCAATGAAACAACAACAACCCCCCAAGTGCAATGGCAAAGACCAATAAAGATGGATGGTCCAACAATGGCTCCAGTTATGAGCCTGTGTGCCTGAAATATGAACTAGGCCTTTAGGCGTGGGGTGCCTAAGAGTTACCTCCTGAGAGCCTCCATGTTGCTCAAATGTGGCCACTGTCTAAGCCAAACTCAGCATATAGATGCATTGCCTTCCCCTCAGCATGGGACATGATTCCCAGGGATGAGCCTTCCTGGCACCGAGACATTACTACCAAGCACCAGCTGATGATGTAACTACAAAAAAATCAAGAACAAAGAGGTCAACTCAGACCATCAGAATATCTCAGCCTGCATGCACTATCAGGTGTTAAAAACTGCATTTTGACTTTGGATAAAAAGGGGGAAATGGAAAGGACAAGTGAGTTTATATGACTAAGAGTCTCCAAAAAAGAGTCAGGAGGTCATCAGGGGGTGATGCTTATGCATGCCTCAGCAGGGTACCAGAGACAGCCAAGGTAGATGGAAACCCAGGTGCTGGTTCTCCTGAGGGCTGCAGTGACCCACAGGTTCTATGGTCAAGGCAGATGGCTCTGGAGTTCAGGGCCATGTCATTTGGCCCTACTTTGGAATTTGTGTTCCTGAATGTGATGGAGTTGGACTCAGATATGACCTTTCTACACATGCCTCTTCTGCCACTTTTACTGGACCTGTGGTTGGCATTTGGGTTGGTGTATACTCAGGAGATCTGAATCTCTGAACTGTCCATGTGATGGCCAGGCCCTGGGCCTCAGCAGACTTGCAGCTCCTACCCTCTGGTTTCTTGGACTTACCCTGGCCAGCTGACAGGGATGTGAAGAGGGTCACCCACCACACCAGGGAGCCAACAGTGCCTACAGCTCCAAGCAGAATTGCATCCATCATCCATGTGGACTCTAAACCCCCTCTTTTTTTTTCTTTTTTTTTTTTTTAAGATTTATTTTTATTTATTTAATTCCCCCCCCCCCCCTCCCCTGGTTGTCTGTTCTTGGTGTCTATTTGCTGCGTCTTGTTTCTTTGTCCGCTTCTGTTGTCGTCATGGGCTCGGGAAGTGTGGGCGGTGCCATTCCTGGGCAGGCTGCTCTTTCTTTTCACGCTGGGCGGCTTTCCTCACAGGCGCACTCCTTGCGCGTGGGGCTCCCCCACGCGGGGGACACCCTTGCGTGGCACGGCACTCCTTGCGCGCATCAGCGCTGCACGTGGGCCAGCTCCACACGGTAAACCCCCTCTTGATGTAGAGGGGGACTGGACATAGCCATCCCAGGTCCACAAGATGGAGGAATAGAATATGGATTAGAGTGGACTTACTGGTGTTCTGCTGGGGAACTATTGTGATTAGTAAGGAAAGAAATTATAGTAATGATGTGGAGAGGGTGGCCACAGTGGCTGCTGATGGTCAGGAGAGGGAAAAAGAGATATGGTGTGGGGGCATTTTCAGGATTTGGAGTTGTCCGAGGTGGTGCTGCAGAGACAGATGCTGGACGTTGTATGTCCTGTTATGGCCCACTGGGTGGATTGGGGGAGAGTGTGGACTACAATGTGGATCACTGTCCATGTGCTGCAGCGGTTCTACAGAATGTATTCACCAGATGTGGGAGGGGTGGTGTGGGTGGGGTGGGGGTTATATGGGGACCTCATATTTTCTGAATGTAACATTTAAAAGAAATAAAGAAAATTAAGTTAAATTAAATTAAAAATAAATTTTAAAAAAGATTAGGCAAATCTTGATTTATATTCTCCTTGAAGTTCACAATATATACCTAGTACAGTTTAAGATCCTGATTTACATGAGCTTTTTCCCAAATTATTTAAACTACAGCAAACCCTTTATATGCACACATATCATTAGTAACCTCAGAAATGCATATCTTAGAATTCCTGGGAAGGTGGATTTGGCTCAGGTGATTGGGCTCCCATTTAACATATGGGAGGCCCCAGGTTCCTTTCCCAGGGTCTCCTGGTGGGGGCAGGCTGGCTGCGGAGAACTGATGGCAGGCAGCGAGCATAAACAATGAGGGGAAATGGGTAGAGTAAATAAATGAAATAAAATAAATCTTAAAAAAAAAAAATTCCTAAAAGTGAAATTGCTGAGTCAGAGTGGGGGGGCATTGTAAATCTTCTGACTTCTAAAAGGGGTCTGCATAAAAGACTGTTTCTTACTCCAAACTAATGAAAACAAGGATAGTAATTTACTTGCCTTTGCCAGTATTATAGGTGGCAAATTATAATATTGTTTTAATTATATTTCTTATCTCCTGATAAGATTGACTCTTTGTCTCACATTTATTAAAAATTAGTATTTCTTTTTCCTTATGCAAATTGTTTATCCATGAACTTTGCCTATTTTCTTATTATGGTGATCATCTTTTCCTTTCTTCTGAAACCCTTTTCATATAAATAATATTAATATTTTTCTTTCTCATTTATTTCAAATATTGCCTAAGATTTCTATTTACTTTTCAATCAAGTGTATGGAGTTTTATAATATTTACTTATTTATTTTTCTGCAGACAAAACCAGCAAAATTTTCACATATGGCTTCTGCTTTATTATCTTAATTAGAAGCCTTTTCCCACCTAAGGCGCATAATAAATATTAATTACTAAACTAATAAAAAAAAAGATTTCAGCAAGGAAGCCAGATACAAAAGCAACATAATACAATGAATATATTTCCTATTAAAAAGATCCTATTTACCATAAAAGAAGCAACACTATAAAATTCCCAGGAATGAACTTTATAAAAAATGTGCAAGACCTTTATAGAGAATATTATAAAACTTTATCGAAGGACATAAAAGGAGACCAGAATAGATATTCTATGCTAACGAATGGGTAGGCTCAATATTTTAAAGGTATCTAATCTTCCAAATTAACCTACAAAGTTAATTCAATTCTAATAAAAGCCCCAAAAGAACTTGGGAACTTGAAAGCTAATTCTAAAATTAATATAGAAAAGTAAATATGTCAGAACTGCCCAGATGATTTTGACAAAATATAAGAAGCATTGTAATAATATAGTAGTTAGTACATAGGATTGGACAAATAAATTATTGACGTTTAATAAAGGGTCCAGAAACAAACCATATGTATATTGAATATTTGATTATTATAAAAGTGATATTTCAAATTGCTAAGGAATAATTAACTATTAAGTAGTGCTGGTGCAGATTATAACCCACCTGAAAATAAATTAATTAATAAATGAAGTCCCTAATCATGTCATTTGCTCAAAACAGAAAATGAAAGAATTAGAGGAAAATAAATAACATATTTGTGACACTAAAATAAGAAAGTCCTTCTTAAATAAGATATTTTAAAAACAGAAGATAGAATTGCTGAATTTCACCATATAAAAATTCAAATATCTCTAACAGATGACTTCATAAACAGAAGACAGAAAGCACACATGAAGAATTTGCAGCAAATATAACAAAGAAAAGAAAAACAAGTGTGATTGATTTTGTAGATTCACTCAATTCCATTACAATCCCTTATAATGTTCCTCACAAGTTAGAGACAGGAAGGCCAAAGATTCCATTTTCTAGACTCCTGTCCATTGTAAGTTTGATTCATGACCTAGCTAATATCAAGCGGTTATGTCCTTCAGAGATTCCCAACAAAAGAAGTGAGGAAGGGGCAGCTAAGTAAGCCTTCAGTACCAGGTGGTCCGACATTAGTGCCATTGAAATGGACGCTGCGATTGCCACCTTCCATATTCCTTTTTGCATTATCCTATTGTCTCTTTATATCATACTTTCTTTCTTTTCTCCTTTTAGACAGGTCAGGTCAAATTATACTCTATTGGGGAAGTGGACTTGGCCCAATGGATAGGGCATCCGCCTACCACATGGAAGGTCTGCGGTTCAAACCCCAGGCCTCCTTGACCTGTATGGAGCTGGCCATGCACAGTGACAATGCACTCAAGGAGTGCCCTGCCATGCAGGGGTGTCCCCCACATAGGGGAGCCCATGCGCAAGGAGTGCACCTTGTAAGGGGAGCCGCCCAGCTTGAAAGAAAGTGCAGCCTGCCCAAGAATGGCACCGTGCACACAGAGAGCTGGCATAACAAGATGACGCAACAAAAAGAAACACAGATTCCCGGTACTGCTGATAAGGATAGAAGTGGTCACAGAAGAACACACAGTGAATGGACGCAGGGAACAGACAACTTGGGGGGTGGGGGGGAAGGGGAAAGGAATAAATAAAAAAAAATAAATCTTAAAAAAAAAATTATCCTCTATTAAAGATGACAATATTGTTAAGTTTTGACAATCCTACAGCAAATTCTTTTCTAAGACATACTCTTCCTCTTCTGGGTATTTTTAATAGGTATTAAAGTTGTTGGGATCTTTTCTTTATTTTCACCTTCAAATAGAAGAAAATCTATACTATATTCACTTTGACAACAAAGACACTATGTGGACTGGCCTTGTTTTCATTGTCTCTTAATTCACCAATTATTGAGGACTTCTATCAAATCACCACTAGAAGGCAAGTTGATGTGAGCCACTCAAAGTTTCTAGTTTCTGATCAGCTCTTACTTGGTGCAACTTTGATGAACTGAGTTGGCATCTTGTATCCCCATTTTCTGAGACTTGGGGCTCAGAACTTAAGAATGATGTAATAATCACTATACTGTCTGGTACAGGCTCCACATCTGAATCAGGAGACCAACAGTGAGGACAGAAGGTCAGAAGTGTCCGTACATTTGTTCAGGCTCTTTATTTCATGATGTGAAACCTAACCATTATTTTTTTATCAAAATTTTTCATTTGTCTTGTATTTTTATAGAGATAATTATCTCATTTAGTTTTGAGTGTTGTGTGTTTTCATGTAAATATTTTTGGTTGAAAAACTAAAAAGACCTGTTATAGAAGTAGCTAATTAGACATCAATTTACCAATAATCTTCTTTCATATCATCTAATAAGCCCCAAAAGATTTTCATTATCATTTTTTTCAACTGAAGCAACTGCTATTTGGGAAGTTTGTAAACACTTTCTGTCTTCTAGGATTAAGATTGCAATTTGTCTTTGAGTCATACTTTCCCCTTAAGTTGCAAGCACCCATTATGAAATTTTGAATTTTATAAGGAGATATAAAGAAAGTGCTGAACCATTATTCCAAGGAGAACTTCCTGAATACAGGAAAATAGCCTCAATATCCTATTGGTATGTAAATTTTTCTCTTGGTCCACCTGCTGAATTAGACATGTTTTTGTCTTATCTATGAACTTAGTTTAGGCTGTGTTAGTCACGAAAATTAGGTTTTGTTCTTGGAAGATGCTTGTATGTCCCTGTGAAAGCCATTGCTAACAGGAGATCTGGAGCTGAAACTAAGCCACAAGAGGAGGGACAAGCAGGGATAAGTTTCACTTCTCTTAGGCTGGAAAAGATTGTGACAAGGAGCAAAATGAGCAACAAACAAACTGCACTAACTTCCTGGAGTCCCATAAGGGGTACTACTTAGAACAGAATAAGTCAAGCTAAAGGCATAATCAGCCTGTCCCTGATGGAATGGGTGCAAGTATTCTCAGAAGAGAATTGATGTTTACTTTGCCAATGAGTCAAGGGAAATGGACCAAAATGACTTTTCATTTATTCACCCAGCAAATATTCGTTGAATGCCTACTTTGTGGCAGGCCCTACCAAGGTACTAGGCCATGACAGTGAATAAAAGAGTTAAGTTGCAGCTTTCTTGGAACCACCATTCTAGTAGAGGAGATCCAAAATTTGAAAATAATAAATGTATAATATGATGGCAAGTGAGAAAAGCTATGAAGGAAAATAAATCCTTAAGATGGAAAGGAAACGATGGGTGTGGAAGGGTGCTATTTTATAGACAGTAATCAGGACAATACTATCTGATAATGTGACCTGTGAGAATTGTGGAGGAGTTATGCAGCTATTTGGAAGAAGAGAGGAACAACAAGTGCTCAACAAAAGCTCTGAGAAGGAGCTTAGTTTATGTGTTTGTTAACCAGAAACCAAAGCAAATATGGCTGAAGTATAATTATCAAGGGATTAGTAGAAAAGTGAGGCCAGAAAGGTAACTGGAGGGCAAATCATTAAGAAAAAAGTAGGCTGTGGATGAAATTTTGAGACTTTACTATGCAGGAGATAGGAAACCATTGGATGGTTTTGAGCAGTAAACTAAACTGAGTTCATTATGCCTACTTTCCCTCACATTTCAAATTCTGAGAAATGGGAGAAAATGCATACTTATGAAAATAGTAAATCTATCACACTAGGATTCAAGAAAGAGTGCCACTGGTGGACTATAAATTTTTTTTTTAATTTTTGAAAATGTAGAAATCAGACCCAGAATCAGACCGACAAAGAAAACTATAGGCAAAAGCAATGCCAGAGGCAAGATGGGAACATTTAGAGGCAGAAGCTCTATAAGTGGAGAGTAGTAACCAAGCTGTTCTCTACCTTATCCTGCACTTGTGCTGAGCAGCTAACTGCAAAAGAGTTCATTCACCCACTAAAACAGCTCCTAAAACTTGGCTGAAAACCTGGACAGTACCCCACCTTACCAACATGAAATGGGAATACAAGCCCCTGCATTAGAAAAACAAGCTATTAATAGACTTCACATAGATTTACATCTCACTCTTCTCCAACTGTAAATAACAGCCTATAATCAAAGGCTTTTGTAGGGGAAGCAGATGTGACTCAAGTGATAAGGTCTCCGCCTACCAAATGGGAGGATGCAGGTTTGATCCCTGGGGCCTCCTGGTGAAAAAGAAGAGAAAGCGTGCCTGAGTGACAAGCCAGTGCCCGTGTGGTGAGCCAAGTGCCCCTGCAGGAAGCCACATGCCCACATGGTGAGTTGTGCACCCACGTGGCAAGCCAAGTGCCCATGTGGGTGCCCACGTGGCAAGCCGAGTGCCCACATGGTGAGCCAAGTGTCCACGCGAGTGCTTGCATGGCTAGCCAAGTGCTTGCGCAGCGAGCTGAGTGCCGGCATGGCAAGCCAAGTGCCCATGTGAGTGTCCACATGGTGAATCAGGGACTGCATGGCAAGCCAGTGCCCACACATTGAGCCGAGTGCCCACATGAGTGCCCATATGGTGAAACGAGTGCCCGCATGAGTGCCCATGTGGTGAGCTGAGTGCTCGCACAGTGAGCCAGCGCCTGCACAAGCAAGCCTTGTAGCAAGATGATGATGCAACAAAAGAGAGACTAAGGGAAGAGTCAAGATGAAGTGCAGCAGAGACCAGGAACTCAGGTGGCACAATTGACAGGGAACCTCTCTCTACATCAGAGGTCCCCAGGATCGAATCCTGGTGAATCGTAAAGGAAAAAGACAAGGAGAAAAGACAAAAAAAGGGAAGTAGATACAGAAGATCACACAGTGAATGGATACCAACAGCAAAAACAGCAGGGCTGCAGGGGCAGGGGAGGAGAGAGGAAAAAAAAAGGCTGGGCAAACAAATGTTTCCAAACACAAAGATGAGCAGATAACCAAGAATTACCACCGTCTTCAAGAAAATCAACACTGTGAAATGGGCACCTAATTTAACAACCTGATGAAGAACTAGATTTGAGGAAAGGCGTTAATAGAGAAGATAAAATAAGATTTTTAATAAGTGCAATTAACAATTTCATATTGGGGAGAATAAAGGACCTTCTGAAGAGCAACTAGAGATCTTGGAAATATAGAATATAATTTTCTAACTTAAAAAATGGGTTGAATTACAAAATGGATACAAATGAAGAATGGGTGAGTGAGTTGGATGATCATGATCACGTTGGGGAATACACCTTGAAGCAGTTTGATATTGCTTATGAATTCCAAAAATAGATATTGGGTTATGTTTGTAAACTGGTCTGTCTGAAGTTTCAGTTTTGCTTAATTAAATTATGATTAGGGCTTTGATTGGGCCATGTCAGTAGGTCATTGAGTTCCCATGGAAAAAGACAGAGTTGGGAGTTTTGAGGTGGACCTCAGGAAGTAAGGAGCCTGGGAAGTAAGCACACAGAGGAGGAGAGCAGCTGAGCCCAGAGAGCAGGGAGCCCTGAGGAGAGAGACAGAGCTGATTGCCTGACAGTCTATAGCTGGCCTTATGGAGAGAAGCAAAGCCTGAAGAGCCTTATAGTCTACAGCTGACCTTGTGGACAAAACAGAGGCACTGAGCCCAGAAAGAAATGAGCCCCAGGAAGAGAGGAACCCAGGAAGTCTGAACCCTGGCAAACATTGGCAGCTATCTTGCTCCAACACATAGCATAAACTTTGGTGAGGGAAGTAACTTATGCTTTCTGACCTGATAACTGTAAGCTTCTACCCCAAATAAATACTCTTTATAAAAGCCAACAGATTTCTGGTATTTACATCATTACTCCTTTGACTGACAAATACACAACCAGAAAAAAGCAAAAATAACCAAGATAATTTAAGTATAAAGAAAAAATTAAATGACATAGAAAATAGATCTGGAAATTTTAGCATCCATCTAAAAAGAATTTCAAAAAAGACTAGAGATATTGGAGGGGAAGTAATAATTTAAAATCTAATGGAAGAAAATTTCTCAGAGCTGAAGAAAAGAATCAAAAAGTATAAAGCACTGAAAGTGAGGACCCATAACCTGTAATTAGATTGAAGGTGATGAAATTTCAAAACCTAAAAGATAAAGAGAAAACCATAAAAACCTACCCAAAAGGAGGAAACAAACAGACAAATTGGTCACTAAGGAAAAATAATCAAATTATCATGAGCTATCTATCTAATTGCTAACACTGAATTCCTAAGGAAAATTATTTGAGCCAAAAATCTAGACTTAGTCAAACCAGCATTCAAGTAGTAAGGAAGAATAAAGCCAATTACAGATTTGCATAAACTCATAAAGTTATCCACTCACAGACTACCCCCAAAGTAATTACTTAGGTTATACTCAAAAAGAAAAAAACAAGCTATTATAAAAGAGGATAATTTGGACTTAAGAAAAAATGATAAGAAATAAACCAGCAACACCTGAATAATTAATGATACATAGTGAAAACATAATAATAACTTGAATGAAAAAAGCAACCCTGGGAATCGATTACTCTTGTAATAGATAAACCTTGAGAAGAGGGAGACCTGGACTCCATGGCATGGAGATGCTTGTAGCATTCTCAAATATGGAGATAAATGTTTCATTTCCAAGTGAAAGCAGACCTGGAGATAAGTAGGAAACTCACCTGTTAAGAAATTCTTATGTCAAATGTGCGCCTATGACTTTAGTATCTACTTGTAGTACTTCTTCTGGGTCATATCTCTATTGCCCCAAGCCTTCAGCAAAGCCTTGTTAAAAGTCATAGTCATAGGGAAGCAGACTTGGCCCAGGAGATAGAGCATCCACCTACCACATGGAAGGTCCGCGGTTCAAACCCTGGGCCTCCTTGACCCTTGTGGAGCTGGCCGATGCTCAGTGCTGATGCGCGCAAGGAGCGCCCTGCCACACAGGGGTGTTCCCACATAGGGAGCCCCATGCACAAGGAGTGTGCCCCATAAGGAGAGCTGCCCAGTGTGAAAGAAAGTGCAGCATGCCCAGGAATGGTGCTGCACACACAGAGAGCTGACACACAAGATGATGCAACAAAAAGAAACACGGATTCCCATGCTGCTGACAACAACAGAAGTGGACAAAGAAGAACACACATCAAATGGACACAGAGAACAGACAACAGGGGTTTGGGGGGGAAGGGGAGATAAATAAAAATAAATAAATCTTTTTAAAAAATCATAGTCATAGTCTCAGTTAAGATGAGGAGAATTAGAGAAGGCAGTATGCCCTTTTTACGGCAAGAGAGAGACAAAAAATCGGCCATATCACAAACTTCAGAAGCAGCATGTTGACAAGTTGAAGGGACTGGAAAGGGATATTTGAAGGATTTGTTCCAGGGCACTCACTGAGTTGCAGAAACCACCAGGCTTAGGAGAGGTTAATTTCCAGCAAGTAAACCGAGGGCCAGAGCCGGGGGCAGGGAGAAGTGCTGGATAAAAAGGTACACAAAGGAAGTAGAACCTATTCTGTGGCTGCAGAGTCATGGGGCCGGGGAATTACGGTAAGAAATTTTATCCTAGATCCACCTTAATTATTTAAGAAGCCACAAATGCCACTGAGATCATAAGATGCTCTCAGAAGAGTTTAACTATCATTTCTGCCCTCTGTGGCTCAATTAGTGAAACCATTAAGCCAGGTGAAAGCAGATTCTCATCAATAAGAGGCTGCAAGTGAGATCTCAAGCATCTCTATTTTCCTGGACCCACATAAATCTGATTATATGCAGACAACACGAATGACACCAGACTCTCTGCTATCACTAAAGAATGGACAGATTGAAATTCTGCTTGGATAACAATCTGAATTAAATGGCAAAAGACTGAAAACTAAAGAAATAAAGAAAGATAGGTCTCTTAGAAACCATGAAAAATTTTTCATTATTCAGCTGAGGAAGCTGAAGACCAGGCATTAAAGGGATTTTCCAAAAGACTTACAGCTGGAAAATAAAAAGGAGTAAATAAGTAATTACAATTTACAGATTATACTATTACTAAACTTACAAAAAAAGACATGTGATCCTATGTCACCAAAGTTAATAAAAATCAAAAGTTTTGCCATCTCTTATGTCTTTTGGATTAATCAAATATATTTTAGAATTTTGACATATCTCCTTCATTGGTTTTGTTAAGTGACATTTTTTATTTAGTGATTTTTCTAGGAATCACAATATATACCCTTAATTTAAACATAGTCTACCATGAATTAATGGTATACTATTTCACATATAATGTGAGACATTTTAACAGTATATTTCCATCCCCTTTTTATATTATTATTGTCATACATTTTACTTCTCCATGTTAGAAACCCCCCAATACATTGTCACTAGTTTTTGCTTTAAGCAGTCAACTATATTTTAAAGAAAGTAAGAAACAAGAAAAGTATTTTATGTTTACTCTTTTGAGTGCTCTTAATTCCTTAATGTAGGTGCAAGTATCATTGGTGTCATTTTTTTTCAAACCACAGAGCTCCCCTTAGAATTTCTTGTAGAGTAAGCCTCTGGTGGCAAATTCTCTTGGCTTTTGTTTATCTGAAAGTGTCTTTATTTATCTTAATTTTTTTTTCATTTAAGCACTTTAAAAATGTCATTCTACTATCTTCTAGCTTCCACAGTTTCTTTTGAGAAGTCAGGAGTACTTTTTAACATTGTTTCCTGTAAGAAACAAGTCTTCTTCTATGGCTACTTTTTAAATTTTCTCTTTAACCTTGGCTTTTAGATATTTTCTATAATGTACCTATTGTGCCTTCTTTGAGTTTATACTACTTAGGGTTTATTGAGCTTCCTGGACCGGTAGGTAGATATTTTTAGTAAATTTGGAAAATTTTAAGTAATTTTTCCCAAATATCTTTCTGTGCAATCTCTCTGTTCTCTTTTTTCTTAGATAAAATTTGACTTGTGGTATATGCTTTGATATTGTCTCTCTTCGTCTTGGCTCAGTTCATTTTACCTTCTGGCATTTTGCTCTCTGTGCTTCAGTTTGGATTCTGTCTGTGTTTTAGGTTCTATTGTCCTCTTTTCAAGATCACTGAATTTTCTTCTGCAGACAAATCATCTAATAATCCCATCAAGTGAATTTCTCATTTCAGATATTGTCTTTTTCCATTTTAAAAAATTCCCATTTGGTGTTGTGTTTTTTTTTTTAGTTTCCATTTCTCTACTGAGATTCCTCATATCTTCCTTCATTACGTGAATCGTTTCCCTTAAATTCTTAGAAGTCACTACCTACTGATTCCACATATTTCATCTTTATGTCTATTTCTATTGATTTATTTTTCTAGCTGCGGGTCACATATTTCTGTTTCTTAAAGTACAAATAGGACATATTGAAAACAAATAGTGAGATGGTAGACATAACCTAAACATATTAATCATTACATTAAAAATAAGTAGACTCAAGTTTACACTTCTACCCAGAATGCAGAAAGCTGCGAGAGAATGTCACTCTAACACTGAGATAAAATCATATAGTCTGAAAAATCAAACAATTTGTCTGAGGTCTAGGGCAACTTTCGAATTCCAAAGGATTAGGAGGCTCTCTAAAAAGGCCAGATCACATGAACTGTTTCACTTTCTACAAAGTATAAAAGGGAGCATCTACCACAAAGAAAATAGGTGAAATTTCATTAAATTCTTAAAGACTGAGAGGAGACTAGAATGACAGTTATAATCTCTTGGAACCCAAATAGGTAGGAATTCCCGTTCTCTTGCCAGTGCTTTTCCATGGGCTTCCACTGGATGCTCACAGGAAAAATGAAGGCAGGATAGAACCTCAGAAACCACCGTGCCCCCTAGTGATGCACAAGTACAAAATCTTACCCACTTTCTGGACCCTTCTCTCATGCAAAAGACTTGAGAAACTGGGAGAAGATAAAAATGATTGTCACCCATAGGGCCCAGAAAAGTTACTCTCCTCTCAGGGAAGAGTCAAAGAAAGGTTCTGTACCACTGGAAAAAGGATAGGAAATCCTCCTTTCCTCAGTCTCAGGCAAAAGACCCTAGTCTCCGAGGAAGGGCTAGAAACAAAAACCTTTGCCACTAGAGGAGGGGCAGAAAAAAACATATGCCCAAGATTTTGCCCAAATATGACGTTGAGGTCTGTTCTCACCACGGAAAGGGCAAAAAAAAATGTGTTCCTTCCCGAGACTGCCTGCCGAAACACGCAGAATTTGGCTGCCATGATGGCAGGGTGCGATGGGACACTGGAATGGGGAGAAAGTCAATCCCAAGGTCAGGTAGAGGAGACCTGCCTAAGAAAGAGGATAGAGTAAAATAATTAAAGAAATTTGTCTGCCTCCACAGTGAGAATTGCACTAAGTAACAAGCAACCCAAGTAAGACTATGGAAAGGAACACCCTCTATTGTACCCTCTATAGTACTATTCACTGAAATCCCAGAGTGGAAGGGAAACACTGAGGAAAACTCTCTTGTTGTTCCAAGACCCACAGTATCCATGCTAAACACAGGTGGTCCACAACTTGGAGGAATTTGTTGTCTGTATTCCACTGAAGGTACAAGAAACAGCTACTAACTAATCACCCACACTAATAGCCTGACGAAAGAAAAGGTGTGCATATGCATATTTGGGGGTATAAATTCTATTTACTGCAGTCTCTCCATAATGTGCAGCATCAAGTCAGAAATTATAGTGCACCCAAAAAAGCAAATAATGATGATGATGATGGTGATAGCTCACTGTCAAAAGATAGTAAAGTCAACAGAGCGGATGCAACCAGATGTTGAAATTAGCAGACAGGATCTTTAAAATAATAATGAATAATATGATAAAGTACCTAGAAATATAAGTGGAAAACATACAAAAACAGATGGCAAACTTCAGAAAATAGATGGAAACTATTTTTAAAAGTTAGTAATGGAAATGCTAGAATTTTTTTTTATTATTGAAAGTCTACAGCTAACACCATGCTTAATATTGAAAAACCAAACATTTTCCATCTAAAATCAGTGAAAAGGCAATGATATCTGCTCTTACAACTTTTTGTCAACACTCTACTGACAGTCCTAGCCAATGCACTAAAAGAAGAATAAAAGATACATAAGCTGAACAGATTGTAAAGTAAGAAGTTAATTTCTTATTTTCATGCAATATGGTTGTATACACAGAAATTCATAAGGAATGTTAAAAAAAATCTATTAGAGCTAGAAAATGAATTTAGCAAAGTCAAAGAAGATAAAAATACAAAATACAAATATAGTCCAAATACGAAAATAATCCAATTAATTCCTATGAACAAGCAACAGCCAATAGGAGAAAGAAATTTAAAAAATAACATCATTTGCTATGGCATTTTAAATCACAAAATGTTTAGACATATGTTTATTAAAATATATTTAAGATTTTTATACCAAAATCTACAAAGCATCACTGAAAGAAATTTAGGGCATAAATAAGTGGAGAGCTGAATCTTATTCATAGTTTGTAAGAGTCAATATTGTTAAGATGTAAATTCTTTCCAAATCAATCTATGGATTGAGCACATTCTAAATCAAAATCCAGACTGTTATAGATATTTGCAAACTGTTTCTAAAACTTATAAGGAAACAAAAAGGATATAGAATGTGCAAAGCAATCTTGAAATTTAAGGACATAGTTAGAAGGCTTATACTACCATACTTAAAGATATATGAAACTGTAGCAATCAAGAGAGTGTGATCTTGTCATAAGGCTAGACAAATATTAATAGATCAAGGGAACAATACCACAAAAAGAGTACAGATATACATCCATCCTTATGGAGGCATTAAAGCAATTCATTGGGGAAAGAAAAGTTTCAACACATGTTTTGGAAACAAGTTAATGGCTATGTGATCGAGCCTCAACCCTTACTGCACACCATACGCAAAATATTAATTTGAGATGGATCACAAGCAATAAAAAAAACTAGAAAACGTCTAGAAGAAAATACAGGAGACAATCTTCATGACCTTGGGATAGGAAGCTTTCTTAGGACATGGAAAGGATTAACCATTTAAAAAAAAAAAGATAAATTCAACTTCTTTATCACAATTAAGTACTTCTCATCAAAACAGGTAAGAAAATGAATAAGTAAACCACACACTGGGAGAAAATATTCATAATACTTGTATCTGACAAAGAATTTTTTCCAGAATATATTAAGAAAATCTACAACTTAATAGCAAAAAGACAAACAGCCTGATTCTTAAAAATCAACAAAAACTTGAACAGACACCAAACAAACAAAGATTTTTAAATGGTTCATAAGTCTTTAAAACAGGTTCAACATGATTCGTCACAGGAAATGCAAAATGAAACCACTATGAAATATCACTACATACTCACTAGAATGGATGAATTGAAAAAGACTGACAACAGTAAACGTTGACATCGATGTAGAACAACTGAAACTCTCATATACTGCTGTTAGGAGTGTGACATGGTCAGAATACTTTGGTAAACTGTTAGGAAGTTTCTTATAAGATTGAATATACACCTATATTTTGACTCAGAATTCCACTCCAGGGTGATACCCAAAAGACAGAAATACAAATGTTTGCAAAATTATTTATGCAATACTCATAGCAGCTTCATATAGTATAGCCAGAAACTGGCAAAAGCCCAAATATCAATCAATGGAAAAAGAAAGATAAATAAACTGGAATATGTGTATACAATGTAATACTATCAAGCAACAAAAAGGAACCCAGTTTCAAAAAAACAAAAACAAAAACATTGTGCTGACCCAAAAAGATGGATCATAAAATAAAGTCCAACTTCATTTAATGTAAATTAAGAACTAGATCAAGAAAAATTCTCTATGGTGAAAGAAATTACAGGACACTAGTGGTCAGGGGGTGGAGGTGGTAACAGGGATTGTCTGGAAAGGGACATGAGAGGAATTTTTTGGGAGATGAAAATATTCTCTATATTAACAGTAGGGTTGGTTTCACATGTGTATACATTAGTCAAAACTCATTAAGAGCTGTACTTTTCATTGTAAGTATACTTGCATTAATAAAATGAACAAGAAAGAAAAAGTTTTTTAAAAATCTTTTTTCTTTTTTCTCTTGTCATTAATCATTCTAAATCTTGTGACAGTTTATTTTTCACCGAATTTGGATCATGACTATCTTGTACTGCTTTTTGTTTTTTGATGCTTTCCTAATTGCCTTCTCTTTTTTCTGCAGATGGAAAATAAATATGCCTTCACCATATCTTTAAGAGCTCCCATTCTTAATCATACAATTTGTAAAGGCACTCACTTTGGTAATGAATGCATTATTCACAGGGCCTTTGGATTTTCTGTTCTAATTTCTGTCTATTGCATTCTAGGCCTGCTGTAGTCTATTATTCTTATTGCACTACTGGATTAAGTCTACTGTATCTTAGACATCATAGCTTCCATTTTCTTACATCCCTTTGTCATTTTTCTGAAGTATAATCTCAAGCAATTTTTTAGAAACTTTTTAGAAGCTAAAGTTTTTAAGTCAGTTCATTCTGAAAATGTCTCTATTAGGCTCTTACAGTTGATTGATACCTTAGGAATATATAGAATTCTAAATTCAAAATTGTTTCCCTTTAAATCTTCAAGATTTTTCCATAATTTCTGACAACCAGTGACAGCTGATGCCAATATTTTTTTTAAAGGCCAGGGTGGGGGTAGGTAATGGGGAGTTACTTCTTAATTGGTACAGAGGTTTCTGTTGGGGATGTTAGAAAAGTTTTGGTAAGATAGTGGTGAGTGTAACACGACATTGTGAATGTGATTAACAGCACTGAATATATACCTCAATGTGGTTAAAAGGGGAAATTTTAGGTGGTATGTATGTTGCTAGAATAAAAATAAAAATAAAAAACAACCATGGGACTGTACGACACAAAGAGGGAACCCTAATGTGAACTATGGACTATATTTAATAGTAAAATTATAATAATATTCTCTCATCAATTGTAACAAAGGTACCACACTAATGTAAAATGTTAAAAATGGGGGTGGGCCCAAGTGCAATGGCAAAGACCAAAAAAGAAGGAAGGTCCAACAATGAGCCCTTGATACTAATGACTATGCTTGTAAGCCTGTGCACCTGAAATAAGAACAAGGCCTAGAGCGGCAGGGTGCCTAAGAGTTACCTCCTGAGAGCCTTTGTGTTGCTCAGATGTGGCCAGTCTCGAAGCCAAACTCAGCATGTAATGTGTTGCCTTCCCCCCAGTGTGGGACATAACACCCAGGGATAAGCCTCCCTGGCCCCGAGGGATTACTACCAAGTACCAGCTGATAATGTAACTAGAAAATGACCTTGAATAAAAGAGTCAACTTGGACCAGCAGAATATCTCAGTCTACACATAATACCAGGAGTTAAAAATGCTTTTTGACCTGAATAAAAGGGGGAAATGGAAAGGACAAATGAGTTCATATGACCATGAGTCTCCAAAAAGAGCCAAGAGGCTATCAGAGGGGTTGTCCTTATGCACATCTCAGCAGAGTCCCAGAGACAGATAAAGTAGATACAACCAGGTATTTGTTCTTCTGAGGGCTACAGAGACCCACAGGTTCTATGGTCATGGCTTATGGAGTTCAGTGCCATATAAGTTGGCCCTACTTTGGACTTTGTGTTTCTGTGTGATGGAGCTGGACGCAGATGTGATCTTTGTCCACAAGCCTCTCCTGTTACTTTTACCGGAACTGTAGTTGGTGCTGGGGTTTAGTGTATACCCAGGGGACCTGAATCTCTGGGCTGACCATGTGATAGCCAGGCCCTGAGCCTCAACAGACTTGCAACTCCTACACTCTGGTTTATTGGACTTACCCCAATCAGCTAACATGGAGGTGAAGAAGGTCAACCACCACACCAGGGAGCCAAGAGTGCCTACAACTGAAAGCAGGAGAATTGCATCCAGCATCCATGTGGAATCTAAGCCCCCTCTTGCTATAGATGTGGAGTGGACACAACCATTCTAAGGTCCACAGGATGGAGGAATAGAGTATGGATTAGAGTGGACTTACTGATATTCTATTCATGAACTATTGTGATTAGTAATCAAAGAAAATGTGCCATTGGTGTGGAGAAAGTAGCCATGGTGGCTGCTGGGGGGTAGGGAGTGGGAGGAAGAGATGTGATGTGGGGGCATTTTCAGGGGTTGGAGTTGTCCTGGGTGGAGCTGCAGAGACAGTTACCGGACATTGTATGTCCTCCCATGGCCCACTGGGTGGATTGTGGGAGAGTGTGGGCTATGGTGTGGACCATTGACCATGAGGTGCAGCGGTGCTCAGAGATGTATTCACCAAGTGCAATGAATGTCTCATGATGATAGAGGAGGTTGTTGTTATGGGGGTAGGAGTGGGATGAGGAAGGTGGGGGGTATATGGGGACCTCATATTTTTTTAATGTAACATTAAAAAATAAATAAAGACAAAAAATATATATTTTTAAAAATGGGGGTGGGTATATAGGAAGACTATATTTTCTGCATGATGTTTCCATAAACCTACAACTTCTCTAATTTAAAAAAAACTTTTTTAAAGAAGGTAACCACACGATGCTAAGGGAAGAGCATCCTAGGCAGAGGGAATAGCTTGTGCAAAGACCTTAAAGCATGAAAAAGAAACGTATTCAACACTTTCCAGTGTACTAGGACATAATGGTTACTAAGGAAACTGGAGACACAAGCAGAGGTCAGATCATGTGGTGGTTTGATCTGGCATGAGAGTAATAGAGATGGTGCAGCTGGATTGGTTTCAGGATAGGACTTGGAGTAACAGAGAAAGTAAAGTCTGACTTTTATATTCACTTAGCCATCCATGCTTTTCGAAAGTCTGATCCATGAATGGCCAGAGAGAAGATGGATTTCAAGCCTATGGAATCATTATGTATTTATTTGGTTAATATCTTTGTCTGAGTCATAGTTTTAAATCCTATGTAGCTGCCTTTTATGACACTTAAAACTCACTGGTAAAACTTCAGACAGAGCAGGATTTTTAATAAAAGAGCTTCTTTTATTCTCATCTTTGAAACTGGGACACCATGCCCCAGGTTTGTTTGCCAGGTCAGTGGCATGAAAAGTAAAAAGATTAAGGTAAGTCCAGCCTAAGGCAAGGAGGACAGGATAAAAGCAGAATGCTACAAAAATCTTCACTTATCCAATATCATTAAGGAATAAGTGATTTTATGTAAGTGATATTTCCAGCTGTAACTGAAGTAGACAACCAAAACTTCTCAAAGCAAGCAGCTCTATTTAAACTAGACTTATTTAACCATCTTAACCTAGCACAGATTTTGGAGTGAAACTGATATGTGAATGCTAGCTCTTTACTGTGTATACATGACCCAGTCACTTCTATAAACTCCCATTTCCTTGCTCATAAAAAGAATTTATAAGGAAAAAAGTATATCACTTCATGCTTTTGTTGTGAAAATTAAATGAGCCAATTTGTAAAGAAACTGTACATAAAATGAGCTAATTATACAGTGGATAATGGCTAGTTTATAAGGTCTTCTCTGGAATAAAAAGCCACTGTCAAATTGTACAGGTAATACAAATGTCACTAGATATTATGCAATGGAGAACTCTTTCTTCAGCAGCTAATATGCTAAAGTAAATCACAGAAAAGACTCCTCCTGCTTTCTTGGTTGGAAAATCCACACCCCAATTAGATAACTGTTTTATTTTCAAGCATGGGGTTATTGCTAATTTATTGTGAATGTTTTTAAGAAATAAGACCACAGCCCAGAGAGAAAGATGCCAAATTTGAGATAATTCCCACTGGGCAGCTCTCCAGCTTCTTTCTTCCCTTTCAGTACTTCACACAGTTGAAATATGATCAAAGTAAATATAAAATTTGTACTTGATCAAGGAAACAGACTAAATGCTCAGAGAAGCAGCAAGAATATGGGAGAGTGTCAGCAGCTACTGAACGTCATAGGTATGAAGCGTGAGCTAGATCATTTTCATTGTCCCACCAACCCTTAAGAGGGAGGCTATTCCCCATTTTGCAAATGAAGAAAACATTGCTCATAGGGTTTAGGGAATGTGTCCAAGGTCATAGAGTTAGGAGGCAGAGTCTGAATTTGAACCCAAATCTGTCTGGACTCCAAAGCCTAGATGACTTCCACTACAACAGGGGGAAAAGAAACAGCCATCCTGGGCAATTGCACAGAAAAGCAACCAGCTGCATGAAGGATGGGTATGACCCAAAAAAATGAATGTTAGTTAAATAATTGTTTTATATGAGCTTCTTGTTTATTTTGTGTTCCATTACCTTTCTGTTGTATGTTATGCTCTCCAGCTAGCATTGTCACCCCTCCTCTCCCTCTTGAGTTCTCTCACTCAAGTGTCACAGACCAGCTCTAGTCCTCACCCTTCCTGTGGGGAAACCCTCAGTGCCTGGGACCTAGACCATCGCCTCCTTTCTCTGATACCTGGTCACTGTCAAGGCCTATGCAGCTGACAGTCTTACTTCAAATCCTTTCCTTTTTGGCCATTCCAATGTGACCACCCAGGTCTGAGTCACATGCATACAGCCAGGATGGAATGGCAGCTTTTCAACAGCTGCAGAAAGAACGATAGCAGCTTTCCCAAGGGAAATTCTCATTGAAAGAACAATGAAAAGGCCCCAGGAAAGCAAATGCCAAGATGCCTTAAACACTGATTAATGACATGCTGGGAGATGCAGTCACCTTGTGAACTTCTGAAATATCATAATGTATTTGGTTTGAAGGGTGCAGCGATCCCGTCTTCCCCCATGAAAATCCTGAGATGTATTACTGCTCCGGGAAACCATACCTTTTATTACTATCATTTGCTCATTTTAAAATTACCAAGGGCTTATCTAGAGGAAATGTAATTGGTTTAAGGCTTGCAGGGCACCTTGTTAGGTTCACAGGGCATAGCTTTATCCAACAAATGCTTTTAGTCACAATACCATGCAAAAGGAGGAAAAAAGTAACAAAATAAGAATTTACTAATCTCTAGAGAAATTCAATTCAGAACAATTTTATACTCTTTTAGAGAAGATTTCAAAAACAACAATAATCCTGCCTCTTCATTTAATAATTATAGCTTATATTTGAATCACCACTCTTAATTTTTCAAAAGGCGAAAACAATTTTATATTCAAAGCTATGAAGTAGGGAAAAAGTAATATTGTCTTTATTTTATAGGTTAGAAAATTTAGACAAGAGGGCACTATTTTTTCAAATGTATTTTTTATTTATTTTTAAAAGATGCATAGATCACACAAAATGCTACATTAAAAAATATAGGAGGTTCCCATATGCCCCACTCCCCATACCCCCCACTTTTCCCACATCAACAACTTCTTTCATCAGTGTGACACAGTCACTGAATTCGATGAATGCATTTTGGAGCACTGCTACACTGCATGGATTATAGTTTACATTGTAGTTTGCACTCTCCCCTAGTCCATTCATTGGGTTATGGCAGGATATATAATGTCCCGACTCTGTCCCTGCAATATCACTCAGGACAACTCCAAGTCCCAAAAATTCCCCCATATCACACATCTTTTTCCCTCTCCCTGCCCTTAGCAGTGCCCAGAGATGGGACCTTTTAATATCCCTAAATTCAGAGCTGGGTTAGGTAAATTATTACAACTTTTTAATTTTCTCTCTTAGACCACTTATTCCCGTATTTTTATTTCCTCTAGTTCTGTAAAAAGAACCATTCAGCATTCATTCAGTATTTGTTGAGGACCTGTTATTTGACAGGCCTGGATTTAGGAAGCATAGATACATCTGTGAACAAGATAATTTCTCTGCTCTCATGGAACATACTTTCCAGTGTGGAAAGACCAAATATGAAGGAAGGAAGTAAATAAACCAGGAAAAGATTGGATAGTACCAAGTGCTGTCCCAAGGATGAGTGTCAGCAAGACCTGGTGAAGATATTTGCAACCCATGTAAGTGATCTAAAATTTAGTATCCAGGACATATTAAACAAAAATCCCAGACAAATTCATAAGAAAGAAAAATTAGTCAAACATAAAGTTGAAAGAACCATAACATACTGCACACAAAGGAAGAAATGTGAATGGCCAATACATGTATGAAAAAATGCTTAATCTTATTCGTAATCATGGAAATGCTCAATAAAATGAACTACAGTTTCATATTCTTCAGATTATCAGAAATTAATATCTTGTGACATGAAAGTTTGGTAAAAATGTGGAAAATCAGAACCCCTCTACATAGATGGTACAATGATAACTGGTGAAATCACTAAAGAGTATTTTAGCAACACCTCCTCAAGTTGAAGATGCTCACTCATACCTTGTACTAGCTCTTCCACTTTGAGCTATCTATTAGGGAGAAACTCATATAGAGGAGACAGGGAGACATCTAGGATTATTACTGCAGTGCTGTTGAAATTATTGTATAGAAGCTCCTTCAATGTGGTCCTTTCTGACTTTTCTCATGACTAGATTGTGATTACACATTTTGCACAAGAATCACAAAGGTGATGTGCCCTTTTCAGTGCATCCTGTAAGGAAATTCGTGACACTGTGTCTTATTACTGGTAATGCTAACGTTGGTCACTTGGTTAAGGTGGTATCTGTCAGGCTGCTGCACTGGAAAGTTACTGTTTTTTTACCTTTGTAATTAATATCTTGTAGGGAAATACTTTTGAGAACTACACAAATATTCTGTTTGTGTCCACTAATTTTAGCATCAATTGATGATTTTTGCCTCCAACAAATAAAACTGTGGTGTTGGCCCAAAGTTGATTTTCTAATTCCACTTAAACATTCTATATTTATTAATTGGAATTCTGCTGTAAAGAAGAACTACCCTTTCTTCCCTTTCTACTTATATATTCAATCATTTATTTATAGTAATATAAAATCACAAATGTTTATTTTATTCTATGGATTATAATTGATTATTATCATTATTTAAACTTTGTTGCTCAAATTGCCCCAGATGTGGCCAATGGGAATCCCTTCAAGCTGGCTTCTATATCTTTCAATACACCCCCATCAAGTTTGAGCACTTTCTTACTTTCAAGCACCTTGCTCACCTTCTAATTTCCCTGACCCAGGCATGAAATCAACCATTTCCCAAGGAGCTCTGGCTACTGTCATTGGAAATGGTATTCGGAAACTTGTGTTTATGTACTAGCTGTAGCATCACTATTTTTAACAATAAATGTAGAAGCAACCTAACCATTCCTCAGTTAAGTATAAAACATATAAAAGACATAAACTAAATCTACTAGTAGCAACCTGAGTTAATATCACAATACAATGTTAACGAAAAAAAGCTAGTTTCTGAATGATATACATGGTATATTGTCATTTGTGTAAATCTTAAAAAAAAAAAATAGTGTATATTGTTCATGAATACTTGCACATGTAATGAGAACCAGAGAACAGCTTCTGACATCTGGTGACTGGCATGGCACTCACTGATACACCTTGGTGTTCTCCTGTTGGCATAAACAATTTCACAGAACATTAATATCAAGGCCATTCTGTGATTATGATGGATCGAAACCAAAATAAAACCATTCTGTAATTATGTCTGAACACTGACAAAACATGAACATTGTCCAAACCACAAAAATGACTAAATATCCCTTATACTGGCTAATATGAGTGACTGCTGCTTCTTAACCAATTATAACTTCAGCATTGTTTGGGTTTTCTTCCTTCTAATGAGATTTAAGATAGCTAAGTATAGAATTACCCCCCTCTTACTGACAGCATCTGATTCCAAAGCTCCGCTTCCTTAAACCCACCCAGAATCACCTTACACAAGCCTAAATCCTAACGTAAGTCCTCTCTGCCACTTCTTACTAAGAAGTATTCTATGGTATATATTCAACTACAAGTGCATTTCTGGTGGTGTTTAGAAAGAGGGTCTTGACAGTAGTAAAAGTATTATTTTTTAATGTATAGGAATAGTACACTCAAACTTTAAGATAGTACTTATATCCAAAGAGGGAGAAAAGAAAGAGAAAGATCTGAGGCAGAGAGAAGGGAACATTAGCTCTATTTCAACGTTTTATTTCTCTTAAAATATATCTAAGGATATATAACAAAACATGTACCTGTTTATATTCAGTGATGGAAACAGAAGAATCAGTTTTATTAGTTTCCCTGTTTCCTTATATACAGAAATATATCATAATTTAAATAAATACTTCTGTTAAATAGTGTAAAAGTGAAGGTATCCACGAATTACACACCCAGAGGAAGCCAATTATAGGTGCTTTGATTTAATGTAGACCCTTCCAGACTACACATGGAAGGATACGATAGAGTAGATCCCTCTAATAATTTCTACATCTTATCTTTGCACTCATATTAGAGTCATCTATGTATGAATCTGTCCTGCCCATTAGAATTGCTCTTGATTATCAGGATCGTGCCTTATTTCCCTTTTTACCATCTATTCTAGCACAATAGCTGACACATTTTAGATGCTCAATAAATGTTTGTTGAATAAATGAACAAACTAATTATTCTCCTAAGGCTGCTTTATAGAGCTTTGAAAGCACCAATTTCATTTTAATGACCTGAAAATTATTTGAAATATATAATCAGTTCCAAATCATCTGTTTCCAGACATCATATTTATCTTTGTTGCCTTTAGAGTGACCTCAAATATTCTCAAAGCCTTAGGGGCACAAGGAAGTTTCTCTTCCTTGCAAAGACAAGCATTCACATGACTGGTCTTTCTTGCTCATAGCCTTATCTTGCTGTATCAAGCACTTGAAACTTTAAGTAATTCTCAGGCAGTGGTAACTGAAGCAATGTTATGACTATTGAAGTTATGCCAGTGACCACATTACTGTAGCTGTATCTCAAGCAAAGCACAGACAAGAACAATTTCATGGAATGGGGGCTTATCATTCACTATTTTAAGTCACTTACTTCTGTTTTACCTTGCCAAAGAGCTGCCAATGCAAAGTACCAGAAATGTGTCGGCTCTTATAAAGGGTATTTATTAAGGGTAAAAGCTCACGGTTCCAAGGTCATGAAAAATCCAACTCAAGGTACCATAAGAGGTGCTTTCTCACCAAAGTCACATATTGAAGCAAAATTTCGGGGGATCTTTGCCTTCTGCCCTGGGTTTCCTCTCTCAGGCTCAGCTGCTCTTCTTTCTTTCAGAGTTCAGCTGCAAGCTGGCGTAGGGCTTGTCTATTTCTTGGCCTCCTATATCAGTCTTGGCTGTTCCACTCTCTTTCCAAGTTCAGCTGTAAGCCATCAGGCATATAGCAGGGCTGGCCTCTTGAGTTGCTCTGTGGGCCCAGCCTCTTGGGGACCTTGTGCTTAAGCAATCCTCTTGCTCACATAACAGAATCAAAAAGGACAGTTTCCTTTTTTCCTCTGTGTCTGTCTCTGTGAGTCCATTCATATCAAACCCAACAAGCGGGTGGTGACTCAGCCTGAGTCATGCCTCATGGATCTAGTCCAACCAAAAGCCATAAATCAATCTCAAGTAATCTAATCAAAGGCCTTCAACTGAATTCAATGCAATCAAAGGGTATCACACTGAGAGGAATAGATTAGCTTACAAACATAATCTTTTTTTTTTAGGATTCATAAAATAATCTCAAACTGCCACAATTCCTTTATTATTCTAAACCTGCCATAGCTCAGGATGCCAAGGAAAAAGAATGGATCACAATGGATCACAAACTCAGGGGAAGATGCTAGATAAATGAAAAAAAAAAGGGGGGGGGGGATTAAATTATCTATGACTAGTTTAACCCAACAGTAAAAATGAGCTCAAATCAAGTTCATGTCTGGGATGTAGTAACATGGACCAATGGAAATGAAGCAATGGATGGAGACCTGAGCCCAGGTTCCTATTTTGACCCTTACCAGTTGTGTGGCCTTGGGTCTTTCCCATTACTCTGTAAACAGGTTCCTCAAGTTGGAACAAGCCCACCAATTTCAACTGGGTTCTCCAAACTCTTCTACTATCCCACATTTTTTTAGTCAACTCATATTCTCACTCTCCCCAGTGATTATATTTCATCTCTCCCCTATCTTCAACCAAACTGCCATCCCCAACAAGCCCCCTCATTCCCAGTAGACAACCTCACTTCCAACCTCCCAGAGAAATGTGAAGCCACCAAAGAGGAGCTCTCCCTCTCCTACCAACTGCTATCAAACTAAATCCTACCTGCATCTGTTCCCCTCTCCTTCTCAACTCCTATTAAATAAAACCAATATCCTTTATTCTGGCTAAGGTCAGATCTTTTGTCTATGTTCTGTAGCACATTTTCTCAAGAATCTTACTCTGTCAGTTACCTCTGCTGTCTTCTAACTCACCATCTCTACTTGACTCTCCCACCCAATGGTCATTTAAATAGGCCCAATCCAATTTAAGAAAACCCCAACCTTATTTTCCCTTTCAATGACAGCCTTATCTCTTCTCCCCTTTTATTAACCACATTTCTAAAAAGAGTCCTCTATGCTCAGTGTCTCTATTTCCTCATTTCTCACTTATTCCACAAGCAACCAAACCTCTCTTATACCAATAACAGCCCACCAAACCACAGAGCGTAATGATCTTCTAACATATATTCCAGGCCTCAAATAATTCAGCCTCTCAGAAGCATTCTATGAAGTTAACCATTGTGTTCTCTTGTCTTTTATGATACAACCCTTTCCCGGGTATCCTAGCTCTTGGACAATCATTTAGTTCATCTTTCTCTGTCACCCATTTAAAGTTGGAGTTTGTCAAGACTTGTTCCTGAGATTCTTCTCTTCTCCATTCTTTCCTATACAAAACATCAGCCACTTACATACCTTCACTCACTAGCCATATATTGACCCAGTTACAAATGTGCATCTCTAATTCACATCCATGGCTGGGCATCTCCACTTGGATATCTACTGCAGGCCAGCTTCTACAGAAGCAGATACTGAACTGAGGTTTGGGGTATGTATTAGTTTCCCAAAACTGCCATAACAAATTACCATGAACTGGGTGGCTTAAAACAATGGAAAAATTTTCTCACAGTTCCAGATGATAAAAGTCCAAAATCAAGGTATTAGCAGGGCCATACTCCCTGTGAAGACTATGGAGAAGAATCCTTCCTTGCCTCTTCCTAGCTTATGGTGGCCCCATTAATCCTTTTCATTCCTTGAATTGTAGTTGCACCACTCTAGTCTCTGCCTTCATATTCACTTGGCCATCCTCCCCTTGTGTCTCTCTGTGAGTCCTCTCCTCTTTTTATAAAACACCCAGTTATTGGATTTCGGGCACACCCTAATCCAGTATGACCTCATCTTAACTAATGTCATCTACAATGACCCTATTTTAAAAGGCCACTTTCTGAGGTTCTGAGTGGTCATGAAATGGGAGTGGAAAGCACTATTCAACCCCCTACAAGGTGTAAGCTGTTTATTAGAATCAATCCCTATGAAGGGAAGACGGATGTGGTAGGACTGATCTGAGGAGCAAACAAACTACAATCAGGCCAGACAAGACCTTGGCCACTTCCTCAGAGAACTCTGGAATATTGCTTATCAGAGTGGTCCATCCTACTCAGTCACCTGACGTCAGCTGCCCCAGGAACAGCATCACCTCCAGTGAGGTAACTTTTCTGCAGACTCTGAAGTTGCAGGGAGCTCAGGGCTTTTTGACTCCACTCCCCATTATTGTATAGTAAGTCCTTCTTTGAAGGGGTCTGTGGGTGGCTTGTTTCTTCGTCTACCACAATATCTCAAAGGCACTTTTACTTCAAAACCTGTTCCTTCTCCAGTCTTCCAGATCTCTGGAAATAGTACCACCATCTATGAAGCTGCACAGAAACCTTGCACTAATGCTTAGCACCACCTTCTCCCTCACCCTTTGCCCTTACCTTAGTCCTAGTTCTTGCTCTACTCAGCTATCAAATAAGTTTCTAATTTGTCTCCCCACATCTCTCTTAATCCTTCATTCTCAGAGGGAGTGACCTTTTCAAAACACAAACCTATATCACTTCCTATCTTACCTCCCCATTGCTCTTAGGATAAAAATCAAAATCATTTAATGAGCTACAAGTTTTGCATGATGCATGATCTGGCCCCTAGCTACCCACCAGTCAAGATACTCTACCTAAAAATATATGATGCTCCTCTCCATCTCAGGCCCCTTGTACATGCTATTTCCTCTCCCTGGAATGGCTGTTCTCTTCCCCACAGCCCAGCTAACATGTACTTATCCTTCAGATCTTGGCTTAAATGCCTGTTTCATGGAGAAGTTTCTCTGACCCTCCAGATTAAATCAAGACTCCCTGTAAAACAATATTGTGTCACCATAATCATCAGCACTACTGCAATTACAACTAAACAGCTAATTGTGTACTTGGTTTTTATCATTCTCCCTCTGTCCACAGAATGTAAGCCACAAAGAGCAGGAACAATCTGTCTTAATACTACTGTACTCAACACAGAGCCTTGTACATAATAGAAGCTTGAAAAATATTTGATGAATAAATGAAAATGATCAGCATCTTCCTGCAGTAAGGAAGACCCTTTCTTGCAAAATAATGACCAAATGGATACCTCTGTGACATACAAACCTCACTCTACAAGTAATTTTTGCTCTCTTAGCAGATGATAAGACATGAGTTAAGGAAACAACATATTAAGTTGAAACAACATTAAACCAGGGAACAAGAGGTCTGCATGCTAGTCCCACTCTTGCTCCAGCTAACTGGGTGGGGAAGAAGGCTCCCAGCCTCAACAAAGAGTCTTTGTTTCTTTATCTCTAAAATAAAATACATTCTGAGTCCCCTGCCAGCTCTTATATTTAAGCTTGTACATTATCTTGACCCATTCATTCAACCCATTTCTCATTTCAGTCTAGAAGTGCATCTGATCTAGTATATAGACCCAAAAGAAAGGGACTTCTGAGGTTTTCTTCATTGCTGCATCAACAGCACCTATCAGACACATATAAGATGCTCAACATCCTTTTATAGAAAGTCTGAGTTAATCTGTCTCCTGAGAATCCAGACTCCCAGGTCACAATATTAAACTCTGCCCCTGTTCCATGTGCAGGCACTTTAAGAGCAGTTTCATAGGTGTGTACTATATTCATATACCAGTTCAAGTGTGTTGATATTAACAGGGAACTGCAGGGCAAGGTTTGTCGTCACTATTTTTCTAAAGATTAAAAATACTGCATGTTCTCTAGAAAAGCTGGAAAATGCATAAGGGAAAATACAAAGTTCTCGATATGTTATCACCCAGAAATCATAATATTAACATATCAATATATTTTCTGTATTTTTTTTCTAGTTTATTTTATTTTCAAATCCATCAGGGGTTCATTTTTATATTTGTTGAGGAATAACAAATATAAAATCAATTTATAGTTGCTTCAAAAATTCTTTCAAATAGTTAACTATATTTATTGAATAATAACACACACAGATTATCAGTTAAATGCTCAACATGCACCCAATTAATTCATTACTTTCTTCCATCTCTCCAGACATATTTTCCCTATCTCAGGGAATGACATCACTATTCTCCCAGTGATCAAGTCAGAATGCTACAGGTCATTTTTACATGTCCCAGTGCTTCTTAAATGTATCCAGTAGGACTCCAGATCTTCCTAATGACAACTCTTTAACATCTCCTTAGCAAGCAAAAGAAAATAAAGGGGAAAAAATCTTAATTGGGACCCTTCCCACATCTCCACCCTTTTCATTCTGAGTTGACACCATCAACTTTGGCAAAATTGAATTACTCTGGCTTCCCAAATGTTCCATGCCCTGGCTAGATTCTCTGCCTTTACACCTGCTACTTGCTTGGTTGGCAATGCCTTTGACAATCCCTTCACCTAGTTAATCCCAGCTTGCTCTTTGGGACCCAGCTTAGAATTCACTTACACAAAGAAAACTTGCTTAACCCTTGAGGTTAAAAAAATCCATGCATTTCTTTGTTTACATGTCTAACTTCCCTACTAGCATGAACTCCCAAGAGCCACTGCTTTAGTCATCTTTGTATTTCTAGTGCCTGACATTGCAAGTTTTCAATAAACATTGAATTAAATTAAAATGCAATTTACTTAATACATAATGTAATTTATTTGAGAAATGAAGGCCTTAGAGTAATGTTTTAGTTTCCTGGTTGCTAAGACAAATACCATGCAATGGGTTAGATTAAACAACGGGGATTTATTAACTCACAGTTCTGAGGCTACAAGAAGTCCAAACTCCAAATGTCATCAAGGGTTGTGTTCTCCCAGAAGACTGGTATTCTGGGAATGGCTGCCGGCGATCCTTTGTCCTTGACTTTTTTGTCACATGGTCATGTATATAGTAGCCTTTTCTGGGTTCTTTTGGCTTCCAGTTTGTGGCTGCTCCCTCATACTTCTCTCTCTGTGGCCTTCCCTGTAAGGCGTTCAGTAATAGGATTAAGACCATCCTGATGAAGACCTGAAATGAAGTAACCTCAGCAAAAGTTCCTATTTACAATGGGTCCACACCCACAGGAATGGATTAATATTAAGAACCATGTTTTTCTGGGGTACATAGCTCCAAACTACCACAAGCAGAATCAAAATTGACCAGTTATCTCAACTTATTGGGATGGAAAGTGACCAGCTATCTCAACTTATTAGGAAATGGCTAACCATTAAAACAGTCATACTGGGCCCCACCAAGCAGAGCCAATTTCTTTGTCTTTAACATATAGGAGGAAATAAATCTATCCATAAGAAAAGATTAGAATTTTTCTATTGCAGCAAGAAGAGATATGGTTTTTTTAACTTTTTCTACTTTTCTTTTTTTCAAAAAAATAAACTGGTTAGAAAAGTTATTTCAATTACAATAAAAAATAATACTTGTACAGGAAATAAAAATACTTGTACAGGAAATTTGTTAGTAAGATAGCCCAGTTTTGTGTAGAAACATTGCATTTTGAACAGCATAAGACAAACACTGGCAGCAAAAATGTGTCCAAATTCCATAAATGGCTAGTTCACATGCTTAAAACGATAGAAACAAAATACGACCTACTGTGGTACCATTAAACTGACTAGAACTAATGAAAAAGCAGAAAGCAGTTTACTCAGTTTTTGTTCTCGAAACATTCAAACCTTTACAAAAGAGAAAGAAACTTGTTTTAAAACATACAACTAAGGAAAAAGAGTGTTGCTTTACCATTTGCATACATACCTCTGTGATTTAGCAATGCCCATCCTTTCATCACATCCACATTTGCATCTTAGAGAACAAATGCTGCCTACAGCCTGCAATAAGCTGGGTGGGCCAGGAGTAGGCACCCAACTTAAGCTAGACCAATGAGAGGATCTGTCCTGAAAATCTAGGGTTTGGCACCCAGAGACCAAATTAATTAATTGCAGGGAATCAAAGAATAGAGTAAAGGGACTTAAGGTCTGAGGCTGATATTTGGAGGTAGCTGTAATGAATGAGCAGAGAAGTGATCTGCAGAGAAAGAAAAATAAAGCAGATGCACAGAGACTTGAAGCTACATGGAGGAAAGAAGCAGGGAAAAAAATCAGGAGCCTCATTTACTTATGAGGTCTTTTTATCCTAAGATCCTAAGATCTTTGACATTCCCTCAGAAACATAAAATAATAACTTACAGCTCCAAAGTAAAACATTTATATCCCTCTTCAGATTTTATCTTTCTTCTACCATTTGATGTGTAGGAAGAAAATTTTATATGATGCTGATGAGAATGGTTTAATAGACATAACAGACTTTTTCATTTGTTTTGCATTTTTACAGTTTGTTTTGTTTTGTTTTGTTTTGCTTTGTTTCAGGTGGTGGTATAGGTTATAGTTCAATTTGTCCATAGCCATTCTAGAAAGCTGGAGGCCACATCTTCAATCTTTGCTTTTAAAGAGCTTGCAAAGTCAAACTATCATTTGTTGAGTTCTGGTACATACAGGATCCATGCTAAGTGTTTTGCATGCATTGTCTCGTCTACTCTGACTTAACTTTAATTTCATCACCACGTTTTGAGGTAAGTATTAGTCATAGAAAGGCTAAGGACTCACATAAAGCCATTCTGTCTGTGAATTATAGAGCTATGACACATCCAGATTTGACAGACTCTAAACCCATATTCAACTTTCTTTCTTAAGAAATGACTAATGCTATACCAAAAAATAAAATAAAATTACCAATACCAGACAGTGCTTCCTGGTTGTATTTGACACAATTGACCGCTTCTTCCTTCCTGAAATAGTTCCTGTTGGCATTCACAATAGCTCTATCTCCTGATTGTTCTTTATCTGACAGGTATAACCACTCCACTAAATACCACACTCATATTTCCCATTGCCAGCTTGATATTTCCCTTAGTTTTCTAATAAATTTCTCAAACCCAACATGGTAGTACTATAAAAAGTTCTTACTTGAAAGTAAGCCAACCCTTATCCTGCTAATTGAGGCAGAAAAGGAATTTTAAAGTGTATTTGGTAGCTGGCGGATTCTAGAACAAGAGAACCGATGTAAGGGCTACACAGCCATGCACAATCACAGATTACACGGTGGAACTACTCAAGTAAGATACCGCTACCACCATTGCTGGGCACAGACACCACAGCTCACATCGTTGACTCTGGACTCAGTTGCTACCTCTATAAACTGGATTCAGCTGCTGCCTCCATGGCCAGAATGGAGTCTCCTTTGGAGTTTCTCAAGTGTTTGATAGAGCCAAAATCACAAGCCTGCATCCCAGCTGCAAGGACTGCTAGTAAAACAATGTTCTGGCTTCTATCTTAGACAAACCTCGGTACTCATAAAATAGGAAAATCCGCAAACATAGAATGATGTGCAGTGCTGTTGAGTGGCTTAAATGAATGGCATATACCACACAGTATTCAAACAAAACTCTTGGTTTTCCTTACCTCCAGTCCACACACGTGCTTGTGCTATACTCTTAGGGGTTATCCTTGATTCCGCTTTCCCTTGCACACCATATCTAATCCATCATCAAGTTCTCTCACCTTCATCTCTGAAATATATTCTAGAATGTATCCCCTTTTCTCTAACACTCTAGTCCAAGCTACCATCATCCTTTGATGGAACAGTAGCCTCCTAATTGCTATTTCTGCTTCCATTCTTGTTTCTCTACAATCCAGTCTTCATACAGCAAGCAGGTTAGTCTTCAAAAAATACAAAATCAGGTCAATTGATTCTCTGCTTTAAAACCCATAATGTCATTCCTTGGGCACACCAGGAATTATATAATCTGGTTCCTGCCTAGTCCTCTAATCTCACGTCATACCACTTTGCCCTTACTTTGCTAAGTGCCAACCACATGGAATTCTTTCCTGTCATTGAAAACAAAAGGCTCATTCCAACATCAGGATTTTTGTATTTGTTACTTCTGCCTCAAGAACTTCATGTGCCTGGTTCCTTTTTGTCTTTCAAATCTCAGTTCAAACATTCCCTCGTTGAGAGATTCCATTCTGAAGGACTCTTACTCTCTATCACATCCCTATTTATTTTTTTAAAGATTTATTTTTATTTATTTCTCTCCCCTCCCCCCCATTGTCTGCTCTCTGTGTCCATTCACTGTGTGTTCTTCTGTGACCGCTTCTATACTTATCAGCAGCACCGGGAATCTGTGTTTCTTTTTGTTGCGTCATCTTGTTGTGTCAGCTCTCTGTGTGTGCAGTACCATTCCTGGGCAGGCTGCACTTTCTTTCACGCTGGGCGGCTCTCCTTACGGGGCACACTCCCTGTGCGTCGGGCTCCCCTACGCAGGGGACACCCCTGCATGGCACAGCACTCCTTGCGTGTATCAGCACTGCACATGGGCCAGCTCCACACGGGTCAAGGAGGCCCGGGGTTTGAACCATGGACCTCCCATGTGGTAGACAGATGCCCTATCCACTGGGCCAAGTCTGCTTCCCCCCATTTTTATTTTTAATAGCATTTGTCATCATATGAAATTATCTCAGTTCTTTTTATTGACTTTTTCTACCCCTGTTTGCAAGTTCATTGATTTATCCATCCATGCATTCCCAGTGCTCTAACAGTGCCTGGCACTTAGTAGGAATTTGACATATATTTGTGGAATAAGACAATATATCAAATAAACTGCACAGACTAAGGACTTTGCAACCAGAGAAAAATAAAATCACTGAGAGTGTGGTGGCCAGAAAAGGTCCCTTTGAAATAGGAAAATCTACAGAAGCAGACTTGGCCCAATGGATAGGGCATCTGCCTACCACATGGGAGGTCCACGGTTCAAACCCCGGGCCTCCTTGACCCGTGTGGAGCTGGCCCATGTGCAGTGCTGATGCACGCAAGGAGTACCCTGCTACACAGGGGTGTCCCCCGCGTAGGGAAGCCCCAAGCACAGGGATTGTGCCCCGTAAGGAGAGCCACCCAGCGTGAAAGAAAGTGCAGCCTGCCCAGGAATGGTGCCGCACACAAAGAGAGCTGACACAACAAGATGACGCAATAAAAAGAAACACAGATTCCCGGTGCTGCTGATAAGTATAGAAGCGGTCACAGAAGAATACACAGTGAATGGACATAGAGAGCAGACAATGGGAGGCGGGGGCAAGGGGAGAGAAATAAATAAAAAATAATAATAAATCTAAAAAAAAAAGAAATAGGAAAATCTTAGCTTAGACTCGAGGAATAGATTAGATTTGGATTTTCAAACATGTAGCAGGAACCAGAACAAATGGAAAACATGACAGTTAAGGTTTGATAAGGAAAGAGAAATCAGAAAAGGCCCAGAAGGTGGGTGGAGAACCATGTAGGGAATCCTAAAGTTGGAAGAGACTGAAAGGGTGTGAGATCAAAACCAGTGATGGGTGAAGCAGATATGGTTCAACAGATAGAACTTCTGCCTACCATATAGGAGGTCCAGGGTTCGATACCCAGGGCCTCCTGGCCTGTGTGGTGAGCTGGCCCACACAAAGTGCAGCTGCATGCAAGGAGTGCTGTCCCACACAGGAGTTCCCCCTGTGCAAGGACTGCTACCCTGTGCAGGAGTGCAGCCTGCCCAGGAGTGGTGCCACCCGCATGGAGAGCTGATGAAGCAACAAAAAGAGACACAGAGAAGAGACAATATGAGACACAACTAGGGAACTGAGGTAACGCAAGAGAATGATCACCTCTCTCCTTCTCTGGAAGATCCCAGGATGGGTTTCTGGAGCCACCCAATGAGAATACAACAGACACAGAAGAACACACAGTAAAGGGACACAGAGAGCAGACAATGGGCCAGGAGAGGGGAGAAATGGTAGAAATGTAAAAACAAACTAATAAACAATGATGGCTATTGCCTACTTACAATTGGGCTCATGGCCAGTCATACTAGAACATGCTCTCATCTGCCAAGGTCATCTAGAAGTTTACTGTGGAAGTCATGTGATAGCTTGTCTTTATCAAGGAGGAGACCCCAAGTCCTATGAACATATCATCATGCTGGGGTTTCGAACTAATGGTCACAATACAGGGATGGACACATAGGAAGCAAGTAGACACAGGCATGGAGAAATAAAGGAAAGCTAATCTAGAAACCTGAGATAGAATCATGCTGGGAAGTACACAACTAAGTGCCAAGCCCACAAGCTGTAAAAGGGTAGAAACAGAGGTGGATCCCCGGGAAAAAGGGACAGGCTGGGGACTCTGAACGCTGAAGGGCACAGTGATGTAGCCCCCTCCCCCCATTTGATACTGATGCTCAACTTACCTCCTGCCTGCTCAGGATTACCTGCTGACCTTTGAACCAGAGGCCCCTGTGTTTGGAGACAAGGAAGAACACTACATATTAGCAAATTAAGGAAGAAATAAATCCAAGTATTTTTACTGCGGCAGTCCCCCATATTAATTAAGCCAGTAATCAAATGCAAGTTTCTTCTTAAATTGCATCTCATATTCTTCCAACAGCACTTAGTGACTACAATTGGAACATTAAGAAGGCAATTCCTTACATACATTTCTTTATTTTTCCATGGTCAGCAAGTTTTAGAAACTGGATAAAACCCAACATCTCTTCTCAGAAAGCTGGAGGATGGGTTTACTAAGGAAAGAGTTACTCATAAACCCTCAGAACTCTGGCTTGAAACAATAATCATGCTTTTCTTACATGGTTACTGTGCAAATTTCCTCCCTGTGGGTTATTCCTTTTCTGGATTTTTTACAATGTTTCTTGGGTCTTGGTAAAGTTTTAATTCAAGGCCAACCACACTTCTTTCTAGCCCTTCTCCATCTCTACCCATGCACAATTCCCAATCCCAATGTGCAGAGGAAAACAAATTGGAAGAAACCACAGTCTGAACAAAGAATTAGGCCATTAAAATCACATCATAGCAGAGTGGGTGTAGCTTAGTGGTTGCTCGCCTGCTTCACATGTACGAGCCCTAGATTCAATCCCTGTTACCTCCTAAAAAAATAATCACATCCCGAGTCTGTGATGAAACAACATACCTGTAACTGTGAGTAAATATTAGTTTCCTATATCGGGGCATTACTATATTACTAACATGGTACCTGTATAACTTGGAAAGGGAGGTCAACATTTGAGAAAGAGGCCTGTCCCCAAAGAGGGGGTTCTTGGCAGGCAATAAGGTGAATCCTGAACTTCCATCTGCCATTCTGTATAAGTTGCACTTAATAAATATTCCAAAATTAACAAGGCTAAATGAGAAGTAAAAAGAATACAGGAACAGGAAAGAAATGGAAGAATTATGCTTTTCATGTTACAAGTTCCACCCCTTTCTGTCCTCCAAAATAGCATTCATTGAGATTGTCAAATTAATGACCTCTGGATAAGTGAAACTGTAATCTTGCCAGACCACTAGTAAGAGAATAGCTACTGTTTTTTATTAGTCATTATGTTATAGTATCTACATCTTTACTGACTATTCATTCCAGTTAATGGGGAATTAACTCTACAATGGAGTCTTGCAGTTCAGTCCAGGATGCAAGTGTTAACCTATCCCTCATTTCTAGTAAAAAGCGCAGTTCTGAATGAGTTGGAGAAATAGTACATGTTAGTTGTAGGGGAACGCCTTCATCACAACTAAGAGCTTCTCCACAGAAGTGAAGTTACTAAACTTTGATGTAATGTACTTGACAATCTGAGAAAAAAATATGATGCTGTTTCTTGAGGTAGGAACAAATCACCACCTCCCACGACAATGATAGGCCTTTCCCTATGAGCTGAGAAAGACAATCATGAAGAGAAATTCAGCCGAGTGGGTGAGACAAAATGACTCAAGGATTATATTTTCTGTTTTGGGGGCAAGAAATGCATCATTCTGCAGATGGTTGTGCTTTAATTATATTAGGGAAAACCACGTATGGTTTTAGCTAATAATGGCAGTAGCTATCATTTACCAAGGGCCTGCTTTATAACAGGTGTGATGTGTGTGTATTGCCCATAATCTATACTCAATTCCTTCATGTGCTCTGTATTTTCAATTTTAATGCTAAGTAAATTAAACTCAGATTAAGAATTAACTTAAGGTCACATAGTTAATTAGTATGCTTGCCACTAAGCTATTTAACTACCTTCATTGAGACCTCTACTAAAAGTTTGATTCAGTAAACTAAAAATCCAACACATAGAAGCCCAGGAACTTTCTCACTAATTCCACTCTCTTCAGGAAGTTAGAAGAGAAGAATTTTTGCACAAGGTAAAATGTACAGAAGTAAGTAATAATGATCAAAACCTGCTAAACAGTAAAATCTGAGTGCTGCATAGTATTCCACAGAATACATCCTCTTCTTTTCACTTACCCATCCTGCTAGAGGTAGACCATTATGTTATCCCCCTTCCACAAACGTTCTCATGAATGCATGAGTTTTTTTGGAGCAACAACCCAAGAATGGGATTTTGGATGACAGAGGATATACATACTTAATTTCAGTGAGTACTGCCAGAGTGCCTCCAAAATGCCATATCAATTTACACCCAAACTGAAAAAACCAAGATTCCTGTTTCCTCATCAACTCATTGTATTGTCCAGTTTTTCAATTTTTGCCTAAGTTATGTGTGTTGCATAGTGTTTTTAGTCAGGAAAACAAAACTGATGGGATACATGTATAACATACATGTACTATATATACATTATGTAAATATCACGAGATTTATTATAGGAACTGCCTACATGACTGTGGGGCTGGACAAGTCCGAATTCCATATGACAGCCTGTAAACTGGCCCCAATGAAGGTTTTTGATGAATTCCCCAGGAAAAGCTGGCTGACTGAAGTAGAGACAGAAATTCCTCCTAACTGCTGAAATCATCAGTGCTCCTTTTAAGGCCTTCAACTGATTGGATGAGGTAATCTCCTTAGTTGATTGCAGAAGTAATCAGCCATAGGTGAACTGACTGGTGATTTAAATCCATGAAATATTCCTCATAATAACAATCAGGCCAGGGCTTGTTTGACCAAACAACTGGACACTGTAACCTAGCAAAGTTGACACATGACCTTAACCATCACAAGTAGTATCTCACCATTTCAATTTGCTATAAACTGATTAGTAATTAGGTTGATCTTTTTCTTCACAGCAAAACCATGCTTGTACTACTTTGAATTGGTTAGTCTTCCTTTTTCTAGAGATTTTTGTCTTTTTTTTCTCTTTTTACTGATTTTTCTAGATTTCCTTTATATTCCAGATATTAACATCCTGTCAGTTCTTTTAAACATGTTCTTTTTTTTTTTAATTTCTCTCTCCTCCCCCCCCCACCCCCAGTTGTCTGCTCTTTGTGTCCATTCACTGTGTGTTCTTCCGTGACCTTTCTATCCTTATCAGCAGCACCAGGAAACTGTGTTTCTTTTGTTGTTGTTGTTGTTGTTGCGTCATCTTGTTGTGTCAGCTCTCTGTGTGTGCGGCGCCATTCCTGGGCAGGCTGCACTTTCTTTTGCACTGGGCGGCTCTCCTTATGGGGCGCACTCCTTGCGCGTGGGGCTCCCCTACACGGGGGACACCCCTGAGTGGCATGACACTCCTTGTGCGCATAAGCACTGCACATGGGCCAGCTCCACACAGGTCAAGGAGGCCCGGGGTTTGAACCGTGGACCTCCCATGTGGTAGATGGACGCCCTATCCATTGGGCCAAGTCCACTTCCCCCTGTCAGTTTTAAACATTGCAAATATCTTCTTCTATTCTGTCCCTTGCATGTTAACTTGTTCTGTGGTATCTTCTGTCATCTTTCTAAAGTTTCCAGTCAAAAAAAAAGGAAACAAACAAAAAACTCCTAGATAGTGTTATAATTATATTTTAGAGAACGGTGATTCCTGACAATTACAGTAAGGATTTGGTGTCCACAGTAGGCAGACTAAATAACTATTTTAGAGTGTGATCCTACCTAAATGTATTCCTGGCTAGTTGCCACATTTGAAAGCATTTGGGGACTTCATCTAAGTTCTTTTATGGCTGATGTTTGCCTGCCTTCATTTCCCAAAGATGATCACAGATAAATTAGACCCATCTTTCACTGGCTACCTCATCTCTAAAAAGAAACTAAAAGCAGAATTTCTTCCTGCTTCATCCTCAATCTGCCAAACAGGGCACCCTGTTGCTCAGATGGCTCACATTACGTATATACTATCCTTCATAATGATTGTACTTTGGAAACCATTGTGCCTACCCTTACATATCACTGGAATGTGTTTCTCTTCTCAAAAGTTCTCATTTCCTCAACCTCTCTGCATGGATGTGTCGCAGTTTCTTAGAATATGTGCTGCCAAAGGAAGCACTGTGTCATAAGTTCTTTTTTTTAGGCAAAGGAGTAAAAGGTTATTAAGAAATGAGGTAAATACACAACAACCAAAGACATGGGTTGTGGGTGTGCTACAAGACAAAACGTGCACATGGGGCCCCAGGTAGGCCTTTTCAAGGCCTTTTCTCCTCCTTAGTTAGATTCCTGACCTTCTACATTCAAGGCTGCTGCACATTCCCACACATTCCCTTCATTTAGCAAATGCCCCTAAAGGGTGGGCCCCAATCCCATGTCTGCATGACCCAACTTATATGCTTTTCCCACCATATTATGCTGTCTTCTCCCATAGAGACTGACTTGAAGATGAGATAGCATCTTTTCATAGGAACTGCCATCCAGACCAGACAGTTGTGCTTCTAGAAAAAGGGTTAGTTATACTAACGTATTAAAAAACTATTTATAAAATACCTACAACAAACAAGAATTTACTTTTGTAAAGCAGAATGTGATGCCTCCACATGACATCTGCATCATGACAAAATGGTTGACTTCCATTTCAAGCTGCACAGTCAAAGCTTAATGTATTTATCCACTGGCACATAGACCAGTCCTCTCCAGGCCTCGTATTCTGAGAAAGAGAAAAGTATCCAGAAGCTCCCCTGGTACTATCACTAGGTCTAGATATTGTCAGGAGCAGACCCCACACACACCACAAAGCCTCAGTGTTCTCTGGTTACACATAAACACTTTCACAACACGAACATCAGTCAAGGCCACTCTGGGACTATGATGTCAAGACAAAAACAAGACCACTCATAATCACTTCTGAACACAGGTAAGCTGGTCTGGAAGGGAGTGTTACTAGTGAACAATGGCCTGTTTTGTTACCACTTCTACAAGGTATTTTATTCTCCAGTGGCATTCAAAGTCTTCATTTTAAATAATGGCTAGTGATGGGAACTGCCAGCAGGACAGTGAGAAAGACAACTTGTGAAAGAGACAGCTATATTCTTCAAATATGGTTTAGGTCAGCATAAATTTCTGTTTTACACATGTCATCATAGGCTGTTAGAATTATGACTGTCCTAATTTACCAAGTTCAACCTTCTCATCTTGCAGCTGGCATGTGGCAATAGCTAGCCTCCAAGATGGTGCCCAGTGACCCCTGCCTCCATTTGCACACCCTTGTACCATCCCATATACATTGGACAAGGGTTGGTCTGGGTAACCAATAGCAATGGGCAGGAGTAATGGTGTGCCCCAGATAAGGTTGTAAATGACTGGCTTCCAACTTAGGTACTCTCTCTCTTTCTCTCTCTCTCTTTGTCTCCTCTCTCTCATCACTTAGTCAGGCATGAGATCATTCATGTCACTTGGGCAAGGCTCACATGGCAAGGAGTAGACACCTCCAGCTGTCACTGAAGGCCTGAGGCCTGCTAGTAACCATTTGAGTAAGCCAGGAAGTAGGTTCTCCAGCCCCAGTCAAGCCTTGAGATAACTGCCTCTCCACCTGATGGCTGGCTTCAACCTCATGTGAGATCCTAAAACAAAACCACTTCGCTAAGCCACTTCCAGATTCCTAACCCTTAGAAACTGGAAGAGATAATAAATACTGTTGTTTTCAGCTGCGTAGTTTTAGAGTAAGTTGTCATGCAGCAGTAATTTACTAATACAGAAGGCCAATGGAGGCAAAGTGACTCATCCAATGTCCCACAGCAGATTAGCAGCAAAGGCAGGGCCATAACTAATCCTCCTCAATTCCAGTGCAGTGCTCCTCAGGAAGGGGAGGCCCATTCCCCATGCTGCAGAAAACACATCCACTCGCTCCTGTGCAAAATCTTCGTCAAGCCAAGGGAAAAGTAGGATAACGATGCACAGCATGGAGGAGCCGAAGGAAGAAATGGGGAAGGGGATGAAGAGTTTTAAAATAATGAGAGGCACCTTCGCTTTGCATGCGTCTCTGATTTGCAATCTCTGAAATGTAGAAAGAACAGATGGAACATCATTAGAGGAATATATTCAAAGATGGAGAAAAGAGGAAACCACGCCAGCAGATTGTGGAACAATGGCTGGCCACTGGTGAATTTAATTATTCAAAGCAACCCACAACTTGATTGCAGAGTAGAATTCTTAGAAAACTCACCCTTCTGATTATAGCTCAATCTCCAGATCCTTGAAATATAGTGTATCTTTTTATTGCAGACCCATTAGTCAAGCCTCTATTACATACAGAGCTATCCACATTAGGTACTGGTTTAACTTGTCAGGGTCTTAAAAAGAATAATTCTGTTAGGTGTTCCATTTGTAAATCACATGATATAATTTATTTGCAGCAGCCAAAGGCAGTTAGGTGCAACTAAGATACTTTTTTTTTCAAAGCATTTTCAAGGTGTCCATTACCATGAGCTTTTCTTTAATTAAATACACCTTGAGAAGTACAAGCAGATACCCATCTTTTACAAAATACATTATCATGAGGCAATTTTTTTAGAGGCGATAGTACAGCAACCAGGGGTCTTTTGACAATATGTATACTGCATCTGCAAAATGTCTGACTAGAAATTATTGATTTTTTGCCTTCCCTGAATAGCCTATTAAAAGGGAAACATTTCTCTAATGCTCTCCGGGGGGGGCTGCAGGAAATCATTATGGTGGGGACTATTGTTTTATGGGTCTTTGGAATGGAAGCTTTAAATATGAACATGACATGTGCTCTGCAGACTCCTGCCTAGGAGCTGGCTTTTATTCATCGCTGGCCCTCTAGTTATTTCTCAAGGCAATTAGCCCAGGGTGTCATTCTGGGAACCATCCTTTGAATGACTTTTCCTTCTGCAGGAAATTTGTGCAAAGTGAAAAATGCTGAATTTAATTCTTCCTCATCTGCCCTGCACCCCCAGCCCTGCCTTTTCCACGTCTTCTCACAAGCCCACTTGCTCCCATCACCAGCTTCTCACCATGGCTTCCAGTCCCAGCCAAGCAGGGTAATGTGCAGCACCTGCAGGCACTGGACTGCAGCGTAACTGCTGCCAAGGTGAAGAGGGAACCAAGACCAGGAGCAGCTGGAAAACCCTTGGCTGTAGAGACTGTCTTGGCGAGGGGCAGATAGGTGGTACGCAGCACCGTAGCCAAATGTGTGGCATAATCAGAAATAGTTTAGACAGGCACCGAAGCTCCTTGCCTTTAACAAGGATTCATCCTGGGACCTTTCCAAACACTCCAATGTGAAAACACAGTCATGGTAATGGTGATGTTGATGATGACGTTGAGGAAGAAGCAGCAGAGAAAAACAGCTACCATCTCCTGAGCATTTGCTGTGAGCACTTAATCCTAACAATGGCTCTAGGAGAGGGGTATCATCCACCCCTCCATCCCTTCATTCCACACCCCACCCCCCAGTGTACCAAGGGTGGACATACTTTGCACTTATCAATCGCTTATAAATAGCAGAACTAGGATTCAAATCCAAGTGCAACTGACTCCAAAGCCCTGGCTTTAGGCCACTGAGCTCCTCAGAGAGCAGGATCATTCCTAATCTGCTTTGTTTTTGCTCACAGTCAAGTTTACATGAGCATCAGCATCCTTGAGCCTCAAGAGCCACAGGTGAACATAAGCATTGTCTCCTAATGAGCCTTCTCTGAAACCTTGAGGCACAGCCAGAGGGAACATAATTCATTCAATATTCCATTTTGAAGTTTCTATTCTAGGTCAGGAAACACCCTAGTCACTGAAAATAAAGGTCCGGGAAAGTAGGGCAGTGGGGGAGATGGACACTCAACCAATTGAGGGAAATATGTAATGCAAATTGGGATAAAGCAATGAAGGACAAGATGAGAGATCACAACAGGGACATCATTTATATGAGGGGGCCAAGGAGGTCTCTCCGAGAAGTGGAGGTGGAGCAGAAGTTATGAGTTAACCACAATGAATGGGAGGAAAAGCATTCCAGGCTAAGGAAACCGCATGCAGGAAAGCCCTGAGAAGGGCAGAAGATAAAGGCATTCGAAAGAAGGCCCACAAGGCTGGAGCATCTTGAGCAGGAAGGAAGAATGACAGGCGGTGAGGCTGGGGCATGAGCAGGGGTTCCTGCATTCAGGAACTCAAGTTTTCATCCTGGGTGAACTAGGAAGCCCTTGAAAAGTCCTGGCAAGGGAAAGACACAGTTATCGTTTACATAGATAAAAAATATCAGTCTGGTTACTAAACGGAGTGAGGCATGTGCAAAGGGAGTTTCAGGGGCTTCTGCAGTGGTTCAAAAGACGCATACAAGATGGCGGCTTGGGGTGGAGGATGGTATGAAAATGGGAAGATCTAAATGAATAAAATATATTCTGGAGGTGAGCCTACTTTATTTGGTTATATGAAAGAAGGGAAGTGAAGGTGTCAAGGATAACTAGTTTCTATCAAGAGCTACTTAGGCAAAGGAGGTGCTCAATTTGCTAAATTGACAAGAATGGAGAAGCAGTTTTGGGTCCAGTTTGGGACATATTGTATACGGAACACCAGTGAGTCAAATTCATAGTAAATAAAGAAGAAAAGTCTGGGCTACAGATAAAAATTTGAGAGCTACTGGCATATAGAGTGTATTTAAACTCAAAGGAGTCAAAAAAATTGCTTAAAGAGAGAGTACTAAAATGAACATTATGCAGCAAAAAATATTTTTGACAAAATTTAATGCCATTAGAAAACATGCATGGTGAGTGAAAGAAGAAATGTGCAGAATTGTATATATTATATGTAGCCAATTATGTATATATAAAGCATATATTCATTTACACACAAACAAGTTAATTTAGATATATATAAAAGAAGGAAGGTAAATGACAAATATTTTTGTGGCTAACAGCCATTTTGGTTTTCTTCCTGAAATTTTCAAATTTTCTACAATTGAGAATATGTTACTTTTGTAATACAAATATATTTTTTAAAAGACAGTGTTTTCAGAAATTTAAGGTGGGTGTGAAGCAGGTTATTCAGGGAAGCAAGGAGAAGATGAGCCACAGAGTGGCTGGCAGACTACATGGCCAGCTGACAACAAGGCTGCAAGACCTCACTGGAAACTGGAATGTAAACTTGAGGTCCCTTTTTCTCTTTCCCGGACCTCCCCTTGACACCGTATATTCCAAACAGTCCTCACCAATGGTCCCACCGTTGGTGGGGTAGCCAGTAACAGCCAGGGCCCCTCCCCTTAGGATTAATAATGGGAGGGGTAATCAATCTTTTAATAAAAGTGACTGTACAAGCCAGATGGCTCTCTGCCTGGAGGGGCCAGCACCAAATCTCAGTGTGTATTTCCATCTTTCTCTCTCACATTTCTCAGCAAGCTGTTCTTTCCCCCATTTCGCAATAAATTCTTTTTATTGGCCTAACTGAACTGGCTTGTTCTTAAATTCATTCATCCAACATAGCTAGGAACCTAGAGGAATTCAATGTTTCCCCGTCTTCAAGTGAAGTACGGGATGCAGAAAAAGAGAAAAATTAAGAAAATGAAGCTAAAGGGTTGTTACTGAGCATAGGCTAATTTGCCAAATAAAGGAAGTCTTTTTGTTCTATATACAACTGGGAGTCCTTAAAGTCATGAAAAAGTGGCAGTGGAATGATTATATCATGAAATTTAGTAAAAGCAGGTTTTCTGATTATAGAGGTAATATATCCTCATTATAAAGAAAAAACTGTGTCTACCCGAAATTACCTATCCACTGTTAACATTTTTCAGTGTTTCCTTCCAATTCACTCTTCTGTGGAAACTTCATAGATTAAATCAAATTTTAAAAATTTACCATAACATGACAAAACTTTCCCCAAGAATTTGAAAAGCCCTCAAAACCTACTTTTACTGACTATGTAACTAGCCACCCCCATTGAGATACTATTCACCGGGAAACCGACTTGGCCCAGTGGTTAGGGCATCCGTCTACCACATGGGAGGCCCGCGGTTCAAACCCAGGGCCTCCTTGACCCATGTGCAGCTGGCCCATGGGCAGTGCTGATGCGCGCAAGGAGTGCCCTGCCACGCAGGGGTGTCCCCCATGCAGGGGAGCCCCATGCGCAAGGAGTGCCCCCTTAAAGAGAGCCACCCAGTGCTAAGGAAATGGCGCCGCCCACACTTCCCCTGCCGCTGAGGACAACAGAAGCAGACAAAGAAACAAGACGCAGCAAATAGACACAGAGAACAGACAACTGGGGGAGGGGGGAAATTAAATAAATAAATAAATCTTAAAAAAAAAAAAAGATACTATTCACCTATTCCGCTTTGTTTGGACATGTAAAAACAAGTTATAAATAATGCCGCAATAAACATCTTTGTCCGAAAATGTTTAGCAAAACATTATTGAGCACCAAGTATTAGCAGGCACTGCCCTAAATGTGACGAAAACAAAAATGGATGAAATAAGGTCCCCGCCATCTAGTGAAAGAAACAAAAGCCTGGGATAGAGGTACCTCCAATACAAAATGGTATAGAAAACGCCCGTCTTTGCGTCTGTCTCTCTGTTGGAATCATTCCCTGTTTTCAATGAGTTTTAGGCTCATGGAGGGAGGACACGGGCAAGAAGCTGCCGCCTACGATGTCGCTCGGTACAGCTAAGACAGAGCACGGCCGGGCGGGCTGGGGAGCCCGTGAGGCGCTTACGGAGAAGCCTGCGCTGGCAAGACAGTCCTGGCTACGGCGAGGAAACTGAGGCATGAGCCAGGCAGGGGCTCCGCCTTCATCCAGGCTGGAGGTCTCGAGGGTCTGGAATAAGTGAGGGGCCGCTGAACGCGGAAGAAAGGGGCGAGAAGCTGTTTCAAAGGAAGACCGGAAAGAACGACACACTTGAGTCCTCTCATCAGCCGCTTTTTGTTTGCATGCCTGGTCTGTCCAGCCACACTCCCAGATGGGAACTGGCAGCCCTGCCTTTGTCTGCGTTCCATTTGTTAAGAACCGCAATAAGTGCTCACTACATACTAGATGATTGGTTGAAGAGACAGATAGGATAGCTAAATACAGTAAAAAGGAGAGCTGTAAACGGGGGGCGTGTAAATAAATATGAATTAAAAGAAAAAAAAAAAAAGACTGCCGGGGCTGCTCATAACTTCATTGGGGTGCCTCTGGGGAGCATGCTGCGATGGTCTTTAGCCCCGTCTGATTTGATATTTAGTCTAACCCGTGGTTTTTAACCTAGTCGAAATACCCTTCGCCTTGGAGCCCGTGGTTTGCAATATGACATCTGACCAGTAGAGGGCACTCTCTGCATAGTCAAGTCTTGGTCTCCCTGGAGCCGAGCTAAAAAGGCCCTGACCGAGCTTTCGTGGAACTGTTTTCTCAGCCAGGCCCCACATTCATGCCTCACATTGTATGCAGCTGGCTCCCTTGTTACTGATGTCCTTTGTATTAGTCAGCCAAAAGGGGTGCTGATGCAAAGTACCAGGAATCTGTTGGCTTTTAAAAAGGGTATTTATTTGGGGTAAAATCTTACAGTTACAAAGCCCTAAAGAGTCCAACTCAGGGTTAGTTCCTCACCAAAGTCTGTTGCCACGTGTTGAAGCAAGATGGCGGGCCATGTCTGTGAGGGTTCAGGCTTCCCCTTTCTTCTCAGGGCTCGTGGGCGCAGCTTACTCCCATCTCACCTTAGGGTTGAGGGCCTACTCAGCTGCTCAGGACTCTGGTCTCTTCAGCTGCCAGATATCAGGTGATGGGCCCATTTCTCTCCCTGGGGCCTCTGCCATGTCTATTCTAATAGGTTTTTGAAGCCTCAGAGTAAATCACCTTTCGCGGTACTATTTCAGTCACATCAACAAATCAGCCAAAGTACTTATTTCTGAGTAAGGATCTGCCCTTGACCTCACAAACTGGTGTCACTTCAGTATAGCAAACCATAGGCAGAGTTGCCAGGTTAAAAAAAATATTGAATGATGCAGAATTACCACTGAGCTCACAGGCTTGCTTTGTCTTAAGTCATTTAGATTTAATTTTGAGAAGTGCAAATGAACCTAGAAATTAATGACACCAGCATTACAAAAGCTTACATGTCATACAGGTTTTCATTTCTAAATTGTGACTGCTCATAGGCAACTTTTTTGCTCTGGCTTTCCTTAATGACAGGTCAGCAAAATTATGTAAACTACATAAGAAAAATGAAAAGACAGGCAGCTGGTTACAGTCTGAAATTTGAGCAGTAAAAAGAAATCTTAGTGTGGTTGGAATGAGCCAAGGAGTTGATGACAGTTAAAGTGAGCTTAGTCCTTACATATTTGACCTAGTTTTTCAATGAAGAAACGCTTCATCTCAATCCCTCAAAAACCCACTCACGCTCTATCAAGAAAGAAGAAAGAACCAGTCTATGGCTAAAGGATTGTCTACTTTGGAGCGAGACAGAGAAGATAATGTTGAAAGGTGTTTGTCATCAATAATGTTTGGGATTTGGTCTTAGTTTGGAGATACTGGTTTCCTTTTTTTCCAATTAGAGGAACTAGTTTGCCAGAGCCATCCATCTTTCTGATGCTATAATTGAATTTAAAATTGTTAATCCAGTTGGAAAACAGAATAAATTCTAACCTTGAACTCTAAATAATTCTAATATTAAATTTTGAGACATAATAGAGGCACATAGATAAGATACAACTCAATTTCAAGAAAAAAGCAGCAATGTAATAAATATAAAAGGTTTCAACTCTACTGCATAAGTGGGCAAGATTAAAGCACAGTGATCCTCTTTTACTTTTAGACACATTTCATCAAAGCCATGGTTTAGACATGGTCTGCCTTGCCAAGGGCATCTTGATCCTCCAGTTACAGCCTCTAGAGGTCAATAGATGTTTTATTCACCTTTACCTTTTTTAAAGCTCTTAGTGTAATCATTCTCAACATAGGCAACACATTAGACTTTCCTGGAGAACTTTGAAAAAATGCCCAGACCTCACACCCAAACTTTCTACCAATAGTGCCCAGGTGTACTTTTTAAAATTTTTTTTCATGTAATTCTCAGTTTCTGAGAACAACTATTCAGTCATTTTTTTTCCAGCAGACTTTAAGGTAAAGAGTGTGGCAGGAAAAAAAAAAAGAAGTCTTGCTTGTGGGGAATCAGAAAGTCTGGATTCTTGTTTCAGTTCAAGTATTTAAGCGAAGTGACTTTCAGAAGGTTAGGTCTTTGCTATGTATGCCCCATTTCCCTATTTGTGAAATTAAAGGACTGGACTAAGTAATATATATTTCTAGTTTTCAATTTTCATTATTCTGTTCTATAAACTGGGCTTTTTACAAACTCCCAGATTTGTTTCTATAATGGTTCAGAATGTGAACCAGACTTTGAACTCCTTAGAGCAGAGGCTCAGTTTCACTCAAGTCTACAGCTCCAGCTCTTACCACAGTGCCTGGCACAAAGCTGATTCAATAAATGTTTCAATGGATGGCTAGATGGGTGGAAGGGTTACTAAATATCTGAACATTTATAGCTAGAAGAAAACTGAGAAAGCCTGGTTCTTTGCTTTTATTACAAATGAGCCAACTGATATCGAAGGCTATACTTACATGTGTCTGTGGGTGAATGTACATGGCAGACAAATGAATATGCCATATATTTAATTTCTCCTCTCTGTCTTTTATCCACCACATATATGCAGTTAATCTCTAGCTACATAGTACACTTTGTGCTCCCTAATAGTGAACCTTAGAAGACAGACAAATCTAGTGTGTAAAATAAAGAAAATCCCATCCCTAGAATTTAGGAGACAGATATTTGAATTCCTAAATCAACTGCTTTCTGGGGTGAGTAACCTCAAACAAGTCATTTAACTCTACCATTTTTTCACATATAAACAGATGATCAGATCATCTTGAATCTGTTTTTTCCCAGTCATAAGGACCTACAATTTTGGGAATTGGTAAGACAAAATTAACCACAGCTCTCTTGTCATAGAATATTTTTATTATGTCTGATAGCCAGCATTCTAGAAGGACCAGAGATATAGATGTTGCAATGCATGTTAACATGAGAAGAAGAAATTGCTTTCCAATAAACAACAAAGGTAGCTGATGTAGAAGAATGCCAAGAAGTTGACAATTTAGGCTGTCTTTTGCACAAGGAGACCATAGATGCTGTGAGGTGGCCTGCCTGACACACAGTATGCTGGGTAGCTTCTCAGCCCTAAATCTGCTTTGATGTGGAAGATTTTATCGTCTAATAGACATGTCTTCAGTTACTCCCGGAAAGAAATCTTACCTATGTTAAGATGGAATTAGACCACAGATTTGGTATTAGCAAAAAAAAAAAGGGAGGCATCGAATATGACCCTAAGAGTTCAAGCAGGTTTGGGAAAATGATGCAACATTAGGAGAAAATGGGAGACTTGCTGGGGGCAGATAGAGGGTTCAGTTTCGTTAGAGGTTACTGGCCAGCAGATCATCCCTAATGGACCGTAAGCAGTTAAAGGTCAAGATTAAATACCAACAGCACATTTACAATAAAGTAAAAATTCTTTTCCAACTTAGCATCTTGAATTCTCAAATGTAAGCCAATAAAAGTAGGTTTTGAACTAGTAAAGTAGATTCCAGAACATGAGTCGAACAAAACATCCTCTATAAACACAGATCTATCCAGCTATAGAGTTATATTTCACCTACTTTGGTGCCCTCATTCTTCTCCCTTAACTTCCTACCTGCTGAATCACCTAGAAAAGGAGAAGTGGGAGTGCACAGGTCTTGTAGTATTTGTGACCCAAAGCAAATAACAGCTAGGCCCATCATATTATGAGATTGATGTTACTCAGTTCAGTAACTTTTAGGCAAGTGGAATAGTCCTAAAACAGGAAAAGCAACATACAAAAGGTTGTATCTCTATATTTTCACAACAAAACTGAGGCTATGAGGCAGTGTGGTTTGTGGCTGACTTCCAATTGAGCATATCCCCTTAGCACATAGCACGTATGGGCTTTCTCCCCATCTGCCTCAGCATCAAGCCTGTAGAAGGGAAAAGGAAAGATGACCTCTCTGGAGAGACGCAGACATTCTCCAAGAAAAGTTCACAACCCAGATAAAATTCCATGGACTTCTTCCCGACACATACACACCATTTGATCCAGCTAGGACTTAAGGAGGGGCTAAGGCTCCATCTGTATAAGAACTCACCAGGATAATACAACTCTCTTTTATTTCTATCCTTCTAACTCTATAGTGCTACCCAGGTTGATCTGACCTGAGGAACAAGTATGAAAACCACTTCTGTGTGCTGGAAAGAACATGTTCCAATTCCAGCAATTCGCTTTACTAGCTGTAACATGCTTCTTAGAATCAGTTTTCTAATCTATAAAATGAGAATAACAATACTGAGTTAATAGTGTCATTTAGCTGATTAACACTAATGTCCATAAAGTGCCTGGCATACAATTGGCCCTCTTATATGACTGCTCCCAGCTGCAGAGTACTCCACTTCATAATATTAGGATGACCGTCTCCACCATCGTTTCTCCAGAATAGAGACCTGGTCTTATGTTGTTTCCAACAAAGACCACAGTGTCTGGCACATTGTAACTGGAAATGGGGTAACAGTTGCTTTGAGCTGTGGGAGGGTCCTATACTTAGTTGCTCTTACATTCTGTGACAAGCCATCGTTCATAATTAGAAACTTGAATGACAATGTTCACATCTATGCTGGGTGCATTTCTAGCTCTATGCCCTAAGGCGTTTGGGAAAATCTCACAGCGTCTATTTCTGCATTTTAATCATTGCAGGACACCCCTGAATAACTGACTAGCTGAATGAATGGATGAATGGGTGAACAAATGAATGAACCCATTTTTGTGAGGTGGTTTATTGGTATAAAATTGATGAAAATAATTTGAGAAGTGATGTGGCTCAAATTGCAAAGAACCATGGATTGAAACGATGTCTTTTTCTTTTTTTTAGTAAGCTAATTGGTACCAGGAAAAGAAAACACCTAGAGCACTGGAAGAATTGAGGAAATTGAGGACATTTTTTATTGTAAGAACTATAGGTTATCTCAGATGATGGTGAACAATTATCAAGAGAAAAACCAGAGAAACAGTATACTAAAAGAAATAAGTATCTTATGAACTGGATGGCAGATCGTGGGATAAATAGCTCATGTTATTTCTGGACCTTTCATTAGATTCCAGGGAGAAAGGGTATCAATATTTCTGGGCATGATTTTTTTTACATTGCAATTAAATTCATTTCCTAGGTCTCCTACAACAAAGTACCACAATTAGGAGGCTTTAAATAACAAGTTTATTGTCTCACAGTTCTGGGAGTTAAAAATCCAAAATCAAGGTGTCATCGGGGTCATGGTCCATCTGAAACCTGTAGGAAGGGGAACCTTCCATGCCTCTTCTAGCTTCTGATGGTTGCTGGCAGTCCTTGACATTCCTTGGCTTGTCGATGGATCACTCCAATCTCTGCACCCATCTTCACAAGGTCTTCTTCTCTGTGCGTCTCCTCTTCATGGAAGCAGTCATATCAGGGCCCACTCTACTCAGCATGGCCTCATCTTAACTTGAATGCATCTGAAAAGACCCTATTTCCAACTAAGGTCATATTTACAGGTACCAGGGGTTTGGGCTTGGACATACTTTTGGGGGAACACAATTCAATCCATAATACTGATTTTTAAAAAAGTATCTAGAAATACTCTGGCATTTGTAGGAGCCTTTTAGTTCACATGTAAGAAAATACTTCCTTTTAACTCAAATTGGACTCTCCTCTTTGTAGAATTTTGAACACAAGTTAATGTCCATCAACTTAGAAACATTTTGTTGATTCAGTGACTCTCTCAAATAACTTTTCAATCCTTAGACTCTACCATTTTATTTAGTCAATAGGAGCAGTAAAATCAGGGGCTAACAAAAAGAAGGACCTAGGAATGGATTCCAATTTCTGCTTTACTAATGCTTTAAAAGACTATTCAATCATTCTTTGCCTCACTCTCCCAAGGTAAAGGTAAAATACTGCCAGAAGTATGGCTCACAAAAGCATTATCACTGACAATGAATCTGAGTGCTTCCAAATTACTTTGAAGCACAAAATGTGATGTAAATGCTTAATTAAAAAAGTCACATGTGACACAGATGCTATTTTTACTACCTGTCTAACAAAAATCCACCCACGTTTTTCTAAAATAACTGAGTTATGAGCCAAGAAGGAATCAAACAAGATATGTGGCACTTTGATTTCTGAAGTAATCATGATTTCAGTCCATCACAATTGTCCTTGACCCTCAGGGGAGGAGCAGGTTCCTTTAAAACCCACTAGTGGGGAGGTCTTCCCTACTAGACTTCCTCTAAAAGCAGAGGTGTGGAGTCCCCACAAATATCCCGACAAACACCATCAAGAGTTACCAAAGGGGGAGCAGAGGTGGCCCAAGCAGGTGAGCACCCGCATTCCACATAGGAGATCCCAGGTTCAGTTCCTGGTGCCTCCTAAAGAAAACAAATAATAAACAGACAGCAAGTAAAGACAACGAACAGACAATGAGCAAAAACAAATGAGCAGGAAGCGGAAGCGGCTCAAGCAGTTGAGTGCCCACCTCCCGTAAAGGAGGTCCCAGGTTTGGTTCCCCATGCCTCCTAAAGAAAGCAAACAGACAACAAGCAGAAACAATGCAGAGACAACAAGCAAAAAGCAATGAGCAAACAGACAAGGAAGCCAAGTCAGGGGAGCCATGTGGCTAGGTGGTTGAGCACCAGCCTCCCACATATGAGGTCCTAGGTTCAATCTCTGGCCCCGTACCTAAAAAAAAAAAAAAGGCACCAAAGGACTTTCTTCCTCTTTCTCTCAATATGCAAATCTCTTAAAAGTAGAGAAACTATATATATTTTTTGAGGTACTGGGACAGGGATTGAACCCAGGAACTAGTATGTGGGGAGCTGGCACTCAACCACTGAGCCACATGGGCTTCTCTGAGTTGTTTTTGTTTTGTTTTGTTTTTTTAAAGATTTATTTTTTATTTATTTAATTCCTCTCCCCTCCCCCGGTTGTCTGTTTTCTGTGTCTTTTTGCTGCGTCTTGTTTCTTTGTCCGCTTCTGTTGTCGTCAGCCGCACGGGAAGTGTGGGCGGCGCCATTCCTCGGCAGGCTGCTCCCTCCTTCGCACTGGGCGGCTCTCCTTACGGGTGCACTCCTTGCGCGTGGGGCTCCCCTACCCGGGGGACACCCCTGTGTGGCAGGGCACTCCTTGCGCGCATCAGCACTGCGCATGGCCAGCTCCACACGGGTCAAGGAGGCCCGGGGCTTGAACCACGGACCTCCCATGTGGTAGACGGACGCCCTAACCACTGGGCCAAAGTCCGTTTCCCTCTGAGTTGTTTTTTCTTTTGTTTTTGCTTGTAGTTTGTTTTTCTCTTTTCAGTGGAAACTGGGAATCAAACCTCAGACTTCCCATGTAGGAAGCAGGCGCTCAACTGCTTGAGCCACATCTGCTTTCCTAGTATATAATTTTAACTGAAGCTCAGCAGCAAGCAAAAAATCAAAATGACAATCAATGAAATACATTAACACCTAAAGGACCCAGCATGTGGTATATATAACACTTTAAGGTAAGGGTTTTCGTTTGGAACACAAAAGGTCAAAACAACTATTTTCTACATATTGATTGGAAGAGATTGATGGAAAAAATATTTTTTAATTTTTCCTCCCCTCATTTTCCAGCTGACCACCCTGTCCACCAAACATTAATTGTCCATTGACTATATACATAAAATGCATCCTAAATGATTAGCTATGTGAATGTATTTAGCAAGCCACCCTTTCCCCCAAAAAATGTTTCTTGCATACAGACATAAGGAGAAAGAGAAAGTTGTCAGCCTAGGGTAACACATGTAATGGATCATGGAAGGCAGATTACTCCAATGTGTTTTCTTTTCGATACCCACTCCTCCTCTTGTTACCACTTTGAAGTTTTAAAATGAACATGACATATAACTTTGTGAATCTGGCTTAAGGCTTGAACACAGATCAAATCTTAATATCAGTGCCAACAACGGTATATCTGGAAAAGCCCCAAACAGAAATCCCAACAATATAGATACTGGAAAAAAAGCCTTTATGGAACCAGGCCATATAGCCTGGTACTTACACACAAAAACCAGAGAGAAGGGCACCATGATTGCAAATCCCACCTCCATTACCCAGACTCAGCCAATTCCTTCCATTTATCAGTTTCCTCATCTGTAATAAGATAGTGCTGGCTTAGACCATTAGCTTTGCCCTTTTTCCATATTTAGACCTCAACAAATTAAAACAAGTATTTACAGAACACATATTATGTACTGTACACAATGTACTTAGGATTCGCATCAATGCAACTGAGATGGAAGTAGATCTATAATTTTAAACAGGAGACTGAGACTCAGAGAGTTTAAACCATAGAGAACTTAAACAACCTGACCGAGGTCTTTCAGGAAGGAAAGGGATTCCATCCCAAGCCTAGTGCTCTCTTTACCACAGCACAGCGTTCTGCATAATCCATGAATTTTTTTCAATAGCCCTAGATCTTAATTTCCTTGTTAATGTAACACTTGGATTTTTATCCATTTCCAGGGTTTAGGTTTATGCCTTTCAAATCTTTTATTTATAGGCTGATCCTAGCAATAGGTGAGAATCAGAGAAAATGTATAAATACATCCAAGCAAAACTAATGTGGGGGAGAAAACAGTTATTTTTCACAGCATGTTTTATATTAAAATATCTGACAGACAACTTATTATTTTCTTGGCAAACTGCTAAGGCTCCAGAAAAGGATGAAGAACTCCTCCTTCCCGATGTCATTTGTCTAAAATACTAATTGTCAGAACACCCAGAAACCTCCTATGCTTGTCAGAGCTTATTTTTATTTTCATAATCAGAAAAAATATAATGTGCAAATCTGAATGCAAATTGCCTCCTATTTAATTACATTATGGGTGTAAATTACCCCCAATGCCAAACATTTCTGCCCTGGATTCTAGAATTCTGTATTGCAATTATATCTTCCAGTGCTCCTTGAAATTTTACAGTGGCAACAAATGTGTAATAGCGATAATTATGAAAAACACTTGCAATGTGCAGTTTAATTTAAAATCTAAATAGCTTCATGATTCTATATTTGAAATGTAAAATTCAACCCTGTCAAATGTTCATCAACACCTAAATCTCCTAAGCAGTTCTTCCATTCATGACCTCAGAAATAAGAAGTGTTCAATTTGTTGAATGGAAAGAGCAAGGCTCTGGGAATCAGTGACATGATAGCATGGACACGTCGGGTGATCATGGGCTTCCCTTGGCTTTAGTTTGCTCATCTGTCAAATGTCAAATATCTGCTATGCCTCAAGAAGATTACTTTCTTTGAAGCATATAGGAGATATAGTATTAGATGAAAAGGTTAAGCTGCTGTAACAAAGAGACTCCATATTATAGTGGCTAAAGAACAAAGAAGTTTATTTCTCCTTTCTGTGCAGATCCTGGGAAAGCAGGTGCTCTGCTCTGCTCCCTGTACTTATTTCAGGGTTCTAGGATCCTTCCAACTTGTTTCTTTGCCATATGCAAAGGCACTGTCCTCATCTTCATGGTCAGAGCTACTCTTCAGGCAAATCCGTGTTCCAACTCACAAGAGGATAAAGTACACAGGCTCCTCTAAAGCCCACATCACTTCTGCTTGTAGTCCACTGGTGGAACAAAGTTGCACAGACCAAATAGATGCCAGAGTAGTTGGTAAGTATAGTCTCTAGCTCTGTAGCTACAGGCCCAGCTACAACTCCATACAACTATAGAAGAAGAAGAGAATGGATTTGTGGATAAATAGCAATCTCTGATACAGAAATGGCTATGAATGGACTCATAAGGTGAAAGTAAATTAATATTATTTGAACATCAGTGTGCTATGCACACAGCTTGTTTTATTATCTCAATAATCCTAAGAAAATGGAGCTTCAAAGAAGTTTCCCAGTTTACTCAAGTTAAAAGAGATCATTCACAGCAGAGACAGGATTGGAAATGCATCTATGTGTTACTAAAGCGAGGCATTCTCCACCACATCAGGGTTCTAAAAACGAGATTTTAATGAGTTGGGTGGGCCAGAGGGCATGATGCTATAAAATTCTGATTGTATGACATTCCGTTCTTCCTGAAGGCTTCATCTGTTACTCATGTGTTATCCTAATTCTGCCCACTAGACCCCAGCGCAATTTCAACCTCCTCATGAAGACTTTGCTGTCTCTTCTCTCTCGTTTAAGCTCTTTCAGCATTGCACTTGGCACCACATGCCTGGGTATTAATCTGAGTGATTATCCTGGCTCCTATTGTTTTCTATTGCACATGTGAATAAATCTTGTCTCTGCAGTGGACCTTTCGGCTTCTTCATAGGAAACACTCTCCCCCCCACTTTTTTATTAAAGAAGTCGTAGGTCTGTGGAAAAATCAAGCAGAGAGTGCAGTGAGCCTCATATACCCCTCTTCATGCACACAGATGGAAAGTGTTAATAACAGGGAGAGGGTGTCCATGCTAAATACATTCACATAGCCAATCATTTGGGAAAATAAGTTTCTGTTCATTTGAAATGAAACTATTTGCCTGAAATCACACATCCTACCCACTACCCCTAACATTTTGGTTGAATATGTTTATTATCATTTTAGGTCTAACTTTTTAGCTGCCAAACCGGGTGAGCTAAAGGACATCAATTTATTTAGATCTTCTCTTTTATCCTGGGAAAATTCTTGTCTCTCTCACATTCAACTCTTTGTGAAAGGGCTGCGTCATAGATTCCTCTTGCCCTTTCCTAGTACACGGTTAGCACCTCCCACGTGCTTCACCTATGCCAAGCTCTATGGAGATGAGGGGAGTATCATAAGAGTGATAATGACTAACGTTTGCTGAGTGTTATCAAAGCTTCAGACATAGCACCAAGTAGTTTACACTATTTCCTTTAATGCTCTAAAGCACACTATGAAGTAGGCACCATGATTATTCCTGCTTAAAAACAAGGAAAATGAGGCTTAGCACGGTTGGCATACACAAGGTTATAAGACAGTGACATCAAGGAACTTGCAGTCTGGCTAGAAAAATAAGACCAACTTGAGTAAAGTAATTATTGAAAAACATGGTAGAAAAATTAAATGCTTGACTGTGTGGAATAGGCTATTTGTTCTATAAGAGTAGAGAGAAGGGTCTTCTCTTCTAATCCAGAGGACTCTTCAACTGGAAGATTCTTCACTTGGTTGCCACACAAACACCCCAGATTCAGTATGTACAAATTCCAGTGTCCAGATTCCCCCAACCCCTAGAGCTGGTTTTTCCTCCTGAACTTTATATCTTGGAGGATATTGTAGGCTAAAAAATGCCCCCCCCAAAAAATCTATGCCTTAACCCCCAGAACCTGTAAATATATTCCCTTACATGACAAGAACACTTTGTAGATGAGATAAAGTTAAAGATCCTAAAAAGGGAAGGTTATCCCAGATTACCTGGGTGGGTTCAATGTAATCACAAGGGTCTTATAAGAAGAAAAAAAAGATGGTCAAGGGGAGCAGATGTAATGCAAGTGGTTGAGCACCTGCTTCACATGTACAAGGTCCCAAGTTTGATCCCCAGTACCTCCTAAAAATATTTTTAAAAATTAAAAATTGGTCAGAACAAAGAAGGAAAGTGAAGATGAAAGCAGAGGTCATAGAGGAGAAAAGACGTTACGCTACTGGCTTTGAAGATGGAAGAAGAAGCCAAAATACCAAGGAATACAGGCGGTCCCTAACGCTGGCAAAAACAAGGAAGTAGATTCTTGCCTAGAGCCTCGAGCAGGAGCACAGACTTGGTAACACCTTGATTTTAGCCCACTAAGACTAGTTTTGTACTTTTGACGTCCAGAACTGTAAGGTAATAAATTTGTATGGTTTTAAACCACCAGGTTTGTGGTACTTTATTACAGAAGCCATAGGAAAGCAATACCGAGGATTACATCACCACCCCATACTCTCCCTATTTCTGTCCATTCTACTGCAGCCTCTTTCTCTGCCCACCCACCTTTCTTCCTTTATACTCCTCAAATCTTATCTGTATCATTGCAGTAGCCTCCAAACTTGCTTCCCTGCTTCCAATTTCTTTCATCCTTCATTCCCTCCCTTTACTTTTGTCCCTTCTACCAAAGTGATCTTTCTAAAATGCCATTCTGACCAGGTCTCAAACCCCTTACATGCTTCAACTGCCTCTCATCAGCTGTGAAAGGAACACAAATGTCCTGTTGTGACATAAGAGGTCCTCCATGGTCTCCTCTCTGCTGCCCCCTCCAACCTGGTCTACATGTCCCCTCTCACCAACTTGGACTACAAGCTCCCGTCTTGTCAGCCTGGACTGCAGGTCTTTCTCCAGCCTGTTCTACAGGCTCCCATTGCTTTATCTTGGACTATGTGCTTCCTCTTTCCAGCCAGGGCTCCATGCAGTCCTTACTTCAGTTGTTTGTCAGCCAGGCTGCTGTGACAAATACCACAGACGGGGTGGCTTAAACAACAGAAATTTATTGCCTCACAATCTGGGAGGCTAGAAGTCTGAAATCAAAGTGTTGGCAATAGCGTGCTCCAAAGTCTATTATTGCCTTGTGGTGACGGAAAGTACTCTTCTGTCAAGTGGAGATCTGCATCCTTGTGTTCCTCCTCTGGTTCCTACCTCCATGTCCAATTTCCTTTGCTTCTAAGGACTTCAGCCACACTGGATGATGCCCACCCTCATTCAGTTTGGTCTCACCTTAACTAAAAACATCTTCAACCATACAATTTACCAATGGATTCACACCCACAGGCATGGAGGCTTTGAACATGTCATTGTGGGGGACACGATTCAATCCACCACAGACACCCTGTGCTTTCCTTCACCTTGATGCACTTGGTTATGATTTTCTTCCTTTCTTCACCTAGGAAATTCCTACTTATGTCCCTAAACTCACCTCAGGTGCCATCTCTTTAAGAAAGCTCTCCCTGCGGCTTTTCCACCTTACCACCAATTGGTTCAGTTGCCCATCCTCTCTGCTCCTATGACACACTTTGTGAGTCTCTAGCATAGCTCTTAACACCTCCACGGTAACTATGCCCTTACTTGCCTGAGTCTTCCACTAGACTTGTCCATCCATGCTAGGATTATATCTTTTCTCCACTACCCAGCAGGGTCTGATATTGAAGACATTTAGGTGTTGGATGAACTAAAGTTTCAAATACTTATGGATCACTCACTATCTAAAACATTGTGGGATCCACAAATACGAATAAGAGTTGCTGTCTGCAGTTTAGAATTTTAATGTTAATCAGAAGGTTGAGTCTTATTTAAATAGCCAGCAGGTAGTAGTTACTACCTAAGCTACAGTAAGTTTCAGGGACTCAGAGTAAGAATAAATGCCTAGAAAATGATGAAAAAGATGTGATTAAATGGAGGTTTCCTAGGACCAAGTCATGGGAGTACAAACAAGAT